>NC_141004.1:5021161-5655659 GCF_052327205.1 Somniosus microcephalus
GGCTGCCTCATTTCCTATATAAATAAGTCTTTCTTTTCTTTATGTAAAGTGCTTGAGTGGAAAACAAGAGATGGTTAAATGGCGGAAGTGATATTAACAAGGGCACGGAGGGATTTGAACACGAGGATGAGAATTTTAAATTGAAGGTGTTGCCGGACTGGGAGCCGGTGTCGTCTAGCTTGCTGGGTGAATGGGACTCGGTGCGAGTTAGGATACAGGCAGCAGATACAGCCGTCCTTAACACCTTATTCCAGGAGGTGTACGGGAGTGATTCTCATTCATTGTAGTGAAGGGTCAAGGGTCATAGTGCAGGACCCCACCAAGATTGAAAAGAATAGGAGGGAAGTAGCGAGAGGGTTCGAGTACAGGAACAAGGATGTCTTGCTGCAGTTGTACAAGGCCTTGGTGAGACCACACCTTGAGTATTGTGTGCAGTTTTGGTCGCCTTATCTGAGGAAGGATGTTCTTGCCATGGAGAGAGTGCAACAAAGATTCACCAGACTGTTACCTGGGATGGCAGGAATGACGTATGAGAGATTGGGTCGATTGGGCTTATACTCACTAGAGTTTAGAAGAATGTGAGGGGATCTCATTGAAACTTATAAAATTCTGACAGGACTGGACAGACTAGATGCAGGAAGGATGTTCCCGATGGTCGGGGAGTCCAGAACCAGGGGTCACAGTCTAAGGATAAGGGGTAAGCCATTTAGGACTGAGATGAGGAGGAATTTCTTCACCCAGAGAGTGGTGAACCTGTGGAATTCTCTACCACAGAAGGCAGTTGAGGCCAATTCATTAAATATATTCAAGAAAGAGTTGGATATATTTCTTAAGGCTAAAGGGATCAAGGGATATGGGGAGAAGGCAGGGATAGGGTACTGAGTTTGGATGATCAGCCATGATCTCATTGAATGGCGGAGCAGGCTCAAGGGGCTGAATGGCCTACTCCTGCTCCTATCTTCTATGTTTCTAAGTTCAGTGGACTCGAGATCTGGCACTGAACTTCGGGTTCTCAAAGCCTCTGGATTGTAAAAGGAAGGGAACTAGCGATGGGCAATAAATTCCAGCCTTTCCAACCACCCCCAGAGCCTGAGAATGAATTAAAAAAAGATAATTTACCGGCAGCCCAGAAGGCTGCGCTTTGCAAAGCAAGTTTTCTTGTCAGTGGCAGCGCGAGGCTTCCGCTGGTTTCTAAATGTTTGATGAAGGGTTATTTTTCAGTTCGGTTTTTATTCTCATGTTTGTATAATTCCACTCCACCCTTGTGCACAATTTATCGTTTGAATCTGGAGGTGAGGAGTTGCACAGTGTTGACGTCATGGCAAAGAACTAGTTGGAGGAGGGGACAATGCAAAGAGTCTTGATTTCAAAAGAGTGAAAATACAAGGGGAGAGGAAAAGTGTGGAGTTTGGAAAGAACAAGAGAGGAAAGTTCAGATAAACGATGATAATTGCACCAATGAACTAGAGAGAGGCAAGAAAGGAGGTGACGAGGAGAGGAGAGGCTGGAGTCAAGGTGAGGGAATGATTGGCAACTAGATCACGAGATTTTTAGTTTCTAATCTATCCATTTAAATATAAGAGTCTCGACACTACTGTTCACACTGGAGACACACTTCATTTTGTCAAAAGTATTAAAAAACAAGAGCGAAAGAAAGCCAATCATTTTCTGCTTGCTGCTCTGAACTTGATAGCCTGCCCACTGCCCATGGGCAAAAGCCAAGGATTTACAAGCATCCGTCTACCTACAGACGGCCTCGGTAGTTAACCTGTCATTGATTTCAGGATGTGCCTGTGTACTCTTTTGTGTGGGCACTAAACCAAATCAACTGTAACTAAACTTAAAACATTAAATGAAACTTAACAACTTAAATAAAAATTGTGATGCTGCACTCCAGTCCCCGCGGCGCCCACCGGTCGCGGAAGGCCTCGAGCGTGCCGGTGGACATCGCGTGATCCATCTCCAGGGCCACCAGAAGAGAGGCAGGTAATCAGGCCAAACGATGCACTCGGCTGCCCGCTGCCTGGACCAACTGATGGCCACTTTGGCCAGGCCCAGGAGCAGTCCCACAAGGAGGTCCCCCGACCTGCCCGCTCCCCTCCGGACCGGGTGACCAAAGATCAGGAGCGTGGGATTGAAGTGCAGCCAAAAATCGAGGAGCAGCCCCTTCAAATAATGATAGAGAGGCTGCAGCCTCTCACACTCCATATATACATGGAACACAGACTCCTCCAGGCCGCAGAAAAGGCAGGCAGCCTCGGAGTCCGTGAACCTACTTAAAACTTTGTTGCACGGGACTGCCTCGAGCAACACCCTCGAGGCCAAGTCTCCAATAGAGATGTGCCTGTGTAGAACATTTCCCCTCAGGCATTAACAGAGCATTTACCTTAAAGGGACAGGCCAGCTTAGACAAAGCCCCACCTCAGTACCAAATACCACACAGCTTGGACCACCCGCGGGGTATCAGCACGTCAAAAGTTAAACATTTGCTCTTGTCAATACAGGTGTGCACGCGCGCGCACATGTGTGAGTGTGTGTGTGTGTGAGAGTGTGTGTCTGTGTGTGTGTGTGAGAGTGTGTGTCTGTGTGTGTCTGTGTGTGTGTCTCGCCACTTGGGAGAGGCACCGGGCGTGTGTGGAACCATTCCCCAGGCAGAGGCTGAGCCTTAAGGCGGGAAGTAAATTGGGGCGAAACATTTTTTTTTAATTTAAAAGAATTTGTTTTTTAATTTAAAAGCGAGAGAAAGAATCAACTGTAAATTCAGCAAATTTACCAAACAAGGGAGAAAAAAGAATTTCTAGCTCTGCATGAGCTGAACAATATAACGTGGTGCCCTGACCATCAGGAGCAAGTTAATTTAAACCCATCCCCGTGTGATTAAAGGTCCTCGGGAGATTTGGTGTGGCTGCTTCAGTCAGAGGTAGGTGTGCGTCAGTCACACCGGCACATAAACAAGTGTTTTAATGTGATTATGAACAAGCCATTGATATCCCGATTTATCTCGCTTTTGCACTGGGATTATTTTTGTCCATCTTTAACACAGGAGCTGTGACATTTGAATCATGCCGAGTGCTTTTGGAGACAGAGAGCGAGGGCTTTATCATTGAAATAGCAAAATAGAGTGTCATTGGAACATCATTAAAAATTCACACTTACAACAATCAGACTGACCCAGTCCCACTGAAACTCACTCAATTGTGGAGAAGCACTGTGCCTTAGACAGGGACTGGCGGGGTGAAGGGAGGGGGATTATGGGATGGTCACTCAGTGATAACATCGGAAACCAGGTAGTCTGAGAAAACCCCAAAACCTACCCTCGTTGGGCACTCTCCAAACTTTTAATTCAGTGACTGTACTTGCTGAGGGATTGATGTTTCTGTCAGCTGCACGATAGACCATTCGCAGCCGTGCCCCATGTGTTAGCCTGGCTCCGCGGGTAGAACTCCTGCGCATCGGAGACCCAGTCTAGGTGCCGACTCTCACTGGGGCACTGTTCCTGAAGGTGCGGACTCTCCCTGGGGTACAGTTCCTGAAGGCGCCGACTCTCTCTGGGGTACAGTTCCTGAAGGTGCTGACTCTCACTGGGGTACAGTTCCTGAAGGTGCTGACTCTCACTGAGGTATAGTTCCTGAAGGTGCTGACTCTCACTGGGGTACAGTTCCTGAAGGTGCGGACTCTCACTGGGGTACAGTTCCTGAAGGTGCTGACTCTCACTGGGGTACAGTTTCTGAAGGTGCTGACTCTCACTGGGGTACAGTTCCTGAAGGTGCTGACTCTCACTGGGGTACAGTTCCTGAAGGTGCCGACTCTCACTGGGGTACAGTTCCTGAAGGTGCTGACTCTCACTGGGGTACAGTTCCTGAAGGTGCGGACTCTCACTGGGGTACAGATCCTGAAGGTGCTGACTCTCACTGGGGTACAGTTCCTGAAGGTGCTGACTCTCACTGGGGTACAGTTCCTGAAGGTGCTGACTCTCACTGGGGTACAGTTCGTGAAGGTGCTGACTCTCACTGGCGTTCCATGGGCAGTACTCAACCTCGAGCACATCACCCACCTTACCATTCTCTGGGTGTGACCCATGAGACTAGTGGCCGCAGGCTGTTCGAGTTGGGGGACATCACAGCTGAGCCTTGTTTTTTCATCTTTGGACCCAAAGGCATCTCAGTACAGGGACGTGGCTAGGGATTGGGAGTGGGGGCTGGTTGATGTTTCCCGCCCACAGTCCAGCACTGTTGAGGTCAGCAATAATGCCCCTACTGGACAGACCAGGGACCTCATTCTGGGATTGTTAGGTGCATTTATCAACCAACCCGTTGATTTTTTTGTTTGTTAATTTAGTGAACGTCTCCTTAGCTCTTGGGGCCTACCCACCTTTCCCATCGAATCCTCCTTCACTTCAAATTCGTGAAAGGACATTGTAGAGTCAAAAACTGCTTCAATGGGGAAAGGGGGAACGCTGGGAGAGGGGGAACGCTGGGAGAGGGGGAACGCTGGGAGAGGGGGAACGCTGGGAGAGGGGGAACGCTGGGAGAGGGGGAACGCTGGGAGAGGGGGAACGCTGGCAGAGGGGGAACGCTGGGAGAGGGGGAACGCTGGGAGAGGGGGAACGCTGGGAGAGGGGGAACGCTGGGAGAGGGGGAACGCTGGGAGGGGGGAACGCTGGGAGAGGGGGAACGCTGGGAGAGGGGGGGACGCTGGGAGAGGGGGGGACGCTGGGAGAGGGGGGGACGCTGGGAGAGGGGGGGACGCTGGGAGAGAGGGAACGCTGGGAGAGAGGGAACGTTGGGAGAGGGCGGAATGCTGGGGTAATGAAATGCTGGGAGAGGGGGAATGCTGGGAGAGGGGGAATGCTGGGAGAGGGGGAATGCTGGGAGAGGGGGAATGCTTGGAGTAGGGGAAAGCTGGGAGAGAGGGAACGCTGGGAGAGAGGGAACGCTGGGAGAGGGGGGAATGCTGGGGTAATGAAATGATGGGGGAGGGGGGAATGCTGGGAGAGGGGGAACGCTGGGAGGGGGGGACGCCGGGAGAGGGGGGACGCCGGGAGAGGGGGGACGCCGGGAGAGGGGGGACACCGGGAGAGGGGGGACGCCGGGAGAGGGGGGACGCCGGGAGAGGGGGGACGCCGGGAGAGGGGGAAACGCCGGGAGAGGGGGGAACGCCAGGAGAGGGGGGAACGCCGGGAGAGGGAGAATGCTGGGGTAATGAAATGATGGGAGAGGGGGAATGCTGGGAGGGGGGATTGCTGGGAGAGGGGGAACGCTGGGAGAGGGTGAACGCTGGGAGAGGAGGGACGCTGGGAGAGGAGGGACGCTGGGAGAGGGGGGACGCTGGGAGAGGAGGGACGCTGGGAGAGGGGGAACGCTGGGAGAGGGGGGACGCTGGGAGAGGAGGGACGCTGGGAGAGGGGGAACGCTGGGAGAGGGGGGACGCTGGGAGAGGGGGGACGCTGGGAGAGGGGGGACGCTGGGAGAGGGGGAACGCTGGGAGAGGGGGAACGCTGGGAGAGGGGGGACGCTGGGAGAGGAGGGACGCTGGGAGAGGGGGAACGCTGGGAGAGGGGGACGCTGGGAGAGGGGGGACGCTGGGAGAGGGGGAACGCTGGGAGAGGGGGGACGCTGGGAGAGAGGGAACGCTGGGAGAGGGGGGACGCTGGGAGAGGGGGGACGCTGGGAGAGGGGGGACGCTGGGAGAGGGGGGACGCTGGGAGAGGGGGGACGCTGGGAGAGGGGGGACGCTGGGAGAGGAGGGACGCTGGGAGAGGGGGGACGCTGGGAGAGGAGGGACGCTGGGAGAGGGGGGAACGCTGGGAGAGGGGGGACGCTGGGAGAGGGGGACGCTGGGAGAGGGGGGACGCTGGGAGAGGGGGGACGCTGGGAGAGGGGGGACGCTGGGAGAGGGGGGACGCTGGGAGAGGGGGGACGCTGGGAGAGGGGGGACGCTGGGAGAGGAGGGACGCTGGGAGAGGGGGGACGCTGGGAGAGGGGGGACGCTGGGAGAGGGGGGACGCTGGGAGAGGGGGGACGCTGGGAGAGGGGGGACG
The DNA here is from genome assembly GCF_052327205.1 of Somniosus microcephalus. NCBI lineage: Eukaryota > Metazoa > Chordata > Chondrichthyes > Squaliformes > Somniosidae > Somniosus > Somniosus microcephalus. The sequence continues at coordinate 5,027,202 of NC_141004.1, forward strand.
CTGGGAGAGGGGGAACGCTGGGAGAGAGGGGACGCTGGGAGAGAGGGGAACGCTGGGAGAGGGGGGACGCTGGGAGAGGGGGAACGCTGGGAGAGGGGGGAACGCTGGGAGAGGGGGGACGCTGGGAGAGGGGGGAACGCTGGGAGAGGGGGAACGCTGGGAGAGGGGGGACGCTGGGAGAGAGGGAACGCTGGGAGAGGGGGGACGCTGGGAGAGGGGGGAACGCTGGAGAGGGGGGACGCTGGGAGAGGGGGAACGCTGGGAGAGGGGGACGCTGGGAGAGAGGGGAACGCTGGGAGAGGGGGGAACGCTGGGAGAGGGGGGACGCTGGGAGAGAGGGAACGCTGGGAGAGGGGAACGCTGGAACGCTGGGAGAGGGGGGACGCTGGGAGAGGGGGGAACGCTGGGAGAGGGGGGAACGCTGGGAGAGGGGGGAACGCTGGGAGAGGGGGGGAACGCTGGGAGAGGGGGAACGCTGGGAGAGGGGGGAACGCTGGGAGAGGGGGGAACGCTGGGAGAGGGGGGAACGCTGGGAGAGGGGGGAGTGCTTGTCAGTGGAGCAGTAAACTGTCGATGGGAGAAGGAATGGGAGAGAAAAATAATCAAATGCTTTGCTGAGAATCTGAATTAAAATAATCAAAGCCGAGACTGCTTTTTTGAAGAGGGAAGGCCGTCTGCTTGTGAGGAAGGGAAACTGGTTTTATTTCACTTTTCCAACCAATTTCCTCAAAGCATTAATTTTCATTTTTTTGTTGCAAATGTTTTATTTGTATTGTCTTTGATGTTTGACCTTTCAAATTGCTGTTAATGTTTTAACAGAATGAATAAATCTTCTATCACGAATTGGAAATGCAAATATAAATACAGGCCTTTATCTGAAATTGGGGTCATTCTAATTTGCAAAGTTGAGGAGAGCTGCTCCTAATGTGAGGCACTGTTACAGTCTTCATAATTATACAGTTAGGTGGCGGTGAGGAAGAAGAGATGGAGCTGGTGAGAGAGACAGAGAGAGAGAGAGAGAGACAGAGAGACGGAGAGAGAGAGAGAGACAAAGAAAGACAGAGAGAGAGACAGACAGAGAGAGAGAGACAGAGAGAGAGAGAGAGACAGAGAGAGACAGAGAGAGAGAGGCAGAGAGAGAGAGAGAGAGAGACAGAGAGAGAGAGAGAGAGAGACAGACAGAGAGAGAGAGAGAGAGAGACAGACAGAGAGAGAGAGAGAGAGAGACAGAGAGAGAGAGAGAGAGAGACAGAGAGAGAGAGAGAGAGACAGAGAGAGACAGACAGAGAGAGAGAGAGAGAGAGACAGACAGAGAGAGAGACAGAGAGAGACAGAGAGAGAGAGAGAGAGAGACAGAGAGAGAGAGAGAAAGACAGAGAGAGAGAGACAAACAGAGAGGGAGAGACAGAGGGAGAGACAGAGAAAGAGAGAGACAGAATCACAGAGAGAGAGACAGAGAGACAGAGTCAGAGATAGAGAGAGAGAGAGAGAGACAGAGAGACGGAGAGAGAGAGAGAAAGACAGAGAGAGAGAGACAAACAGAGAGGGAGAGACAGAGGGAGAGACAGAGAAAGAGAGAGACAGAATCACAGAGAGAGAGACAGAGAGACAGAGTCAGAGATAGAGACAGAGAGAGAGAGACAGAGTCAGAGATAGATAGAGAGACAGAGAGAGAGAGAGAGACTTCAAAAAGAAGGCTTCCATCAGGATAAAGAAGATTGTGTGTACATATATATTTTTAAAATGTCAAATCACACATGGTAATAAAACAGACGAATTAAAAATGGTAATGCAATCAGTCACAACACAAGGATTCTGAGGCAATTTGTTAGCCTCTGGGAGAATTGTAACCTGCTTTTATTGGTCCTATTCAATTCCGAGGGATAGGTGCTGATAACGGCTTTAGAATAATCTGTGCTCGAAAGGAGCAACACTTGTTTTGTGCTCAGGATTGGGTTAACCCTTTGCCTGCTGGTGAAGAATGAGAAGCATGTCGACCACAGTCTGTCCCTTCCCACCTGCCTCACCACCCTGTCATTCTGCCCCCTCTTCCTCCCTCATCCATACCTTTATCACCTCGGACCCGACTATTCCGACACTCTCCCATCCCCCAGCTTCTGTAAACTTCAGCTCATCCAAAACTCTGCTGCCCCGTGTCCTAACTCACACCCAGTCCCGTTCACCCATCAGCCCCTGTGCTCACTGCCCCGTGTCCTAACTCACACCCAGTCCCGTTCACCCATCACCTGCTGTGCTCACTGCCCCGTGTCCGAACTCACACCCAGTCCCGTTCACCCATCACACCCTGTGCTCGCTGCCCCGTGTCCTAACTCACACCCAGTCCCGTTCACCCATCACCCCCTGTGCTCACTGCCCCGTGTCCTAACTCACACCCAGTCCCGTTCACCCATCACCCCCTGTGCTCACTGCCCCGTGTCCTAACTCACACCCAGTCCCGTTCACCCATCACCCGCTGTGCTCACTGCCCCGTGTCCTAACTCACACCCAGTCCCGTTCACCCATCACCCCCTGTGCTCACTGCCCCGTGTCCTAACTCACACCCAGTCCCGTTCACCCATCACCCCCTGTGCTCACTGCCCCGTGTCCGAACTCACACCCAGTCCCGTTCACCCATCACCCCCTGTGCTCACTGCCCCGTGTCCTAACTCACACCCAGTCCCGTTCACACATCACCCCCTGTGCTCACTGCCCCGTGTCCTAACTCACACCAAGTCCCGTTCACACATCACCCCCTGTGCTCACTGCCCCGTGTCCTAACTCACACCCAGTCCCGTTCACACATCACCCCCTGTGCTCACTGCCCCGTGTCCTAACTCACACCCAGTCCCGTTCACCCCTCACCCCTGTGCTCACTGCCCCGTGTCCTAACTCACACCCAGTCCCGTTCACCCATCACCCCGTGCTCACTGCCCCGTGTCCTAACTCACACCCAGTCCCGTTCAGCCATCACCCCCTGTGCTCACTGCCCCGTGTCCTAACTCACACCCAGTCCCGTTCACACATCACCCCCTGTGCTCACTGCCCCGTGTCCTAACTCACACCCAGTCCCGTTCACCCATCACCCCCTGTGCTCACTGCCCCGTGTCCTAACTCACACCCAGTCCCGTTCACCCATCACCCCCTGTGCTCACTGCCCCGTGTCCTAACTCGCACCCAGTCCCGTTCACCCATCACCCTCTGTGCTCACTGCCCCGTGTCCTAACTCACACCCAGTCCCGTTCACCCATCACCCCGTGCTCACTGCCCCGTGTCCTAACTCACACCCAGTCCCGTTCAGCCATCACCCCCTGTGCTCACTGCCCCGTGTCCTAACTCACACCCAGTCCCGTTCACACATCACCCCCTGTGCTCACTGCCCCGTGTCCTAACTCACACCCAGTCCCGTTCACCCATCACCCCCTGTGCTCACTGCCCCGTGTCCTAACTCACACCCAGTCCCGTTCACCCATCACCCCCTGTGCTCACTGCCCCGTGTCCTAACTCACACCCAGTCCCGTTCACCCATCACCCCCTGTGCTCACTGCCCAGTGTCCTAACTCACACCCAGTCCCGTTCACCCATCACCCCCTGTGCTCACTGCCCCGTGTCCTAACTCACACCCAGTCCCGTTCACCCATCACCCCCTGTGCTCACTGCCCAGTGTCCTTACTCACACCCAGTCCCGTTCACCCATCACCCCCTGTGCTCACTGCCCAGTGTCCTAACTCACACCCAGTCCCGTTCACCCATCACCCCCTGTGCTCACTGCCCAGTGTCCTTACTCACACCCAGTCCCGTTCACCCATCACCCCCTGTGCTCACTGCCCAGTGTCCTTACTCACACCCAGTCCCGCTCACCCATCACCCCCTGTGCTCATTGACCTACATTGGCTCCCGGTCCGGCAACACCTCAATTTTAAAATTCTTATCCTTGTTTTCAAATCCCTCCATGGCCTCGCCCCTCCCTATCTCTGTAACCTCCTTCAGCCCCACAACCGTCCGAGCTCTCTGCGCTTCTCTACTTCTGGCCTCTTGTCTATCCCCTGGTTTCCATCGCTCCACCATTGGCGGCCGTGCCTTCAGCTACCTGGGCCCTAAGCTCTGGAATTCCCTCCCTAAACCTCTCCGCCTCTCTCCTTCTTTAAGACGCTCCTTAAATCCTATCTCTTTGACCAACTTCCTGCCCTAATATCCACTTATGTGGCTCGGTGTCAGTTTTGTTTGATGTTTTACTGTGATAAAGGCGCTATATAAATACAAGTTGTTGTAGGAAACTGATTGGCTCTCCAATGACCGGTTTGTGGCAGAGACTCCGATACTCTTGCTGAATTGACCTGCAGTGGTGACAGGGTATCAGCTCTGACTTTAGCAGTGGCTGTGAGTTGAACGAGCTGCTGTTGGTGCCCCACAGGAGGTGGCCACCCCTCTCCCTAGTGTTGCTGGGGCAATGACTGACACTGAATGCCAATGGGCCCCATCTTTGTCCATCCAAGGCTCCCCGAGCCCGAGAGGTGTTTGAGGTGAGATTGGGGTCAGATTCTCTGACCTTCCCTTTCCACCTATCTACACCAATCCTTGGGACACCTTCACCAACCAGGGCTCATCGATTGTCCCTTTATTCCTTTTCTCTATCTTTTCTTTTGCTGCTGTGAGGTGCTTGGAGATATTTTCTGTGTTAGAGTCAGTTCTATGTATTGTTGGCCGTGGCTCAGTGGGCAGCTCTCTCGCCTCTGCAGATCAGAAGGTCGTGGGTTCAAGTCCCACCCCAGAGACCTAAGTGCAGAATCCAAGCACAGCAAAGTCCCCACACACCAATGACCAGATAATCTGCCTCAGTGATGTTGGTTGAGGGATAATTATTGGAGAACTCCCCTGCTCCTCTTCCAATAGCACCTTGGGATGTTTTACATTGATCTGAGAGAGCAGACGGGGCCTTGGTTTAACGTCTCATCTGAAAGATGCCAACTCCGACAGTGCGGCACTCCCTCAGTACTGCCCCTCCGACAGTGCGGCGCTCCCTCAGTACTGCCCCTCCGACAGTGCGGCGCTCCCTCAGTACTGCCCCTCCGACAGTGCGGCACTCCCTCAGTACTGCCCCTCCGACAGTGCAGCGCTCCCTCAGTACTGCCCCTCCGACAGTGCAGCGCTCCCTCAGTACTGCCCCTCCGACAGTGCAGCACTCCCTCAGTACTGCCCCTCTGACAGTGCAGCGCTCCCTCAGTACTGCCCCTCCGACAGTGCGACGCTCCCTCAGTACTGCCCCTCCGACAGTGCAGCACTCCCTCAGTACTGCCCCTCCGACAGTGCAACGCTCCCTCAGTACTGCCCCTCCGACAGTGCGATGCTCCCTCAGTACTGCCCCTCCGACAGTGCGGCGCTCCCTCAGTACTGCTCCTCCGACAGTGCAGCGCTCCCTCAGTACTGCCCCTCCGATAGTGCAGCGCTCCCTCAGTACTGCCCCTCCGACAGTGCGGCGCTCCCTCAGTACTGCCCCTCCGACAGTGCAGCGCTCCCTCAGTACTGCCCCTCCGATAGTGCAGCGCTCCCTCAGTACTGCCCCTCCGACAGTGCAGCACTTCCTCAGTACTGGCACCAGGAGTGTTGGCCTGGATTATGGGCTCCAGACACTGGAGTGGAATTCTGAACCCACCGCCTTCCGATTCAAAGGCAAGAGTGCTGCCAGCCGAGCCAAGCCGACATGACTTTTTTTCTTCCCTCCCTAGTTGTTGTCAGTCTTTTCAAAAGGCTTCGTGTAAAAGCTATCATAAATTAAATCTATTTCCTTGGTGACTGGCCTTAACACAATTGCAGCTTCAAGACATGGAGCCATTCTCTTTGGGGTTTTTTTCTCTCTTGGCGAGGTGCAATGTAATCTTTGCAAAGTAATTTACCTCACGCCAAACCCAAAACGTGTAGAAATCTGCATGAAATTGTAAAGGGAGAATTGAAGGGCTCGGGTAAAAAAAAAATGATTTGTGTTATGATCTGGGATAACTAGATGTGAATGAATACCCCAGTTTTACTGACTTTGAGAAATATAGCTTCTATTCAGCGGTTCAGCTCTTTCTCCAGCAACATCTGCAGCACAATAGCACTGCCTGTCAACTGGGTTTCATTGTCTACTATTTAATTTTTATCGATGACACTCCAGATAAGCTTTTAAAGTATTTATTTAAAATGCGACCGGTTTTCCACATGCTAATTATTTCTGAGGAGTATTGAAGGGTGCTTTCAAAATTCGAGTGATAATTTGCTGCGATGGGTCTGTGTCGGTGGCCCTGACTGGCCCCCACAGCCTCCTCCTTTCCCCAGGTCTGATGGGTTCACCTCGAACCCAGTGATCAAACTCCAGCCACACAGCATCAAAGCCAGACTCTGCGTGTAACTGGGCTGGGAGCGTCGCGAGTGCAAAAATAGTGACGATGAGAAACGAGAGTTTATCGTAGGATACGCTCCAGGAACAGGAGAGAGACATCCATACAATAGGCGTCTATGACTAACTCCCCAGGGCTGCCACAGCTCTGTCAGAGTCCCCTCCCTCCCTCGCACAATCTACAGGCTTTCAAAATCAGAGCCTGCTGTCACCTAATCACTACTGTCTGTAGTAATGTAGTGTTTATGTTATTGGAATAGGAATAATTGAGAGGCCTGGACTAATAGTCCTACAGAGTGAGTGTTCCCAACAGGGCAGTTTGAGATTTGGATTCAGTTTAAGATATAAATAAATCTGGAAATAAAAAGCTGGTCTCAGTAAAATCTGTCGGATGGTCGTAAAAACCCAACAGTCTCATTAATGCCCTTCAGGGAAGGAATCCTTCCGTCCTTACCCGGTCTGGGCCTCTGTGACTCCAGTCCCACACCAATGTGGTTGACTCTTAACTGCCCCCTGAAGTGACCTGGTAAATCTGGGCAATTAGGGATGGGCAATAAATGCCAGCCTTGCCAGCGACGCCAACATTTTTTTATTCGTTCACGGGATCTGAGCATCGTTGGTAAGGCCAGCATTTATTGCCCATCCCTAATTGCCCTTGAGAAGGTGGTGGTGAGCCGCCGCCTTGAACCGCTGCAGTCCGTGTGGTGAAGGTACTCCCAGCGCTGTTAGGGAGGGAGTTCCAGGATTTTGACCCAGCGACGATGAATGAACGTGCTGGGAACGAAGTGTAACAAAAAAATGACATCCTGATTTATCTTTACTCTTTTCATGTTACCTGCACTCTGAGCCTTGACTGATCATCTGACTCAACTTTATCAAATGAGTTTAGCTTTAGTTGAGCTTGTGTCAGCTTGGCTCCATGGGCAGGACGAAGTGAGAGGAGATTTAGGACTGAGATGAGGAGAAATTTCTTCACTCAGAGGGTGGTGAATCTTTGGAATTCTCTACCCCAGAGGGCTGTGGAGACTCAGTCGTTGAGTATATTCAAGACAGAGATCGATAGATTTTTGGATATTCAGGGAATCAAGGGATATGGGGATAGTGCAGGAAAGTGGAGTTGAGGTCGAAGATCAGCCATGATCTTATTAAATGGCGGAGCAGGCTCGAGGGGCCGAATGGCCGACTCCTGCTCCTATTTCTTATGTTCTTATGAGAGGAGAATTACTTTGCACACAGAGGGTGTGTAATGTCCGACCAGAAACAGCAAGGGAAGCAGATCCCAGAATAGCTTTTTAAATGGATGGGAATAAATGATTGAACAAGGAAATTTGAAGTGGATCTTGGGGACAGAGCAGGGGGAAAGGGACTAAGCGGAAAGCACTTTCCAGAGAGCTGGCACAGGCAGGATGGGCTGAATGGCCTCCTTATATGCTGTAAAATTCTTTATTTCTGTGATTCAGTCTAACCCCTGAGTCAGAAGGTTGTGGGTTCAAAACCCACCTGAGGACTTGAGACCATAATCCAGATCAACATTTCAGTGCAGTACTGAGGGAGCGCTGCACTGTCGGCGGTGCAGTACTGAGGGAGCGCTGCACTGTCGGAGGGGCAGTACTGAGGGAGTGCTGCACTGTCGGAGGGGCAGTACTGAGGGAGCGCTGCACTGTCGGAGGGACAGTACTGAGGGAGCGCCGCACTGTCGGAGGGGCACTACTGAGGGAGCACTGCACTGTCGGAGGTGCAGTACTGAGGGAGCGCTGCACTGTCGGAGGGGCAGTGCTGAGGGAGCGCCGCACCGTCGGAGGGGCAGTGCTGAGAGAGTTCTGCACTGTCAGAGGGGCAGTACTGAGTGAGTTCTGCACTGTCGGAGGGGCAGTACTGAGCGAGTTCTGCACTGTCGGAGGGGCAGTACTGAGGGTGCACCGCACTGTCGGAGTCCCCATTCTGCGCCCAAATAAAAGGGGCCAATTTTCCCCGCTATTTCTTTACACAGAATGGTGATCAACAGCTGAAATGCACATTGGGCACATGGAAGAACGAGCTGGGTTCTATCATGGGGAGGTAGTCGGGTTGGGGATCAGGAAGGAGCGAATCAAATGGGCTGAATGGCCACCTTCATCCCTCCATTCCTGTGATCTGGTAGTAAATTGTTACTCAGTAACTGGGCAGTGTTTCCTATGACTGATGGTCACGTCTCTCACTGTGTGTCTCACCTCTCGCTCTGCCTGTCCTTCTCTCTTACAGAACGCCGTGCGCCACAACCTCAGTCTTCACAAGTGCTTCGTGCGAGTGGAGAATGTAAAAGGGGCGGTTTGGACGGTGGACGAACTAGAGTACCAAAAGCGAAGGCCACCAAAGATGACCGGGTAAGACTTGGCCAAAACCTTCGTCGTCACATCTCACCGGCACTTTTACATTTTCTTTGAGATACATCTCCTCACGTCATTCAGAGGTCCCATGTCCCATAATGTGCAGGAGGAGTCATGGGGGGAAATTTCAGTATCGCCCCGTTTGGGGCCATTATCGGCCGTGCACAAAGTTTAGCGCCTGCCACTAATTATCACCTCCGACAACAAACTTGGCTTTTATTGCTCCTGGAGGTGATTGGAGCGCTAAATCAGGTGCTACACACCTGTCTTAAGGCGCAAAGGCCGAGGAGCGAGGCGCTACCTCAGAGGGCTGGCGAAGCAAGGAAGGTCAAATCAAAATGAACCTGCAAAGTGCTGCTCAGTACCCAGAACCCCTCCACACAGCGTTGAATCTCTCCAGAAGTCTCTCTCAGAATGCGTGGTGCAAAAATGTCGCCAACAAAAAAAGGCAGGAAGCGGTCACCTTTAAATAGCGCTCCCCCAGTCCCTTCCCGACTGCAAAACGCTCCCCTCAACCTGTCATTGCTAGCAGCAGGCGGTAAGGCAGGGGGCGCCACTCACTATCCGGTCCGGGGCACTAACGGGGCGTTGCGCACTCAACTGACGTCACAATCTGCCGGCGCAGGAGATCGTGGCGGTAGTGTTTAGCGTCGCCACAAAATGGGGGAAAAATTCAATTGTTTGCGCCTCCCGTGAGCACCTTAAGAGGGCGCTAATGGGCCGCAAAGCAACTAGCGCCCAGGCGCGGCGATGTTTGCGCCGCTCGCGAAATTAACTAGACATTTTGCGGCGGCGCTAAACACTACCGCCACGGTCTCCTGCACCGGCAGATCATGACGTCAGTCGAGTGTGCAACGCCCCAATAGCGCCCTGGACCGGAAATTGAGTGGCGCCCCCTGCCTTCCCGCCTGCCGCTAGCAACGACAGGTTGAGGGGAGCGTTTTGCTGTCAGAAAGGGACTGGGGGAGCGCTATTTAAAGGCGACCGCTTCCTGCCTTTTTTTGTTGGTGACATTTTTGCATCACGCATTCAGAGAGAGAGAGAGAGAGAGAGAGAGACTTCTGGAGAGATTCAACGCTGTGTGAAGGAGTTTTGGGTACTGAGCAGCACTTTGCAGGTTTATCTTGATTTGCCCTTCCTTGCTTCGCCAGCGCTCTGAGGTAGCGCCTTGCTCCTCGGCATTTCCGCCTTAAGACAGGTGTGAAGCGCCTGATTTAGCGCTCCAATCACCTCCAGGGCGATAAAAGCCAAGTTTGCTGTCGGAGGTGATAATTAGCGCCAGGCACTAAACTTTGCGCACGGCCGATAATGGCCCCAAACGGGGCGATACTGAATTTTTCCCCCAATGTCTAGTTAATTTCGCGAGCAGCGCAAACATCGCCGCGCCCGGGCGCCAGTTGCTTTGTGCCCCATTAGCGCCCTCTTAAGGTGCTAACAGGAGGCGCCAACAACTGAATTTTTCCCCCATATGGTCTCAATTTGGTTGATTTGGGCCTCTCGGGCGCTAACGGGGCGCAAATCAACTTGCGCCTGGGCGCGGTGCCGCGAAATAACAGTTAGCGCCGTGCAGCGCTGCGCCGCCGGCGATGATGTCATCGCTGTGCGCAGCGCCCCGCTCGTGTCCCAGCTGTAACATTGGGTGGCGCCCCGCGACTCACCGCCGGACGCTATATCCGCTGGGGTCAGGGGGGCCGACCTGCGGCCGGGGTGGCGCTGGTGGGCAGCCATTTTTGTTGCTGACTGCCTGCCAGCACCTGCCCCCCGTTACTGTCCCCGGCCCCCGTGAAGGCCCCCCCTCTCCCCCCGTGAGCCCGGCACTTCACTCGAGTGCCGGGCTCGTTTGCTGGCATTCCCGACCCCTGGTGGCCCAGCTGGGCGTCGGGACGCGCTGCGCCAGGCCCCTCCCCTTTAATAAGGGGCACGCGCTCCGACACATAGCGCCGCGATATTGGCTTGCAGCGCCCCATGGGGGACGCGGGGCACTTCCAGTAGCACCGCTCCTCCCTATCGGGGCGCTACCTGGGAAATTCGGCCGCGGGGGGCGCTAACTTTTCCCGTCAAAGGTAGCGCCCGACCAATTTTACCCCATCGAGTCATAACTGGTGCCCCCCAGCTGAATGGCTGTGTTAACCGCCCCAGTGAGACTAGACCGAGGTCAGGCTCAAATAGAATACACTCAAGGCCAATGTTTTAAAAAACAATACTGGACACCCGAGATAAAAAGATAGAAAATGCTGGAATTGCTCTGTTGAACAGTTTGCACTGGTGCAGAGAAATGGAAGGATAAGGTTTCACGTAGAGGCACTCCGTCCAAACTCAAAGTTGGACCCCAGGTGACCACTCCTACAGGATTGAAAGAACGAGGGCAATACTTGACTCGACTTCTCACTGTCGCTTCCCTTCTCCCCTCCTTCTGTTCGATCCTGTAACAGCCCAACATCTGGAGCTTGTTTCTATTTCAGATACTCGCAGCCCTGCCCTGCATTTCTAGAATTGGGGGGGGGGGGGAGATTTTGAGGGGTGCAAAAGGGTCCTAGTTTTCCTTGTTTCCATGTCTTCCTGTATTTTTAACCTCTTACAGCTGCTTTTGAGAATAGGACAGAATTTGTATCGGAAAAAATTAAAAGTTAATCTTCAGTCGTTCAGAGCGAGCACATGGCCCTTTCCCCGAAGGAATTGCCCGGCTTCAGCTTTCTCCAGAGGTCAGTGTTCAGTGCTGGACCAGGAATTGCCGTGAGGAGTCCCATCGCACTCCTCAGTCTCACTCGCTATCCCAGTGTCAAGGGGCAAAATCCTAACTTCTGGCTTGCTGATGGAATTCTACTCCACAGCGTGGAGGGTCTGGACCAGAGAATCCCCCCAACACGGTGAGACCCGGACTTCAATGATTTCCACTTGTGGGCGAGGCCAAAACTAGGGGCCATTAACATAAGAAACATAAGAAATAGGAGCAGGAGTCGACCATTCGGCCCCTCGAGCCTGCTCCGCCATTCAACAAGATCATGGCTGATCATCCACCTCATCTCCACTTTCCCGCACTGTCCCCATATCCCTTACTTCCCAAAAATGTATCAACCTCAGTCTTGACTATACTTAATGACAGCTCTCTGGGGTAGAGAATTCCAAAGATTCCCCACCCTCTGAGTGAAGACATTCCTCCTCATCTCAATCCTAAATGGCCGACCCCTTATTCTGAGACTGTGACCCCTGGTTCTAGAATCTCCAGCCCGGGGAAACATCCTCCCAGCATCTACCCTGTCAAGCCCTGTAAGAATTTTATATGTTTCAATGAGATCACCACATATTTAGATTAAATATAAGACAGTCACTAATAAATCCAATGGGGAATTCAGGAGAAACTTCTTTACCCAGAGAGTGGTGAGAATGTGGAACTCGCTACCACAGGGAGCGGTTGAGGCGAATAGTATCGATACATTTAAGGGGAGCTGGATAAACACATGAGGGAGGAAGCGATAGAAGGATGGGCTGATGGGGTGAGATGAAGAGGGTGGGAGGAGGCTCGTGTGGAGCACAAACTGGCACGGGCCTGTTGGGCCGAATGGCCTGATTCTGTGCTGTAAATACTTTTTATGGGTAGTGGAGGCCAAACACTTTACAACAGGTAGAGTGAAATAATCTACAGGACAAGTCGCTGGAGTAATGAGTTCTACTTTAACGGATTAGTTGGTGTCAGGTGTCGCCTTTGCTGAAAAAGTTTATCTTCTTTCAGAAGTCCAACGTTAGTGAAGAACGTGATTACGGGACTTGGATATGGAGGAGCACTTAACTCGAGCTATCAGGTGAGCGCTGACACTCCAACTTTTATCAACGTGCTTTGAATAAATTCTAAATGAGTGGACTGAGAAGCTGAAGAACACCCGGACATCTTCGACCATCCTCCTGAGCCCCTCCCTACACTCCAGCCATCGCCACACACTTGGCTCGAGGCAGACCTCAGGCTGACGGTGCAACCCTCCTCCATCTCACACATCCTGCTTTTTTAAAATAATAATTTTCCCCCTTTTCAGCTTTCTCCCTCCTCTCCTGGGAATGGGAGGGTGGATTTTACTCTCGGTTACACTCCATGGACAGGCCCAGGCGGAGAGCAACACAGCAGGAAATTCAGCAGAGTTCAGTCCTGACCCCGATCCCCACCCATTTCACGGGACATTCTGCTTTCTGGCGAATATGTGAGGGTTTTGCCCGAAATGGGCAGGAACGTCGTAATCGTACTAAACTGTGCAGGATGGGATCTCGTTTAGATGGCAGTGGGACTTTGTGATGCTTACGTTATCCTGGCCAGGTAACCAGAGATTGCACAGATCCAAGTGCAAAATCATGTCAGGGACAATTAGGTCGGTGGACCGCAACTGATCTCCAGTGTTTACTTTGGTTCCAGTGGGTTGAGGCGGTGACTGGATGAATAGGTTTAGAAAGAAGGAAAAGGGAGAGTTGGACTGAGGCTACGATCTGGTCTCCTCCTTCCTCATCTTCGCTTCCTCCAGATCCCCAAAGAATGGTTTGGGGATCTCCTGCTGCAGGACTTCTGCCCCTTTAGAGGAAGTCTCCCCCTGCCCCTTCAGGGGACGACTCTCCCTGCCCCTTTAGGGGACGACTCCCCTGACTCTTTAGAGGAAGTCTCTCCCTGCCCCTTTAGGGGAAGTCTCCCCTGACTCTTTAGAGGAAGTCGCTCCCTGCCCCTTTAGGGGAAGTCTCCCCCTGCCCCTTTAGGGGAAGTCTCCTCCTGCAGGAAGTGTGGAAGGGGCTGAGTTATCAACTTGGCAGGCCGGTGTTCGGGCACTCCCGCATATCAACCTGCTGCCGCACTGGGTGTGACTCCAGGGACAGCCGCCATTCTGTTACAGTCGATGGAAGGAGTTAAGGGGAGCAACATTCCAGGATATCGGGGAAAGGACCTGATCATGTTAAAAGGAGCTGCAAAGATGGACTCATTCAAGATCCCAGCAGACTGTGAGGGTGCGAGAGTTCGAGGGTGTGAGTGTGCGAGGCTGCAGGCGGTGCGAGGGGTGTAAGGGTGTGGGCGGTGCGAGGGTGCGAGGATTCAAGGATGCGAGGGTGCGAGCATGCGAGGGTTCGACGGTGCAAGCGTGCGAGGGTGCGAGGATGCCAGGGTGTGAGGATGCGAATGTGCGATGATGCGATGATGCGAGGCTGCAGGCGGTGCGAGGGTCCGAGGGTGCAGGCAGTGCGAGGGTGCAGACGGTGTGAGGGTGCGAGGGTGCGAGCGTGCGAGCGTGCGAGGGTGCAATGATGCGATGATGTGAGGGTGCAGGGGGTGTGAGGGTGCAGGGGGTGTGAGGATGCGAGCGTGCAGGCAGTGCAAGGGTGCGAGCATGCAGGTGGTGCGAGGTTGCGAGTGTGCGATGATGCGATGATGTGAGTGTGCAGGCGGTGCGAGGGTGTGAGGCTGCAAGGGTGCGAGGGTGCAATGATGCGAGGGTGCGATGATGCGAGGGTGCGGGCGGTGCGAGGATGCGAGGGTGCGAGGGTGTGAGCATGCGAGGGTGTGAGTGTGCGATGATATGATGTGAGGGTGCAGGCGGTGCGAGGGTGCAGACGGTGCGAGGGTGCAGGCGGTGCGAGGGTGCGAGGGTGCAGGCGGTGCGAGGGTGCGCGGGTGCGAGGGTGCGCGGGTGGGAGCATGCGGGTGGTGCGTGGGTGCGAGTGTGCGAGGGTGCGGGTGGTGTGAGGTTGAGAGGGGTGCGAGGGTGCAGGCGGTGCAGAGGGTGCGAGGGAGCAGGCAGTGCGAGGGTGCGTGGGTGCAGGCGGTGCGAGGATGCGAGGGTGCAGGCAGTGCGAGGGTGCGAAGGTGCAAGCGTGCGAGGATGCGAGGGTGCAGGCGATGCGAGGGTGCAGGCGGTGCGAGGGTGCGTGGGTGCAGGGGGGCAAGGGTGTGAGGGTGCGATGATGCGAGCATGTGGGCGGTGCGAGTGTGTGAAGGTGCGAGGATGCAAGCGTGCGAGGGTGCAGGCGGTGCGAGGGTGCGAGGGTGCAGGCGGTGCGAGGGTGCAGGCGGTGCGAGGGTGCAGGCAGTGCGAGGGTGCAGGCAGTGTGAGGATGCGAGGGTGGGAGGGTACGAGGGTGTGAGGGTATGATGGTGTGAGGGTGCAACGGTGCGAGCGTACGAGGGTGCGAGGGTGCAGGCAGTGCCAAGGTGCAGGCGGTGTGAGGGTACGAGGGTGTGAGGGTACGATGGTGCGAGGGTACGATGGTGTGAGGGTGAGAGGGTGCGGGCGGTGCGGGTTGGGCGAAGATGCGGGCGGTGCTTCTCACGGTTAAAGGGTTACCTTGAAGTGAGGTTTCGAAGGGATTATTCACTTGGCTACTCTCAGTGACACCTTTGTAATCCTGCACTGCTGCTACAACAAGGCTGTTAGCAGTGAACTGACCGATTGTCCATGAGATGCAGCGACCCTCGACTGGGAAAAGGGCCTCTGTCCTTGGCCGCCCTTCCTCTCCTGCCCCCTCTGAGACTCCAGGTGCCCTGCCACTTACTTCACTGCTTGTACACATGTCTGTGATTTCACTCAAACTGCCGATTTCCCTTTGGCTCCAAGTTCACTATCAATCCTTTAAGCTGCCTTTCAGGTGCTATCCTGCCCCCTTCTCCTGGGTGAGCGGACAGATCTGGGGCAGAACTCACACCCGCCGGCTGAAATCAGAGCCCAGCCCGGGTTTAGCGCTCATAGACCTGGGGAGGTCACTGTTCCCACTCTCACCACTTCCAGCACACAGCACTATACTCAGCTCACTGCCTGGTGCTGAGGGACAATTCCCTGGGCGCTCGTCACCCTCTAGTCCATCGCCCATTCCTCGTCCCTGGGCCTGAGCAGTGAATGGCAGCTGGCTGTGCGACTACAGAGGGCATCACAACCCAGTCCTGTCTCACCAAATCCACTAACACACTCACACACACACTCACGCACACACACTCCTTCTTCTTCTTAGGCAGTCCCTCGGAACCGAGGATGACTTGCTTCCACATTAAAAATGAGTTCTCAGGTGACTGATGAGTCCAATGCGGGACCTACAGTCTCTGTCACAGGTGGGGCAGACGGTGGTTGAAGGGGCGGGTGGGTGGGGTGCTTTGGTTGACGTGCGCTCCTCCCGCTCGTTGCGCTTGGCTTCCGCTTGCTCCCGGCGAAGAGACTCGAGGTGTTCGGCGCCTTCCCGGATGCTTCTCCTCCACTCTCACACTCTCACACTCTCACACACACACTCTCACACTCTCACACACACACACACTCTCACACACACACACACTCTCACACACACACACACACTCTCTCACACACACACACACACACACACACACACACACACACACACACACACTCACACACACTCTCACACACACACACACTCTCACACACACACACACACACACACTCTCACACACTCACACACTCACACACACACACACACACACACTCTCACACACTCTCACACACACACACACTCTCACACACACACACTCTCACACACACACACACTCTCACACACACACACACTCTCACACACACACACTCTCACACACACACACACCCACACACTCTCACACACACACACACTCTCACACACACACACACTCTCACACACTCTCACACACACTCTCACACACACACTCACACACACACACACACACACTCACTCTCTCACACACACTCTCACACACACACTCTCACACACACACACACACACACACTCTCACACACACTCTCACACACACACTCTCACACACACACTGACACTCACACACTCTCTCTGACCAGGAAGAGACAGGAAGGGGCAGTAAAATGACAGAAGTTGAAAACCGGGCCCTCCGAAATCAGGTTCCAGTTTAAAATCTGTGAATTAAACATCCCAGAGTCCCGCAGGTCCCTCGGTTTGTGGAATAAACTCTCGGTATCTGAGTCCCTTGTCTGAGTATTCGACATGTTTCAGGAAGTAAAGCTCTGCTGGATTTACAGTGAGAGAGAGACACCAGCTGGCTACTTGGTGAATCTCAGCCAGACTCCAATATCGGAGTCAGCCTGTCACCTGAGTTGCTGCTGATTACTGAGAGGGACTGACTGCAGCTTGAGGGGCAGTGAGGGGAGGCTGCTAACCTCAGGGATCTTGCATTAAACAGGAGAGAACAAATCGTAAACTAGGGTTCCTGTTTCTGATTGCATTTCAGTGATTCCAACTGGAACATGTCTGTGTGTGCGGGAGTGTGTGTATGTGTGCGCGCGTGGAAGTGTGTGTGCGGGAGTGTGTGTGTGTTTGTGTGTGCGAGCGTGTGTGAGTGTGTGTGAGTATGAGTGAGTGTGTGCGGGCGTGTGTGTGTATGTGTGTGAGTGAGTGTGTGCGGGCGTGTGTGTGTGTGTGTGCGGGAGTGTGTGTATGTGTGCGCGCGTGGGAGTGTGTGTGCGGGAGTGTGTGTGTGTGTGTGTGTGTGCGAGTGTGTGCGGGTGTGAGTGTGTGTGAGTATGAGTGAGTGTGTGCGGGCGTGTGTGTGTATGTGTGTGAGTGAGTGTGTGCGGGCGTGTGTGAGTGTGTGCGGGTGTGTATGAGTGTGTGAGAGTGTGTGCGGGTGTGTGAGTGTGTGTGATTGTGTGGGTGTGTGCGCATGTGAGTGAGTATGTGCGGGCGTGTGTGTGTGTGTGTGTGTGTGCGTGTGTACGTTCCCGCTAAGCCACGCAGCGGTCTGGAGGTCCCGTGCAGGCCGCTCACTGGCTTTCACATGAGAGAAACCGCACATGTGTGAAAATTTCAATGGGCCGCAGAGCCAGTTAAAGGGACCATGCACAAAAGAAAAGTGAGCATTGGTGTGTGTGTGTGTGCGTGTGAGTATGTACATACGGACAGAATCATGCCCAGCTGTGGTTCCCCCACAGCTGAATACCTGCGGCCACACGCACACCTTGTCTGGATTCAAGTGGTAAGACTGAACCCCAGAGAGTGTCACCTGTTCAGTAGAGGAGAGCAAACGAGAACTACAAAAGATACAGCATGGGGTATATACAGTCATTCTTTAAAATTCTCATCCTTGTTTTCAAATCCCACCATGGCCTCGCCCCTCCCTATCTCTGTAATCTCCTCCAGCTCCACAACCCTCCGAGATCTCTGCGCTCCTCTAATTCTGGCCTCTTGTCTATCCCCTGGTTTCCATCGCTCCACCATTGGCGGCCGTGCCTTCAGCCACCTGGGCCCCGAGCTCTGGAATTCCCTCCCTAAACCTCTCCGCCTCTCTCTCTTCCTTTAAGACACTCCTTAAATCCTATCTCTTTGACCAACTTCCTGCCCTAATATCTCCTTATGTGGCTCGGTGTCAAATTTTGTTTGATAACCGCTCCTGTGAAGCGCCTTGGGATGTTTTACTACATTAAAGGCGCTGTTTAAATACAAGTTGTTGTTATACAGACTGGGGTGTGCGCGATTCCTTGCCCTTCATGTGTGAGCCTGGGCAGTGAGGATATTTGGCCATGGGAGGCATTACTGGTGAGCCTGATCTTGACTTCACCAGGCACTTATCCACACACATGCTCTCTCCAGCCGGTGTCACTCGGGAATGATCGGGAACGTGGATCCCGACTGACGTTCTCCCACACAGAGGCTGCTGGATATAAACAACAGCAACAAAGTCAATCGGGTGATGCTGCCCCTCAGTCGCAGTCCAGTACGGCAGCGAATGAAGGGGGATATTTTAGGAACTGGGCTTTGGGAAATGAGGAATAATTCATGAAGTTGGACTTGAACAAATTATTATCATTAAAATCAGGAGTTGTCCCAAAGGATTGGAGAGAAGGGAATACTGGGTATTATGTAACGAGAAAGGATTAATTAGCAATCTTGTTGTACGAGGCCCCTTGGGTCGGAGCGATCATAATATGATCGAATTCTTCATTAAGATGGAGAATGAAGTAGTTGACTCGGAGACTAGGGTCCTCAATTTAAATAAAGGAAACTACGATGGTCTGAGGAGCGAGTTGGGTAGGATTGATTGGGGAATGGCACTCAAAGGGTTGACGGTGGATAGGCAATGGCAAACATTCAAAGACCGCATGGATGAACTACAGAATTTGTTCATCCCAGTTTGGCATAAAAATAAAACAAAAAAGGTGACCCAACCGTGGCTAACAAGGGAAATTAGGGATAGCATAAGGTCCAAGGAGAGGGCATATAAATTGGCCAGAAAAAGCAATAATCCTGAGGATTGGGAGCAGTTTAGGATTCAACAAAGGAGGACAAAGGGATTAATTAAGAAAGGGAAAATAGAATATGAGAGTAAGCTTGCAGAGAACATAAAAACTGACTGTAAAAGCTTTTATAGATATGTGAAGAGAAAAAGATTGGTGAAGTCAAGCGTAGGTCCCTTGCAGTCAGAATCGGGGGAATTTATAATGGGGAACAAAGAAATGGCAGACCAACTAAATACATATTTTGGTTCTGTCTTCACAAAGGAGGACACAAATAACCTCCCAGAGATGCCGGGGAACATAGGGTCTGATGAAAGGGTGGAACTGAAAGAAACCAGTATTTGTAGGGAAATGGTGTTAGGAAAATTGATGGGACTGAAGGCCGATAAATCCCCAGGGCCTGATAATCTACATCCCAGGGTACTTAAGGAAGTGGCCCTAGAAATAGTAGATGCATTGCTGGTCATCTTCCAGAACTCGATAGACTCTGGAACGGTACCCATGGATTGGCGGGTAGCTAATGTTACCCCACTATTCAAAAAAGGTGGTAGAGAAAAAGCGGGGAATTATAGACCGGTAAGCTTGACATCGGTAGTGGGGAAAATGCTAGAGTCGATTATAAAAGATGTAATAGCAGAGCACTTGGAAAGCAGTGACTGGATCGGACAAAGTCAACATGGATTTACAAAAGGTAAATCATGCTTGACTAATCTACTGGAATTTTTTGAGGATGTAACTGGTAAAATAGATAAGGGAGAACCAGTGGATGTGGTGCATTTGGACTTTCAAAAGGCTTTCGATAAGGTCCCGCATAAGAGATTAGCGTGCAAAATTAAGGCACATGGGATTGGGGGCAAGGTATTGACTTGGATAGAGAACTGGTTGGCGGACAGAAAGCAAAGAGTTGGAATAAACGGGTCATTTTCCGAGTGGCAGACAGTGACTAGTGGGGTACCGCAAGGATCGGTCCTAGGACCCCAGCTGTTCACAATATATATTAATGATCTGGACGAGGGAATTGGATGTAATATCTCCAAATTTGCAGACGACACAAAGCTGGGGGGAGGGTATGCTGTAAGGAGGATGTCGTGAAACTCCAGTACGATTTGGACAGGTTGGGTGATTGGGCAAAACATGGCAAATGCACTATAATGTGGATAAATGTGAGGTTATCCACTTTGGTGGCAAAAACAGGAAGGCAGATTATTATTTGAATGGTAATAGATTGGGAGAAGGGGAAGTGCAAAGAGACCTGGGTGTTCTTGTACACCAGTCGCTGAAGGTAAGCATGCAGGTGCAGCAGGCGGTTAAGAAGGCAAATGGTATGTTGGCCTTCGTAGCGAGAGGGTTCGAATACAGGAACAAGGATGTCTTGCTACAGTTGTACAGGGCCTTGGTGAGACCACACCTTGAGTATTGTGTGCAGTTTTGGTCGCCTTACCTGAGGAAGGACGGTCTTGCCATGGAAGGAGTGCAGCGAAGATTCACCAGGCTGATACCTGGGATGGCAGGAATGACGTATGAGGAGAGATTGTGTCGATTGGGCTTATACTCACTGGAGTTTAGAAGATTGAGAGGGGATCTCATTGAAACCTATAAAATTCTGTCAGGGCTGGACAGACTAGATACAGGAAGGATGTTTCTGATGGCCGGGGAGTCCAGAACCAGGGGTCATAGTCTAAGGATAAGGGGTAAGCCATTTAGGACTGAAATGAGGAAGAATTTCTTCACCCAGAGAGTGGTGAACCTGTGGAATTCTCTGCCACAGAGGGCGGTGGAGGCCAGTTCATTAAGTATATTCAAGAAAGAGTTGGATATATTTCTTAAGGCTAAGGGGATCAAGGGATATGGGGAGAAGGCAGGGACCGGGTATTAAGTTTGGATGATCAGCCATGATCTCATTGAATGGCGGAGCAGGCTCAAAGGGCCGAATGGCCTACTCCTGCTCCTATCTTCTATGTATCTATGTATCTATATAACTATCTTCAAAAAAAGACCAGAAGGACCGTTCTGGAAATTTCAAACTGGTGAACCTGACCTATGGGTGGGTGAAATATTAGAGACAATCCCTGGAGAACTGTGGAGCCATCAGACGGAGTCAGCATGCCTTATACTGTCAGCCATGGCTCAGTGAGTCGCACCCTCACCTCTGAGTCAGAAGATCGTCGGTTCAAGTCCCACTCCAGAGACTTCTAAACTGACACTCCAGTGCAGTACTGAGGGAGTGCTGCACTGTCGGAGGGTCAGTACTGAGGGAGTGCTGCACTGTCGGAGGGTCAGTACTGAGGGAGCGCCGCACTGTCAGAGGGGCAGTACTGAGGGAGCGCTGCACTGTCGGAGGGGCAGTACTGAGGGAGCGCTGCACTGTCAGAGGGGCACTACTGAGGGAGCGCTGCACTGTCGGAGGGGCAGTACTGAGGGAGCGCTGCACTGTCAGAGGGGCAGTACTGAGGGAGCGCTGCACTGTCGGAGGGGCAGTACTGAGGGAGCGCCGCACTGTCGGAGGGGCAGTACTGAGGGACGTCACACTGTCGGAGGGGCAGTACTGAGGGAGCGCCGCACTGTCGGAGGGGCAATACTGAGGGAGCGCCGCACTGTCGGAGGGGCAGTACTGAGGGAGTGCTGCACTGTCAGAGGGGCAGTACTGAGGGAGCGCTGCACTGTCATGGGGCAGTACTGAGGGAGCGCTGCACTGTCGGAGGGGCAGTACTGAGGGAGCGCTGCACTGTCGGAGGGGCAGTACTGAGGGAGCGCTGCACTGTCGGAGGGTCAGTACTGAGGGAGCGCTGCACTGTCGGAGGGGCAGTACTGAGGGAGCGCTGCACTGTCGGAGGGGCAGTACTGAAGGAGTGCTGCACTGTCGGAGGGTCAGCACTGAGAGAGCGCTGCACTGTCGGATGGGCAGTACTGAGGGAGTGCCGCACTGTTGGAGGGGCAGTACTGAGGGAGTGCTGCCCTGTCGGAGGGTCAGTACTGAGGGAGTGCTGCACTGTCGGAGGGGCCGTCTTTCAGTTGAGACGTTAAACCGAGACCCTGTCTGCCCTCCCTGGTGTACTGGGCCAATATTTCTCTCTCAACCGACAACTAAAAACAGACGATCTGGTCATTTATTAATTCCTGCATGTGGGATCTTGCAGTGCACAAATTGGCTGCTGCATTTCCGACATTACAACAGTGACTACATTTTTATAAAACTACCTCATTGGGTGTAAAGCGCTTTGGGACGTCCGGAGGTCGGGAAAGGCGCTATAGAACTGCAAGTCTTTCTTTATGGAGCAGATCATGCTAGACTAACCCGTTAGGATTCTTGGATGCAGACTTGGAGCTGGTGAATGATTTGTCCAGACATTGTCTGTCCAGACTTCAGCCAGGCTTTGGACACATTCACCGCACAGGAGGCTGGTCGAAAAGTACAGAATCAGTGGGCAATTATTGAGCTGGGACAGCAACAGTCTGCATTCAAGGAGACCGAGTGGGAGGAGGAGTTTCCGGACCGCCCTCAGGATCAGCACTGGGATCCTTGCTGTTCCATCTTGTATTTCAGTCATTTGGAATTGGGGATAGAGACAAAACTCTCAAACACTGCCCGTGGCACGGTGGTGCAGGGAGGGGCTGCAAACAATGGTGGGAATGGGGGTTGGCGGGGGAAGGCTGCACTGCCATTGCCCACAATTTCTGATGAGCCTCTGCCCGCCCCACCACACTCTGGACCCTGTAGAGAGGGGAGGGGGGAGTCTCCGGAAATATCACCTGGTGTTTCCTGGAGTGGGGGTTAACCTGACTCAGAGGCGAGAGTGAGAATGACTGAGCCAAGCTGGCCCTCATTCCCAAAACAGAGAGAACCGAAAGAAATCTGTCCCTGTGGGGGAGAGTGCCTGACCTTAACTGTCATAACCCAATCAAATCGAGTTGGGAATGGGAGAAGAAAATCATTTAGTAATTCATCATAAATGGGGAGTTTTACAGCGATTAACTAATGTGACTGATTGAGAAGAAGCTTGCCGGGCTCTGGGGAAAGAGCAGGGGGAGTGGGACTAATTGGAGATCTTTCAAAGAGCGCAGGCACGATGGGCCGAATGGCCTCCTCTGTGTTGTATCATTCTGTGAAAAAGAAAGAGAGAAAGACTTGCATTTCTATAGCGCCTTTCACAACCTCAGGACGTCCCAAAGCGCTTTACAGCCACTGAAGTACTTTTTGAAGTGTAGTCACTGTTGTAGGAAAAATGGCAGCCAATTTGCACACAGCAAGATCCCATAAACAGCAATGTGATAATGACCAGATAATCTGTGTTTTAGTGATGTTGGTTGAGGGATAAATATTGGCCCCAGGACACCGGGGAGAACTCCCCTGCTCTTCTTCAAAATAGTGTCATGGGATCTTTCATGTCCACCTGAGAGAACAGACGGGGCCTCGGTTTAACATCTCACCTGAAAGACTCTATGATCAGGAGTGCTCTTGATATTCTGCACAGCTCAGACACACGGCAGAACAATCAGGAAATGATAAGGAACTGAAGCATAGATTGTCTCTTTGGAGAATATAAAGGAGAAAGTCAAGTGGAGAAACAGTTCACACACTCAGCGCAGCCTGCCAGGAACGTGTGGACAGCTCAGTATTAGCAAAGAGCTGTCGGTTGAAAGTGAAGTATGAGGAAGGGGTGGGCCAGTTTCTGTTATGTCTGCGCAGCAGAGGGCAATACAGCAAGCAGTGGATAATCCACCGAACCGGAAACCGAGCGGCTGCAAACCACATCCTACTCCACAAGCTCAGCTCAACCCTCTCTCGCATATGGACTGTGATTGGTAACAGGTGTTGATCTATTTCATGAAATCGGATGATCGGAGTATTAACGCTGTATTTGTGCAGTACTCGAGACTTACAGCTTTAGTATCGTTTCAACTTTTAATAGTTTGTGCTTGTTTAACTTTTTAAGAACAATTTGGTCTTTGCGCTGCTTGAAAAGGGGTGTGTGGAGAGACGGTGAGAGAGAGACGGAGAGAGAGACGGAGAGAGAGACGGAGAGAGAGACGGAAAGAGAGACGGAGAGAGAGGAGAGAGAGATGGAGAGAGACGGAGAGAGAGAGAGACAGAGAGAGGAGAGAGAGACAGAGAGAGGAGAGAGAGACGGAGAGAGAGAGACAGAGAGAGAGACAGAGCGAGGAGAGAGAGACGGAGAGAGAGAGACGGAGAGAGAGAGAGAGACAGAGAGAGGAGAGAGAGACAGGGAGGGAGAGAGAGATGGAGAGAGAGAGACGGAGAGAGAGAGACGGAGAGAGACGGAGAGAGAGAGACGGAGACGGAGACGGGGACGGGGACAGACGGAGACAGACGGAGACAGACAAATACAAACAGAGAGAGAGAAACAGAGAGACAGACAGGCAGACAGAGAGAGAGAGAAACAGAGAGACAGACAGGCAGACAGAGAGAGAAACAGAGAGACAGACAGGCAGACAGAGAGAGACAGAAATACAGCCCTAAAAAGAGAATATAAACTGGCAGACTACCTCACGACCATCAGAGACACAAAACAGAGACAGACCCTCACCAGGTACAGACTAAGCGACCACCAACTGGAAATTGAAAAAGGCAGATACAAGAAATCCTGGCAGCCTAGAGAGAATAGAATATGCGATCAATGTCTGGTCGGCGAGGTTGAAACAGAAATGCATTTCCTCCTAAAATGCGAAAAATTCAACACATCAAGAAACATATTATTCAACAAGCTAAGCCAAACAACCCCAGATTTCAAGGAATTGGATGACCTGTCAAAATTGAGATTAGTCCTAGGAGAAGGAGACAGACCATACCTTGGGGCCAAATATGTAACAACATGTCACAACCTGAGGACTGTTTAAAATTAAGACTGTTTAAAATTAATATTGAACGTACCAAATGAAGTACAAAGACTGTTTAAAATTAATATTGTTTAAAAGTAATATTGTATATACCCAACAAATGTCAAATCGATTGACACCTACAGAACGTTGGAAAACTGCACCTTTTTGCTATGTAAGCTTTGGCAATATGGTTCTCTGTAAACTTTCATGCCAATAAAGCATTTGAATTGGAATTGGAATTGGAGAGACAGACAGACTGAGAAACAGAGAGAGAGAGAGACAGAGAGAGACAGAGGGGAACAGTGTAGACAGAAAGGGAGAGACAGTAGAGAAAGTGAAACACAAAAGGAAAGAGATAGAGAGATAGACAGAGAAAGAGAGAGTGAAATTAACAGACGGGGGAAGAAATAGAGACAGGCAGAGAGAGGGAGGGAGTGAGGAACAGTGGGACAGAGTGGGTGAGACAGGGAGATGCAGACTAAACTCTTACTGCTAAAGTTTTTCACACATTCTGCACTCACTAAAATAATCCAGCTGATGTTTACAAGTTCGGGTATTTTTCTGTCTCTCGGGTATCACAGCTGATACTGTCCAAATTTTTCTCATTTTGAAACTTCACGTGTAGATGGACAGTGGAGCGCGTTCTTGAACTTCGCTGCGCCCGTCCAGCTCTGCCCCCAAACACCTTCAGGATCAGTGATCTCTGGGAGTGTTTCCCGGGGTCAGAGCTCGGAGACTGTAACCTATCCCCAAGGCTTCTGATGGAACTGCTCCCGGCCCACATGGAGCCCATTAACCTTTTATTAAAGAAAGTTTCATGAATGTAGATTGGGGGACTATTTTGAAATTAAATTTCCCCACCGGTAGAATTTGTTCCCATTGAAGTGAACTATATAACAGGGGGGTGGCGGTGAGTTCCGATCAATGCTGTTAACCAGCTTTTGGCCTGTGTTAAAATAATGTGTCAATAATTCAAACAAAACCAGTGCCATCGGAATTTTGAACTCCAGTCCCTTGTTTTAATATTTGGGGGGAATGTCTGGGCTATCCAAGACACCTCCAAGTTCAGCTAAAAGTCACTCACCATCCTGACTTGGAAATATAACGCCGATCCTTCATCGTCCCTGGGTCAAAATCCTGGAACTCCCTCCCTAACAGCACTGTGGGAGCACCTTCACCACACGGACTGCAGCGGTTCAAGAAGGCGGCTCACCACCACCTTCTGAAGGGCAACTAGGGATGGGCAATAAATGCCGGCCTTACCAGCGACGCCCACATCCCAGGAACGAATTAAAAAAAACAACAAACTAGCTGGAGTAAATCTAACAGACGACAAATAACTGTATCAATATCCGATAACTGGATCGATATCCTATAACTGGCTCGATATCCTATAACTGGCCTGACATCCTATAACAGGCTCGATATCCTACAACTGGCCCGATATCCTATAACTGGCTCGATATCCTATAACTGGCCCGATATCCTACAACTGGATCGATATCCCATAACTGGATCGATATCCTATAACTGGCCCGATATCCTATAACTGGCCCGATATCCTATAACTTACCAGATATTCTATAACTGGCTCGATATCCTATAACTGGCTCGATATCCTATAACTGGCCCGATATCCAACAACTGGATCGATATCCCATAACTGGATCGATATCCTATAACTGGCTCGATATCCTATAACTGGCTCGATATCCTATAACTGGCCCGATATCCTATAACTGGCTCGATATCCTATAACTGGCCCGATATCCTATAACTTACTAGATATTCTATAACTGGCTTGATATCCTATAACTGGCTCGATATCCTATAACTGGCCCGATATCCTACAACTGGATCGATATCCCATAACTGGATCGATATCCTATAACCGGCTCGATATCCTATAACTGGCTCGATATCCTATAACTGGCCCGATATCCTACAACTGGATCGATATCCCATAACTGGATCGATATCCTATAACCGGCTCGATATCCTATAACTGGCTCGATATCCTATAACTGGCCCGATATCCTATAACTGGCTCGATATCCTATAACTGGCCCGATATCCTATAACTGGCTCGATAACTGGCTCGATAACCTATAACTGGCTCAATATCCTATAACTGGCTCGATATCCTATAACTGGCCCCATATCCTATAACTGGATCGATATCCTATAACTGGATCGATATCCTATAACTGGCCCCATATCCTATAACTGGCTCAATATCCTATAACTGGATCGATATCCTATAACTGGCCGATATCCTTTAACTGGAACGATATCCCATAACTGGATCGATAGCCTATAACTGGCTCGAAATCCTATAACTGGCCCGATATCCTATAACTGGCTCGATATCCTATAACTGGCTCGATATCCTATAACTGGCCCAATATCCTATAACTGGCCGGATATCCTATATAACTGGCCCGATATCCTATAACTGGCTCAATATCCTATATAACTGGCCCGATATCCTATATAACTGACTAGATATCGTATAACTGGCTAGATATCCTATAAATGGCTCGATATCCTATAACTGGCCCGATATCCTATAACTGGCCCGATATCCTATAACTGGCACGATATCCTATAACTGGATCGATATCCTAAAACTGGCTCGATAGCCTGTAACTGGCCCGATATCCTATAAATGTTTCGATATCCTATAACTGGCCCGATATCCTATAACTGGCTCAATATCCTATAACTGGCCGGATATCCTATAACTGCCCCGATATCCTATAACTGGCCCGATATCCTATAACTGGCCCGATATCCTATAACTGGCTCGATATCCTATAACTGGCTCGATATCCTACAACTGACCGGATATCCTACAACTGGTTCGATATCCCATAACTGGCGCGATATCCTATAACTGGCTCGATATCCTATAACTGGCCCGATATCCTATAACTGCCCCGATATCCTATAACTGGATCGATATCCTATAACTGGCCCGATATCCTATAACTGGCTCGATATCCTATAACTGAATCGATATCCTATAACTGGCTTGATATCCTTTAACTGAATCGATATCCTATAACTGGCCCGATATCCTATAACTGGCCCGATATCCTACAATTGGATAGATATCCTACAACTGGCCCGATATCCTACAACTGGCCCGATATCCTATAACTGCCCCGATATCCTATAACTGGCTCAATATCCTATAACTGGCCGGATATCCTATAACTGCCCCGATATCCTATAACCGGCTCGATATCCTATAACTGGCCCGATATCCTATAACTGGCTCGATATCCTATAACTGGATCGATAGCCCATAACTTGATCAATATCCTATATAACTGGCCCGATATCCTATAACTGGCCCGATATCCTATAACTGGCCCGATATCCTATAACTGGCCCAATATCCTACAACTGGATCGATATCCCATAACTGGATCAATATCCTATAACTGGCCCGATATCCTATAACTGGCCCGATATCCTATAACTGGCTCAATATCCTATAACTGGCTCAATATCCTATAACTGGCCCGATATCCTATATAACTGACTAGATATCCTATAACTGGCCCGATATCCTATACCTGGCTCGATATCCTATAACTGGATCGATATCCTATAACTGGATCGATATCCTATAACTGGCTCGATAACCTATAACTGGCCCGATATCCTATAACTGGCCCGGTATCCTTTAACTGGATCGATATAGAAACATAGAAGATTGGAGCAGGAGTAGGCCATTCGGCCCTTCGAGCCTGCTCCGCCATTCAACGAGAGATCATGGCTGATCATCCAAACACTAGCACCCGGTCCCTACACCAACAGCCATCCCACCCAAGCCCTATCCCCGTAACCCCATAACCCCACGTATTTAACCCCCCCTAACACTAAGGGCCAATTTTTTTATCATGGCCAATCAACCTAACCCGCACATCTTTGGACTGTGGGAGGAAACCGGAGCGCCCGGAGGAAACCCACGCAAACACGGGGAGAATGTGCAAACTCCACACAGACAGTCACCCGAGGCCGGATTTGAACCCGGGTCCCTGGTGCTGTGAGGCAACAGTGCTAACCACTATGCCACCATGCCGCCCTATAACTGGATCGATATCCTATAACTGGCTCGATATCCTATAACTGGCCCGATATCCTTTAACTGGCTCGATATCCTATAACCGGCTCGATATCCTATAACTGGCCCAATATCCTATAACTGGCCGGATATCCTATATAACTGGCCCGATATCCTACAACTGGCTCGATATCCTATAACTGGCCCGATATCCTATAACTGGCCCGATATCATATAAATGGTTCGATATCCTATAACTGGCCCGATATCCTATAACTGGCTCAATATCCTATAACTGGCCGGATATCCTATAACTGCCCCGATATCCTATAAATGGTTCGATATCCTATAACTGGCCCGATATCCTATAACTGGCCCGATATCCTATAACTGGCTCGATATCCTATAACTGGCTCGATATCCTATAACTGGCCGGATATCCTACAACTGGTTCGATATCCTATAACTGGCTCGATATCCTATAACTGGCCCGATATCCTATAACTGGCTCGATATCCTATAACTGGCCCGATATCCTACAACTGGATCGATATCCCATAACTGGATCGATATCCTATAACTGGCCCGATACCATATAACTGGCCCGTTATGCTATAATTGCCCCGATACCCTATAACTGGCTCGATATCCTATAACTGGCTCGATATCCTATAACTGGCCCGATATCCTATAACTGGCTCAATATCCTATAACTGGCCGGATATCCTATAACTGCCCCGATATCCTATAACTGGCTCGATATCCTATAACTGGCTCGATATCCTATAACTGGCTCGATATCCTATAACTGGCTCGATATCCTATAACTGGATCGATAGCCCATAACTGGATCAATATCCTACAACTGGATAGATATCCCATAACTGGATCAATATCCTATAACTGGCCCGATATCCTGTAACTGGCCCAATATCCTATAACTGGCTCAATATCCTATAACTGGCCCGATATCCTATATAACTGACTAGATATCCTTTAACTGGCCCGATATCCTATACCTGGCTCGATATCCTATAACTGGATCGATATCCTATAACTGGCTCGATAACCTATAACTGGCCCGATATCCTATAACTGGCCCGATATCATATAACTGGCTCGATATCATATAACAGGCTCGATATCGTATATCTGGCCCGATATCCTATAACTGGCACGATATCCTATAACTGGCTCGATATCCTATAACTGGCCCGATATCCTATAACAGGCTCGATATCCTATAACTGGCTCGATATCCTATAACAGGCTCGATATCCTATAACTGGCTCGATATCCTCTAACTGGCTCGATATCCTATAACTGGCCCGATATCCTATAACTGGCCTAATATCCTATAACTGGCCCGATATCCTATAACTGGCTCGATATCCTATAACTGGCCCGATATCCTACAACTGGATCGATATCCCATAACTGGATCGATATCCTATAACTGGCCCGATATCCTATAACTGGCCGGTTATCCTATATAACTGACTAGATATCCTATAACTGGCTCGATATCCTATAACTGGCTCGATATCCTATAACTGGCCCGATATCCTATAACTGGATCGATATCCTATAACTGGCCCGATATCCTATAACTGGCTTGATATCCTTTCACTGAATCAATATCCTACAACTGGCCCAATATCCTATAACTGGCCCGATATCCTACAACTGGCCTGATATCCTTTAACTGGATCGATATCCCATAACTGGATCGATATCCTATAACTGGCTCGATATCCGATAACTGGCTCGATATCCTATAACTGGCTCGATATCCTATAACTGGCTCGATGTCCTATAACTGCCCCGATATCCTATAACTGGCTCGATATCCTGTAACTGGCCCGATATCCTACAACTGGCTCAATATCCTATAACTGACTAGATATCCTATAACTGGCTCGATATCCTGTAACTGGCCCCATATCCTATAACTGGCCCGATATCCTATAACTGGCCCGATATCCTAGAACTGGCCCGATATCCTATAACTGGCTCGATATCCTATAACTGGCTCGATATCCTATAACTGGCCCGATATCCTATAACTGGCTCGATATCCTATAACATCTTCCAGAACTCGATAGACTCTGGAACAGAACCCATGGATTGGAGGGTAGCTAATGTTATCCCACTATTCAAAAAAGGTGGTAGAGAAAAAGCAGGGAATTATAGACCGGTAAGCCTGACATCGGTAGTGGGGAAAATGCTAGAGTCTATTATAAAAGATGTAATAGCAGAGCACTTGGAAAGCAGTGACAGGATCGGACAAAGTCAACATGGATTTACAAAAGGTAAATCATGCTTGACTAATCTACTGGAATTTTTTGAGGATGTAACTGGTAAAAAAGATAAGGGAGAACCAGTGGATGTGGTGTATTAGGACTTTCAGAAGGATTTCGATAAGGTCCCGCAGAAGAGATTAGCGTGCAAAATTAAGGCACATGGGATTGGGGGCAAGGTATTGACTTGGATAGAGAACTGGTTGGCGGACAGAAAGCAAAAAGTTGGAATAAATGGGTCGTATTCCGAGTGGCAGGCAGTGACTAGTGGGGTACCGCAAGGATCGGTCCAAGGACCCCAGCTGTTCACAATATATATTAATGATCTGGATGAGGGAATTGGATCTAATATCTCCAAATTTGCAGACGACACAAAGCTGGGTGGGAGGGTAAGCTGTGAGGAGGATGTCGTGAAACTCCAGTACGATTTGGACAGGTTGGGTGATTGGGCAGAAAAATGGCAAATGCACTATAATGTGGATAAACGTGAGATTATCCACTTTGGTGGCAAAAACAGGAAGGCAGATTATTATTTGAATGGCAATAGATTGGGTGAAGGGGAAGTGCAAAGAGACCTGGGTGTTCTTGTGCACCAGTCGCTGAAGGTAAGCATGCAGGTGCAGCAGGTGGTTAAGAAGGCAAATGGTATGTTGGCCTTCGTAGCAAGAGGGTTCGAGTACAGGAACAAGGATGTCTTGCTACAGTTGCACAGGGCCTTGGTGAGACCGCACCTTGAGTACTGTGTGCAGTTTTGGTCGCCTTACCTGAGGAAGGACGTTCTTGCAAAGGAAGGAGTACAGCGAAGATTCACCAGGCTGATACCTGGGATGGCAGGAATGACGTATGAGGAAAGATTGTGTCGATTGGGCTTATACTCACTGGAGTTTAGAAGATTGAGAGGGGATCTCATCGAAACCTATAAAATTCTGTCAGGCCTGGACAGACTAGATGCAGGAAGGATGTTTCTGATGGCCGGGGAGTCCAGAACCAGGGGTCATAGTCTAAGGATAAGGGGTAAGCAATTTAGGACTGAAATGAGGAGGAATATCTTCACCCAGAGAGTGGTGAACCTGTGAAATTCTCTGCCACAGAGGGCGTTGGAGGCCAGTTCATTAAATATATTCAAGAAAGAGTTGGATATATTTCTTAAGGCTAAAGGGATCAAGGGATATGGGGAGAAGGCAGGGACAGGGTACTGAATTTGGATGATCAGCCATGATCTCATTGAATGGCGGAGCAGGCTCGAAGGGCCGAATGGCCTACTCCTGCTCCTATCTTCTATGTTACTATGTTTCTATGATTCTATGTAACTGGCCCGATATCCTACAAATGGTCCGGTATCCTACAACTGGCCCGATATCCTATAACTGGCCCGATAGCCTATAACTAGCCCGATATCCTATATAACTGGCCCGATATCCTATATAACTGACTAGATATCCTATAACTGGATCGATATCTTATAACTGGATCGATATCCTACAACTGGCTCGATATCCTACAACTGGCTCGATATCCTACAACTGGCTCGATATCCTATAACTGGCTTGATGTCCTATAACGGACCCCATATCCTATAACTGGCTCAATATCCTATAACTGGATCGATAACCTATAACTGGATCGATATCCCATAACTGGATCGATATCCTATAACTGGCTCGATATCCTATAACTGGCCCGATATCCTATAACTGGCTCGATATGCTATAACTGGCTCGATATGCTATAACTGGCCCGATATCCTTCAACTGGAGCGATATCCCATAACTGGATCGATATCCTATAACTGGATCAATATCCTATAACTGATTGGATATCCTATAACTGGATCGATATCTTATAACTGGATCGATATCATATAACTGGATCGATATCCTATAACTGGATCAATATCCTATAACTGACTAGATATCCTATAACTGGATCGATAACCTATAACTGGCTCGATATCCTATAACTGGCTCGATATCCTATAACTGGCCCGATATCCTATAACTGGCCCGATATTCTATAACTGGCTCGATATCCTATAACTGGCCCGATATCCTATAACTGGCTCGATATCCTATAACTGGCTCGATATCCTATAACTGGATCGATATCCTATAACTGGATCGATATCCTATAACTGGCACGATATCCTATAACTGGATCGATATCGTATAACTGGCCCAATATCCTATAACTGGCCCGATATCCTATAACTGGCTCGATATCCTATAACTGGCTCAATATCCTATAACTGGCCCGATACCCTATAACTGGCCCGATATCCTATAACTGGCTCGATATCCTATAACTGACTCGATATCCTATAACTGGCCCGATATCCTATAACTGGCCCGATATCCTATAACTAGCTCGATATCCTATAACTGGCTCGATATCCTATAACTGGCTCAATATCCTATAACTGGCCCGATATCCTATAACTGGCTCGATATCCTATAACTGGCTCGATATCCTATAACTGGCTCGGTATTCTATAACTGGCTCGATATCCAATAACTGGCTCGATATCCTATAACTGTCCCGATATCCTATAACTGGCTTGATATCCTATAACTGGATCGATATCCTATAACTGGCCCGATATCCTATAACTGGCCTGGTATCCTATAACTGGATAATATCCTATAACTGGCTTGATATCCTATAACTGGCTCGACTTCCTATAACTGGCCCGATATCCTATAACTGGATAATATCCTATAACTGGCTAGATATCCTATAACTGGCCCGATATCATCTAACTGGATCGATATCCTATAACTGGATCGATATCCTATAACTGGCCCGATATCCTATAACTGGCTCGACTTCCTATAACTGGCCCGATATCCTATAACTGGATAATATCCGACAACTGGCTCGATATCCTTTAACTGGCCCGATATCCTGTACGTGGCCCGATATCCTGTAACTGGCTCGATATCCTATAACTGACTAGATATCCTATAACTGGCCCGATATCCTATAACTGACTAGATATCCTATAACTGGCTCGATATCCTATAACTGGCCCGATATCCTATAACTGGCTAGATATCCTATAACTGGCTCAATATCCTATAACTGGATCGACTTCCTATAACTGACCCGATATCCTATAACTGGCCCGATATCCTATACCTGGCCCGATATCCTGTAACTGGCCCGATACCCTAGAACTGGCTAGATATCCAATAACTGGCTCGATATGCTATAACTGGCTCGATATCCTATAACTGGCCCGATAACCTTTAACTGGATCGATGCCCCATAACTGGATCGATATCCTATAACTGGATCAATATCCTATAACTGACTAGATATCCTATAACTGGATCGATATCTTATAACTGGCCCGATATCCTATAACTGGCCCGATACCCTATAACTGGCCCGATACCCTATAACTGGCCCGATATCCTATAACTGGCTCGATATCCTATAACTGGCACGATATCCTATAACTGGCCCGATATCCTATAACTGGCTCGATATCCTATAACTGGCTCCATATCCTATAATTGGCTCGATATCCAATAACTGGCTCGATATCCTATAACTGGCTCGATATCCTATAACTGGTCCGAAATCCTATTACTGGCTCGATAGCCTATAACTGGCTCGATATCCGATAACTGTCTCGATATCCGATAACTGGATCGATATCCAATAACTGGCTCGATATCCTATAACTGGATCGATATCCTATAACTGGCCCGATATCATATAACTGGCCCGATATCCTATAACTGGCTCGATATCCTATAACTGGCCCGATACCCTGTAACTGGCCCGATATCCTATAACTGGCCCGATATCCTATAACTGGCCCGATATCCTATAACTGGTTCGATATCCTATAACTGGCTCGATATCCTATAACTGGCCCGATACCCTATAACTGGCTCGATATCCTATAACTGGCTCGATATCCTATAACTGGCCCGATATCCTACAACTGGCTCGATATCCTATAACTGGCTCGATATCCTATAACTGGCTCGAAATCCTATAACTGGCTCGATATCCTAGAACTGGTTCAATATCCTATAACTGGATCAACTTCCTATAACTGGCCCCATATCCTTTAACTGGATCGATATCCCTTAACTGGATCGATATCCTATAACTGCATCAATATTCTATAACTGGATCGATATCCTATAAATGGATCAATATCCTATAACTGACTAGATATCCTATAACTGGATCGATAACCTATAACTGGATCGATATCCCATAACTGGCCCGATATCCTATAACTGGCTCGATATCCTATTACTGGCCCGATATCCTATAACTGGCTCGATATCCTATTACTGGCTCGATATCCTATAACTGGCCCGATACCCTATAACTGGCCCGATATCCTATAACTGGCCCGATATCCTATAACTGGCTCGATATCCTATAACTGTCTCGATATCCTTTCACTGGATCGATATCCTATAACTGGCTAATGTTACCCCACTATTCAAAAAAGGTGGTAGAGAAAAAGCAGGGAATTATAGACCGGTAAGCCTGACATCGGTAGTGGGGAAAATGCTAGAGTCTATTATAAAAGATGTAATAGCAGAGCACTTGGAAAGCAGTGACAGGATCGGACAAAGTCAACATGGATTTACAAAAGGTAAATCATGCTTGACTAATCTACTGGAATTTTTTGAGGATGTAACTGGTAAAAAAGATGAGGGAGAACCAGTGGATGTGGTGTATTAGGACTTTCAGAAGGCTTTCGATAAGGTCCCGCATAAGAGATTAGCGTGCAAAATTAAGGCACATGGGATTGGGGGCAAGGTATTGACTTGGATAGAGAACTGGTTGGCGGACAGAAAGCAAAAAGTTGGAATAAATGGGTCGTATTCCGAGTGGCAGGCAGTGACTAGTGGGGTACTGCAAGGATCGGTTCTAGGACCCCAGCTGTTCACAATATATATTAATGATCAGGATGAGGGAATTGGATCTAATATCTCCAAATTTGCAGACGACACAAAGCTGGGTGGGAGGGTAAGCTGTGAGGAGGATGTCGTGAAACTCCAGTACGATTTGGACAGGTTGGGTGATTGGGCAGAAAAATGGCAAATGCACTATAATGTGGATAAACGTGAGATTATCCACTTTGGTGGCAAAAACAGGAAGGCAGATTATTATTTGAATGGCAATAGATTGGGAGAAGGGGAAGTGCAAAGAGACCTGGGTGTTCTTGTGCACCAGTCGCTGAAGGTAAGCATGCAGGTGCAGCAGGTGGTTAAGAAGGCAAATGGTATGTTGGCCTTCGTAGCAAGAGGGTTCGAGTACAGGAACAAGGATGTCTTGCTACAGTTGCACAGGGCCTTGGTGAGACCACACCTTGAGTACTGTGTGCAGTTTTGGTCGCCTTACCTGAGGAAGGACGTTCTTGCAAAGGAAGGAGTACAGCGAAGATTCACCAGGCTGATACCTGGGATGGCAGGAATGACGTATGAGGAAAGATTGTGTCGATTGGGCTTATACTCACTGGAGTTTAGAAGATTGAGAGGGGATCTCATCGAAACCTATAAAATTCTGTCAGGCCTGGACAGACTAGATGCAGGAAGGATGTTTCTGATGGCCGGGGAGTCCAGAACCAGGGGTCATAGTCTAAGGATAAGGGGTAAGCAATTTAGGACTGAAATGAGGAGGAATATCTTCACCCAGAGAGTGGTGAACCTGTGAAATTCTCTGCCACAGAGGGCGGTGGAGGCCAGTTCATTAAATATATTCAAGAAAGAGTTGGATATATTTCTTAAGGCTAAAGGGATCAAGGGATATGGGGAGAAGGCAGGGACAGGGTACTGAATTTGGATGATCAGCCATGATCTCATTGAATGGCGGAGCAGGCTCGAAGGGCCGAATGGCCTACTCCTGCTCCTATCTTCTACGTTACTATGTTTCTATGATTCTATGTAACTGGCCCGATATCCTATAACTGGTCCGATATCCTATAACTGGCCCGATATCCTATAACTGGTCCGATAGCCTATAACTAGCCCGATATCCTATATAACTGGCCCGATATCCTATATAACTGACTAGATATCCTATAACTGGATCGATACCTTATAACTGGATCGATATCCTACAACTGGCTTGATATCCTATAATTGGCTCGATATCCTATAACTGGCTCGATATCCTATAACTGGCTCGATATCCTATAACTGGCTCGATATCCTATAACTGGCTCAATATCCTATAACTGGCACGATATCATATAACTTTCCCGATATCCTATAACTGGCGAGATATCCTATAACTGGCTCAATATCCTATAACTGTATCGACATCCTATAACTGAATAGATATCCTATAACTGGCTCGATATCCTATAACTGGCTCGATATCCTATAACTGGCCCGATATCCTATAACTGGCTCGATATCCTATAACTGGCCCGATATCCTACAACTGGATCGATATCCCATAACTGGATCGATATACTATAACTGGCCCGATATCCTATAACTTGCCCGATATCCTATAACTGCCCCGATACCCTATAACTGGCTCGATATCCTATAACTGGCTCGATATCCTATAACTGGCCCGATATCCTATAACTGGCTCAATATCCTATAACTGGCCGGATATCCTATAACTGGCTCGATATCCTATAGCTGGATCGATATCCTATAACTGGCTCGATATCCTATAACTGGATCGATACCCTATAACTGGCCCGATATCCTATAACTGGCCCGATATCCTATAACTGGCTCGATATCCTATAACTGGCTCGATATCCTATAACTGGCCCGATACCCTATAACTGGCCCGATATCCTATAACTGGCCCGATATCCTATAACTGGCCCGATATCCGAAAACTGACTCGGTATCCTATAACTGGCCCGATATCCTATAACTGGCTCGATATCCTATAACTGGCTCGATATCCTATAACTGGCACGATAACCTATAACTGGCCCGATATCCTATAACTGGCTCGATATCCTATAACTGGCTCGATATCCTATAACTGGCCCGATATCCTATAACTGGATAATATCCTATAACTGGCTCGATATCCTATAACTGACTAGATATCCTATAACTGGCTCGATATCCTATAACTGACTAGATACCCTATAACTGGCTCGATATCCTATAACTGGCCCGATATCCTATACCTGGCCCGATATCCTGTAACTGGCCCGATATCCTATAACTGGCTCGATATCCTATAACTGGCCAGATATCCTATAACTGTCCCGATATCCTGTAACTGGCTAGATATCCTATAACTGGCTCAATATCCTATAACTGGATCGACTTCCTGTAACTAACTAGATATCCAATAACTGGCCCGATATCCTATAAATGGCTCGATATCCTGCAACTGGATCAATATCCTATAACTGGCTCGATATCCTATAACTGGATCGATATCGTATAACTGGATCGATATCCTATAACTGGCCCCATATCCTATAACTGGCCCGATATCCTATATAACTGACTAGATATCCTATAACTGGCCCGATATCCTATAACTGGCTCGAAACCCTATAACTGGCCCGATACCCTATAACTGGCTCGATATCAGTTAACTGGCTCGACATCCTATAACTGGCTCGATATCCTACAATTGGCTCGATATCATATAACTGGCTCGGTAACCTATAACTTGCTCAATATCCTATAACTGGCCCGATATCATATAACTTTCCCGATATCCTATAACTGGCTAGATATCCCATAACTGACTAGATATCCTGTAACTGGCTCGATATGCTATAACTGGATCGATATCCTATAACTGGCCCGATATCCTTTAACTGGCCCGATATCCTATAACTGGCTCGATATCCTATAACTGGCCCGATACCCTATAACTGGCGCGATATCCTATAACTGGCCCGATATCCTATAACTGACTCGATATCCTATAACTGGCCCGATATCCTATAACTGGCCCGATATCCTATAACTGGCTCGATATCCTATAACTGGCACGATATCCTATAGCTGGCCCGATATCCTATAACTGGCTCGATATCCTATAACTGGCTCGATATCCTATAACTGGCCCGAAATCCTATCACTGGCTCGATATCCTATAACTGACTAGATATCCCATAACTGGATCGATATCCTATAAATGGCTCGATATCCTATAACTGGCCCGATATCCTATAACTGGCCCGATATCCTATACCTGGCCCGATATCCTGTAACTGGCCCGATACCCTATAACTGGCCAGATATCCTTTAACTGGCTCGATATCCTATAACTGTCCCGATATCCTATAACTGGCTAGATATCCTATAACTGGCTCAATATCCTATAACTGGATCGACTTCCTATAACTGACTAGATATCCAATAACTTGCCCGATATCCTATAAATGGCTCGATATCCTGCAACTGGATTAATATCCTATAACTGGCTCGATATCCTACAACTGGATCGATATCGTATAACTGGATCGATATCCTATAACTGGCCCCATATCCTATAACTGGCTCGATATCCTATAACTGGCCCATATCCTATAACTGGCTCGATATCCTATAACTGGCTCGATATCCTATAACTGGCTCGATATCGTATAACTGGATCGATATCCTATAATTGGCCCCATATCCTATAACTGGATCGATATCCTATAACTGGCCCCATATCCTATAACTGGCTCGATATCCTATAACTGACCCGATATCCTATAACTGGCTCGATATCCTGTAACTGGCTCGATATCCTATAACTGGCTCGATATCATATAACTGGCTCGATATCCTATAACTGGCCCGATATCCTATAACTGGCTAGATATCCTATAACTGGCTCAATATCCTATAACTG
Source organism: Somniosus microcephalus (assembly GCF_052327205.1). Lineage (NCBI taxonomy): Eukaryota > Metazoa > Chordata > Chondrichthyes > Squaliformes > Somniosidae > Somniosus > Somniosus microcephalus. Next base: position 5,067,173 of record NC_141004.1, read on the forward strand.
ACTTGACATCCTATAACTGGCTCGATATCCTATAACTGGCCCGATATTCTATAACTGGCCCGATATCCTATCAGTGGATCGATATCCTTTAACTGGCTCAATATCCTATAACTGGCTCGATATCCTATAACTGGCCCGAAATCGTATAACTGGCCCGAAATCCTATAACAGGATCGATATCCTATAACTGGCTCGATATCCTATATCTGACTCGATATCCTATATCTGACTCGATATCCTTTAACTGGCCCGATATCCTATGACAGGCCCGATATCTTATGACAGGCTCGATATCTTATAACTGGATTGATATCCTATACCTGTCCGGATATCCTATAACTGGCTCGATATCCTATAACTGACTAGATATCCTATAACTGGCCCGATATCTTATAACTGGCTCGATACCCTATAACTGGCCCGATACCCTATAACTGGCTCGATATCAGTTAACTGGCTCAATATCCTATAACTGACTAGATATCCTGTAACTGACTAGATATCCTATAACTGGCTCGATATGCTATAACTGGCTCGATATCCTATAACTGGCTCGATATCCTATAATTGGCTCGATATCCTATAACTGGCTCGATATCCTATAACTGGCTCAATATCCTATAACTGGCCCGATATCATATAACTTTCCCGATATCCAATAACTGGCTAGATATCCTATAACTGACTAGATATCCTGTAACTGGCTCGATATGCTATAACTGGCTCGATATCCTATAACTGGCTCGATATCCTATAATTGGCTCGATATCCTATAACTGGCTCGATATCATATAACTTTCCCGATATCCTATAACTGGCTCAATATCCTATAACTGTATCGACATCCTATAACTGAATAGATATTCAATAACTTGCTCGATATCCTATAATTGGCTCAATATCCTATAACTGGCCCGATATCATATAACTTTCCCGATATCCTATAACTGGCTAGATATCCTATAACTGGCTCAATATCCTATAACTGTATCGACATCCTATAACTGAATAGATATTCAATAACTGGCTCGATATCCTAGAACTGGCTCGATATCCTATAACTGGCTCGATATCCTATAACTGGCCCGATATCCTACAACTGGATCGATATCCCATAACTGGATCGATATCCTATAACTGGCCCGATATCCTATAACTGGCCCGATATCCTATAGCTGCCCCGATACCCGATAACTGGCTCGATATCCTATAACTGGCTCGATATCCTATAACTGGCCCGATATCCTATAACTGGCTCAATATCCTATAACTGGCCGGATATCCTATAACTGCCCCGATATCCTATAACTGGCTCGATGTCCTATAACTGGCTCGATATCCTATAACTGGATCGATAGCCCATAACTGGATCAATATCCTATAACTGGCCCGATATCCTATAACTGTCCCGATATCCTATAACTGGCCCAATATCCTACAACTGGATCGATATCCCATAACTGGATCAATATCCTATAACTGGCCCGATATCCTGTAACTGGCCCAATATCCTATAACTGGCTCAATATCCTATAACTGGCCCGATATCCTATATAACTGACTAGATATTCTATAACTGGCCCGATATCCTATACCTGGCTCGATATCCTATAACTGGCTCGATAACCTATAACTGGCCTGATATCCTATAACTGGCCCGGTATCCTTTAACTGGATCGATATAGAAACATAGAAGATAGGAGCAGGAGTAGGCCATTCGGCCCTTCGAGCCTGCTCCGCCATTCAACGAGATCATGGCTGATCATCCAAACCCTAGCACCCGGTCCCTACACCAACAGCCATCCCACCCAAGCCCTATCCCCGTAACCCCATAACCCCACGTATTTAACCCCCCCTAACACTAAGGGCCAATTTTTTTATCATGGCCAATCAACCTAACCCGCACATCTTTGGACTGTGGGAGGAAACCGGAGCGCCCGGAGGAAACCCACGCAAACACGGGGAGAATGTGCAAACTCCACACAGACAGTCACCCGAGGCCGGATTTGAACCCGGGTCCCTGGCGCTGTGAGGCAACAGTGCTAACCACTATGCCACCATGCCGCCCTATAACTGGATCGATATCCTATAACTGGCTCGATATCCTCTAACTGGCCCGATACCCTATAACTGGCCCGACATCCTATAACTGGCTCGATATCCTATAACTGGCTTGATATCATATAACAGACTCGATATCCTATAACTGGCTCGATATCCTATAACTGGCTCGATATCATATAACAGGCTCGATATCGTATAACTGGCCCAATATCTTATAACTGGCTTGATATCCTATAACTGGCTCGATATCCTATAACTGGCCCGATATCCTATAACAGGCTCGATATCCTATAACTGGCTCGATATCCTATAACTGGCTCGATATCCTATAACTGGCTCGATATCCTATAACTGGCCCGATATCCTATAACTGGCCTGATATCCTATAACTGGCCCGATATCCTATAACTGGCTCGATATCCTATAACTGGCCCGATATCCTACAACTGGATCGATATCCCATAACTGGATCGATATCCTATAACTGGCCCGATATCCTATAACTGGCCGGTTATCCTATATAACTGACTAGATATCCTATAACTGAATCAATATCCTATAACTGGCCCAATATCCTATAACTGGCCCGATATCCTATAACTGGCCCGATATCCTTTAACTGGATCGATATCCCATAACTGGATCGATATCCTATAACTGGCTCGATATCCTATAACTGGCTCGATATCCTATAACTGGCTCGATATCCTATAACTGGCTCGATATCCTATAACTGGCTCGATATCCTATAACATCTTCCAGAACTCGATAGACTCTGGAACAGAACCCATGGATTGGAGGGTAGCTAATGTTACCCCACTATTCAAAAAAGGTGGTAGAGAAAAAGCAGGGAATTATAGACCGGTAAGCCTGACATCGGTAGTGGGGAAAATGCTAGAGTCTATTATAAAAGATGTAATAGCAGAGCACTTGGAAAGCAGTGACAGGATCGGACAAAGTCAACATGGATTTACAAAAGGTAAATCATGCTTGACTAATCTACTGGAATTTTTTGAGGATGTAACTGGTAAAAAAGATGAGGGAGAACCAGTGGATGTGGTGTATTAGGACTTTCAGAAGGCTTTTGATAAGGTCCCGCATAAGAGATTAGCGTGCAAAATTAAGGCACATGGGATTGGGGGCAAGGTATTGACTTGGATAGAGAACTGGTTGGCGGACAGAAAGCAAAAAGTTGGAATAAATGGGTCGTATTCCGAGTGGCAGGCAGTGACTAGTGGGGTACTGCAAGGATCGGTCCTAGGACCCCAGCTGTTCACAATATATATTAATGATCTGGATGAGTGAATTGGATCTAATATCTCCAAATTTGCAGACGACACAAAGCTGGGTGGGAGGGTAAGCTGTGAGGAGGATGTCGTGAAACTCCAGTACGATTTGGACAGGTTGGGTGATTGGGCAGAAAAATGGCAAATGCACTTTAATGTGGATAAACGTGAGATTATCCACTTTGGTGGCAAAAACAGGAAGGCAGATTATTATTTGAATGGCAATAGATTGGGAGAAGGGGAAGTGCAAAGAGACCTGGGTGTTCTTGTGCACCAGTCGCTGAAGGTAAGCATGCAGGTGCAGCAGGTGGTTAAGAAGGCAAATGGTATGTTGGCCTTCGTAGCAAGAGGGTTCGAGTACAGGAACAAGGATGTCTTGCTACAGTTGCACAGGGCCTTGGTGAGACCGCACCTTGAGTATTGTGTGCAGTTTTGGTCGCCTTACCTGAGGAAGGACGTTCTTGCAAAGGAAGGAGTACAGCGAAGATTCACCAGGCTGATACCTGGGATGGCAGGAATGACGTATGAGGAAAGATTGTGTCGATTGGGCTTATACTCGCTGGAGTTTAGAAGATTGAGAGGGGATCTCATCGAAACCTATAAAATTCTGTCAGGCCTGGACAGACTAGATGCAGGAAGGATGTTTCTGATGGCCGGGGAGTCCAGAACCAGGGGTCATAGTCTAAGGATAAGGGGTAAGCAATTTAGGACTGAAATGAGGAGGAATATCTTCACCAGAGAGTGGTGAACCTGTGAAATTCTCTGCCACAGAGGGCGGTGGAGGCCAGTTCATTAAATATATTCAAGAAAGAGTTGGATATATTTCTTAAGGCTAAAGGGATCAAGGGATATGGGGAGAAGGCAGGGACAGGGTACTGAATTTGGATGATCAGCCATGATCTCATTGAATGGCGGAGCAGGCTCGAAGGGCCGAATGGCCTACTCCTGCTCCTATCTTCTATGTTACTATGTTTCTATGATTCTATGTAACTGGCCCGATATCCTATAACTGGTCCGATATCCTATAACTGGCCCGATATCCTATAACTGGCCCGATAGCCTATAACTAGCCCGATGTCCTATATAACTGGCCCGATATCCTATATAACTGACTAGATATCCTATAACTGGATCGATATCTTATAACTGGATCGATATCCTACAACTGGCTCGATATCCTACAACTGGCTCGATATCCTATAACTGGCTTGATGTCCTATAACGGACCCCATATCCTATAACTGGCTCAATATCCTATAACTGGATCGATAACCTATAACTGGATCGATATCCCATAACTGGATCGATATCCTATAACTGGCTCGAAATCCAATAACTGGCCCGATATCCTACAACTGGCTCGATATGCTGTAACTGGCTCGATATGCTATAACAGGCCCGATATCCTTTAACTGGAGCGATATCCCATAACTGGATCGATATCCTATAACTGGATCAATATCCTATAACTGACTAGATATCCTATAACTGGATCGATATCTTATAACTGGATCGATATCCTATAACTGGATCGATATCCTATAACTGGATCAATATCCTATAACTGACTAGATATCCTATAACTGGATAGATAACCTATAACTGGATCGATATCCCATAACTGGCTCGATATCCTATAACTGGCTCGATATCATATAACTGGCTCGATATCCTATAACTGGCCCGATATCCTATAACTGGCCCGATATCCTATAACTGGCTCGATATCCTATAACTGGCTCGATATTCTATAACTGGCCCGATATTCTATAACTGGCTCGATATCCTATAACTGTCCCGATACCCTATAACTGGCCCGATATCCTATAACTGGCTCGATATCCTATAACTGACTCGATATCCTATAACTGGCCTGATATCCTATAACTGGCCCGATATCCTATAACTGGTTCGATATCCTATAACTGGCTCGATATCCTGTAACTGGCCCGATACCCTATAACTGGCCCGATATCCTATAACTGGCTCGATATCCTATAACTGGCTCGATATCCTATAACATCTTCCAGAACTCGATAGACTCTGGAACAGAACCCATGGATTGGAGGGTAGCTAATGTTACCCCACTATTCAAAAAAGGTGGTAGAGAAAAAGCAGGGAATTATAGACCGGTAAGCCTGACATCGGTAGTGGGGAAAATGCTAGAGTCTATTATAAAAGATGTAATAGCAGAGCACTTGGAAAGCAGTGACAGGATCGGACAAAGTCAACATGGATTTACAAAAGGTAAATCATGCTTGACTAATCTACTGGAATTTTTTGAGGCTGTAACTGGTAAAAAAGATGAGGGAGAACCAGTGGATGTGGTGTATTAGGACTTTCAGAAGGCTTTCGATAAGGTCCCGCATAAGAGATTAGCGTGCAAAATTAAGGCACATGGGATTGGGGGCAAGGTATTGACTTGGATAGAGAACTGGTTGGCGGACAGAAAGCAAAAAGTTGGAATAAATGGGTCGTATTCCGAGTGGCAGGCAGTGACTAGTGGGGTACTGCAAGGATCGGTCCTAGGACCCCAGCTGTTCACAATATATATTAATGATCTGGATGAGGGAATTGGATCTAATATCTCCAAATTTGCAGACGACACAAAGCTGGGTGGGAGGGTAAGCTGTGAGGAGGATGTCGTGAAACTCCAGCACGATTTGGACAGGTTGGGTGATTGGGCAGAAAAATGGCAAATGCACTTTAATGTGGATAAACGTGAGATTATCCACTTTGGTGGCAAAAACAGGAAGGCAGATTATTATTTGAATGGCAATAGATTGGGAGAAGGGGAAGTGCAAAGAGACCTGGGTGTTCTTGTGCACCAGTCGCTGAAGGTAAGCATGCAGGTGCAGCAGGTGGTTAAGAAGGCAAATGGTATGTTGGCCTTCGTAGCAAGAGGGTTCGAGTACAGGAACAAGGATGTCTTGCTACAGTTGCACAGGGCCTTGGTGAGACCGCACCTTGAGTACTGTGTGCAGTTTTGGTCGCCTTACCTGAGGAAGGACGTTCTTGCAAAGGAAGGAGTACAGCGAAGATTCACCAGGCTGATACCTGGGATGGCAGGAATGACGTATGAGGAAAGATTGTGTCGATTGGGCTTATACTCACTGGAGTTTAGAAGATTGAGAGGGGATCTCATCGAAACCTATAAAATTCTGTCAGGCCTGGACAGACTAGATGCAGGAAGCATGTTTCTGATGGCCGGGGAGTCCAGAACCAGGGGTCATAGTCTAAGGATAAGGGGTAAGCAATTTAGGACTGAAATGAGGAGGAATATCTTCACCAGAGAGTGGTGAACCTGTGAAATTCTCTGCCACAGAGGGCGGTGGAGGCCAGTTCATTAAATATATTCAAGAAAGAGTTGGATATATTTCTTAAGGCTAAAGGGATCAAGGGATATGGGGAGAAGGCAGGGACAGGGTACTGAATTTGGATGATCAGCCATGATCTCATTGAATGGCGGAGCAGGCTCGAAGGGCCGAATGGCCTACTCCTGCTCCTATCTTCTATGTTACTATGTTACTATGATTCTATGTAACTGGCCCGATATCCTATAACTGGTCCGATATCCTATAACTGGCCCGATATCCTATAACTGGCCCGATAGCCTATAACTAGCCCGATATCCTATATAACTGGCCCGATATCCTATATAACTGACTAGATATCCTATAACTGGATCGATATCTTATAACTGGATCGATATCCTACAACTGGCTCGATATCCTACAACTGGCTCGATATCCTATAACTGGCTTGATGTCCTATAACGGACCACATATCCTATAACTGGCTCAATATCCTATAACTGGATCGATAACCTATAACTGGATCGATATCCCATAACTGGATCGATATCCTACAACTGGCTCGAAATCCAATAACTGGCCCGATATCCTATAACTGGCTCGATATGCTGTAACTGGCTCGATATGCTATAACAGGCCCGATATCCTTTAACTGGAGCGATATCCCATAACTGGATCGATATCCTATAACTGGATCAATATCCTATAACTGACTAGATATCCTATAACTGGATCGATATCTTATAACTGGATCGATATCCTATAACTGGATCGATATCCTATAACTGGATCAATATCCTATAACTGACTAGATATCCTATAACTGGATAGATAAACTATAACTGGATCGATATCCTATAACTGGCTCGATATTCTATAACTGGCCCGATATTCTATAACTGGCTCGATATCCTATAACTGGCCCGATACCCTATAACTGGCCCGATATCCTATAACTGGCTCGATATCCTATAACTGACTCGATATCCTATAACTGGCCTGATATCCTATAACTGGCCCGATATCCTATAACTGGTTCGATATCCTATAACTGGCTCGATATCCTGTAACTGGCCCGATACCCTATAACTGGCCCGATATCCTATAACTGGCTCGATATCCTATAACTGGCTCGATATCCTATAACATCTTCCAGAACTCGATAGACTCTGGAACAGAACCCATGGATTGGAGGGTAGCTAATGTTACCCCACTATTCAAAAAAGGTGGTAGAGAAAAAGCAGGGAATTATAGACCGGTAAGCCTGACATCGGTAGTGGGGAAAATGCTAGAGTCTATTATAAAAGATGTAATAGCAGAGCACTTGGAAAGCAGTGACAGGATCGGACAAAGTCAACATGGATTTACAAAAGGTAAATCATGCTTGACTAATCTACTGGAATTTTTTGAGGATGTAACTGGTAAAAAAGATGAGGGAGAACCAGTGGATGTGGTGTATTAGGACTTTCAGAAGGCTTTCGATAAGATCCCGCATAAGAGATTAGCGTGCAAAATTAAGGCACATGGGATTGGGGGCAAGGTATTGACTTGGATAGAGAACTGGTTGGCGGACAGAAAGCAAAAAGTTGGAATAAATGGGTCGTATTCCGAGTGGCAGGCAGTGACTAGTGGGGTACTGCAAGGATCGGTCCTAGGACCCCAGCTGTTCACAATATATATTAATGATCTGGATGAGGGAATTGGATCTAATATCTCCAAATTTGCAGACGACACAAAGCTGGGTGGGAGGGTAAGCTGTGAGGAGGATGTTGTGAAACTCCAGTACGATTTGGACAGATTGGGTGATTGGGCAGAAAAATGGCAAATGCACTTTAATGTGGATAAATGTGAGATTATCCACTTTGGTGGCAAAAACAGGAAGGCAGATTATTATTTGAATGGCAATAGATTGGGAGAAGGGGAAGTGCAAAGAGACCTGGGTGTTCTTGTGCACCAGTCGCTGAAGGTAAGCATGCAGGTGCAGCAGGTGGTTAAGAAGGCAAATGGTATGTTGGCCTTCGTAGCAAGAGGGTTCGAGTACAGGAACAAGGATGTCTTGCTACAGTTGTACAGGGCCTTGGTGAGACCACACCTTGAGTACTGTGTGCAGTTTTGGTCGCCTTACCTGAGGAAGGACGTTCTTGCAAAGGAAGGAGTACAGCGAAGATTCACCAGGCTGATACCTGGGATGGCAGGAATGACGTATGAGGAAAGATTGTGTCGATTGGGCTTATACTCACTGGAGTTTAGAAGATTGAGAGGGGATCTCATCGAAACCTATAAAATTCTGTCAGGCCTGGACAGACTAGATGCAGGAAGGATGTTTCTGATGGCCGGGGAGTCCAGAACCAGGGGTCATAGTCTAAGGATAAGGGGTAAGCAATTTAGGACTGAAATGAGGAGGAATATCTTCACCAGAGAGTGGTGAACCTGTGAAATTCTCTGCCACAGAGGGCGGTGGAGGCCAGTTCATTAAATATATTCAAGAAAGAGTTGGATATATTTCTTAAGGCTAAAGGGATCAAGGGATATGGGGAGAAGGCAGGGACAGGGTACTGAATTTGGATGATCAGCCATGATCTCATTGAATGGCGGAGCAGGCTCGAAGGGCCGAATGGCCTACTCCTGCTCCTATCTTCTATGTTACTATGTTTCTATCATTCTATGTAACTGGCCCGATATCCTATAACTGGTCCGATATCCTATAACTGGCCCGATATCCTATAACTGGCCCGATAGCCTATAACTAGCCCGATATCCTATATAACTGGCCCGATATCCTATATAACTGACTAGATATCCTATAACTGGATCGATATCTTATAACTGGATCGATATCCTACAACTGGCTCGATATCCTACAACTGGCTCGATATCCTATAACTGGCTTGATGTCCTATAACGGACCCCATATCCTATAACTGGCTCAATATCCTATAACTGGATCGATAACCTATAACTGGATCGATATCCCATAACTGGATCGATATCCTACAACTGGCTCGAAATCCAATAACTGGCCCGATATACTATAACTGGCTCGATATGCTGTAACTGGCTCGATATGCTATAACAGGCCCGATATCCTTTAACTGGAGCGATATCCCATAACTGGATCGATATCCTATAACTGGATCAATATCCTATAACTGACTAGATATCCTATAACTGGATCGATATCTTATAACTGGATCGATATCCTATAACTGGATCGATATCCTATAACTGGATCAATATCCTATAACTGACTAGATATCCTATAACTGGATAGATAAACTATAACTGGATCGATATCCCATAACTGGCTCGATATCCTATAACTGGCTCGATATCATATAACTGGCTCGATATCCTATAACTGGCCCGATATCCTATAACTGGCCCGATATCCTATAACTGGCCCGATATCCTATAACTGGCGCGATATCCTATAACTGGCTCGATATTCTATAACTGGCCCGATATTCTATAACTGGCTCGATATCCTATAACTGGCCCGATATCCTATAACTGGCCCGATATCCTATAACTGGCTCGATATCCTATAACTGACTCGATATCCTATAACTGGCCTGATATCCTATAACTGGCCCGATATCCTATAACTGGTTCGATATCCTATAACTGGCTCGATATCCTGTAACTGGCCCGATACCCTATAACTGGCCCGATATCCTATAACTGGCTCGATATCCTATAACTGGCTCGATATCCTATAACTGGCCCGATACCCTATAACTGGCTCGATATCCTATAACTGGCTCGATATCCTATAACTGGCTCGGTATCCTATAACTGGCTCGATATCCTATAACTGGCCCGATACCTATAACTGGCTCGATATCCTATAACTGGCTCGATATCCTATAACTGGCCCGATATCCTATAACTGGCCCGATACCGTATAACTGGCTCGATATCCTATAACTGACTAGATATCCTATAACTGGCCCGATATCCTATAACTGGCCCGATACCCTATAACTGGCTCGATATCCTATAACTGTCCCGACATCCTATAACTGGCTAGATATCCTATAACTGGCCCGATATCCTATAACTGGATAATATCCTATAACTGGCTCGATATCCTATAACTGGCCCGATACCGTATAACTGGATCGATATCCTATAACTGGATCGATATCCTATAACTGGCCCGATATCCTATAACTGGCTCGACTTCCTATAACTGGCCCGATATCCTATAACTGGATAATATCCTATAACTGGCTCGATATCCTATAACTGGCCCGATATCCTATAACTGGATCGATATCCTACAACTGGCTCGATATCGTATAACTGGTCCGATATCGTATAACTGGATCGATATCCTATAACTGGCCCGATATCGTATAACTGGCCCGATATCCTATACGTGGCCCGACATCCTGTAACTGGCTCGATATCCTATAACTGACTAGATATCCTATAACTGGCCCGATATCCAAAAACTGACGAGATATCCTGTAACTGGCTCGATAACCTATAACTGGCCCGATATCCTATAACTGGCCCGATATCCTATACCTGGCCCGATATCCTGTAACTGGCCCGATACCCTGTAACTGGCTAGATATCCTATAACTGGCTCGATATCCTATAACTGTCTCAAAACCTATAACTGGCTAGATATCCTATAACTGGCTCCATATCCTATAACTGGATCGACTTCCTATAACTGGCCCGATATCCAATAACTGGCCCGATATCGTATACCTGGCCCGATATCCTGTAACTGGCTCGACATCCTATAACTGACTAGATATCCTATAACTGGACCGATATCCTATAACTGACTAGATATCCTATAACTGGCTAGATATCCTATAACTGGCTCGATATCCTATAACTGGCCCGATATCCTATACCTGGCCCGATATCCTGTAACTGGCCCGATACCCTGTAACTGGCTAGATATCCTATAACTGGCTCGATATCCTATAACTGGCTAGATATCCTATAACTGGCTCAATATCCTATAACTGGAACGACTTCCTATAACTGGCCCGATATCCTATAACTGGCCCGATATCCTATAACTGGCCCGATATCCTATACCTGGCCCGATATCCTGTAACTGGCCCGATACCCTAGAACTGGCTAGATATCCTATAACTGGCTCGATATGCTATAACTGGCTCGATATCCTATAACTGGCCCGATAACCTTTAACTGGATCGATATCCCATAACTGGATCGATATCCTATAACTGGATCAATATCCTATAACTGACTAGATATCCTATAACTGGATCGATATCTTATAACTGGATTGATGTCCTATACCTGGCCCGATATCCTATAACTGGCTCGATATCCTATAACTGACTAGATATCTTATAACTGGCCCGATATCTTATAACTGGCTCGATACCCTATAACTGGCCCGATACCCTATAACTGGCTCGATATCAGTTAACTGGCTCAATATCCTATAACTGACTGGATATCCTGTAACTGACTAGATATCCTATAACTGGCTCGATATGCTATAACTGGCTCGATATCCTATAACTGGCTCGATATCCTATAATTGGCTCGAAATCCTATAACTGGCTCGATATCCTATAACTGGCTCAATATCCTATAACTGGCCCGATATCATCTAACTTTCCCGATATCCTATAACTGGCTAGATATCCTATAACTGGCTCAATATCCTATAACTGTATCGACATCCTATAACTGAATAGATATCCAATAACTGGCTCGATATCCTAGAACTGGCTAGATATCCTATAACTGGCCCGATATCCTATAACTGGCTCGATATCCTATAACTGGCCCGATATCCTACAACTGGATCGATATCCCATAACTGGATTGATATCCGATAACTGGCCCGATATCCTATAACTGGCCCGATATCCTATAGCTGCCCCGATACCCGATAACTGGCTCGATATCCTATAACTGGCTCGATATCCTATAACTGACTAGATATCCTATAACTGGCTAGATATCCTATAACTGGCTCGATATCCTATAACTGGCCCGATATCCTATACCTGGCCCGATATCCTGTAACTGGCCCGATACCCTGTAACTGGCTAGATATCCTATAACTGGCTCGATATCCTATAACTGGCTAGATATCCTATAACTGGCTCAATATCCTATAACTGGAACGACATCCTATAACTGGCCCGATATCCTATAACTGGCCCGATATCCTATAACTGGCCCGATATCCTATACCTGGCCCGATATCCTGTAACTGGCCCGATACCCTAGAACTGGCCGGATATCCTATAACTGCCCCGATATCCTATAACTGGCTCGATATCCGATAACTGGCTCGATATCCTATAACTGGCTCGGTATCCTATAACTGGCTCGATATCCTATAACTGGCTCGATATCCTATAACTGGCTCAAAATCCTATAACTGGCTCGATATCCTATAACTGGCCCGATATCCTATAACTGGCCCGATATCCTATAACTGACCCGATACCCTATAACTGGCTCGATATCCTATAACTGGCCCGATACCGTATAACTGGCTCGATATCCTATAACTGACTAGATATCCTATAACTGGCCCGATATCCTATAACTGGCCCGATACCCTATATTGGCTCGATATCCTATAACTGTCCCGACATCCTATAGCTGGCTAGATATCCTATAACTGGATCGATATACTATAACTGGCCCGATATCCTATAACTGGCCTGATATCCTATAACTGGATAATATCCTATAACTGGCTCGATATCCTATAACTGGCTCGACTTCCTATAACTGGCCCGATATCCTATAACTGGATAATATCCTATAACTGGCTCGATATCCTATAACTGGCCCGATATCGTATAACTGGATCGATATCCTATAACTGGATCGATATCCTATAACTGGCTCGACTTCCTATAACTGGCCCGATATCCTATAACTGGATAATATCCTATAACTGGCTCGATATCCTATAACTGGCCCGATATCGTATAACTGGATCGATATCCTATAACTGGCCCGATATCCTATAACTGGCCCGATATCCTATACGTGGCCCGACATCCTGTAACTGGCTCGATATCCTATAACTGACTAGATATCCTATAACTGGCCCGATATCCTATAACTGATTAGATATCCAATAACTGGCTCGATATCCTATAACTGGCCCGATATCCTATAACTGGCCCGATATCCTAAACCTGGCCCGATATCCTGTAACTGGCCCGATACCCTGTAACTGGCTAGACATCCTATAACTGGCTCGATATCCAATAACTGTCCCAAAACCTATAACTGGCTAGATATCCTATAACTGGCTCAATATCCTATAACTGGATCGACTTCCTATAACTGGCCCGATATCCAATAACTGGCCCGATATCGTATACCTGGCCCGATATCCTGTAACTGGCTCGACATCCTATAACTGACTAGATATCGTATAACTGGACCGGTATCCTATAACTGACTAGATATCCTATAACTGGCTAGATATCCTATAACTGGCTCGATATCCTATAACTGGCCCGATATCCTATACCTGGCCCGATATCCTGTAACTGGCCCGATACCCTGTAACTGGCTAGATATCCTATAACTGGCTCGATATCCTATAACTGGCTAGATATCCTATAACTGGCTCAATATCCTATAACTGGATCGACTTCCTATAACTGGCCCGATATCCTATAACTGGCCCGATATCCTATAACTGGCCCGATATCCTATACCTGGCCCGATATCCTGTAACTGGCCCGATACCCTAGAACTGGCTAGATATCCTATAACTGGCTCGATATGCTATAACTGGCTCGATATCCTATAACTGGCCCGATAACCTTTAACTGGATCGATATCCCATAACTGGATCGATATCCTATAACTGGATCAATATCCTATAACTGACTAGATATCCTATAACTGGATCGATATCTTATAACTGGATTGATATCCTATACCTGGCCCGATATCCTATAACTGGCTCGATATCCTATAACTGACTAGATATCTTATAACTGGCCCGATATCTTATAACTGGCTCGATACCCTATAACTGGCCCGATACCCTATAACTGGCTCGATATCAGTTAACTGGCTCAATATCCTATAACTGACTGGATATCCTGTAACTGACTAGATATCCTATAACTGGCTCGATATGCTATAACTGGCTCGATATCCTATAACTGGCTCGATATCCTATAATTGGCTCGAAATCCTATAACTGGCTCGATATCCTATAACTGGCTCAATATCCTATAACTGGCCCGATATCATCTAACTTTCCCGATATCCTATAACTGGCTAGATATCCTATAACTGGCTCAATATCCTATAACTGTATCGACATCCTATAACTGAATAGATATCCAATAACTGGCTCGATATCCTAGAACTGGCTAGATATCCTATAACTGGCCCGATATCCTATAACTGGCTCGATATCCTATAACTGGCCCGATATCCTACAACTGGATCGATATCCCATAACTGGATTGATATCCGATAACTGGCCCGATATCCTATAACTGGCTCGATATCCTATAACTGGCCCGATATCCTACAACTGGATCGATATCCCATAACTGGATTGATATCCGATAACTGGCCCGATATCCTATAACTGGCCCGATATCCTATAGCTGCCCCGATACCCGATAACTGGCTCGATATCCTATAACTGGCTCGATATCCTATAACTGGCCTGATATCCTATAACTGGCTCAATATCCTATAACTGGCCGGATATCCTATAACTGCCCCGATATCCTATAACTGGCTCGATATCCGATAACTGGCTCGATATCCTATAACTGGCTCAAAATCCTATAACTGGCTCGATATCCTATAACTGGCCCGATACCCTATAACTGGCTCGATATCCTATAACTGGCCCGATACCGTATAACTGGCTCGATATCCTATAACTGACTAGATATCCTATAACTGGCCCGATATCCTATAACTGGCCCGATACCCTATATTGGCTCGATATCCTATAACTGTCCCGACATCCTATAGCTGGCTAGATATCCTATAACTGGATCGATATACTATAACTGGCCCGATATCCTATAACTGGCCTGATATCCTATAACTGGATAATATCCTATAACTGGCTCGATATCCTATAACTGGCTCGACTTCCTATAACTGGCCCGATATCCTATAACTGGATAATATCCTATAACTGGCTCGATATCCTATAACTGGCCCGATATCGTATAACTGGATCGATATCCTATAACTGGATCGATATCCTATAACTGGCTCGACTTCCTATAACTGGCCCGATATCCTATAACTGGATAATATCCTATAACTGGCTCGATATCCTATAACTGGCCCGATATCGTATAACTGGATCGATATCCTATAACTGGCCCGATATCCTATAACTGGCCCGATATCCTATACGTGGCCCGACATCCTGTAACTGGCTCGATATCCTATAACTGACTAGATATCCTATAACTGGCCCGATATCCTATAACTGACTAGATATCCAATAACTGGCTCGATATCCTATAACTGGCCCGATATCCTATAACTGGCCCGATATCCTAAACCTGGCCCGATATCCTGTAACTGGCCCGATACCCTGTAACTGGCTAGACATCCTATAACTGGCTCGATATCCAATAACTGTCCCAAAACCTATAACTGGCTAGATATCCTATAACTGGCTCAATATCCTATAACTGGATCGACTTCCTATAACTGGCCCGATATCCAATAACTGGCCCGATATCGTATACCTGGCCCGATATCCTGTAACTGGCTCGACATCCTATAACTGACTAGATATCCTATAACTGGACCGATATCCTATAACTGACTAGATATCCTATAACTGGCTAGATATCCTATAACTGGCTCGATATCCTATAGCTGGCCCGATATCCTATACCTGGCCCGATATCCTGTAACTGGCCCGATACCCTGTAACTGGCTAGATATCCTATAACTGGCTCGATATCCTATAACTGTCCCGATATCCTATAACTGGCTAGATATCCTATAACTGGCTCAATATCCTATAACTGGATCGACTTCCGATAACTGGCCCGATATCCTATAACTGGCCCGATATCCTATACCTGGCCCGATATCCTGTAACTGGCCCGATACCCTAGAACTGGCTAGATATCCTATAACTGGCTCGATATCCTATAACTGGCCCGATAACCTTTAACTGGATCGATATCCCATAACTGGATCGATATCCTATAACTGGATCAATATCCTATAACTGACTAGATATCCTATAACTGGATCGATATCTTATAACTGGATCGATATCCTATAACTGGATCGATATCCTATAACTGGATCAATATCCTATAAATGACTAGATATCCTATAACTGGATCGATAACCTATAACTGGATCGATATCCCATAACTGGCCCGATATCCTATAACTGGCTCGATATCCTATAACTGGCCCCATATCCTATAACTGGCTCGATATCCTATAACTGGCTCGATATCCTATAACTGGCTCGATATCGTATAACTGGATCGATATCCTATAATTGGCCCCATATCCTATAACTGGATCGATATCCTATGACTGGCCCCATATCCTATAACTGGCTCGATATCCTATAACTGACCCGATATCCTATAACTGGCTCAATATCCTATAACTGGCTCGATATCCTATAACTGGCTCGATATCCTATAACTGGCCTGATATTCTATAACTGGCCCGATATCCTACAAGTGGATCGATATCCTTTAACTGGCTCAATATCCGATAACTGGCTCGATATCCTATAACTGGCTCGATATCCTATAACTGGCTCGATATCCTATAACTGGCCCGAAATCCTATAACTGGCCCGAAATCCGATAACAGGATCGATATCCTATAACTGGCTCGATATCCTATATCTGACTCGATATCCTATAACTGACTAGATATCCTATAACTGGCCCGATATCTTATAACTGGCTCGATACCCTATAACTGGCCCGATACCCTATAACTGGCTCGATATCAGTTAACTGGCTCAATATCCTATAACTGACTAGATATCCTGTAACTGACTAGATATCCTATAACTGGCTCGATATGCTATAACTGGCTTGATATCCTATAACTGGCTCGATATCCTATAATTGGCTCGATATCCTATAACTGGCTCGATATCCTATAACTGGCTCAATATCCTATAACTGGCCCGATATCATATAACTTTCCCGATATCCTATAACTGGCTAGATATCCTATAACTGACTAGATATCCTGTAACTGGCTCGATATGCTATAACTGGCTCGATATCCGATAACTGGCTCGATATCCTATAATTGGCTCGATATCCTACAACTGGCTCGATATCCTATAACTGGCTCAATATCCTATAACTGGCCCGATATCATATAACTTTCCCGATATCCTATAACTGGCTAGATATCCTATAACTGGCTCAATATCCTATAACTGTATCGACATCCTATAACTGAATAGATATCAAATAACTGGCTCGATATCCTAGAACTGGCTCGATATCCTATAACTGGCCCGATATCCTATAACTGGCTCGATATCCTATAACTGGCTCGATATCCTATAACTGGCTTGATATCCTATAACAGGCTCGATATCCTATAACTGGCTCGATATCCTATAACTGGCCCGATATCCTATAACTGGCTCGATATCCTATAACTGGCTCGATATCCTATAACAGGCTCGATATCCTATAACTGGCTCGATATCCTATAACTGACTCGATATCCTATAACTGGCCCGATATCCTATAACTGACTAGATATCCTATAACTGAATCAATATCCTATAACTGGCCGGATATCCTATAACTGGCTCGATATCCTATAACTGGCCCAATATCCTACAACTGGATCGATATCCCATAACTGGATCGATATCCTATAACTGGCTCGATATCCTATAACTGGCTCGATATCCTATAACTGGCTCGATATCCTATAACTGGCCCGATATCCTATAACTGGCTCGATATCCTATAACATCTTCCAGAACTCGATAGACTCTGGAACAGAACCCATGGATTGGAGGGTAGCTAATGTTACCCCACTATTCAAAAAAGGTGGTAGAGAAAAAGGAGGGAATTATAGACCGGTAAGCCTGACATCGGTAGTGGGGAAAATGCTAGAGTCTATTATAAAAGATGTAATAGCAGAGCACTTGGAAAGCAGTGACAGGATCGGACAAAGTCAACATGGATTTACAAAAGGTAAATCATGCTTGACAAAACTACTGGAATTTTTTGAGGATGTAACTGGTAAAAAAGATGAGGGAGAACCAGTGGATGTGGTGTATTAGGACTTTCAGAAGGCTTTCGATAAGGTCCCGCATAAGAGATTAGCGTGCAAAATTAAGGCACATGGGATTGGGGGCAAGGTATTGACTTGGATAGAGAACTGGTTGGCGGACAGGAAGCAAAAAGTTGGAATAAATGGGTCATATTCCGAGTGGCAGGCAGTGACTAGTGGGGTACCGCAAGGATCGGTCCTAGGACCCCAGCTGTTCACAATATATATTAATGATCTGGATGAGGGAATTGGATCTAATATCTCCAAATTTGCAGACGACACAAAGCTGGGTGGGAGGGTAAGCTGTGAGGAGGATGTTGTGAAACTCCAGTACGATTTGGACAGGTTGGGTGATTGGGCAGAAAAATGGCAAATGCACTATAATGTGGATAAACGTGAGATTATCCACTTTGGTGGCAAAAACAGGAAGGCAGATTATTATTTGAATGGCAATAGATTGGGAGAAGGGGAAGTGCAAAGAGACCTGGGTGTTCTTGTGCACCAGTCGCTGAAGGTAAGCATGCAGGTGCAGCAGGTGGTTAAGAAGGCAAATGGTATGTTGGCCTTCGTAGCAAGAGGGTTCGAGTACAGGAACAAGGATGTCTTGCTACAGTTGCACAGGGCCTTGGTGAGACCGCACCTTGAGTACTGTGTGCAGTTTTGGTCGCCTTACCTGAGGAAGGACGTTCTTGCAAAGGAAGGAGTACAGCGAAGATTCACCAGGCTGATACCTGGGATGGCAGGAATGACGTATGAGGAAAGATTGTGTCGATTGGGCTTATACTCACTGGAGTTTAGAAGATTGAGAGGGGATCTCATCGAAACCTATAAAATTCTGTCAGGCCTGGACAGACTAGATGCAGGAAGGATGTTTCTGATGGCCGGGGAGTCCAGAACTAGGGGTCATAGTCTAAGGATAAGGGGTAAGCAATTTAGGACTGAAATGAGGAGGAATATCTTCACCCAGAGAGTGGTGAACCTGTGAAATTCTCTGCCACAGAGGGCGGTGGAGGCCAGTTCATTAAATATATTCAAGAAAGAGTTGGATATATTTCTTAAGGCTAAAGGGATCAAGGGATATGGGGAGAAGGCAGGGACAGGGTACTGAATTTGGATGATCAGCCATGATCTCATTGAATGGCGGAGCAGGCTCGAAGGGCCGAATGGCCTACTCCTGCTCCTATCTTCTACGTTACAATGTTTCTATGATTCTATGTAACTGGTCCGATATCCTATAACTGGTCCGATATCCTATAACTGGCCCGATATCCTATAACTGGCCCGATAGCCTATAACTAGCCCGATATCCTATATAACTGGCCCGATATCCTATATAACTGACTAGATATCCTATAACTGGATCGATATCTTATAACTGGATCGATATCCTACAACTGGCTCGATATCCTACAACTGGCTCGATATCCTATAACTGGCTTGATGTCCTATAACGGACCCCATATCCTATAACTGGCTCAATATCCTATAACTGGATCGAAAACCTATAACTGGATCGATATCCTATAACTGGCTCGATATCCTATAACTGGCCCGATATCCTATAACTGGCTCGATATGCTATAACTGGCTGGATATCCTATAACTGGCCCGATATCCTATAACTGGCTCGATATCCTATAACTGGCTCGATATCCTATAACTGGCTCGATATCCTATAACTGGCCCAATATCCTATAACTGGCCCGATACCCTATAACTTGCTCGATATCCTATAACTGGCCCGATATCCTATAACTGGCTCGATATCCTATAACTGACTAGATATCCTATAACTGGCCCGATATCGTATAACTGGCCCGATACCCTATAACTGGCTCGATATCCTATAACTTTCCCGATATCCTATAACTGGCTAGATATCCTATAACTGGATAAAATCCTGTAACTGGCTCGATATCCTATAACTGGCTCGACTTCCTATAACTGGCCCGATATCCTATAACAGGATAATATCCTATAACTGGCTCGATATCCTATAACTGGCCCGATATCGTATAACTGGATCGATATCCTACAACTGGCTCGATATCGTATAACTGGCCCGATATCGTATAACTGGATCGATATCCAATAACTGGCTCGATATCCTATAACTGGATCGATATCCTATAACTGGCCCGATATCCTATAACTGGCCCGATATCCTATAACTGGCTTGATATCCTATAACTGGCTCGATATCCTATAACTGGCCCGAAACCCTATAACTGGCCCGATATCCGATGACTGACTCTGTTAAGTATGTGTATTGTATTGAACAATTAACACAAAGACTTAAACGTATAACTCAAACAGGCCTTTACTGGTTGGAGGTAGGGACTGCACATAGGTCTTTACTTCATGCCCACAGGCGGGAACTGAGGGGGATCAGTACCCACAGTACTATTTATACCCCTATGGCCAGGAGTGGTACTGCGTATCACTACGCCCAACAAGTAGTGCAGTCCTGTCCATAGGTTCAAAGTAGCACACATATTACATACACAACATTCCTCCCTTCCTAGCTTTACAGTCATCTCCCCATTTAACATAACGTAATAACATATATACATATATAACTTCAGGTTTACATAACAGAATAACATAGATAACTTCATGTCAAAAACAGATCACAGATTCAGTCTCTGCGGAAAACAGTTCACAGATTCAATCTCTGTGGTGTAGTCGGTTCACATTGCTAGAGTGACTCATTCAATAGTCCTTCCATGGATTTAACAGTTTGAACTTCCGAACTGAATTGGCTCCGTTCGGAGGGACCACGTGTGTGATCTGGTAGAGGTGATAATGGTTCAGATGGGTCATCTTCTGTTTTTACTTTTCCTTTTCTGCTTCTTGGAGACTCTCTGGGCTCCATTGTCAGCTGCCACAGCTGCCAGCTGCATGCGCAGTTCCTCCTTCTCTTCCTCCTGTTTCCGTCGTAGAGCCAGCTTCTCCCGATGTTCCGTAGACTTTTGGTGCTCCTCCATGATTTCTGCACTTTGGGAGTCGAAGTTACAAGCTGGGCAGGACAGGACATCGTAATATTCGGTGTCGTCCTGAGCTAGACCAGTGAGAGGGTCGTCTATTTCCTCCATACCTAGCTGGACGTTAGCCAGCTCTTGTTCCAAATCCAGACATCTTTCCTGAAGAGACTTCTTCATGTGTACCTCTGCATCCAACTTTTTCTGGGCTTTCAGCAAGTCGTTTACTAGTGACCTCATTTGTGATTTTAATACTTCAACTTCCTTTGGAGATTGATTGATCGGACTATGCAATCCCTCTACCGGAGCAGCTGTTTCAGCGGTCTGTTGTTCTACGTTGACGTGAGTCAGCGTACTTTTGGCATCCAAGGGCTGCTCTGTTGCAGTCATCTCAGTCTGTGTTGCCACCTCAGCTCTTCCAATAACCTTTGAGAGCTCCGAACCCCTTTCGTTTGAATATTGAAGTTCATGTTCAAGTTTTTCCCATTTCAGAGTCCTGTCCTTCAGCATATGCAGGAGTTGGCTGACCGTTAACTCCTCTGACATCAGACGTTTTGTGTGCTCCTGCTCCATTTTCTCCATCAGCTGCTTCTGTTGTCTTTCCAGATTCTCCAACTCTATATCAAAGAACTCTTTCGTTGCATTCAACTCTTGCTCAAAACGGCGAAGCATTTGTTCTAATTGCTGTTGTAGTTTGAAATGGAGTTGAGTTCGAGCCCGGTGTCCCTCAGAAATGGGCACATCAGTAGACTTGCCAGACTCAGAATCCACAGTTAAACTATGTTGTTGTTGCTCAGTGGAATTCTGTGCTGAAACTTTGTCTTTTGCACCTGAGTTGGGCTTAACATCATCCGTTCCAGAGTCTGGGCCGACTATCTTCACCGAGTTCTCACTCGTTATTGTTTGTAGGAAATGCCAGTCCATATTCATTTTCCTAATCCACTCCCGTCCTAGTAGTGGAGGACCTCCTTCAGATATCACATATAAGTCCATTATTTGACTGTCTTCGCCCTTGTGGGCCACTGCAACCTCTATTTTCCCGATGGGGTACACTCTTTGCCCCGTGTATGTTTTCAATATAATCCCCGTATCCTGTAGGGGAATATATTGGAATAACTTTCCGTAATCTTTCTTATTTATGACCGTCAATGCCGATCCAGTGTCCAATTCCAGTTTTACTTGGACTCCTTCTATCTGAAGAGTGACCCAAATTGTCTGGAGGTCTGCACCCTTACCAGCGTTGAGTACTCTTAAGCTAGCCAGTTCATTACAGCTTAAGCTAGCCAGTTCATTACTGCTAGCGTCTGAATCGGACTCCTGTTCGGTCACCTTGTGTACCTTTGCGTATTTTCCTTGCGGTGACTTCTTGTTGCTGGTCTTCTTCCCTGACCTGCATACTCTAGCTATATGTCCAAGCCTACCACAAGTTCTACATTCTTGGTTTTTAAACCAACACTGGTTCTGATCATGCGTTGTCTTTCCACAACGATAACATTTGCCAGAACTCACACCCAATTTGTGTGCACTGAGCTCCGGTGACCGTAGCTGCATTACTGCCGTGCCTCTCGCTGCGGCTTCGTGTGCTGCTGCCATAGTGACCGCCTTCTCAAGCGTCAGCTCATTCTCCTCGAGCAGTCGCTTTTGTGTATCCTGTTTAAATAAACCACACACAAATTTGTCTCGTAGTGCATCTGTCAATCCCGTTCCAAACTGGCAATATTTCGCTAATTTACGCAATTCCAGCAAATATTCAGCATTGCTTTCATGCTGTAGCTGCCTTCTGTCGTAAAATTTAAATCGTTCCGCTAGCATCAGCGGCGTGGGGTTTAGATGATCTTTCAGGACAGTAACAATCTCATCGAACGTCTTATCCGCCGGTTCATCTGGTGATAACAGGTGTTTCAATTGCCCGTACGTCTTCGCACCCATTAAATTTAATAATGTTAGAGCTTTATCTTGGTCACGAATTTTATTGGCCTTACAATAATTTTTTACTCTTTCAACATATATGGCCCAATCTTCGAGGTCACTATCAAAGGTGCTAATATTCCCGTGTTTAGGCATTGTAGATTTGCAATTTCTCAGATTTTATTTTCTTTACTTGTTATCAAAGATGGCGGCTTCCCGCTCTTGCCGTCGTCCTCCGCCCACAAAATGGCGGTTTTCCCGCGCTTGGCGGTCTTCACCCGTCCGCCGACGCCGTCTCCCTTCAGCCCTCGAGTGCGGCCCTTATCTTCGCCGCGATCGATAGCCCGCGCTGTGCACCGCGACTCTCGCACCTTGAGCTTCTGCAGCCGCCGCGCCTTTCAGTCCGAGTGCGGCTCTTATCTTTGGTCCCGATCGCTGGCCCGGCTGCGCCCCTCACTTCAAAGCGGCCCGGCCCTTATCTGCCGATCGCTATCGCCCTACCTCTCTCTCTTCCCCAGTCCTGTCTTTACTCCGGTTCACAAGCTGATGGAGGCTTCAGGGTCCTAATGCCTGTCTCTTCCAGTCGCTGGAAGCTGTCAGGATTTCTGCTGCCCTTCAGTTTTGAGTGGGGTGTTGAGGATTGAAACCTCTCTTCAACGTCCTGCTTTGGACGAAGCCGCCTGGAATAACTGCCGCAGGGTAAGAGCCTGACTCGTCGCCAGTGTTAAGTATGTGTATTGTATTGAACAATTAACACAAAGACTTAAACGTATAACTCAAACAGGCCTTTACTGGTTGGAGGTAGGGACTGCACATAGGTCTTTACTTCATGCCCACATGCGGGAACTGAGGGGGATCAGTACCCACAGTACTATTTATACCCCTATGGCCAGGAGTGGTACTGCGTATCACTACGCCCAACAAGTAGTGCAGTCCTGTCCATAGGTTCAAAGTAGCACACATATTACATACACAACAGACTCGATATCCTATAACTGGCCCAATATCCTATAACTGGCCCGATATCCTATAACTGGTTCGATATCCTATAACTGGCCCGATATCCTATAACTGGCCCGATACCCTATAACTGTCCTGATATCCTATAACTGGCTCGATATCCTATAACTGTCCCGATATCCTATAACTGGCTCGATATCCTATAACTGGCTCGATATCCTATAACTGGCCCGAAATCCTATAACTGGCTGGATATCCTATAACTGGCCCGATATCCTATAACTGGCTCGATATCCTATAACTGGCTCGATATCCTATAACTGGCTCGATACCCTATAACTGGCCCGATATCCTATAACTGGCCCGATATCCTATAACTGGCCCGATACCCTATAACTGGCTCGATATCCTATAACTGGCCCGATACCGTATAACTGGCTCGATATCCTATAACTGACTAGATATCCTATAACTGGCCCGATATCCTATAACTGGCCCGATACCCTATAACTGGCTCGATATCCTAAAACTGTCCCGACATCATTTAACTGGCTAGATATCCTATAACTGGATCAATATCCTATTACTGGCCCGATATCCTATAACTGGCCTGATATCCTATAACTGGATAATATCCTATAACTGGCTCGATATCCTATAACTGGCTCGACTTCCTATAACTGGCCCGATATCCTATAACTGGATAATATCCTATAACTGGCTCGATATCCTATAACTGGCCCGATATCGTATAACTGGATCGATATCCTACAACTGGCTTGATATCGTATAACTGGCCCGATATCGTATAACTGGATCGATATCCTATAACTGGCCCGATATCCTATAACTGGCCCGATATCCTATACGTGGCCCGATATCCTATAACTGGCCCGAAATCCTATTACTGGCTGGATATCCTATAACTGGCCCGATATCCTATAACTGGCTCGATATCCTATAACTGGATCAATATCCTATAACTGGCCCGATATCCTATAACTGGCCTGATATCCTATAACTGGATAATATCCTATAACTGGCTCGATATCCTATAACTGGCTCGACTTCCTATAACTGGCCCGATATCCTATAACTGGATAATATCCTATAACTGGCTCGATATCCTATAACTGGCCCGATATCGTATAACTGGATCGATATCCTACAACTGGCTTGATATCGTATAACTGGCCCGATATCGTATAACTGGATCGATATCCTATAACTGGCCCGATAGCCTATAACTGGCCCGATATCCTATACGTGGCCCGATATCCTATAACTGGCCCGAAATCCTATAACTGGCTGGATATCCTATAACTGGCCCGATATCCTATAACTGGCTCGATATCCTATAACTGGCTCGATATCCTATAACTGGCTCGATATCCTATAACTGGCCCGATATCCTATAACTGGCCCGATATCCTATAACTGGCCCGATACCCTATAACTTGCTCGATATCCTATAACTGGCCCGATATCCTATAACTGGCTCGATATCCTATAACTGACTAGATATCCTATAACTGGCCCGATATCGTATAACTGGCCCGATACCCGATAACTGGCTCGATATCCTATAACTGGCTCGATATCCTGTAACTGGCACGATATCCTATAACTGGCTCGATATCCTATAACTGACTAGATATCCTATAACTGGCCCGATACCCTATAACTGGCCCGATACCCTATAACTGGCCCGATATCCTATAACTGGCTCGATATCCTGTAACTGGCACGATATCCTATAACTGGCCCGATATCCTATAACTGGCTCGATATCCTATAACTGGCTCGATATCCTATAACTGGCTCGATATCCTATAACTGGCTCGATATCCTATAACTGGCTCCATATCCTATAACTGGCCCGAAATCCTATAACTGGCTCGATATCCTATAACTGGCTCAATATCTTATAACTGACTCGATATCCTATAACTGGATCGATATCCAATAACTGGCACGATATCCTATAAGTGGATCGATATCCTATAACTGGCCCGATATCCTATAACTGGCCCGATATCCTATAACTGGCTTGATATCCTATAACTGGCTCGATATCCTATAACTGGCCCGATACCCTATAACTGGCCCGATACCCTATAACTGGCCCGATATCCTATAACTGACTCGATATCCTATAACTGGCCCGATATCCTACAACTGGCCCGATATCCTATAACTGGCCCGATACCCTATAACTGTCCCGATATCCTATAACTGGCTCGATATCCTATAACTGGCTCGATATCCTATAACTGGCCCGATATCCTATAACTGGCTCGATATCCTATAACTGGCTCGATATCCAAAAACTGGCCCGAAATCCTATAACTGGCTGGATATCCTATAACTGGCCCGATATCCTATAACTGGCTCGATATCCTATAACTGGCTCGATATCCTATAACTGGCTCGATATCCTATAACTGGCCCAATATCCTATAACTGGCCCGATACCCTATAACTTGCTCGATATCCTATAACTGGCCCGATATCCTATAACTGGCTCGATATCCTATAACTGACTAGATATCCTATAACTGGCCCGATATCGTATAACTGGCCCGATACCCTATAACTGGCTCGATATCCTATAACTTTCCCGATATCCTATAACTGGCTAGATATCCTATAACTGGATAAAATCCTGTAACTGGCTCGATATCCTATAACTGGCTCGACTTCCTATAACTGGCCCGATATCCTATAACAGGATAATATCCTATAACTGGCTCGATATCCTATAACTGGCCCGATATCGTATAACTGGATCGATATCCTACAACTGGCTCGATATCGTATAACTGGCCCGATATCGTATAACTGGATCGATATCCAATAACTGGCTCGATGTCCTATAACTGGATCGATATCCTATAACTGGCCCGATATCCTATAACTGGCCCGATATCCTATAACTGGCTTGATATCCTATAACTGGCTCGATATCCTATAACTGGCCCGATACCCTATAACTGGCCCGATATCCTATGACTGACTCGATATCCTATAACTGGCCCGATATCCTATAACTGGCCCGATAACCTATAACTGGTTCGATATCCTATAACTGGCCCGATATCCTATAACTGGCCCGATACCCTATAACTGTCCCGATATCCTATAACTGGCTCGATATCCTATAACTGGCTCGATATCCTATAACTGTCCCGATATCCTATAACTGGCTCGATATCCTATAACTGGCTCGATATCCTATAACTGGCCCGAAATCCTATAACTGGCTGGATATCCTATAACTGGCCCGATATCCTATAACTGGCTCGATATCCTATAACTGGCTCGATATCCTACAACTGGCTCGATACCCTATAACTGGCCCGATATCCTATAACTGGCCCGATATCCTATAACTGGCCCGATACCCGATAACTTGCTCGATATCCTATAACTGGCCCGATATCCTATAACTGGCTCGATATCCTATAACTGACTAGATATCCTATAACTGGCCCGATATCCTATAACTGGCCCGATATCCTATAACTGTCCCGATATCCTATAACTGGCTAGATATCCTATAACTGGATAAAATCCTGTAACTGGCTCGATATCCTATAACTGGCTCGACTTCCTATAACTGGCCCGATATCCTATAACAGCATAATATCCTATAACTGGCTCGATATCCTATAACTGGCCCGATATCGTATAACTGGATCGAGTGGTTAGCACTGTTGCCTCACAGCGTCAGGGACCTGGGTTCGAATCCGGCCTTGGGTGACTGTCTGTGTGGAGTTTGCACATTCTCCCCGTGTTTGCGTGGGTTTTCTCCGGGTGCTCCGGTTTCCTCCCACAGTCCAAAGATGTGCGGGTTAGGTTGATTGGCTATGATAAATTGACCCTTAGTGTTAGGGGGATTAAATACGTGGGGTTACGGGGATAGGGTGGGATATGTGTTGGTGTAGGGGTTACAGGGATCGGGTGGGATATGTGTCGGTGCAGGCTCGATGGGCCAAAATGGCCTCTATCTGCACTGTGGGGTTTCTGTGATTCTGTGATTCTGTGAACTGGCTCGGTATCGTATAACTGGCCCGATATCGTATAACTGGATCGATATCCTATAACTGGCCCGATATCCTATAACTGGCCCGATATCCTATACCTGGCCCGATATCCTGTAACTGGCTCGATATCCTATAACTGACTAGATATCCTATAACTGGCCCGATATCCTATAACTGACTAGATATCCTATAACTGGCTCCATATCCTATAACTGTCGCGATATCCTATAACTGGCTAGATATCCTATAACTGGCTCAATATCCTATAACTGGCTCGACTTCCTATAACTGGCCCGATATCCTATAACTGGCCCAATATCCTATACCTGGCCCGATATCCTGTAACTGGCCCGATACCCTAGAACTGGCTAGATATCCTATAACTGGCTCGATATGCTATAACAGGCTCGATATCCTATAACTGACTAGATATCCTTTAACTGCATCGATAACCTATAACTGGATCGATATCCCATAACTGGATCGACTTCCTACAACTGACTAGATATCCAATAACTGGCCCGATATCCTATAAATGGCTCGATATCCTGCAACTGGATCAATATCCTATAACTGCTTCGATATCCTATAACTGGATCGATATCGTACAACTGGATCGATATCCGATAACTGGCCCCATATCCTATAACTGGCTCAATATCCTATAACTGGCCCCATATCCTATAACTGGCTCGATATCGCATAACTGGATCGATATCCTATAATTGGCCCCATATCCTATAACTGGATCGATATCCTATAACTGGCCACATATCCTATAACTGGCTCGATATCCTATAACTGGCCCGATATCCTATAACTGGCTCGACATCCTATAACTGGCTCGATATCCTATAACTGGCTCGATATCATATAACTGGCTCGATATCCTATAACTGGCCCGATACCCTACAACTGGCTCGATATCCTATATCTGGCTCAATATCCTATCACTGGATCGACTTCCTATAACTGGCCCGATATCCTATAACTGGCCCGATATTCTATACCTGGCCCGATATCCTGTAACTGGCCTGATACCCTAGAACTGGCTAGATATCCTATAACTGGCTCGATATGCTATAACTGGCTCGATATCCTATAACTGGCCCGATATCCTATAACTGGATCAATATCATATAACTGACTAGATATCCTATAACTGGATCGATATCTTATAACTCGATCGATATCCTATAACTGGATCGATATCCTATAACTGGATCAATATCCTATAACTGGCTAGATATCCTTTAACTGGATCGATAACCTATAACTGGCTCGATATCCCATAACTGGCCCGATATTCTATAACTGGCTCGATATCCTATGACTGGCTCGATATCCTATAACTGGCTCGATATCCTATAACTGGCTCGATATCCTATAACTGGCTCGATAGCCTATAACTTGTCCGATATTCTATAACTGGCTCGATATCCTATAACTGGCCTGATATCCTATAACTGGTTCGATATCCTATAACTGGCTCGATATCCTATAACTGTCTCGATAACCTATAACTGGATAGATATCCTATAACTGGCTCGATATCCTATAACTGGATCGATATCCTATAACTGGCCCGATATCCTATATCTGGCCCGACATCCTATTACTGGCCCGATATCCTATAACTGACTCGATATCCTATAACTGGGCCGATATCCTATAACTGGCCCGATATCCTATAACTGGCTCGATGTCCTATAACTGGCACGATATCCTATAACTGGCCCGATACCCTATAACTGGCTCGATATCCTATAACTGTCCCGACATCCTATAACTGGCTAGATATCCTATAACTGGATCGATATCCTATAACTGGCCCGATATCCTATAACTGGCCTGATATCCTATAACTGGATAATATCCTATAACTGGCTCGATATCCTATAACTGGCTCGACTTCCTATAACTGGCCCGATATCCTATAACTGGATAATATGCAATAACTGGCTCGAAACCCTATAACTGGCCCGATATCGTATAACTGGATCGATATCCTATAACTGGTTCGATATCCTATAACTGGCCCGATATCCTATAACTGGCTCGACTTCCTATAACTGGCCCGATATCCTATAACTGGATAATATCCTATAACTGGCTCGATATCCTATAACTGGCCCGATATCGTATAACTGGATCGATATCCTACAACTGGCTCGATATCGTATAACTGGCCCGATATCGTATAACTGGATCGATATCCTATAACTGGCCCGATATCCTATAACTGGCCCGATATCCTATACGTGGCCCGATATCCTGTAACTGGCTCGATATCCTAAAACTGACTAGATAACCTATAACTGGCCCGATATCCTATAACTGACTAGATATCCTATAACTGGCTCGATATCCTATAACTGGCCCGATATCCTATAACTGGCCCGATATCCTATACCTGGCCCGATATCCTGTAACTGGCCCGATACCCTGTAACTGGCTAGATATCCTATAACTGGCTCGATATCCTATAACTGTCCCGATATCCTATAACTGGCCCGATAACCTTTAACTGGATCGATATCCCATAACTGGATCGATATCCTATAACTGGATCAATATCCTATAACTGACTAGATATCCTATAACTGGATCGATATCCTATAACTGGCTCGATATCCTATAACTGGCTCGATATCCTATAACTGGCTCGATATCCTATAACTGGCTCGATATCCTATAACTGGCTCGATATCCTATAACTGGCCCGAAATCCTATAACTGGCTCGATATCCTATAACTGGCTCAATATCCTATAACTGTCTCGATATCCTATAACTGGATCGATATCCAATAACTGGCTCGATATCCTATAACTGGATCGATATCCTATAACTGGCCCGATATCCTATAACTGGCCCGATATCCTATAACTGGCTTGATATCCTATAACTGGCTCGATATCCTATAACTGGCCCGATACCCTATAACTGGCCCGATATCCTATAACTGACTCGATATCCTATAACTGGCCCGATATCCTATAACTGGCCCGATATCCTATAACTGGTTCGATATCCTATAACTGGTCCGATATCCTATAACTGGCCTGATACCCTATAACTTGCTCGATATCCTATAACTGGCTCGATATCCTGTAACTGGCCCGATACCCTAGAACTGGCTAGATATCCTATAACTGGCTCGATATGCTATAACAGGCTCGATATCCTATAACTGACTAGATATCCTTTAACTGGATAGATAACCTATAACTGGATCGAT
Organism: Somniosus microcephalus; assembly: GCF_052327205.1. Taxonomy (NCBI): domain Eukaryota; kingdom Metazoa; phylum Chordata; class Chondrichthyes; order Squaliformes; family Somniosidae; genus Somniosus; species Somniosus microcephalus. The sequence goes on from NC_141004.1 coordinate 5,099,248, forward strand.
ATCCCATAACTGGATCGACTTCCTATAACTGACTAGATATCCAATAACTGGCCCGATATCCTATAAATGGCTCGATATCCTGCAACTGGATCAATATCCTATAACTGCTTCGATATCCTATAACTGGATCGATATCGTATAACTGGATCGATATCCGATAACTGGCCCCATATCCTATAACTGGCTGAATATCCTATAACTGGCCCCATATCCTATAACTGGCTCGATATCGCATAACTGGATCGATATCCTATAATTGGCCCCATATCCTATAACTGGATCGATATCCTATAACTGGCCCCATATCCTATAACTGGCTCGATATCCTATAACTGGCCCGATATCCTATAACTGGCTCGATATCCTATAACTGGCTCAATATCCTATAACTGGCTCGATATCATATAACTGGCTCGATATCCTATAACTGGCCCGATACCCTATAACTGGCTCAATATCCTATATCTGGCTCAATATCCTATAACTGGATCGACTTCCTATAACTGGCCCGATATCCTATAACTGGCCTGATATTCTATACCTGGCCCGATATCCTGGAACTGGCCTGATACCCTAGAACAGGCAAGATATCCTATAACTGGCTCGATATGCTTTAACTGGCTCGATATCTTATAACTGGCCCGATATCCAAAAACTGGATCAATATCATATAACTGACTAGATATCCTATAACTGGATCGATATCTTATAACTCGATCGATATCCTATAACTGGATCGATATCCTATAACTGGATCAATATCCTATAACTGGCTAGATATCCTTTAACTGGATCGATAACCTATAACTGGCTCGATATCCTATAACTGGCCCGATATCCTATAACTGGCTCGATATCCTATGACTGGCTCGATATCCTATAACTGGCTCGATATCCTATAACTGGCTCGATATCCTATAACTGGCTCGATATCCTATAACTGGCCCGATATTCTATAACTGGCTCGATATCCTATAACTGGCCTGATATCCTATAACTGGCTCGATATCCTATAACTGTCTCGATAACCTATAACTGGATAGATATCCTATAACTGGCTCGATATCCTATAACTGGATCGATATCCTATAACTGGCCCGATATCCTATATCTGGCCCGACATCCTATTACTGGCCCGATATCCTATAACTGACTCGATATCCTATAACTGGGCCGATATCCTATAACTGGCCCGATATCCTATAACTGGCTCGATGTCCTATAACTGGCACGATATCCTATAACTGGCCCGATACCCTATAACTGGCTCGATATCCTATAACTGTCCCGACATCCGATAACTGGCTAGATATCCTATAACTGGATCGATATCCTATAACTGGCCCGATATCCTATAACTGGCCTGATATCCTGTAACTGGATAATATCCTATAACTGGCTCGATATCCTATAACTGGCTCGACTTCCTGTACCTGGCCCGATATCCGATAACTGGATAATATCCAATAACTGGCTCGAAACCCTATAACTGGCCCGATATCGTATAACTGGATCGATATCCTATAACTGGTTCGATATCCTATAACTGGCCCGATATCCTATAACTGGCTCGACTTCCTATAACTGGCCCGATATCCTATAACTGGATAATATCCTATAACTGGCTCGATATCCTATAACTGGCCCGATATCGTATAACTGGATCGATATCCTACAACTGGCTCGATATCGTATAACTGGCCCGAAATCGTATAACTGGATCGATATCCTATAACTGGCCCGATATCCTATAACTGGCCCGATATCCTATACGTGGCCCGATATCCTGTAACTGGCCCGATACCCTGTTCTGGCTAGATATCCTATAACTGGCTCGATATCCTATAACTGTCCCGATATCCTATAACTGGCTAGATATCCTATAACTGGCTCAATATCCTATAACTGGATCGACTTCCTATAACTGGCCCGATATCCGAAAACTGGCCCGATATCCTATACCTGGCCCGATATCCTGTAACTGGCCCGATACCCTAGAACTGGCTAGATAACCTATAACTGGCTCGATATGATATAACTGGCTCGATATCCTATAACTGGCCCGATAACCTTTAACTGGATCGATATCCCATAACTGGATCGATATCCTATAACTGGATCAATATCCTATAACTGACTAGATATCCTATAACTGGATCGATATCTTATAACTGGCCCGATATCCTATAACTGGCTCGATATCCTATAACTGGCTCGATATCCTATAACTGGCTCGATATCCTATAACTGGCTCGATATCCTATAACTGGCTCGATATCCTATAACTGGCCCGAAATCCTATAACTGGCTCGATATCCTATAACTGGCTCAATATCCTATAACTGTCTCGATATCCTATAACTGGATCGATATCCAATAACTGGCTCGATATCCTATAACTGGATCGATATCCTATAACTGGCCCGATATCCTACAACTGGCCCGATATCCTATAACTGGCTTGATATCCTATAACTGGCTCGATATCCTATAACTGGCCCGATACCCTATAACTGGCCCGATATCCTATAACTGACTCGATATCCTATAACTGGCCCGATATCCTATAACTGGCCCGATATCCTATAACTGGTTCGATATCCTATAACTGGCCCGATATCCTATAACTGGCCCGATACCCTATAACTGTCCCGATATCCTCTAACTGGCTCGATATCCTATAACTGGCTCGATATCCTATAACTGGCCCGAAATCCTATAACTGGCTGGATATCCTATAACTGGCTCGATATCCTATAACTGGCCCGATATCCTTTCACTGGCCCGATATCCTATAACTGGCCCGATACCATATAACTTGCTCGATATCCTATAACTGGCCCGATATCCTATAACTGGCTCGATATCCTATAACTGACTAGATATCCTATAACTGGCCCGATATCGTAGAACTGGCCCGATACCCTATAACTGGCTCGATATCCTATAACTTTCCCGATATCCTATAACTGGCTAGATATCCTATAACTGGATAAAATCCTGTAACTGGCTCGATATCCTATAACTGGCTCGACTTCCTATAACTGGCCCGATATCCTATAACAGGATAATATCCTATAACTGGCTCGATATCCTATAACTGGCCCGATATCGTATAACTGGATCGATATCCTACAACTGGCTCGATATCGTATAACTGGCCCGATATCGTATAACTGGATCGATATCCAATAACTGGCTCGATATCCTATAACTGGATCGATATCCTATAACTGGCCGGATATCCTATAACTGGCCCGATATCCTATAACTGGCTTGATATCCTATAACTGGCTCGATATCCTATAACTGGCCCGATACCCTATAACTGGCCCGATATCCTATAACTGACTCGATATCCTATAACTGGCCCGATATCCTATAACTGGCCCGATATCGTATAACTGGTTCGATATCCTATAACTGGCCCGATATCCTATAACTGGCCCGATACCCTATAACTGTCCCGATATCCTATAACTGGCTCGATATCCTATAACTGGCTCGATATCCTATAACTGGCCCGATATCCTATAACTGGCTCGATATCCTATAACTGGCTCGATATCCTATAACTGGCCCGAAATCCTATAACTGGCTGGATATCCTATAACTGGCCCGATATCCTATAACTGGCTCGATATCCTATAACTGGCTCGATATCCTATAACTGGCCCGATATCCTATAACTGGCCCGATATCCTATAACTGGCCCGATACCCTATAACTTGCTCGATATCCTATAACTGGCCCGATATCCTATAACTGGCTCGATATCCTATAACTGACTAGATATCCTATAACTGGCCCGATATCATATAACTGGCCCGATACCATATAACTGGCTCGATATCCTATAACTGTCCCGATATCCTATAACTGGCTAGATATCCTATAACTGGATAAAATCCTGTAACTGGCTCGATATCCTATAACTGGCTCGACTTCCGATAACTGGCCCGATATCCAATAACAGGATAATATCCTATAACTGGCTCGATATCCTATAACTGGCCCGATATCGTATAACTGGATCGATATCCTACAACTGGCTCGATATCGTATAACTGGCCCGATATCGTATAACTGGATCGATATCCTATAACTGGCCCGATATCGTATAACTGACTAGATATCCTATAACTGGCCCGATATCCTATAACTGACTAGATATCCTATAACTGGCTCCATATCCTATAACTGTCGCGATATCCTATAACTGGCTCGATATCCTATAAATGGCTCAATATCCAAAACTGGATCGACTTCCTATAACTGGCCCGATATCCTATAACTGGCCCGATATCCTATACCTGGCCCGATATCCTGTAACTGGCCCGATACCCTAGAACTGGCTCGATATCCTATAACTGGCTCGATATGCTATAACAGGCTCGATATCCTATAACTGGCCCGATATCCTTTAACTGGATCGATATCCCATAACTGGATCGATATCCTATAACTGGATCAATATCACATAACTGACTAGATATCCTATAACTGGATCGATATCTTATAACTAGATCGATATCCTATAACTGGATCGATATCCTATAACTGGATCAATATCCTATAACTGACTAGATATCCTTTAACTGGATCGATAACCTATAACTGGATCGATATCCCATAACTGGATCGACTTCCTATAACTGACTAGATATCCAATAACTGGCCCGATATCCTATAAATGGCTCGATATCCTGCAACTGGATCAATATCCTATAACTGGCTCGATATCCTATAACTGGATCGATATCGGATAACTGGATCGATATCCTATAACTGGCCCCATATCCTATAACTGGCTCAATATCCAATAACTGGCCCCATATCCTATAACTGGCTCGATATCGTATAACTGGATCGATATCCTATAATTGGCCCCATATCCTATAACTGGATCGATATCCTATAACTGGCCCCATATCCTATAACTGGCTCGATATCCTATAACTGGCCCGATATCCTATAACTGGCTCGATATCCTATAACTGGCTCGATATCCTATAACTGGCTCGATATCATATAACTGGCTCGATATCCTATAACTGGCCCGATACCCTATAACTGGCTCGATATCCTATATCTGGCTCAATATCCTATAACTGGATCGACTTCCTATAACTGGCCCGATATCCTATAACTGGCCCGATATCCTATACCTGGCCCGATATCCTGTAACTGGCCTGATTCCCTAGAACTGGCTAGATATCCTATAACTGGCTCGATATGCTATAACTGGCTCGATATCCTATAACTGGCCCGATATCCTTTAACTGGATCGATATCCCATAACTGGATCGATATCCTATAACTGGATCAATATCATATAACTGACTAGATATCCTATAACTGGATCGATATACCTATAACTGGATCGATATCCCATAACTGGCCCGATATCCTATAACTGGCTCGATATCCTATAACTGGCTCGATATCCTATAACTGGCTCGATATCCTATAACTGGCTCGATATCCTATAACTGGCCCGATATTCTATAACTGGCTCGATATCCTATAACTGGCCTGATATCCTATAACTGGCTCGATATCCTATAACTGGCTCGACATCCTATAACTGTCTCGATATCCTATAACTGGATAGATATCCTAAAACTGGCTCGATATCCTATAACTGGATCGATATCCTATGACTGGCTCGATATCCTATAACTGGCTCGATATCCTATAACTGGCTCGATATCCTATAACTGGCTCGATATCCGATAACTGGCCCGATATTCTATAACTGGCTCGACATCCTATAACTGGCCCGATATCCTATAACTGACTCGATATCCTATAACTGGGCCGATATCCTATAACTGGCCCGATATCCAAAAACTGGCTCGATGTCCTATAACTGGCACGATATCCTATAACTGGCCCGATATCCTATAACTGGCTCGATATCCTATAACTGGCTCGATATCCTATAACTGGCCCGATATCCTATAACTGGCTCGATATCCTATAACTGGCTCGATATCATATAACTGGCTCGATATCCTATAACTGACAAGATATCCTATAACTGGCCCGATATCCTATAACTGGCCCGATGCCCTATAACTGGCTCGATATCCTATAACTGTCCCGATATCCTATAACTGGATCGACTTCCTATAAATGGCTCGATATCCTATAACTGGATCGACTTCCTATAACTGACTAGATATCCAATAACTGGCCCGATATCCTATAAATGGCTCGATATCCTGCAACTGGATCAATATCCTATAACTGGCTCGATATCCTATAACTGGATCGATATCGGATAACTGGATCGATATCCTATAACTGGCCCCATATCCTATAACTGGCTCAATATCCAATAACTGGCCCCATATCCTATAACTGGCTCGATATCGTATAACTGGATCGATATCCTATAATTGGCCCCATATCCTATAACTGGATCGATATCCTATAACTGGCCCCATATCCTATAACTGGCTCGATATCCTATAACTGGCCCGATATCCTATAACTGGCTCGATATCCTATAACTGGCTCGATATCCTATAACTGGCTCGATATCATATAACTGGCTCGATATCCTATAACTGGCCCGATACCCTATAACTGGCTCGATATCCTATATCTGGCTCAATATCCTATAACTGGATCGACTTCCTATAACTGGCCCGATATCCTATAACTGGCCCGATATCCTATACCTGGCCCGATATCCTGTAACTGGCCTGATTCCCTAGAACTGGCTAGATATCCTATAACTGGCTCGATATGCTATAACTGGCTCGATATCCTATAACTGGCCCGATATCCTTTAACTGGATCGATATCCCATAACTGGATCGATATCCTATAACTGGATCAATATCATATAACTGACTAGATATCCTATAACTGGATCGATATACCTATAACTGGATCGATATCCCATAACTGGCCCGATATCCTATAACTGGCTCGATATCCTATAACTGGCTCGATATCCTATAACTGGCTCGATATCCTATAACTGGCTCGATATCCTATAACTGGCCCGATATTCTATAACTGGCTCGATATCCTATAACTGGCCTGATATCCTATAACTGGCTCGATATCCTATAACTGGCTCGACATCCTATAACTGTCTCGATATCCTATAACTGGATAGATATCCTAAAACTGGCTCGATATCCTATAACTGGATCGATATCCTATGACTGGCTCGATATCCTATAACTGGCTCGATATCCTATAACTGGCTCGATATCCTATAACTGGCTCGATATCCGATAACTGGCCCGATATTCTATAACTGGCTCGACATCCTATAACTGGCCCGATATCCTATAACTGACTCGATATCCTATAACTGGGCCGATATCCTATAACTGGCCCGATATCCAAAAACTGGCTCGATGTCCTATAACTGGCACGATATCCTATAACTGGCCCGATATCCTATAACTGGCTCGATATCCTATAACTGGCTCGATATCCTATAACTGGCCCGATATCCTATAACTGGCTCGATATCCTATAACTGGCTCGATATCATATAACTGGCTCGATATCCTATAACTGACAAGATATCCTATAACTGGCCCGATATCCTATAACTGGCCCGATGCCCTATAACTGGCTCGATATCCTATAACTGTCCCGATATCCTATAACTGGATCGACTTCCTATAAATGGCTCGATATCCTATAACTGGCTCGATATCCTATAACTGACCCGATATCCAACAACTGGCCCGATATCCTATAAATGGCTCGATATCCTGCAACTGGATCAATATCCTATAACTGGCTCGATATCCTATAACTGGATCGATATCGTATAACTGGATCGATATCCTATAACTTGCCCCATATCCTATAACTGGCTCGATATCCTATAACTGGCCCCATATCCTGTAACTGGCTCGATATCGTACAACTGGATCGATAACCTATAATTGGCCCCATATCCTATAACTGGATCGATATCCTATAACTGGCCCCATATCCTATAACTGGCTCGATATCCTATCACTGGCTCGATATCCTATAACTGGCTCGATATCATATAACTGGCTCGATATCCTATAACTCGCCCGATACCCTATAACTGGCTTGATATCCTATAACTGTCCCGATATCGTATAACTGGCTAGATATCCTATAACTGACTTGACATCCTATAACTGGCCCGATATTCTATAACTGGCCCGATATCCTATAAGTGGATCGATATCCTTTAACTGGCTCAATATCCAATAACTGGCTCGATATCCTATAACTGGCTCGATATCCTATAACTGGCTCGATATCCTATAACTGGCCCGAAATCCTATAACTGGCCCGAAATCCTATAACAGGATCGATATCCTATAACTGGCTCGATATCCTATATCTGACTCGATATCCTATAACTGACGCGATATCCTTTAACTGGCCCGATATCCTATGACAGGCCCGATATCCTATGACAGTCTCGATATCCTATAACTGGATTGATATCCTATACCTGGCCCGATATCCTACAACTGGCTCGATATCCTATAACTGGCTCGATATCCTATAACTGGCTCGATATCCTATAATTGTCCCGATGTCCTATAACTGGCCCGATATCCTATAACTGGCTCGATACCCTATAACTGGCCCGATATCCTATAACTGGCTCGATATCAATTAACTGGCTTGATATCCTATAACTGACTAGATATCCTGTAACTGACTAGATATCCTATAACTGGCTCAATATGCTATAACTGGCTCGATATCCTATAACTGGCTCAATATCCTATAATTGGCTCGATATCCTATAACTGGCTCGATATCCTATAACTGGCTCAATATCCTATAACTGGCCCGATATCATATAACATTCCGGATATCCTATAACTGGCTAGATATCCTATAACTGACTAGATATCCTGTAACTGGCTCGATATGCTATAACTGGCTCGATATCCTATAACTGGCTCGATATCCTATAATTGGCTCGATATCCTATAACTGGCTCGATATCCTATAACTGGCTCGATATCCTATAACTGGCTCGATATCCTATAACTGGCTTGATATCCTATAACTGTCCCGATATCGTATAACTGGCTAGATATCCTATAACTGGCTCAATATCCTATAACTGACTTGACATCCTATAACTGGCCCGATATTCTATAACTGGCCCGATATCCTATAAGTGGATCGATATCCTTTAACTGGCTCAATATCCAATAACTGGCTCGATATCCTATAACTGGCTCGATATCCTATAACTGGCTCGATATCCTATAACTGGCCCGAAATCCTATAACTGGCCCGAAATCCTATAACAGGATCGATATCCTATAACTGGCTCGATACCCTATATCTGACTCGATATCCTATAACTGACGCGATATCCTTTAACTGGCCCGATATCCTATGACAGGCCCGATATCCTATGACAGTCTCGATATCCTATAACTGGATTGATATCCTATACCTGGCCCGATATCCTACAACTGGCTCGATATCCTATAACTGGCTCGATATCCTATAACTGGCTCGATATCCTACAATTGTCCCGATGTCCTATAACTGGCCCGATATCCTATAACTGGCTCGATACCCTATAACTGGCCCGATATCCTATAACTGGCTCGATATCAATTAACTGGCTTGATATCCTATAACTGACTAGATATCCTGTAACTGACTAGATATCCTATAACTGGCTCAATATGCTATAACTGGCTCGATATCCTATAACTGGCTCAATATCCTATAATTGGCTCGATATCCTATAACTGGCTCGATATCCTATAACTGGCTCAATATCCTATAACTGGCCCGATATCATATAACATTCCGGATATCCTATAACTGGCTAGATATCCTATAACTGGGCCGATATCCTATAACTGGCCCGATATCCAAAAACTGGCTCGATGTCCTATAACTGGCACGATATCCTATAACTGGCCCGATATCCTATAACTGGCTCGATATCCTATAACTGGCTCGATATCCTATAACTGGCCCGATATCCTATAACTGGCTCGATATCCTATAACTGGCTCGATATCATATAACTGGCTCGATATCCTATAACTGACAAGATATCCTATAACTGGCCCGATATCCTATAACTGGCCCGATGCCCTATAACTGGCTCGATATCCTATAACTGTCCCGATATCCTATAACTGGATCGACTTCCTATAAATGGCTCGATATCCTATAACTGGCTCGATATCCTATAACTGACCCGATATCCAACAACTGGCCCGATATCCTATAAATGGCTCGATATCCTGCAACTGGATCAATATCCTATAACTGGCTCGATATCCTATAACTGGATCGATATCGTATAACTGGATCGATATCCTATAACTTGCCCCATATCCTATAACTGGCTCGATATCCTATAACTGGCCCCATATCCTGTAACTGGCTCGATATCGTACAACTGGATCGATAACCTATAATTGGCCCCATATCCTATAACTGGATCGATATCCTATAACTGGCCCCATATCCTATAACTGGCTCGATATCCTATCACTGGCTCGATATCCTATAACTGGCTCGATATCATATAACTGGCTCGATATCCTATAACTCGCCCGATACCCTATAACTGGCTTGATATCCTATAACTGTCCCGATATCGTATAACTGGCTAGATATCCTATAACTGACTTGACATCCTATAACTGGCCCGATATTCTATAACTGGCCCGATATCCTATAAGTGGATCGATATCCTTTAACTGGCTCAATATCCAATAACTGGCTCGATATCCTATAACTGGCTCGATATCCTATAACTGGCTCGATATCCTATAACTGGCCCGAAATCCTATAACTGGCCCGAAATCCTATAACAGGATCGATATCCTATAACTGGCTCGATATCCTATATCTGACTCGATATCCTATAACTGACGCGATATCCTTTAACTGGCCCGATATCCTATGACAGGCCCGATATCCTATGACAGTCTCGATATCCTATAACTGGATTGATATCCTATACCTGGCCCGATATCCTACAACTGGCTCGATATCCTATAACTGGCTCGATATCCTATAACTGGCTCGATATCCTATAATTGTCCCGATGTCCTATAACTGGCCCGATATCCTATAACTGGCTCGATACCCTATAACTGGCCCGATATCCTATAACTGGCTCGATATCAATTAACTGGCTTGATATCCTATAACTGACTAGATATCCTGTAACTGACTAGATATCCTATAACTGGCTCAATATGCTATAACTGGCTCGATATCCTATAACTGGCTCAATATCCTATAATTGGCTCGATATCCTATAACTGGCTCGATATCCTATAACTGGCTCAATATCCTATAACTGGCCCGATATCATATAACATTCCGGATATCCTATAACTGGCTAGATATCCTATAACTGACTAGATATCCTGTAACTGGCTCGATATGCTATAACTGGCTCGATATCCTATAACTGGCTCGATATCCTATAATTGGCTCGATATCCTATAACTGGCTCGATATCCTATAACTGGCTCGATATCCTATAACTGGCTCGATATCCTATAACTGGCTTGATATCCTATAACTGTCCCGATATCGTATAACTGGCTAGATATCCTATAACTGGCTCAATATCCTATAACTGACTTGACATCCTATAACTGGCCCGATATTCTATAACTGGCCCGATATCCTATAAGTGGATCGATATCCTTTAACTGGCTCAATATCCAATAACTGGCTCGATATCCTATAACTGGCTCGATATCCTATAACTGGCTCGATATCCTATAACTGGCCCGAAATCCTATAACTGGCCCGAAATCCTATAACAGGATCGATATCCTATAACTGGCTCGATACCCTATATCTGACTCGATATCCTATAACTGACGCGATATCCTTTAACTGGCCCGATATCCTATGACAGGCCCGATATCCTATGACAGTCTCGATATCCTATAACTGGATTGATATCCTATACCTGGCCCGATATCCTACAACTGGCTCGATATCCTATAACTGGCTCGATATCCTATAACTGGCTCGATATCCTACAATTGTCCCGATGTCCTATAACTGGCCCGATATCCTATAACTGGCTCGATACCCTATAACTGGCCCGATATCCTATAACTGGCTCGATATCAATTAACTGGCTTGATATCCTATAACTGACTAGATATCCTGTAACTGACTAGATATCCTATAACTGGCTCAATATGCTATAACTGGCTCGATATCCTATAACTGGCTCAATATCCTATAATTGGCTCGATATCCTATAACTGGCTCGATATCCTATAACTGGCTCAATATCCTATAACTGGCCCGATATCATATAACATTCCGGATATCCTATAACTGGCTAGATATCCTATAACTGACTAGATATCCTGTAACTGGCTCGATATGCTATAACTGGCTCGATATCCTATAACTGGCTCGATATCCTATAATTGGCTCGATATCCTATAACTGGCTCGATATCCTATAACTGGCTCGATATCCTATAACTGGCTCGATATCCAATATCTGACTCGATATCCTATAACTGACTCGATATCATTTAACTGGCCCGATATCCTATGACAGGCCCGATATCCTATGACAGGCTCGATATCCTATAACTGGATTGATATCCTATACCTGGGCCGATATCCTATAACTGGCTCGATATCCTATAACTGGCTCGATATCCTATAATTGTCCCGATGTCCTATAACTGGCCCGATATCCTATAACTGGCTCGATACCCTATAACTGGCCCGATACCCTATAACTGGCTCGATATCAGTTAACTGGCTTGATATCCTATAACTGACTAGATATCCTGTAACTGACTAGATATCCTATAACTGGCTCAATATGCTATAACTGGCTAGATATCCTATAACTGACTAGATATCCTGTAACTGGCTCGATATGCTATAACTGGCTCGATATCCTAAATCTGGCTCGATATCCTATAATTGGCTCGATATCCTATAACTGGCTCGATATCCTATAACTGGCTCGATATCCTTTTAACTGGCTCGATATCCTATCACTGGCTCAATATCCTATAACTGGCCCGATATCATATAACTTTCCCGATATCCTATAACTGAATAGATATCCTATAACTGGCTCGATATCCTATAACTGGCTCGATATCCTATAACTGGCCCGATATCCTATAACTGGATCGATATCCTATCACTGGCCCGATATCCTCTAACTGGTCCGATATCCGATAACTGGATCGATACCCTACAACTGGCCCGACATCCTATAACTGGCTCGATATCCTATAACTGGCCCGATATCCTATAACTGGCCCGATATCCTATAACTGGATCGATATCCTACAACTGGATCGATATCCTACAACTGGATCGATATCCTCCAACTGAATCGATATCCTATAACTGGCCCGATATCCTATAACTTGCTCGATATCCTATAACTGGCCTGATATCCTATAACTGGCTCGATATCCTATAACTGGCCTGATATCCTATAACTGGATCGATATCCTATAACTGGATCGATATCCTATAACTTGCCCGATATCCTATAACTGGCCCGATATCCTATAACTGGATCGATATCCTATAACTGGTCCGATATCCTATAACTGGATAATATCCTATAACTGGCTCGATATCCTATAACTGGCCCGATATCGTATAACTGGATCGATATCCTACAACTGGCTCGATATCGTATAACTGGCCCGATATCGTATAACTGGATCGATATCCTATAACTGCCCCGATATCCTCTAACTGGCCCGATATTCTATACGTGGCCCGATATCCTGTAACTGGCTCGATATCCTATAACTGACTAGATATCGGAAAACTGGATCGATATCCTATAACTGGCTCGATATCCTATAACTGGATCGATATCCTATAACTGGCCCCATATCCTATAACTGGCTCGATATCCTATAAATGGCCCGATATCCTATAACTGGCTCGATATCCTATAACTGGCTCGATATCCTATAACTGGCTCGATATCATATAACTGGCTCGATATCCTATAACTGGCCCGATACCCTATAACTGGCTCGATATCCTATAACTGTCCCGATATCCGAAACTGGCTAGATATCCTATAACTGGCTCAATATCCTATAAGTGTATCGACATCCTATAACTGAATAGATATCCTATAACTGGCTCGATATCCTATAACTGGCTCGATGTCCTATAACTGGCCCGATATCCAATAACTGGATCGATATCCTATAACTGGCCCGATATCCTATAACTGGTCCGATATTCGATAAATGGATCGATACCCTACAACTGGCCCGACATCCTATAACTGGCTCGATATCCTACAACTGGCCCGATATCCTATAACTGGCCCGATATCCTATAACTGGTTCGATATCCAACAACTGGATCGATATTCTACAACTGAATCGATATCCTATAACTGGCCCGATATCCTATAACTGGCCCGATATCCTATAACTGGCTCGATATCCTATAACTGGCCTGATATCCTATAACTGGCTCGATATCCTATAACTGGATCGATATCCTATAACTGGATCGATATCCTATAACTGGCTCAATATCCTATAATTGGCTCGATATCCTATAACTGGCTCGATATCGTATAACTGGCCCGATATCATATAACATTCCGGATATCCTATAACTGGCTAGATATCCTATAACTGACTAGATATCCTGTAACTGGCTCGATATGCTATAACTGGCTCGATATCCCATAACTGGCTCGATATCCTATAATTGGCTCGATATCCTATAACTGGCTCGATATCCTATATCTGACTCGATATCCTATAACTGACTCGATATCCTTTAACTGGCCCGATATCCTATGACAGGCCCGATATCCTATGACAGGCTCGATATCCAAAAACTGGATTGATATCCTATACCTGGCCCGATATCCTATAACTGGCTCGATATCCTATAACTGGCTCGATATCCTATAACTGGCTCGATATCCTATAATTGTCCCGATGTCCTATAACTGGCCCGATATCCTATAACTGGCTCGATACCCTATAACAGGCCCGATACCCTATAACTGGCTCGATATCAGTTAACTGGCTTGATATCCTATAACTGACTAGATATCCTGTAACTGACTAGATATCCTATAACTGGCTCAATATGCTATAACTGGCTCGATATCCTATAACTGGCTCAATATCCTATAATTGGCTCGATATCCTATAACTGGCTCGATATCCTATAACTGGCTCAATATCCTATAACTGGCCCGATATCATATAACATTCCGGATATCCTATAACTGGCTAGATATCCTATAACTGACTAGATATCCTGTAACTGGCTCGATATGCTATAACTGGCTCGATATCCTATAACTGGCTCGATATCCTATAATTGGCTCGATATCCTATAACTGGCTCGATATCCTATAATTGGCTCGATATCCTATAACTGGCTCGATATCCTATCACTGGCTCAATATCCTATAACTGGCCCGATATCATATAACTTTCCCGATATCCTATAACTGAATAGATATCCTATAACTGGCTCGATATCCTATAACTGGCTCGATATCCTATAACTGGCCCGATATCCTATAACTGGATCGATATCCTATCACTGGTCTGATATCCGATAACTGGATCGATACCCTACAACTGGCCCGACATCCTATAACTGGCTCGATATCCTATAACTGGCCCGATATCCTATAACTTGCTCGATATCCTATAACTGGCCTGATATCCTATAACTGGCTCGATATCCTATAACTGGATCGATATCCTATAACTGGATCGATATCCTACAACTGGATCGATATCCTATAACTGGATCGATATCCTATAACTGGCCTGATATCCTATAACTGGATCGATATCCTATAACTGGATCGATATCCTATAACTTGCCCGATATCCTATAACTGGCCCGATATCCTATAACTGGATCGATATCCTATAACTGGCCCAATATCCTATAACTGGATAATATCCTATATCTGACTCGATATCCTATAACTGACTCGATATCCTTTAACTGGCCCGATATCCTATGACAGGCCCGATATCCTATGACAGGCTCGATATCCTATAACTGGATTGATATCCTATACCTGGCCCGATATCCTATAACTGGCTCGATATCCTATAACTGGCTCGATATCCTATAACTGGCTCGATATCCTATCATTGTCCCGATGTCCTATAACTGGCCCGATATCCTATAACTGGCTCGATACCCTATAACTGGCCCGATACCCGATAACTGGCTCGATATCAGTTAACTGGCTTGATATCCTATAACTGACTAGATATCCTGTAACTGACTAGATATCCTATAACTGGCTCAATATGCTATAACTGGCTCGATATCCTATAACTGGCTCAATATCCTATAATTGGCTCGATATCCTATAACTGGCTCGATATCCTATAACTGGCTCAATATCCTATAACTGGCCCGATATCATATAACATTCCGGATATCCTATAACTGGCTAGATATCCTATAACTGACTAGATATCCTGTAACTGGCTCGATATGCTATAACTGGCTCGATATCCCATAACTGGCTCGATATCCTATAATTGGCTCGATATCCTATAACTGGCTCGATATCCGAAAACTGGCTCGATATCCTATAACTGACTCGATATCCTTTAACTGGCCCGATATCCTATGACAGGCCCGATATCCTATGACAGGCTCGATATCCTATAACTGGATTGATATCCTATACCTGGGCCGATATCCTATAACTGGCTCGATATCCTATAACTGGCTCGATATCCTATAACTGGCTCGATATCCTATAATTGTCCCGATGTCCTATAACTGGCCCGATATCCTATAACTGGCTCGATACCCTATAACTAGCCCGATACCCTATAACTGGCTCGATATCAGTTAACTGGCTTGATATCCTATAACTGACTAGATATCCTGTAACTGACTAGATATCCTATAACTGGCTCAATATGCGAAAACTGGCTCGATATCCTATAACTGGCTCAATATCCTATAATTGGCTCGATATCCTATAACTGGCTCGATATCCTATAACTGGCTCAATATCCTATAACTGGCCTGATATCATATAACATTCCGGATATCCTATAACTGGCTAGATATCCTATAACTGACTAGATATCCTGTAACTGGCTCGATATGCTATAACTGGCTCGATATCCTATAACTGGCTCGATATCCTATAATTGGCTCGATATCCTATAACTGGCTCGATATCCTATAACTGGCTCGATATCCTATAACTGGCTCGATATCCTATCACTGGCTCAATATCCTATAACTGGCCCGATATCATATAACTTTCCCGATATCCTATAACTGAATAGATATCCTATAACTGGCTCGATATCCTATAACTGGCTCGATATCCTATAACTGGCCCGATATCCTATAACTGGATCGATATCCTATCACTGGTCTGATATCCGATAACTGGATTGATACCCTACAACTGGCCCGACATCCTATAACTGGCTCGATATCCTATAACTGGCCCGATATCCTATAACTGGCCCGATATCCTATAACTGGATCGATATCCTACAACTGGATCGATATCCTACAACTGGATCGATATCCTACAACTGAATCGATATCCTATAACTGGCCCGATATCCTATAACTTGCTCGATATCCTATAACTGGCCTGATATCCTATAACTGGCTCGATATCCTATAACTGGATCGATATCCTATAACTGGATCGATATCCTACAACTGGATCGATATCCTATAACTGGATCGATATCCTATAACTGGCCTGATATCCTATAACTGGATCGATATCCTATAACTGGATCGATATCCTATAACTTGCCCGATATCCTATAACTGGCCCGATATCCTATAACTGGATCGATATCCTATAACTGGCCCAATATCCTATAACTGGATAATATCCTATAACTGGCTCGATATCCTATAACTGGCCCGATATCGTATAACTGGATCGATATCCTACAACTGGCTCGATATCGTATAACTGGCCCGATATCGTATAACTGGATCGATATCCTATAACTGGCCCGATATCCTATAACTGGCCCGATATCCTATACGTGGCCCGATATCCTGTAACTGGCTCGATATCCTATAACTGACTAGATATCGTATAACTGGATCGATATCCTATAACTGGCTCGATATCCTATAACTGGATCGATATCCTATAACTGGCCCCATATCCTATAACTGGCTCGATATCCTATAACTGGCTAGATATCCTATAACTGGCTCAATATCCTATAACTGACTTGACATCCTATAACTGGCTCGATATCCTATAACTGGCCCGATATTCTATAACTGGCCCGATATCCTTTAAGTGGATCGATATCCTTTAACTGGCTCAATATCCAATAACTGGCTCGATATCCTATAACTGGCCCGATATCCTTTAACTGGCCCGATATCCTATGACAGGCTCGATATCCTATGACAGGCTCGATATCCTATAACTGGCCCGATATCCTATACCTGGCCCGATATCCTGTAACTGGCTCGATATCCTATAACTGACTAGATATCCTATAACTGGCTCGATATCCTATAACTGGCTCGATATCCTATAATTGTCCCGATGTCCTATAACTGGCCCGATATCCTATAACTGGCTCGATACCCGATAACTGGCCCGATACCCTATAACTGGCTCGATATCAGTTAACTGGCTTGATATCCTATAACTGACTAGATATCCTATAACTGGCTCAATATGCTATAACTGGCTCGATATCCTACAACTGGCTCGATATCCTATAATTGGCTCGATATCCTATAACTGGCTCGATATCCTATAACTGGCTCGATATCCTATAACTGGCTCGATATCCTATCACTGGCTCAATATCCTATAACTGGCCCGATATCATATAACTTTCCCGATATCCTATAACTGGCTAGATATCCTATAACTGGCTCAATATCCTATAACTGTATCGACATCCTATAACTGAATAGATATCCTATAACTGGCTCGATATCCTATAACTGGCTCGATATCCTACAACTGGCCCGATATCCTATAACTGGTTCGATATCCAACAACTGGATCGATATCCTACAACTGAATCGATATCCTATAACTGGCCCGATATCCTATAACTGGCTCGATATCCTATAACTGGCCTGATATCCTATAACTGGCTCGATATCCTATAACTGGATCGATATCCTATAACTGGATCGATATCCTACAACTGGATCGATATCCTATAACTGGCCTGATATCCTATAACTTGATCGATATCCTATAACTGGATCGATATCCGATAACTTGCCCGATATCCTATAACTGGCCTGATATCCCATAACTGGATCGATATCCTATAACGGGCCCGATATCCTATAACTGGCTCGATATCGTATAACTGGATCGATATCCTATACCTGGCCCGATATCCTGTAACTGGCCCGATACCCTGTAACTGGCCCGATACCCTGTAACTGGCTAGATATCCTTTAACTGGCTCGATATCCTATAACTGTCCCGATATCCTATAACTGGCTAGATATCCTATAACTGGCTCAGTATCCTATAATTGGATCGACTTCCTATAACTGGCCCGATATCCTATAACTGGCCCGATATCCTATACCTGGCCCGATATCCTGTAACTGGCTCGATATCCTATAACTGACTAGATATCCTATAACTGGCCCGATATCCTATAACTGACTAGATATCCTATAACTGGCTCGATATCCTATAACTGGCCCGATATCCTATACCTGGCCCGATATCCTATACCTGGCCCGATATCCTGTAACTGGCCCGATACCCTGTAACTGGCTAGATATCCTATAACTGGCTCGATATCCTATAACTGTCCCGATATCCTATAACTGGCTAGATATCCTATAACTGGCTCAATATCCTATAACTGGATCGACTTCCTATAACTGGCCCGATATCCTACAACTGGCCCGATATCCTATACCTGGCCCGATATCCTGTAACTGGCCCGATACCCTAAAAACTAACTCCAAAAGCTTTTATAAATATATCAAAAGGAAAAGACTGGTGAAAACCAAAGTTGGTCCATTGCAGTCAGATACGGGGGAATATATAATGGGAAATAAGGAAATGGCAGATCAACTAAATGCATACTTTGGGTCAGTCTTTACGAAGGAAGACACAAAAAACCTCCCTGGGATATCGGGAAAAATAGGGACATTGGCAAAGGAGGAACTGACGCAAATCAATATCTCTAAGGATATGGTGTTAAGGAAGCTAAAGGGATTGAAGGTGGACAAATCCCCAGGGCCTGATAACATGCATCCTAGGGTACTGAAGGAGGTGGCCCTAGAGATAGCGGATGCACTAAGGATGATTTTTCAGAATTCATTAGACTCGGGAACAGTGCCGATGGATTGGAGGGTAGCTAACGTTACCCCACTATTCAAAAAGGGGGGTAGGGAAAAAGCAGGTAATTACAGACCTGTAAGCCTTACATCAGTTGTGGGCAAAATGCTGGAGTCCATCATTAAGGATGAAATAGCGGAGCACTTAGCAAATGGGGACAGGATAGGACAGAGTCAACATGGATTTACAAAGGGTAAATCGTGCTTGACTAATCTATTGGAATTTTTTGAGGGAGTAACTGGTAGAATAGATGGGGGAGAGCCAGTAGATGTGGTGTACCTGGACTTCCAAAAGGCCTTCGATAAGGTCCCACATAAAAGATTAGCATGGAAAATTGAGGCTCATGGGATAAAGGGGAAAGTTTTGGCGTGGATAGGGAACTGACTGTCAGATAGAAAACAGAGAGTTGGAATAAACGGCTCATTTTCTGAATGGCAGGCAGTAACAAGTGGGGTACCACAGGGATCTGTCCTGGGCCCCCAGCTGTTCACAATTTACATTAATGACCTGGATCAGGGAGTCGGATGCAGCATTTCCAAATTTGCAGACGACACTAAACTAGGAGGTGGGGTGGGCTCAGAGGAAGAGACCAGGAAGCTCCAGAGCGATTTGGACAGACTGGGCGATTGGGCGGATAAATGGCAGATGCACTATAATGTGGACAAGTGCGAAGTTATCCACCTTGGGTGCAGGAACGGGAGGGCAAATTATTATTTAAATGGCAATAGATTGGGAGAGGGGGAAGTACAGAGAGACCTGGGTGTTCTTGTACACCAGTCACTGAAGGCGAGCATGCAGGTGCAACAGGCGGTCAAGAAGGCAAACGGTATGCTGGCCTTCATAGCAAAAGGGTTAGAATACAGGAACAGGGATACCTTGCTGCAGCTGTACAGGGCACTGGTGAGACCACACCTCGAGTACTGTGTACAGTTTTGGTCGCCTCATCTGAGGAAGGATGTTCTTGCCATGGAGGGGGTGCAGCGGCGATTCACCAGGCTGATACCAGGAATGGCGGGAATGACCTATGAGGAGAGACTATGTAGTTTAGGGATGTACACACTGGAGTTTAGAAGATTGAGAGGGGACCTCATAGAAGTGTATAAAATTCTGACAGGTCTAGACAGACTGGATGCAGAAGGAATGTTTCCCTTGGCGGGTGAGAACAGAACTAGAGGACATAATTTAAGGATAAGGGCTAAACCATTTAGGACAGAGATGAGGGGGAATTTCTTCACTCAGAGAGTGGTGAACCTGTGGAACTCATTGCCACAGAGGGCAGTGTACGCCAGCTCATTAAATATATTTAAGAGGGAATTAGATATATTTCTACGGGCAAAAGGGGTTAAGGGTTACGGAGAGAAGGCGGGGACGGGATACTGAATTAAAGGATCAGCCATGATCTCATTAAATGGCGGAGCAGGCACGAAGGGCCGAATGGCCTACTCCTGCTCCTATCTTCTATGTATCTATGTATCTAACTGGCTAGATATCCTATAACTGGCTCGATATGCTATAACTGGCTCTATATCCTATAACTGGCCCGATAACCTTTAACTGGATCGATATCCCATAACTGGATCGATATCCTATAACTGGATCAATATCCTATAACTGACTAGATATCCTATAACTGGATCGATATCTTATAACTGGATCGATATCCTATAACTGGATCGATATCCTATAACTGGATCAATATCCTATAAATGACTAGATATCCTATAACTGGATCGATAACCTATAACTGGCTCGATATCCTATAACTTGCTCAATATCCTATAACTGGCCCGATATCCGACAACTGGCCCGATATCCTATACCTGGCCCGATATCCTGTAACTGGCCCGATACCCTAGAACTGGCTAGATATCCTATAACTGGCTCGATATGCTATAACTGGCTCTATATCCTATAACTGGCCCGATAACCTTTAACTGGATCGATATCCCATAACTGGATCGATATCCTATAACTGGATCAATATCCTATAACTGACTAGATATCCTATAACTGGATCGATATCTTATAACTGGATCGATATCCTATAACTGGATCGATATCCTATAACTGGATCAATATCCTATAAATGACTAGATATCCTATAACTGGATCGATAACCTATAACTGGCTCGATATCCTATAACTTGCTCAATATCCTATAACTGACCCGATATCATATAACTTTCCCGATATCCTATAACTGGCTAGATATCCTATAACTGACTAGATATCCTGTAACTGGCTCGATATGCTATAACTGGCTCGATATCCTATAACTGGCTCGATATCCTATAATTGGCTCGATATCCTATAACTGGCTCGATATCCTATAACTGGCTCGATATCCTACAACTGTCCCGATAGCCTATAACTGGCTAGATATCCTATAACTGGCTCAATATCCTATAACTGGATCGACTTCCTATAACTGGCCCGATATCCTATAACTGGTCCGATATCCAAAACCTGACCCGATATCCTATACCTGGCCCGATACCCTGTAACTGGCTAGATATCCGATAACTGGCTCGATACCCTATAACTGTCCCGATATCCTGTAACTGGCCCGATACCCTAGAACTGGCTAGATATCCTATAACTGGCTCGATATGCTGTAACTGGCTCGATATCCTATAACTGGCCCGATAAACTTTAACTGGATCGATATCCCATAAATGGATCGATACCCTATAACTGGATCAATATCGTATAACTGACTAGATATCCTATAACTGGATCGATATCTTATAACTGGATCGATATCCAAAACTGGATCGATATCCTATAACTGGATTATTATCCTATAAATGACTAGATATCCTATAACTGGATCGATAACCTATAACTGGTTCGATATCCCATAACTGGCCCGATATCCTATAACTGGCTCGATATCCTATAACTGGCTCGATATCCTATAACTGGCACGATATCCTACAACTGGCCCGATACCCTATAACTGGCCCGATACCCTATAACTGGCCCGATATCCTATAACTGGCTCGATATCCTATAACTGGCTCGATATCCTATTACTGGCCCGAAATCCTATAACTGGCTGGATATCCTATAACTGGCCCGATATCCTATAACTGGCTCGATATCCTATAACTGGCTCGATATCCTATAACTGGCTCGATACCCTATAACTGGCCCGATATCCTATAACTGGCCCGATATCCTATAACTGGCCCGATACCCTATAACTTGCTCGATATCCAATAACTGGCCCGATATCCTATAACTGGCTCGATATCCTATAACTGACTAGATATCCTATAACTGGCCCGATATCGTATAACTGGCCCGATACCCTATAACTGGCTCGATATCCTATAACTTTCCCGATATCCTATAACTGGCTAGATATCCTATAACTGGATAAAATCCTGTAACTGGCTCGATATCCTGTAACTGGCTCGATATCCTATAACTGGCCCGATATCCTATAACTGGATCGATATCCTACAACTGGCTCGATATCGTATAACTGGATCGATATCCAATAACTGGCTCGATATCCTATAACTGGATCAATATCCTATAACTGGCCCGATATCTTATAACTGGCCCGATATCCTATAACTGGCTTGATATCCAATAACTGGCTCGATATCCTATAACTGGCCCGATACCCTATAACTGGCCCGATATACTATAACTGACTCGATATCCTATAACTGGCCGGATATCCTATAACTGGCCCGATATCCTATAATTGGTTCGATATCCTATAACTGGCCCGATATCCTATAACTGGCCCGATACCCTATAACTGGCTCGATATCGTATAACTGGCCCGATATCGTGTAACTGGATCGATATCCTATAACTGGCCAGATATCCTATAACTGGCCCGATATCCTCTACCTGGCCCGATATCCTGTAAGTGGCCCGATATCCTATAACTGACTAGATATCCTATAACTGGCTCCATATCCTATAACTGTCGCGATATCCTATAACTGGCTAGATATCCTATAACTGGCTCAATATCCTATAACTGGATCGACTTCCTATAACTGGCCCGATATCCTATAACTGGCCCGATATCCTATACCTGGCCCGATACCCTAGAACTGGCTAGATATCCTATAACTGGCTCGATATGCTATAACTGGCTCGATATCCTATAACTGGCCCGATATCCTTTAACTGGATCGATATCCCATAACTGGATCGATATCCTATAACTGGATCAATATCACATAACTGACTAGATATCCTATAACTGGATCGATATCTTATAACTAGATCGATATCCTATAACTGGATCGATAGCCTATAACTGGATCAATATCCTATAACTGACTAGATATACTTTAACTGGATCGATAACCTATAACTGGATCGATATCCCATAACTGGATCGACTTCCTATAACTGACTAGATATCCAATAAATGGCCCGATATCCTATAAATGGCTCGATATCCTGCAACTGGATCAATATCCTATAACTGGCCCCATATCCTATAACTGGCTCAATATCCTATAACTGGCCCCATATCCTATAACTGGCTCGATATCGTATAACTGGATCGATATCCTATAATTGGCCCCATATCCTATAACTGGATCGATATCCTATAACTGGCTCGATATCCTATAACTGGCCCGATATCCTATAACTGGCTCGATATCCTATAACTGGCTCGATATCCTATAACTGGCTCGATATCATATAACTGGCTCGATATCCTATAACTGGCCCGATACCCTATAACTGGCTCGATATCCTATATCTGGCTCAATATCCTATAACTGGATCGACTTCCTATAACTGGCCCGATATCCTATAACTGGCCCGATATCCTATACCTGGCCCGATATCCTGTAACTGGCCTGATACCCTAGAACTGGCTAGATATCCTATAACTGGCTCGATATGCTATAACTGGCTCGATATCCTATAACTGGCCCGATATCCTTTAACTGGATCGATATCCCATAACTGGATCGATATCCTATAACTTGATCAATATCATATAACTGACTAGATATCCTATAACTGGATCGATATCTTATAACTCGATCGATATCCTATAACTGGATCGATATCCTATAACTGGATCAATATCCTATAACTGGCTAGATATCCTTTAACTGGATCGATAACCTATTACTGGCTCGATATCCCATAACTGGCCCGATATCCTATAACTGGCTCGATATCCTATGACTGGCTCGATATCCTATAACTGGCTCGATATCCTATAACTGGCTCGATATCCTATAACTGGCTCGATATCATATAACTGGCTCGATATCCTATAACTGGCCCGATACCCTATAACTGGCTCGATATCCTATATCTGGCTCAATATCCTATAACTGGATCGACTTCCTATAACTGGCCCGATATCCTATAACTGGCCCGATATCCTATACCTGGCCCGATATCCTTTAACTGGATCGATAACCTATAACTGGCTCGATATCCCATAACTGGCCCGATATCCTATAACTGGCTCGATATCCTATGACTGGCTCGATATCCTATAACTGGCTCGATATCCTATAACTGGCTCGATATCCTATAACAGCCCGATATTCTATAACTGGCTCGATATCCTATAACTGGCCTGATATCCTATAACTGGCTCGATATCCTATAACTGGCTCGATATCCTATAACTGTCTCGATATCCTATAACTGGATAGATATCCTATAACTGGCTCGATATCCTATAACTGGATCGATATCCTATAACTGGCCCGATATCCTATAACTGGCCCGACATCCTATAACTGGCCCGATATCCTATAACTGACTCGATATCCTATAACTGGCCCGATATCCTATAACTGGCCCGATATCCTATAACTGGCTCGATGTCCTATAACTGGCCCGATATCCTATAACTGACTCGATATCCTATAACTGGCTCGATATCCTATAACTGGCTCGATATCCTACAACTGGCCCGATATCCTATAACTGGCTCGATATCCTATAACTGGCTCGATATCATATAAGTGGCTCGATATCCTATAACTGGCCCGATACCCTATAACTGGCTCGATATCCGATAACTGGCCCGATATCGTATAACTGGCTCGATATCCTATAACTGACTAGATATCCTATAACTGGCCCGATATCCTATAACTTGCCCGATACCCTATAACTGGCTCGATATCCTATAACTGTCCCGATATCCTATAACTGGATCGACTTCCATATCCAACAACTGGCCCGATATCCTATAAATGGCTCGATATCCTGCAACTGGATCAATATCCTATAACTGGCTCGATATCCTATAACTGGATCGATATCGTATAACTGGATCGATATCCTATAACTGGCCCCATATCCTATAACTGGCTCGATATCCTATAACTGTCCCCATATCCTATAACTGGCTCGATATCGTACAACTGGATCGATATCCTATAATTGGCCCCATATCCTATAACTGGATCGATATCCTATAACTGGCCCCATATCCTATAACTGGCTCGATATCCTATAACTGGCCCGAAATCCTATAACTGGCTCGATATCCTATCACTGGCTCGATATCCTATAACTGGCTCGATATCATATAACTGGCTCGATATCCTATAACTGGCCCGATACCCTATAACTGGCTCGATATCCTATAACTGTCCCGATATCCGATAACTGGCTAGATATCCTATAACTGGCTCAATATCCTATAACTGACTTGACATCCTATAACTGGCCCGATATTCTATAACTGGCCCGATATCCTATAAGTGGATCGATATCCTTTAACTGGCTCAATATCCAATAACTGGCTCGATATCCTATAACTGGCTCGATATCCTATAACTGGCTCGATAACCTATAACTGGCCCGAAATCCTATAACTGGACCGAAATCCTATAACAGGATCGATATCCTATAACTGGCTCGATATCCTATATCTGACTCGATATCCTATAACTGACTCGATATCCTTTAACTGGCCCGATATCCTATGACAGGCCCGATATCCTATGACAGGCTCGATATCCTATAACTGGATTGATATCCTATACCTGGCCCGATATCCGATAACTGGCTCGATATCCTATAACTGACTAGATATCCTATAACTGGCTCGATATCCTATAACTGGCTCGATATC
Source organism: Somniosus microcephalus (assembly GCF_052327205.1). Taxonomy (NCBI): domain Eukaryota; kingdom Metazoa; phylum Chordata; class Chondrichthyes; order Squaliformes; family Somniosidae; genus Somniosus; species Somniosus microcephalus. The sequence goes on from NC_141004.1 coordinate 5,126,702, forward strand.
CTATAATTGTCCCGATGTCCTATAACTGGCCCGATATCCTATAACTGGCTCGATACCCTATAACTGGCCCGATACCCTATAACTGGCTCGATATCAGTTAACTGGCTTGATATCCTATAGCTGACTAGATATCCTGTAACTGACTAGATATCCGATAACTGGCTCAATATGCTATCACTGGCTCGATATCCTATAATTGGCTCAATATCCTATAATTGGCTCGATATCCTATAACTGGCTCGATATCCTGTAACTGGCTCAATATCCTATAACTGGCCCGATATCATATAACATTCCCAATATCCTATAACTGGCTAGATATCCTATAACTGACTAGATATCCTGTAACTGGCTCGATATGCTATAACTGGCTCGATATCCTATAACTGGCTCGATATCCTATAATTGGCTCGATATCCTATAACTGGCTCGATATCCTATAACTGGCGCGATATCCTATAACTGGCTCGATATCCTATCACTGGCTCAATATCCTATAACTGGCCCGATATCATATAACTTTCCCGATATCCTATAACTGAATAGATATCCTATAACTGGCTCGATATCCTATAACTGGCTCGATATCCTATAACTGGCCCGATATCCTATAACTGGATCGATATCCAATAACTGGCCCGATATCCTATAACTTGTCCGATATCCGATAACTGGATCGATACCCTACAACTGGCCCGATATCCTATAACTGGCTCGATATCCTATAACTGGCCCGATATCCTATAACTGGCCCGATATCCTATAACTGGATCGATATCCTACAACTGGATCGATATCCTACAACTGGATCGATATCCTACAACTGGATCGATATCCTATAGCTGAATCGATATCCTATAACTGGCCCGATATCCTATAACTTGCTCGATATCCTATAACTGGCCTGATATCCTATAACTGGCTCGATATCCTATAACTGGATCGATATCCTATAACTGGATCGATATCCTACAACTGGAACGATATCCTATAACTGGATCGATATCCTATAACTGGCCTGATATCCTATAACTGGATCGATATCCTATAACTGGATCGATATCCTATAACTTGCCCGATATCCTATAACTGGCCCGATATCCTGTAACTGGATCGATATCCTATAACTGGCCCGATATCCTATAACTGGATAATATCCTATAACTGGCTCGATATCCTATAACTGGCCCGATATCGTATAACTGGATCGATATCCTACAACTGGCTCGATATCGTATAACTGGCCCGATATCGTATAACTGGATCGATATCCTATAACTGGCCCGATATCCTATAACTGGCCCGATATCCTATACGTGGCCCGATATCCTGTAACTGGCTCGATATCCTATAACTGACTAGATATCGTATAACTGGATCGATATCCTATAACTGGCTCGATATCCTATAACTGGATCGATATCCTATAACTGGCCCCATATCCTATAACTGGCTCGATATCCTATAACTGGCCCGATATCCTATAACTGGCTCGATATCCTATAACTGGCTCGATATCCTATAACTGGCTCGATATCATATAACTGGCTCGATATCCTATAACTGGCCCGATACCCTATAACTGGCTCGATATCCTATAACTGTCCCGATATCCGAAACTGGCTAGATATCCTATAACTGGCTCAATATCCTATAACTGACTTGACATCCTATAACTGGCTCGATATCCTATAACTGGCCCGATATTCTATAACTGGCCCGATATCCTATCAGTGGATCGATATCCTTTAACTGGCTCAATATCCAATAACTGGCTCGATATCCTATAACTGGCTCGATATCCTATAACTGGCTCGATACCCTATAACTGGCCCGAAAACCTATTACTGGCCCGAAATCCTATAACAGGATCGATATCCTATAATTGGCTCGATATCCTATACCTGACTCAATATCCTATAACTGACTCGATATCCTTTAACTGGCCCGATATCCTATGACAGGCTTGATATCCTATGACAGGCTCGATATCCTATAACTGGATTGATATCCTATACCTGGCCCGATATCCTATAACTGGCTCGATATCCTATAACTGACTAGATATCCTATAACTGGCTCGATATCCGATAACTGGCTCGATATCCTATAACTGGCTCGATATCCTATAACTGGCTCGATATCCTATAACTGGCTCGATATCATATAACTGGCTCGATATCCTATAACTGGCCCGATACCCTATAACTGGCTCGATATCCAAAACTGTCCCGATATCCGAAACTGGCTAGATATCCTATAACTGGCTCAATATCCTATAACTGACTTGACATCCTATAACTGGCTCGATATCCTATAACTGGCCCGATATTCTATAACTGGCCCGATATCCTATCAGTGGATCGATATCCTTTAACTGGCTCAATATCCAATAACTGGCTCGATATCCTATAACTGGCTCGATATCCTATAACTGGCTCGATACCCTCTAACTGGCCCGAAAACCTATAACTGGCCCGAAATCCTATAACAGGATCGATATCCTATAATTGGCTCGATATCCTATACCTGACTCGATATCCTATAACTGACTCGATATCCTTTAACTGGCCCGATATCCTATGACAGGCTCGATATCCTATGACAGGCTCGATATCCTATAACTGGATTGATATCCTATACCTGGCCCGATATCCTATAACTGGCTCGATATCCTATAACTGACTAGATATCCTATAACTGGCTCGATATCCGATAACTGGCTCGATATCCTATAATTGTCCCGATGTCCTATAACTGGCCCGATATCCTATAACTGGCTCGATACCCGATAACTGGCCCGATACCCTATAACTGGCTCGATATCAGTTAACTGGCTTGATATCCTATAACTGACTAGATATCCTGTAACTGACTAGATATCCTATAACTGGCTCAATATGCTATAACTGGCTCGATATCCTACAACTGGCTCGATATCCTATAATTGGCTCGATATCCTATAACTGGCTCGATATCCTATAACTGGCTCGATATCCTATAACTGGCTTGATATCCTATCACTGGCTCAATATCCTATAACTGGCCCGATATCATATAACTTTCCCGATATCCTATAACTGGCTAGATATCCTATAACTGGCTCAATATCCTATAACTGTATCGACATCCTATAACTGAATAGATATCCTATAACTGGCTCGATATCCTATAACTGGCTCGATATCCTATAACTGGCCCGATATCCTATAACTGGATCGATATCCTATAACTGGCCCGATATCCTATAACTGGTCCGATATCCGATAACTGGATCGATACCCTACAACTGGCCCGATATCCTACAACTGGCTCGATATCCTACAACTGGCCCGATATCCTATAACTGGCCCGATATCCTATAACTGGTTCGATATAAAACAACTGGATCGATATTCTACAACTGGATCGATATCCTACAACTGAATCGATATCCGATAACTGGCCCGATATCCTATAACTGGCTCGATATCCTATAACTGGCCTGATATCCTATAACTGGCTCGATATCCTATAACTGGATCGATATCCTATAACTGGATCGATATCCTACAACTGGATCGATATCCTATAACTGGATCGATAACCTATAACTGGCCTGATATCCTATAACTGGGTCGATATCCTATAACTGGATCGATATCCTATAACTTGCCCGATATCCTATAACTGGATCGATATCCTATAACTGGCCCGATATCCTATAACTGGATAATATCCTGTAACTGGCTCGATATCCTATAACTGGCCCGATATCGTATAACTGGATCGATATCCTACAACTGGCTCGATATCGTATAACTGGCCCGATATCGTATAACTGGATCGATATCCTATAACTGGCCCGATATCCTATAACTGGCCCGATATCCTATACGTGGCCCGATATCCTGTAACTGGCTCGATATCCTACAACTGGCTCGATATCGTACAACTGGATCGATATCCTATAACTGGCTCGATATCCTATAACTGGCCCGATATCCTATACCTGGCCCGATATCCTGTAACTGGCCCGATACCCTGCAACTGGCCCGGTACCCTGTAACTGGCTAGATATCCTTTAACTGGCTCGATATCCTATAACTGTCCCGATATCCTATAACTGGCTAGATATCCTATAACTGGCTCAATATCCTATAACTGGATCGACTTCCTATAACTGGACCGATATCCTATAACTGGCCCGATATCCTATACCTGGCCTGATATCCTGTAACTGGCTCGATATCCTATAACTGACTAGATATCCTATAACTGGCCCGATATCCTATAACTGACTAGATATCCTATAACTGGCTCGATATCCTATAACTGGCCCGATATCCTATACCTGGCCCGATATCCGATACCTGGCCCGATATCCTGTAAGTGGCCCGATACCCTGTAACTGGCTAGATATCCTATAACTGGCTCGATATCCTATAACTGTCCCGATATCCTATAACTGGCTAGATATCCTGTAACTGGCTCAATATCCTATAACTGGCCCGATATCCTATAACTGGCCCGATATCCTATAACTGGCTCGATATCCTATGACTGGCTCGATATCCTATAACTGGCTCGATATCCTATAACTGGCTCGATATCCTATAACTGGCTCGATATCCTATAACTGGCCCGATATTCTATAACTGGCTCGATATCCTATAACTGGCCTGATATCCTATAACTGGCTCGATATCCTATAACTGGCTCGATATCCTATAACTGTCTCGATATCCTATAACTGGCTCGATATCCTATAACTGCATCGATATCCTATAACTGGCCCGATATCCTATAACTGGCCCGACATCCTATAACTGGCGCGATATCCTATTACTGACTCGATATCCTATAACTGGCTCGATATCCTATAACTGGCTCGATATCCTATAACTGGCTCGATATCCTATCACTGGCTCAATATCCTATAACTGGCCCGATATCATATAACTTTCCCGATATCCTATAACTGAATAGATATCCTATAACTGGCTCGATATCCAATAACTGGCCCGATATCCTATAACTGGATCGATATCCTATCACTGACCCGATATCCTATAACTGGTCCGATATCCGATAACTGGATCGATACCCTACAACTGGCCCGATATCCTATAACTGGCTCGATATCCTATAACTGGCCCGATATCCTATAACTGGCCCGATATCCTACAACTGGATCGATATCCTATAACTGGCTCGATATTCTACAACTGGCCCGATATCCTATAACTTGCTCGATATACTATAACTGGCCTGATATCCTGTAACTGGCTCGATATCCTATAACTGGATCGATATCCTATAACTGGATCGATATCCTACAACTGGATCGATATCCTATAACTGGATCGATATCCTATAACTGGCCTGATATCCTATAACTGGATCGATATCCTATAACTGGATCGATATCCTATAACTTGCCCGATATCCTATAACTGGCTCGATACCCGATAACTGGCCCGATACCCTATAACTGGCTCGATATCAGTTAACTGGCTTGATATCCTATAACTGACTAGATATCCTGTAACTGACTAGATATCCTATAACTGGCTCAATATGCTATAACTGGCTCGATATCCTACAACTGGCTCGATATCCTATAATTGGCTCGATATCCTATAACTGGCCCGATATCATATAACTTTCCCGATATCCTATAACTGGCTAGATATCCTATAACTGGCTCAATATCCTATAACTGTATCGACATCCTATAACTGAATAGATATCCTATAACTGGCTCGATATCCTATAACTGGCTCGATATCCTATAACTGGCCCGATATCCTATAACTGGATCGATATCCTATAACTGGCCCGATATCCTATAACTGGTCCGATATCCGATAACTGGATCGATACCCTACAACTGGCCCGATATCCTACAACTGGCTCGATATCCTACAACTGGCCCGATATCCTATAACTGGCCCGATATCCTATAACTGGTTCGATATAAAACAACTGGATCGATATTCTACAACTGGATCGATATCCTACAACTGAATCGATATCCGATAACTGGCCCGATATCCTATAACTGGCTCGATATCCTATAACTGGCCTGATATCCTATAACTGGCTCGATATCCTATAACTGGATCGATATCCTATAACTGGATCGATATCCTACAACTGGATCGATATCCTATAACTGGATCGATAACCTATAACTGGCCTGATATCCTATAACTGGGTCGATATCCTATAACTGGATCGATATCCTATAACTTGCCCGATATCCTATAACTGGATCGATATCCTATAACTGGCCCGATATCCTATAACTGGATAATATCCTGTAACTGGCTCGATATCCTATAACTGGCCCGATATCGTATAACTGGATCGATATCCTACAACTGGCTCGATATCGTATAACTGGCCCGATATCGTATAACTGGATCGATATCCTATAACTGGCCCGATATCCTATAACTGGCCCGATATCCTATACGTGGCCCGATATCCTGTAACTGGCTCGATATCCTACAACTGGCTCGATATCGTACAACTGGATCGATATCCTATAACTGGCTCGATATCCTATAACTGGCCCGATATCCTATACCTGGCCCGATATCCTGTAACTGGCCCGATACCCTGCAACTGGCCCGGTACCCTGTAACTGGCTAGATATCCTTTAACTGGCTCGATATCCTATAACTGTCCCGATATCCTATAACTGGCTAGATATCCTATAACTGGCTCAATATCCTATAACTGGATCGACTTCCTATAACTGGCCCGATATCCTATAACTGGCCCGATATCCTATACCTGGCCTGATATCCTGTAACTGGCTCGATATCCTATAACTGACTAGATATCCTATAACTGGCCCGATATCCTATAACTGACTAGATATCCTATAACTGGCTCGATATCCTATAACTGGCCCGATATCCTATACCTGGCCCGATATCCGATACCTGGCCCGATATCCTGTAAGTGGCCCGATACCCTGTAACTGGCTAGATATCCTATAACTGGCTCGATATCCTATAACTGTCCCGATATCCTATAACTGGCTAGATATCCTGTAACTGGCTCAATATCCTATAACTGGCCCGATATCCTATAACTGGCCCGATATCCTATAACTGGCTCGATATCCTATGACTGGCTCGATATCCTATAACTGGCTCGATATCCTATAACTGGCTCGATATCCTATAACTGGCTCGATATCCTATAACTGGCCCGATATTCTATAACTGGCTCGATATCCTATAACTGGCCTGATATCCTATAACTGGCTCGATATCCTATAACTGGCTCGATATCCTATAACTGTCTCGATATCCTATAACTGGCTCGATATCCTATAACTGCATCGATATCCTATAACTGGCCCGATATCCTATAACTGGCCCGACATCCTATAACTGGCGCGATATCCTATTACTGACTCGATATCCTATAACTGGCTCGATATCCTATAACTGGCTCGATATCCTATAACTGGCTCGATATCCTATCACTGGCTCAATATCCTATAACTGGCCCGATATCATATAACTTTCCCGATATCCTATAACTGAATAGATATCCTATAACTGGCTCGATATCCAATAACTGGCCCGATATCCTATAACTGGATCGATATCCTATCACTGACCCGATATCCTATAACTGGTCCGATATCCGATAACTGGATCGATACCCTACAACTGGCCCGATATCCTATAACTGGCTCGATATCCTATAACTGGCCCGATATTCTATAACTGGCTCGATATCCTATAACTGGCCTGATATCCTATAACTGGCTCGATATCCTATAACTGGCTCGATATCCTATAACTGTCTCGATATCCTATAACTGGCTCGATATCCTATAACTGCATCGATATCCTATAACTGGCCCGATATCCTATAACTGGCCCGACATCCTATAACTGGCGCGATATCCTATTACTGACTCGATATCCTATAACTGGCTCGATATCCTATAACTGGCTCGATATCCTATAACTGGCTCGATATCCTATCACTGGCTCAATATCCTATAACTGGCCCGATATCATATAACTTTCCCGATATCCTATAACTGAATAGATATCCTATAACTGGCTCGATATCCAATAACTGGCCCGATATCCTATAACTGGATCGATATCCTATCACTGACCCGATATCCTATAACTGGTCCGATATCCGATAACTGGATCGATACCCTACAACTGGCCCGATATCCTATAACTGGCTCGATATCCTATAACTGGCCCGATATCCTATAACTGGCCCGATATCCTACAACTGGATCGATATCCTATAACTGGCTCGATATTCTACAACTGGCCCGATATCCTATAACTTGCTCGATATACTATAACTGGCCTGATATCCTGTAACTGGCTCGATATCCTATAACTGGATCGATATCCTATAACTGGATCGATATCCTACAACTGGATCGATATCCTATAACTGGATCGATATCCTATAACTGGCCTGATATCCTATAACTGGATCGATATCCTATAACTGGATCGATATCCTATAACTTGCCCGATATCCTATAACTGGCCCGATATCCTATAACTGGATCGATATCCTATAACTGGCCCGATATCCTATAACTGGATAATATCCTATAACTGGCTCGATATCCTATAACTGGCCCGATATCGTATAACTGGATCGATATCCTACAACTGGCGCGATATCGTATAACTGGCCCGATATCGTATAACTGGATCGATATCCTATAACTGGCCCGATATCCTATAACTGGCCCGATATCCTATACGTGGCCCGATATCCTGTAACTGGCTCGATATCCTATAACTGACTAGATATCGTATAACTGGATCGATATCCTATAACTGGCTCGATATCCTATAACTGGCTCGATATCCTATAACTGGCTCGATATCCTATAACTGGCTCGATATCATATAACTGGCTCGATATCCTATAACTGGCCCGATACCCTATAACTGGCTCGATATCCTATAACAGTCCCGATATCCGAAACTGGCTAGATATCCTATAACTGGCTCAATATCCTATAACTGACTTGACATCCTATAACTGGCTCGATATCCTATAACTGGCCCGATATTCTATAACTGGCCCGATATCCTATAAGTGGATCGATATCCTTTAACTGGCTCAATATCCAATAACTGGCTCGATATCCTATAACTGGCTCGATATCCTACAACTGGCTCGATACCCTATAACTGGCCCGAAATCCTATAACTGGCCCGAAATCCTATAACAGGATCGATATCCTACAATTGGCTCGATATCCTATATCTGACTCGATATCCTATAACTGACTCGATATCCTTTAACTGGCCCGATATCCTATGACAGGCTCGATATCCTATGACAGGCTCGATATGCTATAACTGGATTGATATCCTATACCTGGCCCGATATCCTATAACTGGCTCGATATCCTATAACTGGCTCGATATCCTATAATTGTCCCGATGTCCTATAACTGGCCCGATATCCTATAACTGGCTTGATACCCGATAACTTTCCCGATATCCTATAACTGACTAGATATCCTGTGACTGACTAGATATCCTATAACTGGCTCAATATGCTATAACTGGCTCGATATCCTACAACTGGCTCGAAATCCTATAATTGGCTCGATATCCTATAACTGGCTCGATATCCTATAACTGGCTCGATATCCTATAACTGGCTCGATATCCTATCACTGGCTCAATATCCTATAACTGGCCCGATATCATATAACTTTCCCGATATCCAATAACTGGCTAGATATCCTATAACTGGCTCAATATCCTATAACTGTATCGACATCCTATAACTGAATAGATATCCTATAACTGGCTCGATATCCTATAACTGGCCCGATATCCTATAACTGGATCGATATCCTATAACTGGCCCGATATCCGATAACTGGTCCGATATCCGATAATTGGATCGATACCCTACAACTGGCCTGATATCCTATAACTGGCTCGATATCCTACAACTGGCCCGATATCCTATAACTGGCCCGATATCCTACAACTGAATCGATATCCTATAACTGAATAGATATCCTATAACTGGCTCGATATCCTATAACTGGCCCGATATCCTACAACTGGCCCGATATCCTATAACTGGTTCGATATCCAACAACTGAATCGATATCCTATAACTGAATAGATATCCTATAACTGGCTCGATATCCTATAACTGGATCGATATCCTATAACTGGCTCGATATCCTATAACTGGATCGATATCCTATAACTGGATCGATATCCTATAACTGGCTCGATATCCTATAACTGGCCTGATATCCTATAACTGGCTCGATATCCTATAACTGGCCCGATATCCTATAACTGGCCCGATATCCTATAACTGGCCCGATATCCTATAACTGGATCGATATCCTGTAACTGGCTCGATATCCTATAACTGGCCTGATATCCTATAACTGGCTCGATATCCTATAACTGGATCGATATCCTATAACTGGATCGATATCCTACAACTGGATCGATATCCTATAACTGGATCGATATCCTATAACTGGCCTGATATCCTATAACTGGATCGATATCCGAAAACTGGATCGATATCCTATAACTTGCCCGATATCCTATAACTGGCCCGATATCATATAACTGGATCGATATCCTATAACTAGCCCGATATCCTATAACTGGATAATATCCTTTAACTGGCTCGATATCCTATAACTGGCCCGATATCGTATAACTGGATCGATATCCTACAACTGGCTCGATATCGTATAACTGGCCCGATATCGTATAACTGGATCGATATCCTATAACGGGCCCGATATCCTATAACTGGCCCGATATCCTATACGTGGCCCGATATCCTGTAACTGGCTCGATATCCTACAACTGGCTCGATATCGTATAACTGGATCGATATCCTATAACTGGCTCGATATCCTATAACTGGCCCGATATCCTATAATTGGCCCGATATCCTATACCTGGCCCGATATCCTGTAACTGGCCCGATACCCTGTAACTGGCCCGATACCCTGTAACTGGCTAGATATCCTTTAACTGGCTCGATATCCTATAACTGTCCCGATATCCTATAACTGGCTAGATATCCTATAACTGGCTCAATATCCTATAACTGGATCGACTTCCTATAACATGCCCGATATCCTATAACTGGCCCGATATCCTATACCAGGCCCGATATCCTGTAACTGGCTCGATATCCTATAACTGACTAGATATCCTATAACTGGCCCGATATCCTATAACTGACGAGATATCCTATAACTGGCTCGATATCCTATAACTGGCCCGATATCCTATACCTGGCCCGATATCCTATACCTGGCCCGATATCCTGTAACTGGCCCGATACCCTGTAACTGGCTAGATATCCTATAACTGGCTCGATATCCTATAACTGTCCCGATATCCTATAACTGGCTAGATATCCTATAACTGGCTCAATATCCTATAACTGGATCGACTTCCTATAACTGGCCCGATATCCTATAACTGGCCCGATATCCTATACCTGGCCCGATATCCTGTAACTGGCCCGATACCCTAGAACTGGCTAGATATCCTATAACTGGCTCGATATGCTATAACTGGCTCGATATCCTATAACTGGCCCGATAACCTTTAACTGGATTGATATCCCATAACTGGATCGATATCCTATAACTGGATCAATATCCTATAACTGACTAGATATCCTATAACTGGATCGATATCTTATAACTGGATCGATATCCTATACCTGGATCGATATCCTATAACTGGATCAATATCTTATAAATGACTAGATATCCTATAACTGGATCGATAACCTATAACTGGCTCGATATCCTATAACTTGCTCAATATCCTATAACTGACCCGATATCATATAACTTTCCCGATATCCTATAACTGGCTAGATATCCTATAACTGACTAGATATCCTGTAACTGGCTCGATATGCTATAACTGGCTCGATATCCTATAACTGGCTCGATATCCGATAATTGGCTCGATATCCTATAACTGGCTCGATATCCTATAACTGGCTCGATATCCTATAACTGGCTCGATATCCTACAACTGTCCCGATAGCCTATAACTGGCTAGATATCCTATAACTGGCTCAATATCCTATAACTGGATCGACTTCCTATAACTGGCCCGATATCCTATAACTGGCCCGATATCCTATACCTGGCCCGATATCCTAAAACTGGCCCGATATCCTATAACTGGCTCGATATCCTACAACTGTCCCGATAGCCTATAACTGGCTAGATATCCTATAACTGGCTCAATATCCGATAATTGGCTCGATATCCTATAACTGGCTCGATATCCTATAACTGGCTCGATATCCTATAACTGGCTCGATATCCTACAACTGTCCCGATAGCCTATAACTGGCTAGATATCCTACAACTGGCTCGATATGCTATAACTGGCTCGATATCCTATAACTGGCCCGATAACCTTTAACTGGATCGATATCCCATAACTGGATCGATACCCTATAACTGGATCAATATCCTATAACTGACTAGATATCCTATAACTGGATCGATATCTTATTACTGGATCGATATCCTATAACTGGATCGATATCCTATAACTGGATTATTATCCTATAAATGACTAGATATCCAATAACTGGATCGATAACCTATAACTGGTTCGATATCCCATAACTGGCCCGATATCCTATAACTGGCTCGATATCCTATAACTGGCTCGATATCCTATAACTGGCACGATATCCTATAACTGGCCCGATACCCTATAACTGGCCCGATACCCTATAACTGGCCCGATATCCTACAACTGTTTCGATATCCTATAACTGGCACGATATCCTATAACTGGCTCGATATCCTATAACTGGCTCGATATCCTATAACTGGCTCGATATCCTATAACTGGCTCGATATCCTATAACTGGCCCGAAATCCTATAACTGGCTCGATATCCTATAACTGGCTCGATATCCTATAACTGTCTCGATATCCTATAACTGGATCGATATCCAATAACTGGCTCGATATCCTATAACTGGATCGATATCCTATAACTGGCCCGATATCATATAACTGGGCCGATATCCTATAACTGGCTCGATATCCAAAACTGGCTCGATATCCTATAACTGACTCGATATCCTATAACTGGCCCGATATCCTATCACTGGCCCGATATCCTACAACTGTTTCGATATCCTATAACTGGCTCGATATCCTATAACTGGCCCGATACCCTATAACTGTCCCGATATCCTATAACTGGCCCAATATCCAAAACTGGCTCGATATCCTATAACTGGCTCGATATCCTATAACTGCTCCGATATCCGATAACTGGATCGATACCCGACAACTGGCCCGATATCCTATAACTGGCTCGATATCCTATAACTGGCCCGATATCCTATAACTGGCCCGATATCCTATAACTGGATCGATATCCTACAACTGGATCGATATCCTTCAACTGGATCGATATCCTACAACTGGATCGATATCCTATAACTGGCCCGATATCCTATAACTGGCTCGATATCCTATAACTGGCCCGATATCCTATAACTGGTCCGATATCCTTTAACTGGATCGATACCCTACAACTGGCCCGATATCCTATAACTGGCTCGATATCCTATAACTGGCCCGATATCCTACAACTGGATCGATATCCTATAACTGGCCCGATATCCTAAAACTGGCTCGATATTCTATAACTGGCCTGATATCCTATAACTGGATCGATATCCTACAACTGGATCGATATCCTATAACTGGATCGATATCCTATAACTGGCCTGATATCCTATAACTGGATCGATATCCTATAACTGGATCGATATCCTATAACTTGCCCGATATCCTATAACTGGCCCGATATCCTATAACTGGATCGATATCCTATAACTGGCCCGATATCCTATAACTGGATAATATCCTATAACTGGCTCGATATCCTATAACTTGCCCGATATCGTATAACTGGATCGATATCCTACAACTGGCTCGATATCGTATAACTGTCCCGATATCGTATAACTGGATCGATATCCTATAACTGGCCCGATATCCTATAACTGGCCCGATATTCTATAAATGGCCCGATATCCTGTAACTGGCTCGATATCCTATAACTGACTAGATATCGTATAACTGGCCCGATATCCTATAACTGACCAGATATCCGATAACTGGCTAGATATCCTATAACTGGCCCGATATCCGATAACTGGCCCGATATCCTACACCTGGCCCGATATCCTGTAACTGGCCCGATACCCTGTAACTGGCTAGATATCCTATAACTGGCTCGATATCCTATAACTGTCCCGATATCCTATAACTGGCTAGATATCCTATAACTGGCTCAATATCCTATAACTGGATGGACTTCCTAGAACTGGCCCGATATCCTATAACTGGCCCGATATCCTGCACCTGGCCCGATATCCTGTAACTGGCTCGATATCCTATAACTGACTAGATATCCTATAACTGGCCCGATATCCAATAACTGACTAGATATCCTATAACTGGCTCGATATCCTATAACTGGCCCGATATCCTATAACTGGCCCGATATCCTATACCTGGCCCGATATCCTGTAGCTGGCCCGATACCCTGTAACTGGCTAGATATCCTATAACTGGCTCGATATCCTATAACTGTCCCGATATCCTATAACTGGCTAGATATCCTATAACTGGCTCAATATCCTATAACTGGATCGACTTCCTATAACTGGCCCGATATCCTATAACTGGCCCGATATCCTATACCTGGCCCGATATCCTGTAACTGGCCCGATACCCTAGAACTGGCGAGATATCCTATAACTGGCTCGATATCCTATAACTGGCTAGATATCCTATAAGTGGCCCGATATCCTGTACCTGGCCCGATATCCTGTAACTGGCCCGATACCCTGTAACTGGCTAGATATCCTACAACTGGCTCGATATCCTATAACTGTCCCGATATCCTATAACTGGCTAGATATCCTATAACTGGCTCAATATCCTATAACTGGATCGACTTCCTATAACTGGCCCGATATCCTATAACTGGCCCGATATCCTATACCTGGCCCGATATCCTGTAACTGGCCCGATACCCTAGAACTGGCTAGATATCCTATAACTGGCTCGATATGCTATAACTGGCTCGATATCCTCTAACTGGCCCGATAACCTTTAACTGGATCGATATCCCACAACTGGATCGATATCCTATAACTGGATCAATATCCTATAACTGACTAGATATCCAATAACTGTCTCAATAACCTATAACTGGCCCGATATCATATAACTTTCCCGATATCCTAGAACTGGCTAGATATCCTATAACTGACCAGATAGCCTGTAACTGGCTCGATATGCTATAACTGGCTCGATATCGTATAACTGGCTCGATATCCTATAACTGTCTCGATATCCTATAACTGTCCCGATATCCTATAACTGGCTAGATATCCTATAACTGGCTCAATATCCTATAACTGGATCGACTTCCGATAACTGGCCCGATATCCTATAACTGGCCCAATATCCTATACCTTGCCCGATATCCTGTAACTGGCCCGATACCCTGTAACTGGCTAGATATCCTATAACTGGCTCGATATCCTTTTACTGTCCCGATATCCTATAACTGGCTAGATATCCTATAACTGGCTCAATATCCTATAACTGGCTCAATATCCTATAACTGGATCGACTTCCTATAACTGGCCCGATATCCTATTCCTGGCCCGATATCCTGTAACTGACTCGATATCCTATAACTGGCCCGATATCCTATCACTGGCCCGATATCCTACAACTGTTTCGATATCCTATAACTGGCTCGATATCCTATAACTGGCCCAATACCCTATAACTGGCCCGATATCCTATAACTGACTCGATATCCTATAACTGGCCCGATATCCTATCACTGGCCCGATATCCTACAACTGTTTCGATATCCTATAACTGGCTCGATATCCTATAACTGGCCCGATACCCTATAACTGTCCCGATATCCTATAACTGGCTCGATATCCTATAATTGGCTTGATATCCTATAACTGGCCCGATATCCTATAACTGGCTCGATATCCTATAACTGGCTCGATATGCTATAACTGGCTCGATATCCTATAACTGGCTCGATATCCTATAACTGGCCCGAAATCCTATAACTGGCTTGATATCCTATAACTGGCCCAATATCCTATAACTGGCTCGATATCCTATAACTGGCTCGATATCCTATAACTGCTCCGATATCCTATAACTGGATCGATACCCTACAACTGGCCCGATATCCTATAACTGGCTCGATATCCTATAACTTGCCCGATATCCTATAACTGGCCCGATATCCTATAACTGGATCGATATCCTACAACTGGATCGATATCCTTCAACTGCATCGATATCCTACAACTGGATCGATATCCTATAACTGGCCCGATATCCTATAACTGGCTCGATATCCGATAACTGGCCCGATATCCTATAACTGGTCCGATATCCTACAACTGGATCGATACCCTACAACTGGCCCGATATCCTATAACTGGCTCGATATCCTATAACTGGCCCGATATGCTACAACTGGATCGATATCCTACAACTGTATCGATATCCTATAACTGGCCCGATATCCTAAAACTGGCTCGATATTCTATAACTGGCCTGATATCCTATAACTGGATCGATATCCTACAACTGGATCGATATCCTACAACTGGATCGATATCCTATAACTGGCCTGATATCCTATAACTGGATCGATATCCTACAACTGGATCGATATCCTATAACTGGCCCGATATCCTATAACTGGATAATATCCTATAACTGGCTCGATATCCTATAACTTGCCCGATATCGTATAATTGGATCGATATCCTACAACTGGCTCGATATCGTATAACTGTCCCGATATCGTATAACTGGATCGATATCCTATAACTGGCCCGATATCCTATAACTGGCCCGATATTCTATACGTGGCCCGATATCCTGTAACTGGCTCAATATCCTATAACTGACTAGATATCGTATAACTGGCCCGATATCCTATAACTGACCAGATATCCGATAACTGGCTAGATATCCTATAACTGGCCCGATATCCTATAACTGGCCCGATATCCTACACCTGGCCCGATATCCTGTAACTGGCCCGATACCCTTTAACTGGCTAGATATCCTATAACTGGCTCGATATCCTATAACTGTCCCGATATCCTATAACTGGCTAGATATCCTATAACTGGCTCAATATCCTATAACTGGATGGACTTCCTAGAACTGGCCCGATATCCTATAACTGGCCCGATATCCTATACCTGGCCCGATATCCTGTAACTGGCTCGATATCCTATAACTGACTAGATATCCTATAACTGGCCCGATATCCAATAACTGACTAGATATCCTATAACTGGCTCGATATCCTATAACTGGCCCGATATCCTATAACTGGCCCGATATCCTATACCTGGCCCGATATCCTGTAACTGGCCCGATACCCTGTAACTGGCTAGATATCCTATAACTGGCTCGATATCCTATAACTGTCCCGATATCCTATAACTGGCTAGATATCCTATAACTGGCTCAATATCCTATAACTGGATCGACTTCCTATAACTGGCCCGATATCCTATAACTGGCCCGATATCCTATACCTGGCCCGATATCCTGTAACTGGCCCGATACCCTAGAACTGGCTAGATATCCTATAACTGGCTCGATATCCTATAACTGGCTAGATATCCTATAACTGTCTCGATATCCTATAACTGTCCCGATATCCTATAACTGGCTAGATATCCTATAACTGGCTCAATATCCTATAACTGGATCGACTTCCTATAACTGGCCCGATATCCTATAACTGGCCCGATATCCTATAACTGGCTAGATATCCGATAACTGACTAGATATCCTGTAACTGGCTCGATATGCTATAACTGGCTCGATATCCTATAATTGGCTCGATATCCTATAATTGGCTCGATATCCTATAACTGGCTCGATATCCTATCCCTGGCCCGATCTCCTATACCTGGCCCGATATCCTGTAACTGGCCCGATACCCTGTAACTGGCTAGATATCCTATAACTGGCTCGATACCCTATAACTGTCCCGATATCCTGTAACTGGCCCGATACCCTAGAACTGGCTAGATATCCTATAACTGGCTCGATATGCTATAACTGGCTCGATATCCTATAACTGGCCCGATAACCTTTAACTGGATCGATATCCCATAACTGGATCGATACCCTATAACTGGATCAATATCCTATAACTGACTAGATATCCTATAACTGGATCGATGTCTTATAACTGGATCGATATCCTATAACTGGATCGATATCCTATAACTGGATTATTATCCTATAAATGACTAGATATCCTATAACTGGATCGATAACCTATAACTGGTTCGATATCCCATAACTGGCCCGATATCCTATAACTGGCTCGATATCCTATAACTGTCTCGATATCCTATAACTGGATCGATATCCTATAACTGGCCCGACATCCTATAACTGGGCCGATATCCTATAACTGGCTAGATATCCTATAACTGGCTCAATATCCTATAACTGGATTGACTTCCTATAACTGGCCCGATATCCTATAACTGGCCCGATATCCTATACCTGGCCCGATATCCTGTAACTGGCCCGATACCCTAGAACTGGCTAGATATCCTATAACTGGCTCGATATGCTATAACTGGCTCGATATCCTATAACTGGATCGATATCCTACAACTGGATCAACATCCTATAAATGACTAGATATCCTATAACTGGATCGATAACCTATAACTGGCTCGATATCCTATAACTTGCTCAATATCCTATAACTGACCCGATATCATATAACTTTCCCGATATCCTATAACTGGCTAGATATCCTATAACTGACTAGATATCCTGTAACAGGCTCGATATGCTATAACTGGCTCGATATCCTATAATTGGCTCGATATCCTATAATTGGCTGGATATCCTATAACTGGCTCGATATCCTATAACTGGCTCGATATCCAATAACTGGCTCGATATCCTACAACTGTCCCGATATCCTGTAACTGGCCCGATACCCTGTAACTGGCTAGATACCCTATAACTGGCTCGATACCCTATAACTGTCCCGATATCCTGTAACTGGCTCGATATCCTATAACTGACCCGATATCATATAACTTTCCCGATATCCTATAACTGGCTAGATATCCTATAACTGACTAGATATCCTGTAACTGGCTCGATATGCTATAACTGGCTCGATATCCTATAATTGGCTCGATATCCTATAATTGGCTCGATATCCTATCCCTGGCTCGATATCCTATACCTGGCCGGATATCCTGTAACTGGCCCGATACCCTGTAACTGGCTAGATATCCTATAACTGGCTCGATACCCTATAACTGTCCTGATATCCTGTAACTGGCCCGATACCCTAGAACTGGCTAGATATCCTATAACTGGCTCGATATGCTATAACTGGCTCGATATCCTATAACTGGCCCGATAACCTTTAACTGGATCGATATCCCATAACTGGATCGATACCCTATAACTGGATCAATATCCTATAACTGACTAGATATCCTATAACTGGATCGATATCTTATAACTGGATCGATATCCTATAACTGGATCGATATCCTATAACTGGATTATTATCCTATAAATGACGAGATATCCTATAACTGGATCGATAACCTATAACTGGTTCGATATCCCATAACTGGCCCGATATCCTATAACTGGCTCGATATCCTATAACTGTCTCGATATCCTATAACTGGATCGATATCCTATAACTGGCCCGACATCCTATAACTGGGCCGATATCCGATAACTGGCTCGATATCCTATAACTGGCTCGATATCCTATAACTGGCCCGATACCCTATAACTGGCCCGATACCCTATAACTGGCCCGATATCCTATAACTGACTCGATATCCGATAACTGGCCCGATATCCTATCACTGGCCCGATATCCTATAACTGTTTCGATATCCAATAACTGGCTCGATATCCTATAACTGGCCCGATACCCTATAACTGTCCCGATATCCTATAACTGGCTCGATATCCTATAACTGGCTTGATATCCTATAACTGGCCCGATATCCTATAACTGGCTCGATATCCTATAACTGGCTCGATATCCTATAACTGGCCCGAAATCCTATAACTGGCTTGATATCCTATAACTGGCCCAATATCCTATAACTGGCTCGATATCCTATAACTGGCTCGATATCCTATAACTGGCTCGATATCCTATAACTGGCACGATATCCTAAAACTGGCCCGATATCCTATAACTGGATCGATATCCTATAACTGGCCCGATATCCTATAACTGGCCCGATATCCTATAACTGGATCGATATCCTACAACTGGTTCGATATCCTACAACTGGATCGATATCCTATAACTGGCCCGATATCCTATAACTGGCTCGATATCCTATAACTGGCCCGATATCCAATAACTGGTCCGATTTCCTATAACTGGATCGATACCCTACAACTGGCCCGATATCCTATAACTTGGTCGATATCCTATAACTGGCCCGATATCCTACAACTGGATCGATATCCTACAACTGGATCGATATCCTATAACTGGCCCGATATCCTATAACTGGCGCGATATTCTATAACTGGCCTGATATCCTATAACTGGCTCGATATACTATAACTGGATCGATATCCTATAACTGGATCGATATCCTACAACTGGATCGATATCCTATAACTGGATCGATATCCTATAACTGGCCTGATATCCTATAACTGGATCGATATCCTATAACTGCCTCGATATCCTATAACTTGCCCGATATCGTCTAACTGGATCGATATCCTACAACTGGCTCGATATCGTATAACTGTCCCGATATCGTATAACTGGATCGATATCCTACAACTGGCCCGATATCCTATAACTGGCCCGATATCCTATACGTGGCCCGATATCCTGTAACTGGCTCGATATCCTATAACTGGCTAGATATCCTATAACTGGCTCAATATCCTATGACTGGATCGACTTCCTATAACTGGCCCGATATCCTATAACTGGCCCGATGTCCTATACCTGGCCCGATATCCTGTAACTGGCTCGATATCCTATAACTGACTAGATATCCTATAACTGGCCCGATATCCAATAACTGACTAGATATCCTATAACTGGCTCGATATCCTATAACTGGATAATATCCTATAACTGCCTCGATATCCTATAACTTGCCCGATATCGTATAACTGGATCGATATCCTACAACTGGCTCGATATCGTATAACTGTCCCGATATCGTATAACTGGATCGATATCCTATAACTGGCCCGATATCCTATAACTGGCCCGATATCCTATAACTGGCTCGATATCCAATAACTGACTAGATATCCTATAACTGGCTCGATATCCTATAACTGGATAATATCCTATAACTGCCTCGATATCCTATAACTTGCCCGATATCGTATAACTGGATCGATATCCTACAACTGGCTCGATATCGTATAACTGTCCCGATATCGTATAACTGGATCGATATCCTGTAACTGGCTCGATATCCTATAACTGACTAGATATCGTATAACTGGCCCAATATCCTATAACTGACCAGATATCCTATAACTGGCTAGATATCCTATAACTGGCCCGATATCCTATAACTGGCCCGATATCCTACACCTGGCCCGATACCCTGTAACTGGCCCGATACCCTGTAACTGGCTAGATATCCTATAACTGGCTCGATATCCTATAACTGTCCCGATATCCTATAACTGGCTAGATATCCTATAACTGGCTCAATATCCTACGACTGGATCGACTTCCTATAACTGGCCCGATATCCTATAACTGGCCCGATATCCTATACCTGGCCCGATATCCTGTAACTGGCTCGATATCCTATAACTGGCCCGATATCCTGTAACTGGCCCGATACCCTAGAACTGGCTAGATATCCTATAACTGGCTTGATATGCTATAACTGGCTCGATATCCTATAACTGGCCCGATAACCTTTAACTGGATCGATATCCCATAACTGGATCGATATCCTATAACTGGATCAATATCCTATAACTGACTAGATATCCAATAACTGGATCGATAACCTATAACTGGCTCGATATCCTATAACTGGCTCAATAACCTATAACTGGCCCGATATCATATAACTTTCCCGATATCCTATAACTGGCTAGATATCCTATAACTGACCAGATATCCTGTAACTGGCTCGATATGCTATAACTGGCTCGATATCATATAACTGGCTCGATATCCTATAATTGGCTCGATATCCTATAACTGTCTCGATATCCTATAACTGTCCCGATATCCTATAACTGGCTAGATATCCTATAACTGGCTCAATATCCTATAACTGGATCGACTTCCAATAACTGGCCCGATATCCTATAACTGGCCCAATATCCTATACCTGGCCCGATATCCTGTAACTGGCCTGATACCCTGTAACTGGCTAGATATCCTATAACTGGCTCGATATCCTATAACTGTCCCGATATCCTATAACTGGCTAGATATCCTATAACTGGCTCAATATCCTACAACTGGCTCAATATCCTATAACTGGATCGACTTCCTATAACTGGCCCGATATCCTATAACTGGCCAGATATCCTATTCCTGGCCCGATATCCTGTAACTGGCCCGATACCCTAGAACTGGCTAGATATCCTATAACTGGCTCGATATGCTATAACTCGCTCGATATCCTACAACTGGCCCGATAACCTTTAACTGGATCGATATCCCATAACTGGATCGATATCCTATAACTGGATCAATATCCTATAACTGACTAGATATCCTATAACTGGATCGATATCTTATAACTGGATCGATATCCTATAACTGGATCGATATCCTATAACTGGATCAATATCCTATAAATGACGAGATATCCTATAACTGGATCGATAACTTATAACTCGATCGATATCCCATAACTGGCCCAATATCCTATAACTGGCTCGATATCCTATAACTGGCTCGATATCCTATAACTGGCACGATATCCTATAACTGGCCCGATACCCTATAACTGGCCCGATACCCGATAACCGGCCCGATATCCTATAACTGGCCCGATATCCTATAACTGGCACGATATCCTATAAC
This sequence comes from Somniosus microcephalus, assembly GCF_052327205.1. Classification (NCBI taxonomy): domain Eukaryota; kingdom Metazoa; phylum Chordata; class Chondrichthyes; order Squaliformes; family Somniosidae; genus Somniosus; species Somniosus microcephalus. Next base: position 5,149,912 of record NC_141004.1, read on the forward strand.
TGGCCCAATATCCTATAACTGGCTCGATATACTATAACTGGCTCCATATCCTATAACTGGCTCGATATCCTATAACTGGCTCGATATCCTATAACTGGCTCGATATCCTATAACTGGCTCGATATCCTATAACTGGCTCGATATCCTATAACTGGCTCGATATCCGATAACTGGCCCGACATCCTATAACTGGCTCGATATCCTATAACTGGCCCGATATCCTATAACTGGCTCGATATCCTATAACTGGCTCGATATCCTATAACTGGCTCGATATCCTATAACTGGCACGATATCCTATAACTGGCCCGATATCCTATAACTGGATCGATATCCTATAACTGGCCCGATATCCTATAACTGGTCCGATATCCTATAACTGGATCGATACCCTACAACTGGATCGATATCCTACAACTGGATCGATATCCTACAACTGGATCGATATCCTATAACTGGCCCGATATCCTATAACTGGCTCGATATCCGATAACTGGCCCGATATCCTATAACGGGTCCGATATCCTATAACTGGATCGATACCCTACAACTGGCCCGATATCCTATAACTGGCTCGATATCCTATAACTGGCCCGATATCCTATAACTGGCCCGATATCCTATAACTGGATCGATATCCTACAACTGGATCGATATCCTACAACTGGATCAATATCCTACAACTGGCTCAATATCCTATAACTGGATCGACTTCCTATAACTGGCCCGATATCCTATAACTGGCCAGATATCCTATTCCTGGCCCGATATCCTGTAACTGGCCCGATACCCTAGAACTGGCTAGATATCCTATAACTGGCTCGATATGCTATAACTCGCTCGATATCCTACAACTGGCCCGATAACCTTTAACTGGATCGATATCCCATAACTGGATCGATATCCTATAACTGGATTATTATCCTATAACTGACTAGATATCCTATAACTGGATCGATATCTTATAACTGGATCGATATCCTATAACTGGATCGATATCCTATAACTGGATCAATATCCTATAAATGACGAGATATCCTATAACTGGATCGATAACTTATAACTGGATCGATATCCCATAACTGGCCCAATATCCTATAACTGGCTCGATATCCTATAACTGGCTCGATATCCTATAACTGGCACGATATCCTATAACTGGCCCGATACCCTATAACTGGCCCGATACCCGATAACCGGCCCGATATCCTATAACTGGCCCGATATCCTATAACTGGCACGATATCCTATAACTGGCCCAATATCCTATAACTGGCTCGATATACTATAACTGGCTCCATATCCTATAACTGGCTCGATATCCTATAACTGGCTCGATATCCTATAACTGGCTCGATATCCTATAACTGGCTCGATATCCTATAACTGGCTCGATATCCTATAACTGGCTCGATATCCGATAACTGGCCCGACATCCTATAACTGGCTCGATATCCTATAACTGGCCCGATATCCTATAACTGGCTCGATATCCTATAACTGGCTCGATATCCTATAACTGGCTCGATATCCTATAACTGGCACGATATCCTATAACTGGCCCGATATCCTATAACTGGATCGATATCCTATAACTGGCCCGATATCCTATAACTGGTCCGATATCCTATAACTGGATCGATACCCTACAACTGGATCGATATCCGACAACTGGATCGATATCCTACAACTGGATCGATATCCTATAACTGGCCCGATATCCTATAACTGGCTCGATATCCGATAACTGGCCCGATATCCTATAACGGGTCCGATATCCTATAACTGGATCGATACCCTACAACTGGCCCGATATCCTATAACTGGCTCGATATCCTATAACTGGCCCGATATCCTATAACTGGCCCGATATCCTATAACTGGATCGATATCCTACAACTGGATCGATATCCTACAACTGGATCGATATCCGACAACTGGATCAATATCCTATAACTGGCCCGATATCCGAGAACTGGCTCGATATTCTATAACTGACTAGATATCGTATAACTGGCCCGATATCCTATAACTGACGAGATATCCTATAACTGGCTCGATATCCTATAACTGGCCCGATATCCTATAACTGGCCCGATATCCTTTACCTGGCCCGATGTCCTGTAACTGGCCCGATACCCTGTAACTGGCTAGATATCCTATAACTGGCTCGATATCCTATAAATGTCCCGATATCCTATAACTGGCTAGATATCCTATAACCGGCTCAATATCCTATAACTGGATCGACTTCCTATAACTGGCCCGATAACCTTTAACTGGATCGATATCCCATAACTGGATCGATATCCTATAACTGGATCAATATCCTATAACTGACTAGATATCCTATAACTGGATCGATATCTTATAACTGGATCGATATCCTATAACTGGATCGATATCCTATAACTGGATCAATATCCTATAAATGACGAGATATCCTATAACTGGATCGATAACTTATAACTGGATCGATATCCCATAACTGGCCCAATATCCTATAACTGGCTCGATATCCTATAACTGGCTCGATATCCTATAACTGGCACGATATCCTATAACTGGCCCGATATCCTATAACTGGCCCGATATCCTATAACTGGTCCGATATCCTATAACTGGATCGATACCCTACAACTGGCCCGATATCCTATAACTGGCTCGATATCCTATAACTGGCCCGATATCCTACAACTGGATCGATATCCTACAACTGGATCGATATCCTACAACTGGATCGATACCCTACAACTGGCCCGATATCCTATAACTGGCTCGATATCCTATAACTGGCCCGATATCCTATAACTGGCCCGATATCCTATAACTGGATCGATATCCTACAACTGGATCGATATCCTACAACTGGATCGATATCCTACAACTGGCTCGATATTCTACAACTGACTAGATATCGTATAACTGGCCCGATATCCTATAACTGACTAGATATCCTATAACTGGCCCGATATCCTATACCTGGCCCGATGTCCTGTAACTGGCCCGATACCCTGTAACTGGCTAGATATCCTATAACTGGCTCGATATCCTATAAATGTCCCGATATCCTATAACTGGCCGGATATCCTATAACTGGTCCGATATCCTATAACTGGCTCGATATCCTAAACCTGGCCCGATATCCTATAACTGGCCCGATATCCTATAACTGGATCGATATCCTACAACTGGATCGATATCCTACAACTGGATCGATATCCTACAACTGGATCGATATCCTATAACTGGCCCGATATCCTATAACTGGCTCGATATTCTACAACTGACTAGATATCGTATAACTGGCCCGATATCCTATAACTGACTAGATATCCTATAACTGGCCCGATATCCTATAACTGGCCCGATATCCTATACCTGGCCCGATGTCCTGTAACTGGCCCGATAGCCTGTAACTGGCTAGATATCCTATAACTGGCTCGATATCCTATAAATGTCCCGATATCCTATAACTGGCTAGATATCCTATAACTGGCTCAATATCCTATAACTGGATCGACTTCCTATAACTGGCCCGATTTCCTATAACTGGCGCGATATCCTATACCTGGCCCGATATCCTGTATCTGGCTCGATATCCTATAACTGACTAGATATCCTATAACTGGCCCGATATCCTATAACTGGCCCGATATCCTATACCTGGCCCGATATCCTGTAACTGACCCGATACCCTAGAACTGGCTAGATATCCTATAACTGGCTCGATATGCTATAACTGGCTCGCTATCCTATAACTGGCCCGATAACCTTTAACTGGATCGATATCCCATAACTGGATCGATATCCTATAACTGGATCAATATCCTATAACTGACTCGATATCCTATAACTGGCTCGATATCCTATAACTGGCCCGATATCGTATAACTGGATCGATAACCTACAACTGGATCGATATGCTACAACTGGATCGATATCCTACAACTGGATCGATATCCTACAACTGGATCGATATCCTATAACTGGCCCGATATCCTATACCTGGCTAGATATCCTATAACTGGCTCCATATCCTATAACTGTCCTGATATCCTATAACTGGCTAGATATCCTACACCTGGCTCAATATCCTATAACTGGATCGACTTCCTATAACTGGCCCGATATCCTATAACTGGCCCGATATCCTATACATGGCCCGATATCCTGTAACTGGCCCGATACCCTAGAACTGGCTAGATATCCTATAACTGGCTCGATATGCTATAACTGGCTCGATATCCTATAACTGGCCCGATATCCTTTAACTGGATCAATATCCCATAACTGGATCGATATCCTATAACTGGATCAATATCCAATAATTGACTAGATATCCTATCACTGGATCGATATCTTATAACTGGATCGATATGCTATAACTAGATCGATATCCTATAACTGGATCAATATCCTATAACTGACTAGATATCCTATAACTGGATCGATAACCCATAACTGGATCGATATCCCATAACTGGCCCGATACCCTACAACTGGCTCGATATCCTATAACTGGCTCGATATCCTATAACTGGCTCGATATCCTATAACTGGCTCGAAATCCTATAACTGGCTCGATATTCTATAACTGGCTCGATATCCTCTAACTGGCGCAATATCCTATAACTGGCGCGATATCCTATAACTGGCTCGATATCCTATAACTGGCTCGATATCCTATACGTGGCCCGATATCCTGTAACTGACTAGATATTCTATAACTGGCTCGATATCCTATAACTGGCCCGATATCCTATAACTGGCCCGATATCCTATAACTGGCCCGATATCCTATACCTGGCCCGATATCCTGTAACTGGCCCGATACCCTGTAACTGGCTAGATATCCTATAACTGCCTCGATATCCTATAACTGTCCCGATATCCTATAACTGGCTAGATATCCGAAAACTGGCTCAATATCCTATAACTGGCCCGATATCCTGTAACTGACTAGATATTCTATAACTGACTCGATATCCTATAACTGGCCCGATATCCTATAACTGGCCCGATATCCTATACCAGGCCCAATATCCTGTAACTGGCCCGATACCCTGTAACTGGCTAGATATCCTATAACTGCCTCGATATCCAATAACTGTCCCGATATCATATAACTGGCTAGATATTTTATAACTGGCTCAATATCCTATAACTGGATCGACTTCCTATAACTGGCCCGATATCCTATAACTGGCCCGATATCCTATACCTGGCCCGATATCCTGTAACTGGCCCGATACCCTAGAACTGGCTAGATATCCGATAACTGGCTCGATATGCTATAACTGGCTCGCTATCCTATAACTGGCCCGATAACCTTTAACTGGATCGATATCCCATAACTGGATCGATATCCTATAACTGGATCAATATCCTATAACTGACTAGATATCCTATAACTGGATCGATATCTTATAACTGGATCGATATCCAATAACTGGCTCGATATCCTATAATTGGCTCGATATCCTATAACTGGCCCGATATCGTATAACTGGATCGATATCCTCCAACTGGATCGATATCCTACAACTGGATCGATATCCTACAACTGGACCGATATCCTATAACTGGCCCGATATCCTATAACTGGCTCGATATCCTGGCTCGATATCCTATAACTGGCTCGATATCCTATAACTGGCTCGATATCCTATAACTGGCTCGATATTCTATAACTGGCTCGATATCCTATAACTGGCGCGATATCCTATAACTGGCTCGATATCCTATAACTGGCTCGATATCCTATAAATGGCTCGATATCCTATAACTGGCCCGAAATCGTATAACTGGCTCGATATCCTATAACTGGCTCGATATCATATAACTGGCTCGATATCCTATAACTGGCACGATATCCTATAACTGGCCCGATATCCTGTAACTGGCCCGATATCCTATAACTGGCCCGATACCCTATAACTGGCTCGATATCCTATAACTGGCCCGATATCATATAACTGGCTCGATATCCTATAACTGGCTCGATATCCTATAACTGTCCCGATATCCTATAACTGGCTAGATATCCTATAACTGGATCGATATCCTATAACTGGCCCGATATCCTATAACTGGCCCGATATCCTATGACTGGATAATATCCTATAACTGGCTCGATATCCTATAACTGGCCCGATATCGTATAACTGGATCGATATCCTACAACTGGCTCGATATCGTATAACTGGCCCGATATCGTATAACTGGATCGATATTCTATAACTGGCTCGATATCCTATAACTGGCCTGATATCCTATAACTGGCCCGATATCCTATACCTGGCCCGATATCCTGTAACTGGCCCGATACCCTGTAACTGGCTAGATATCCTATAACTGGCTCCATATCCTATAACTGTCCCGATATGCTATAACTGGCCCGATATCCTATAACTGGCCCGATATCCTATAACTGGCCCGATATCCTATAACTGGCCCGATATCCTATAACTGGTTCGATATCCTATAACTGGCTCGATATCCTATAACTGTCCCGATATCCTATAACTGGCTAGATATCCTATAACTGGCTCAATATCTATAACTGGATCGACTTCCTATAACTGGCCCGATATCCTGTAACTGGCCCGATATCCTATACCTGGCCCGATATCCTGTAACTGGCCCGATACCCTAGAACTGGCTAGATATCCTACAACTGGCTCGATTTGCTATAACTGGCTCGATATCCTATAACTGGCCCGATAACCTTTAACTGGATCGATATCCCATAACTGGATCGATATCCTATAACTGGATCAATATCCTATAACTGACTAGATATCCTATAACTGGATCGATATCTTATAACTGGATCGATATCCTATAACTAGATCGATATCCTATAACTGGCCCGATATCCTATAACTGGCCTGATATCCTATAACTGGATAATATCCTATAACTGGCTCGATATCCTATAACTGGCTCAACTTCCTATAACTGGCCCGATATCCTATAACTGGATAATATCCCATAACTGGCTCGATATCGTATAACTGGCCCGATATCGTATAACTGGATCGATATCCTATAACTGGCCCGATATCATATAACTGGCTCGATATCCTATAACTGACTAGATATCCTATAACTGGCCCGATATCCTATAACTGACTAGATATCCTATAACTGGCTCGATATCCTATAACTGGCCCGATATCCTACAACTGGCCCGATATCCTATACCTGGCCCGATATCCTGTAACTGGCCCGATACCCTGCAACTGGCTAGATATCCTATAACTGGCTCCATATCCTGTAACTGGCCCGATACCCTAGAACTGGCTAGATATCCTATAACTGGCTCGATATGCTATAAGTGGCTCGATATCCTCTAACTGGCCCGATATCCTTTAACTGGATCGATATCCCATAACTGGATCGATAACCTGTAACTGGATCAACATCCTACAACTGACTAGATATCCTATAACTGGATCGATATCTTATAACTGGATCGATATCCTATAACTGGATCGATATCCTATAACTGGATCAATATCCTATAACTGACTAGATATCCTATAACTGGATCGATAACCTATAACTGGTTCGATATCCCATAACTGGCCCGATATCCTATAACTGGCTCAATATCCTATAACTGGCTCGATATCCTATAACTGGCTCGATATCCTATAACTGGCTCGATATCCTATAACTGGCTCGATATTCTATAACTGGCTCGATATCCTATAACTGGCGCGATATCCTATAACTGGCTCGATATCCTATAACTGGCTCGATATCCTATAAATGGCTCGATATCCTATAACTGGCCCGAAATCCTATAACTGGCTCGATATCCTATAACTGGCTCGATATCATATAACTGGCTCGATATCCTATAACTGGCACGATATCCTATAACTGGCCCGATATCCTGTAACTGGCCCGATATCCTATAACTGGCCCGATACCCTATAACTGGCTCGATATCCTATAACTGGCCCGATATCATATAACTGGCTCGATATCCTATAACTGGCTCGATATCCTATAACTGTCCCGATATCCTATAACTGGCTAGATATCCTATAACTGGATCGATATCCTATAACTGGCCCGATATCCTATAACTGGCCCGATATCCTATTACTGGATAATATCCTATAACTGGCTCGATATCCTATAACTGGCCCGATATCGTATAACTGGATCGATATCCTACAACTGGCTCGATATCGTATAACTGGCCCGATATCGTATAACTGGATCGATATTCTACAACTGGCTCGATATCCTATAACTGGCCTGATATCCTATAACTGGCCCGATATCCTATACCTGGCCCGATATCCTGTAACTGGCCCGATACCCTGTAACTGGCTAGATATCCTATAACTGGCTCCATATCCTATAACTGTCCCGATATGCTATAACTGGCCCGATATCCTATAACTGACTCGATATCCTATAACTGGCCCGATATCCTATAACTGGCCCGATATCCTATAACCGGCCCGATATCCTATAACTGGCTCGATATCCTATAACTGGCTCGATATCCTATAACTGGCTCGATATCCTATAACTGGCCCGAAATCCTACAACTGGCTCGATATCCTATAACTGACCATCTATCCTATAACTGGCTCGATATCCTATAACTGGCTCGATATCCTATAACTGGCACGATATCCTATAACTGGCCCGATATCCTATAACTGGCCCGATATCCTATAACTGGCCCGATACCCTATAACTGGCCCGATATCGTATAACTGGCTCGATATCCTATAACTGGCCCGATATCCTATAACTGGCCTGATACCCTATAACTGGCTCGATATCCTATAAATGTCCCGATATCCTATAACTGGCTAGATATCCTATAACTGGATCGATATCCTATAACTGGTCTGATATCCTATAACTGGCCCGATATCCTATAACTGGATAATATCCTATAACTGGATCGATATCCTATAACTGGCCCGATATCCTGTACCTGGCCTGATATCCTGTAACTGGCTCGATATCCTATAACTGACTAGATATCCTATAACTGGCTCGATATCCTATAACTGACTAGATATCCTATAACTGGTTCGATATCCTATTACTGGCCCGATGTCCTATAACTGGCCCGATATCCAATACCTGGCCCGATATCCTGTAACTGGCCCGATACCCTATAACTGGCCAGATATCCTGTAACTGGCTCGATATCCTATAACTGTCCCGATATCCTATAACTGGCTAGATATCCTATAACTGGCCCGATATCCTATAACTGGCTCGATATCCTATAACTGGCCCCATATCCTATAACTGGCTCGATATCGTATAACTGGATCGATATCCTATAATTGGCCCCATATCCTATAACTGGATCGATATCCTATAACTGGGCCCATATCCTACAACTGGCTCGATATCCTATAACTGGCCCGATATCCTATAACTGGCTCGATATCCTATAACTGGCTCGATATCCTATAACTGACTAGATATCCTATAACTGGCTCGATATCCTATAACTGGCCCGATATCCTATAACTGGCCCGATATCCTATACCTGGCCCGATATCCTGTAACTGGCCGGTACCCTGTAACTGGCTAGATATCCTATAACTGGCTCAATATCCTATAACTGGATCGACTTCCTATAACTGGCCCGATATCCTATACCTGGCCCGATATCCTGTAACTGGCCCGATACCCTAGAACTGGCTAGATATCCTATAACTGGGCCCATATCCTATAACTGGCTCGATATCCTATAACTGGCCCGATATCCTAAAACTGGCTCGATATCCTATAACTGGCCCGATATCCTATATCTGGCCCGATATCCTGTAACTGGCCCGATACCCTAGAACTGGCTAGATATCCTATAACTGGGCCCATATCCTATAACTGGCTCGATATCCTATAACTGTCCCGATATCCTATAACTGGCTAGATATCCTATAACTGGCTCAATATCCTATAACTGACTTGATATCCTATAACTGGCTCGATATCCTATAACTGGCCCGATATTCTATAACTGGCCCGATATCCTATAAGTGGATCGATATCCTTTAACTGGCTCAATATCCTATAACTGGCTCGATATCCTATAACTGGCTCGATATCCTATAACTGGCTCGATATCCTATAACTGTCCCGATATCCTATAACTGGTTAGATATCCTATAACTGGCCCGATATCCTATAACTGGCTCGATATCCTATAACTGGCCCCATATCCTATAACTGGCTCGATATCGTATAACTGGATCGATATCCTATAATTGGCCCCATATCCTATAACTGGATCGATATCCTATAACTGGGCCCATATCCTACAACTGGCTCGATATCCTATAACTGGCCCGATATCCTATAACTGGCTCGATATCCTATAACTGGCTCGATATCCTATAACTGACTAGATATCCTAGAACTGGCTCGATATCCTATAACTGGCCCGATATCCTATAACTGGCCCGATATCCTATACCTGGCCCGATATCCTGTAACTGGCCGGTACCCTGTAACTGGCTAGATATCCTATAACTGGCTCAATATCCTATAACTGGATCGACTTCCTATAACTGGCCCGATATCCTATACCTGGCCCGATATCCTGTAACTGGCCCGATACCCTAGAACTGGCTAGATATCCTATAACTGGGCCCATATCCTATAACTGGCTCGATATCCTATAACTGGCCCGATATCCTAAAACTGGCTCGATATCCTATAACTGGCCCGATATCCTATACCTGGCCCGATATCCTGTAACTGGCCCGATACCCTAGAACTGGCTAGATATCCTATAACTGGGCCCATATCCTATAACTGGCTCGATATCCTATAACTGTCCCGATATCCTATAACTGGCTAGATATCCTATAACTGGCTCAATATCCTATAACTGACTTGATATCCTATAACTGGCTCGATATCCTATAACTGGCCCGATATTCTATAACTGGCCCGATATCCTATAAGTGGATCGATATCCTTTAACTGGCTCAATATCCTATAACTGGCTCGATATCCTATAACTGGCTCGATATCCTATAACTGGCTCGATATCCTATAACTGGCCTGAAATCCTATAACTGGCCCGAAATCCGATAACAGGATCGATATCCTATAACTGGCTCGATATCCTATATCTGACTCGATATCCTTTAACTGACTCGATATCCTTTAACTGGCCCGATATCCTATGACAGGCCCGATATCCTATGACAGGCTCGATATCCTATAACTGGATTGATATCCTATACCTGGCCCGATATCCTATAACTGGCTCGATATCCTATAACTGACTAGATATCCTATAACTGACTAGATATCCTATAACTGGCTCGATATCCTATAGCTGGCTCGATATCCTATAATTGTCCCGATATCCTAGAACTGGCCCGATATCCTATAACTGACTCGATACCCTATAACTGGCCCGATATCTTATAACTGGCTCGATACCCTATAACTGGCCCGATACCCTATAACTGGCTCGATATCACTTAACTGGCTTGATATCCTATAACTGACTAGATATCCTGTAACTGACTAGATATCCTATAACTGGCTCGATAGCCTATAACTGGCTCGATATTCTATAACTGGCTCGATATCCTATAATTGGCTCGATATCCTATAACTGGCTCGATATCCTATAACTGGCTCAATATCCTATAACTGACCCGATATCATATAACTGGCTAGATATCCTATAACTGACTAGATATCCTGTAACTGGCTCGATATGCTGTAACTGGCTCGATAACCTATAACTGGCTCGATATCCTATAATTGGCTCAATATCCTATAACTGGCTCGATATCCTATAACTGGCTCGATATCCTATAACTGGCTCGATATCCTATAACTGGCTCAATATCCTATAACTGGCCCGATATCATATAACTTTCCCGATATCCTATAACTGGCTAGATATCCTATAACTGGCTCAATATCCTATAACTGTATCGACATCCTATAACTGAATAGATACCCTATAACTGGCTCGATATCCTATAACTGGCCCGATATCCTATAACTGGATCGATACCCTACAACTGGCCCGATATCCTATAACTGGCTCGATATCCTATAACTGGCCCGATATCCTATAACTGGCCCGATATCCTATAACTGGATCGATATCCTACAACTGGATCGATATCCTACAACTGGATCGATATCCTACAACTGGATCGATATCCTATAACTGGCCCGATATCCTATAACTGGCTCGATATCCTATAACTGGCCAGATATCCTATAACTGGCTCGATATCCTATAACTGGATCGATATCCTATAACTGGATCGATATCCTACAACTGGATCGATATCCTATAACTGGATCGATATCCTATAACTGGCCTGATATCCTATAACTGGATCGATATCCTATAACTGGATCGATATCCTATAACTTGCCCGATATCCTATAACTGGCCCGATATCCTATAACTGGATCGATATCCTATAACTCGATCGATATCCTATAACTGGCCCGATATCCTACAACTGGCCCGATATCCTACAACTGGCCCGATATCCTATACCTGGCCCGATATCCTATAACTGGCTCGATATCCTATAACTGTCTCGATATCCTATAACTGACTAGATATCCTGTAACTGACTAGATATCCTATAACTGGCTCGATATCCTATAACTGGATCAATATCCTATAACTGGCTCGATATCCTATAACTGGCTCGATATCCTATAATTGGCTCGATATCCTATAACTGGCTCAATATCCTATAACTGGCTCAATATCCTATAACTGGATCAATATCCTATAACTGGATCAATATCCTATAACTGGCTCGATATCCTATAACTGGCTCAATATCCTATAACTGGCCCCATATCCTACAACTGGATCGATATCCTATAACTGGATCGATATCCTACAACTGGATCGATATCCTATAACTGGCTCGATATCCTATAACTGGCCCGATATCATATAACTGGATCGATATCCTATAACGAATCCGGCCTCGGGTGACTGTCTGTGTGGAGTTTGCACATTCTCCCCGTGTTTGCGTGGGTTTTCTCCGGGTGCTCCGGTTTCCTCCCACAGTCCAAAGATGTGCGGGTTAGGTTGATTGGCTATGATAAATTGACCCTTAGTGTTAGGGGGATTAAATACGTGGGGTTACGGGGATAGGCTGGGATATGTGTTGATGTAGGGGTTACGGGGATCGGGTGGGATATGTGTCGGTGCAGGCTCGATGGGCCGAAATGGCCTCTATCTGCACTGTGGGGTTTCTGTGATTCTGTGAACTGGCTTGATATCCTATAACTGGCCCGATATCGTATAACTGGATCGATATCCTATAACTGGCCCGATATCCTATAACTGGCCCAATATCCTATAACAGGCTCGATATCCTATAACTGGATCGATATCCTATACCTGGCCCGATATCCTATAACTGGCCCCATATCCTATAACTGGCTCGATATCCTATAACTGACTAGATATCCTATAACTGACTAGATAGCCTATAACTGGCTCGATATCCTATAACTGGCTCGATATATAACTGTCCCGATATCCTATAACTGGATCGATATCCTATAACTGACTAGATATCCTATAACTGGCTTGATATCCTATAACTGGCCCAATATCCTATAACTGGTTCGATATCCTATAACTGGATCGAACTGACTAGATATTCTATAACTGGCTCGATATCCTGTAACTTATTAGATATCCTATAACTGGCCCAATATCCTATAACTGGCTCGATATCCTATAACTGGCCCGATATCCTTTTACTGGATCGATATCCTATAACTGGATCGATATCCTATAACTGACTAGATATTCTATAACTGGCCCGATATCCTATAACTGGCCCGATATCCTATAACTGCATCGATATCCTATAACTGACTAGATATCCTATAACTGGATCGATATCCTATAACTGACTAGATATCTACAACTGGCTCGATATCCTATAACTGGCCCTATATCCTAAAACTGGCTCGATATCCTATCAGCATAAGACCCAAGGAGGGAACATATAAATTGGCCAGAAAAAGCAGTAAACCTGATTATTGGGAGCAGTTTAGGATTCAACAAAGGAGGACAAAGGGATTAATTAAGAGGGGGGAAATAGAGTATGAGAGTAAGCTTTCAGGGAACATAAAAACTGACTGTAAAAGCTTCTATACATATGTGAAGAGAAAAAGATTGGTGAAGTCAAGCGCAGGTCTCTTGCAGTCAGAATCAGGGGAATTTATAATGGGGAACAAAGAAATGGCAGACCAACTAAATACATATTTTGGTTCTGTCTTCACAAAGGAGGACACAAATAACCTCCCAGAGATGTCGGGGAATATAGGGTCTAAAGAAAGGGAGGAACTGACAGAAATCAGTATTTGTAGGGAAATGGTGTTAGGGAAATTGACGGGATTGAAGGCCGATAAATCCCCAGGGCCTGATAATCTACATCTAGGGTACTTAAGGAAGTGGCCCTAGAAATAGTAGATGCATTGCTGGTCATCTTCCAAAATTCGATAGACTCTGGAACAGTTCCCATGGATTGGCGGGTAGCTAATGTTACCCCACTGTTCAAAAAAGGTGGTAGAGAGAAAAAGGGAATTACAGACATCGGTAGCGGGGAAAATGCTAGAGTCCATTATAAAAGATGTAATAGCAGAGCACTTGGAAAACAGTGACAGGATCGGACAAAGTCAACATGAATTTACAAAAGGTAAATCGTGCTTGACTAATCTACTGGAATTTTTTGAGGATGTAACTGGTAAAATAGATAAGGGAGAACCAGTGGATGTGGTGTATTTGGACTTTCAAAAGGCTTTTGATAAGGTCCCGCGTAAGAGATTAGCATGTAAAGTTAAGGCACATGGGATTGGGGGAAAGGTATTGACTTGGATAGAGAATGGGTTGGCAGACAGAAAGCAAAGAGTTGGAATAAACGGGTCTTTTTCCGAGTGGCAGGCAGTGACTAGTGGGGTACTGCAGGGATCAGTCCTTGGACCCCAGCTATTCACAATATATATTAATGATCTGGATGAGGGAACTAGATGTAATATCTCCAAGTTTGCAGATGACACAAAGCTGGGTGGGCGTGTGTGCTGTGAGGAGGTTGCCGAGAAACTCCAGTATGATTTGGACAGGTTGGGTGATTGGGCAGAAGCTTGGCAGATGCAATATAACGTGGATAAATGTGAGGTTATCCACTTTGGTGTCAAAAACAGGAAGGCAGATTATTATCTGAATGGCAATAGATTGGGAGAAGGGGAAGTGCAACGAGACCTGGGCGTCTTTGTGCACCAGTCGCTGAAGGTAAGCATGCAGGTGCAGCAGGCGGTTAAGAAGGCAAATGGTATGTTGGCCTTCGTAGCGAGAGGGTTTGAGTACAGGAACAAGGATGTCTTGCTGCAGTTGTACAGGGCCTTGGTGAGACCACATCTTGAGTATTGTGTGCAGTTTTGGTCGCCTTATCTGAGGAAGGATGTTCTTGCCATGGAAGGAGTGCAGCGAAGATTCACCAGGCTGATACCTGGGATGGCAGGAATGACGTATGAGGTGAGATTGGGTCGATTGGGCTTGTACTCGTTGGAGTTTAGAAGAATGAGAGGGGATCTCATTGAAACTTATAAAATTCTGACAGGACTAGACAGACTAGATGCAGGAAGGATGTTCCTGATGGTCGGGGAGTCCAGAACCAGGGGTCACAGTCTAAGGATAAGGGGTAAGCCATTTAGGACAGAGATGAGGAGGAATTTCTTCACCCAGAGTGGTGAACCTGTGGAATTCTCTACCAAAGAAGGCAGTAGAGGCCAATTCATTAAATATATTCAAGAAGGAGTTAGATATATTTCTTAAGGCTAAAGGGATCAAGGGGTATGGGGAGAAGGCAGGAACAGGGCACTGGAATTTGGATGATCAGCCATGATCGCATTGAACGGTGGAGCAGGCTCGAGGTGCCGAATGGCCTACTCCTGCTCCTATCTTCTATGTTTCTATGTTTCTAAATGGCTCGATATCCTATAACTGGTTCGATATCCTATAACTAGCTCGATATCCTACCACATGATAATATGGTGCAAATGTAGACTGGAGTTGAGAGAGGTTTTCCTCAGTGTAATTATTGAGTAGCGAACCGATGCCCCAGTGTGTTTTCTCACACTGCTGCGGTCACAAGCACTGCCACTGGAAGCTGCCAGAGCATCCACATACCGTAATTACTCAAATATAGGCTGCACTTTTTAAATACCTAAAGGGTGTTGCCTATACACAAGTTAATAACAATGATTTTATTTCCTGGGAGGAGCTGAAGTTTGGGATGTGGCCTATAATCGGGGGTGGTTCAATGTTAGTAAGTACAGTAACACAACACCAGTCTTTGAGGCCTCCTTTGATGGTTCTCCATCTCACATCAACAACAACTTGCATTTATATAGCGCCTTTAACATAGCCAAACATCCCAAGGTGTTTTACAGGAACATTATCAATAAAACAATTTGACACCGAGCCACCGAAGGAGATATTAGGAAGTTGACCAAATGCTTGGTCAGAGAGGGCGGTTTTAAGGAGCGTCTTAAAGGTGGAGAGAGAAGTAGAGAGGCGGAGAGGTTTAGGGAGGGAATTCCAGAGCTTGGGGCTTCAGCGGCTGAAGGCACAGCCGCCAATGGTGGAGCGATGGAAACTGGGGATACACAGGAGGCCAGAATTTGAGGAGTGCAGAGATCTCGGGGGGTTGTGGGGCTGGAGGAGATTACAGAGATAGGGAGGTGGCGAGGCCATGGAGGGATTTGAAAACAAGGATGAGAATTTTAAAACAGACGTTGTCAAACCGGGAGCCAATGTAGGTCAGCAAGCACAGGGGAGATTGGTGAACGAGACTTAGTGTAAGTAAGGAGACAGTCAGCTGAGTTTTGGATGAGCTCGAGTTTACGTAGGGTTGCACATTCTCACCACTCTCTGGGTAAAGAAGTTTCCCCTGAATTCCCGATTGGATTTATTAGTGACTCTCATATTTATGACCTCTATTTCAAATCCTTTCATAATCTTAAAGACCTCTACCAGGTCACCCCTCAATCTTCTCTTTTAAAGAGTAAAGAGCCCCAGCCTGTTCGGTTCTAGACCTTCTATTCCTTTCTCCCTCATGTGTTTATCCAGCTTCCCCTTAAACACATCTGTGCTATTCACCTCAACCACTCCCCGTGGTAGCGAGTCCCACATTCTGGGTAAGGAAATCTGAATGACCTTTAAGTGTGTTAACTGGTTTTGAACCTTCTTCCCGTCTTCTCCAGGCAGCTTTGGCCGAAAGCAACATGCAGCTGCTCAACAGCCCGGCCCTGATGAACACGTCGGCCAGTGGCCTGATGCACGTGGGCCACGATGATGTCAGTAGCACTGTGGAGCAAGTGAACAGCAACGGGAGCAGCAGTCCCGGGCTCTCCCCTCAACAGCACGGGTACGAACCGGCTCCGGGGGCTGGAGGCTGGGGGCTGGGCTCTGAGTTATGGTGAGAGGTCTAATGGGTTAGACACAACAACAACTTGCATTTATAGAGCGCTTTTAACACAGTGAAACATCCCAAGGCCCTTCACAGGAGCGTAATCAGACAACAATTGACACTGAGCCACACGAGACATTCGGGCAAGCTTGGTCACAGTGGTAGGTTTTACGGAGCGTCTTAAAGGAGGATAGCGAGGTGGAGAGGTTTAGGGAGGGAATTCCAGAGCTCGGGGCCTCAGCAGCTGAAGGCACGGCCGCCAATGGTGGAGCGAGGAAAATCGGGGATGCTCAAGAGGCCAGAATCGGAGGAGCGCCGAGATCTCAGAGGGTTGTGGGGCTGGAGGAGGTTACAGAGATTGTGAGGGGCTAAGTTATGGAGGGATTTGAAAACAGGGATGGGAAATTTAAAATGGAGGTGTTGCCGGACCGGGAGCCAATGTAGGTCAGTGAGCACAGGGGGTGATGGGTGAACACAAGCCTTTCACCTCGGGGTTTTGGGTTTACATCCTGCCCAAGCCACTGAGGGTGAAAGTTTCCGCCACCTGCTGGCTGTAAGACTGAGTGAAATTAGCTTGGGCCTCCTCAGTCCGATTCCCAGCGGGAATCCCGCAGCATAAAACTGCCCCAAATTCAACACCAATTGGGAAGCTCACTCAGACAGGCCTAATGACATAAGAACATAAGAAATAGGAGCAGGAGTAGGCCAATCGGCCCCTCGAGCCTGCTCCGCCACTCAATAAGATCATGGCTGATCTGATCCTAACCGCCAATCTACTATCACAGAACCATCTCCTGAATCTAACAGAATTAGACACACGAAATAGGAGCAGGATCAGGCTACACAGCCCCTGGGCCCGCTCCGCTACCCACAGGCCATGACCGATCTGAACCTAGACTCATGTCCAAATTCCTGCCCGCTCCCCGTAACCCTTAATTCCCTTTTCTTCTAGGAAACTGTCTATTTCTGTTTTAAATTTATGTAATGATGTAGCTTCTACAGCTTTTTGGGGCAGCATATTCCATGGACCTACCACCCTCTGAGTGAAGTAGTTCCTCCTCATCTCAGTTTTGAAAGAGCAGCCCCTTATTCTAAGACTATGCCCCCTAGTTCTAGTTTCACCCATCATCGGGAACATTCTCCCCGCATCCACCCGATCCAACCCCTTCATAATCTTATATGTTTCAATAAGATCGCCTCTCATTCTTCTGAACTCCAATGAGTAGAGTCCCAATCTACTCAACCTCTCCTCATATGTCCATCCCCTCATCCCCAGGATTAACCGAGTGAACCTTCTTTGTACTGACTCGAGAGCAAGTATGTCCTTTCTTAAGTATGGACACCAAAACTGTATGCAGTATTCCAGGTGCGGTCTCACCAATACCTTGTACAACTGAAGCAATACCTCCCTATTTTTATATTCTATCCCCCTAGCAATGAAAGCCAACATTCCATTGGCCTTCTTAATCACTTGCTGCACCTGCATACTAACCTTTTGAGTTTCGTGCACCAGGACCCCCAGATCCCTTTGTACTTCAGTACTTTCAAGTTTCTTGCCATTAAGATAATAACTTGCTCTACGATTTTTCCTGCCAAAGCGCATAACCTCACACTTTCCAGTATTGTATTCCATCTGCCAAATCTCTGCCCACTTACTTAGCCTGTCTATGTCCCCTTGCAGGTTTTTTATGTCCTCCTCACTCACTACTTTCCCTCCCATCTTAGTATCATCTGCAAACTTTGATATGTTACACTCGGTCCCCTCCTCCAAATCGTTAATATAGATTGTAAAGAGTTGGGGACCCAGCACTGACCCCTGCGGAACACCACTAGTTACTGATTGCCAGTCTGAGAATGAACCATTTATCCCAACTCTCTGCCTTCTGTTAGATAGCCAATCCTCTATCCATGCCAGAATATTACCCCCAATCCCGTGATTTTTTATCTTAAGCAATAATCTTTTGTGTGGCACCTTGTCAAATGCCTTTTGGAAGTCTAAATACACTACGTCCACTGGTTCCCCTTTATCCACCCTATATGTTACTTCCTCAAAGAATGGAAACATTGCCACACCGGTGCAATGGCAAGTCCTCTTGTGAGGTTAGTCAAAGTAGAGGGAGCTTTGCTCTGTGTCTAGCAGTACTGTACCTGAACTGGGATTGCGTGAGGTTGATTGGGATTGAGCATGGAGATATACAAACATGGTGGAGTTTGACTTGATTCCCTTTGAGGGTGATGCGAGTAATTATGCAGAGTTTTCACTCGGGAGATTAGTAGGGTCCAAGGCCGCTCAGAGGGCGGGTTCGGAGGCGGGTCCGCTGTCAAAATTGAAATGATTGACAGCGGGTTGGGAGCCCGCTCCGAACCCGCCTCCATGTAAGTTTCCAAAGTGTCGGGTCTGCGATTTCAGAACAGACCTGACACCAAGCAACGTGGGGAGGCATTTAAGATAGTTGACTGCTTGTTAAATGCTTGTTAACTACTATTTTGCCAGCCTATTTCTATTTTACCACTTTTTTAATGAGGTTCACATTCTTCGGAGATCACGTCAGGTAAGTAGGTCGGGCTCTCTATGTCTCCCCATTGCTGTGAATAGGTGACTGCTGCAAAAGTGATCTGAAAGCTACCATTTCACAGCTGGTCACTTTCCAATGTCAGAAGCTTCAGCCTTCAAGACTTGGAAGACACTTTTGAGCTGTATGCAGTTTGGAAGTGTTTGGAGTAAACTCTCTATCCAGTGTCACCTCCTTGGAGCAAGCTCTCTCACCATTGACAGATCACTTCTGTCATCTCAACTTCAGCTGCCATCTATTCCAGCAACATTGGTGCCCTCGTAAAAATCTCATCTTAGTCCTCTGAATCTCTTCACAATCAGCCCCAATACCAACATCACCAGGCACACCAACGTCACCAACAACAATAACAACCTTCTCCGCAATCACCTGATGCTGCACAGGACACAGGGCATCAGCACCTGACAACATTGCTGCCCGGGAGGCCAGGGATGGCCTCACCATGGCCAGATTTACTTCACTTGACGCTGTACACCCTGGCTGCCACATGATGCACCAGGTTGACACCATCCCACACCGACACCATAAAGCATCCCTGCAATGCCCCAAGCCATTCCTTTCACACTCATCACAATTGGGGGGAGGGGAAGTTATGTCTCAACATTCACTGGGACTCACTAAGACACTTTTAAAGGTGAGTGCAGATCCTTCCAATAAGGTAAAGTGTTGAAAATATAGATTTCAATGTTTGACAACACATTAACAGAAACTTCACATGAACATTGGCTAAACCACCCAGGTGCCTACCCTTGTGTGTTGTTAGTTGGTATGCTTGCAGTAGGCTGAGGGTGAGTGTGTGGGGTGGCTAGTGAGATGGGGAAGTGATAATGTAGATAGAGAGAGAGAGAGAGGGATGGGTGGAGGTGCAAGGTAAGTTGGTGTGAGTAAAGATGTACAGGTAGAGAAGGCAAAGTGATGTGGATGTGATGAGTGGCACAGCAGGATGAGGTTCAGTGTGGCATGGCAGTAATGTTTTGTGATCTACTCAGATCATTGAAAGGTTTGCGCCACTGCAGCCTGGCCCTCCCGACGACATCCATGCTTGTGCCCGCCTGTGTGATATGCAACCAGGCTGCGTTGATCTCCTGGGGAGGTCTCTTCCGCCCTTGGAAGGGAAGAGAACCTCTCTGCGAGCTGTGACTCCCTCCATAAACATATAGAGGGAGACATGGAAGAGCTTGGGTGCAGCCCTGCTCCTCTGTGCAGTGATTGTCAGAGTTTGCAGCATCTCAATGCAGTAGAACACTGACAGCACAAATGTCAAATTCAATGTGGACATGGCCCCTTTAAGGAAACTGGCTGATGACATGTCATCAAATGACATCATCAGACCCGCTTCAATTTAATTGGCGGGAACATCGCAGGGCGGGCTTAACAAGCCCAATTAATGTAAAATCACTTGAAGAGTGCGGGCTGCAGTAGGCAGTTGGTTGAGACCGCGACATCGACCCCGACCGCACCGGACCCGCCTCGGTTGGTGAACTCGCGGCCCATGATAGGGGAGAGTGTACATGGGCTGTGGGAGGAGATTCAATGGGTGGGTAGAGTCCATGATAGGTGAGAGTGTACATGGAGTGTGGGAGGAGATTAAATGGATGGGTAGAGTCCATGATAGGGGAGACTGTACAGGGGCTGTGAGAGGAGATTCAATGGGTGGGTAGAGTCTATGATAGGGGAGAGTGTACACAGGCTGTGGGAGGGGATTAAATGGGTGGGTAGAGTCTATGATAGGGGAGAGTGTACATGGATTGTGGGAGGGGATTAAATGGGTGGGTGGAGTCTGTGATGGGGAGAGTGTACATGGGCTGTGGGAGGAGAATAAATGGGTGGGTAGAGTCCATGATAGGGGAGAGTGTACATGGGCTGTGGAGGGAGATTCAATGGGTTGGTAGAGTCTGTGATAGGGTGAAGTGAACATGGGCTGTGGGAAATATTAAAGGGGTGGGTAGTGTCCATGATAGGGGGGAGTGTACATGGATTGTGGGAGATTGAATGGGTGGCTAGAGTCTATGATAGGGTGGAGTGTACATGGGCTGTGGGAGGGGATTCAATGGGTGGGTAGAGTCTGTGATAGGGGAGAGTGTACACAGGCTGTGGGAGGGGATTCAATGGGTGGGTAGAGTCCATGATAGGGGAGAGTGTACATGGGCTGTGGGAGGAGATTCAATGGGTGGGTAGAGTCTGTGATAGGGGAGAGTGTACACAGGCTGTGGGAGGGGATTCAATGGGTGGGCAGAGTCTGTGATAGGGTGGAGTGTACATGGGCTGTGAGAGATTAAATGGGTGGGTAGAGTCTGTGATAGGGGAGAGTGTACATGGGCTGTGGGAGGAGATTCAATGGGTGGGTAGAGTCCATGATAGGGGAGAGTGTACATGGGCTGTGGGAGGAGATTCAATGGGTGGCTAGAGTCTATGATAGGGGAGAGTGTACATGGGCTGTGGGAGGAGATTCAATGGGTGGCTAGAGTCTGTGATAGGGGAGAGTGTACATGGGCTGTGGGAAGAGATTCAGTGGGTGGGTAGAGTCTGTGATAGGGGAGAGTGTACATGGGCTGTGGGAGGAGATTCAGTGGGTGGGTAGAGTCTGTGATAGGGGAGAGTGTCCACGGGCTGTGGGAGGAGATTCAGTGGGTGGGTAGAGTCTATGATAGGGGAGAGTGTACATGGGCTGTGGGAGGAGATTCAATGGGTGGCTAGAGTCTGTGATAGGGGAGAGTGTACATGGGCTGTGGGAGGAGATTCAGTGGGTGGGTAGAGTCTGCGATAGGGGAGAGTGTACATGGGCTGTGGGAGGAGATTCAGTGGGTGAGTAGAGTCTGTGATAGGGGAGAGTGTCCACGGGCTGTGGGAGGAGATTCAGTGGGTGGGTAGAGTCTATGATAGGGGAGAGTGTCCACGGGCTGTGGGAGGACATTCAGTGGGTGGGTAGAGTCTATGATAGGGTGAAGTGTACATGGGCTGTGGGAGGAGATTAAATGAACATAGGAACATAAGAGTCAGGAGCAGGAGTCGGCCATTCGGCCCCTCGAGCCCACTCTGCCATTTAATGAGATCATGGCTGATCTGATCTTGGGCTCAGCTCCATTTCCCTGCCCGCTCCCCATAACCCTTCACTCCCTTATTGTTCAAAAGTCTGTCTTGCTCCACCTTAAATATATTCAATGACCCGGCCTCCACAGCTCTCTGGGGCAGAGAATTCCACAGATTTACGACCCTCTGGGAGAAGAAATTCCTCCTCATCTCAGTTTTAAATGGGTGATCCCTTGTTCTGAAACTATGTCCCCTACTTCTAGATTTCCTCATGAGGGGAAACATCTTCACTGCATCTACCTTGTCGAGCCCCCTCAGTATCTTATATGTTTCAATAAGATCACCTCTCATTCTTCTAAACTCCAATGAGTATAGGCCCAACCTGCTCAACCTTTCTTCATAAGTCAACCCCTTCATCTCAGGAATCAGCCTCGTGAACCTTCTCTGAACTGCCTCCAATGCAAGTGTATCCTTCCTTAAATAAGGAGACCAAAACTGTACACAGCACTCCAGGTGTGGTCTCACCAACGCCCTGTACAGTTGTAACAGGACTTCCCTACTTTTATACTCCAACACCCTTGCCATAAAGGCCAACATTCAATTTGCCTTCCTGATTACAGGAAACTTTGGTTTATCCAGAGGTTAAATGTCCGGAATGCTCGAGCCACCGGCAAAAATCAGGAGCCGTTTCGTTAGTTTTTTTTTCTTTTCGTTGCTTTTTTTTCACCAGTCAGGCTCTGCAAGGTCTTGCTGAAGCTGTTGCTAAGCTACAGAGACACTTGCAAGGTACGGCCGACTGTTTAGAAGCTGTTGCTAAGCAACAGGGTTTGTTGCCTGATACGGAGCTCAAAATCTCCGTATGTTTCAACATTAATGCTGGTTTGTCCGGCAGTTTTGATGGGACGGCAACAGCTCGGTCCTGTCGGTGCCAGATATCACAAAGTTTCCTGTACTTAGAAACATAGAAACTAGGAGCAGGCCATTCGGCCCTTCGAGCCTGCTCCGCCATTCAGCGAGACCATGGCTGATCATCCAAACCCTAGCACCCGGTCCCTACACCGACAGCCATCCCACCCAAGCCCTATCCCCGTAACCCCGTAACCCCACATATTTAATCCCCCCTAACACTAAGGGCCAATTTTTATCATGGCCAATCAACCTAACCCGCACATCTTTGGACTGTGGGAGGAAACCGGAGCACCCGGAGGAAACCCACGCAAACACGGGGAGAATGTGCAAACTCCACACAGACAGTCACCCGAGGCCGGATTTGAACCCGGGTCCCTGGTGCTGTGAGGCAACAGTGCTAACCACTATGCCACCGTACTTGCTGTACCTGCATGCTAAATTTTTGTGTTTCATGCACAAGGACCCCCAGGTCCCTCTGTACTGGAGCATTTTGTAATCTCTCTCCATTTAAATAATAATTTGTTTTTTTATTTTTCTTACCAATGTGGATAACCTCGCACTTTCCCACATTGTACTCCATCTGCCAAATGTTTGCCCACTCACTGAGCCTGTCTATATCCCTTTGCAGATTCTTTGTGTCCTCTTCACAACTTGCTTTCCCATCCATCTTTGTATCAGCAGCAAATTTGGCTACATTACACTCGGTCCCTTCATCCAAGTCATTAATATAGATTGTAAATAGTTGAGGCCCCAGCACTGATCCTTGTGGCACCCCACTAGTTACAGTTTGCCAACCGGAAAATGACCCATTTATCCTGACTCCCTGTTTTCTGTTAGTTAGCCAATCCTCTATCCATGCTAATATATTACCCCCAACCCTGTGAGCTCTTATCTTATGTAGTAACCTTTTAAGTGGCACCTTATCGAATGCCTTCTGGAAATCAAAATACACCATATCCACTGGTTCCCCTTTATCCACCCTGCTTGTTACATCCTCAAAGGACTCCAGCAAATTTGTCAAACATGATTTCCCTTTCATAAAACCATGCTGACTCTGCTTGACTGTATTAAGATTTTCTAAATGTCCTGCTACCATTTCCTTAATAATGGACTCCAGCATAAATAGGTGGGTAGAGTCCATGATAGGGGAAAGTGTACATGGGCTGTGAGAGGAGATTAAATGGGTGGATAGAGTCCATGATAGGGGAGAGTGTACATGGGCTGTGGGAGGAGATTAAATGGGTGGGTAGAGTCCGTGATAGGGGAGAGTGTACATGGGCTGTGAGAGGAGATTAAATGGGTGGGTAGAGTCCGTGATAGGGGAGAGTGTACATGGGCTGTGAGAGGAGATTAAATGGGTGGGTAGAGTCCATGATAGGGGAAAGTGTACATGGGCTGTGAGAGGAGATTAAATGGGAGGGTAGAGTCTATGATAGGGGAGAGTGTACATGGGCTGTGAGAGGAGATTAAATGGGTGGGTAGAGTCCATGATAGGGGAGAGTGTACATGGGCTGTGAGAGGAGATTAAATGGGTGGGTAGAGTCCATGATAGGGGAGAGTGTACATGGGCTGTGAGAGGAGATTAAATGGGTGGGTAGAGTCTGTGATAGGTGAGAGTGTACATGGGCTGTGGGAGGAGATTCAGTGGGTGGGTAGAGTCTGCGATAGGGGAGAGTGTACATGGGCTGTGGGAGGAGATTCAGTGGGTGGGTAGAGTCTGTGATAGGGGAGAGTGTCCACGGGCTGTGGGAGGAGATTCAGTGGGTGGGTAGAGTCTATGATAGGGGAGAGTGTCCACGGGCTGTGGGAGGAGATTCAGTGGGTGGGTAGAGTCTATGATAGGGTGAAGTGTACATGGGCTGTGGGAGGAGATTAAATGAACATAGGAACATAAGAGTCAGGAGCAGGAGTCGGCCATTCGGCCCCTCGAGCCCACTCTGCCATTTAATGAGATCATGGCTGATCTGATCTTGGGCTCAGCTCCATTTCCCTACCCGCTCCCCATAACCCTTCACTCCCTTATTGTTCAAAAGTCTGTCTTGCTCCACCTTAAATATATTCAATGACCCGGCCTCCACAGCTCTCTGGGGCAGAGAATTCCACAGATTTACGACCCTCTGGGAGAAGAAATTCCTCCTCATCTCAGTTTTAAATGGGTGATCCCTTGTTCTGAAACTATGTCCCCTACTTCTAGATTTCCTCATGAGGGGAAACATCTTCACTGCATCTACCTTGTCGAGCCCCCTCAGTATCTTATATGTTTCAATAAGATCACCTCTCATTCTTCTAAACTCCAATGAGTATAGGCCCAACCTGCTCAACCTTTCTTCATAAGTCAGCCCCCTCATCTCAGGAATCAGCCTCGTGAACCTTCTCTGAACTGCCTCCAATGCAAGTGTATCCTTCCTTAAATAAGGAGACCAAAACTGTACGCAGCACTCCAGGTGTGGTCTCACCAACGCCCTGTACAGTTGTAACAGGACTTCCCTACTTTTATACTCCAACACCCTTGCCATAAAGGCCAACATTCAATTTGCCTTCCT
Organism: Somniosus microcephalus; assembly: GCF_052327205.1. Classification (NCBI taxonomy): domain Eukaryota; kingdom Metazoa; phylum Chordata; class Chondrichthyes; order Squaliformes; family Somniosidae; genus Somniosus; species Somniosus microcephalus. The sequence continues at coordinate 5,176,462 of NC_141004.1, forward strand.
GATTACAGGAAACTTTGGTTTATCCAGAGGTTAAATGTCCGGAATGCTCGAGCCACCGGCAAAAATCAGGAGCCGTTTCGTTAGTTTTTTTTTCTTTTCGTTGCTTTTTTTTCACCAGTCAGGCTCTGCAAGGTCTTGCTGAAGCTGTTGCTAAGCTACAGAGACACTTGCAAGGTACGGCCGACTGTTTAGAAGCTGTTGCTAAGCAACAGGGTTTGTTGCCTGATACGGAGCTCAAAATCTCCGTATGTTTCAACATTAATGCTGGTTTGTCCGGCAGTTTTGATGGGACGGCAACAGCTCGGTCCTGTCGGTGCCAGATATCACAAAGTTTCCTGTACTTAGAAACATAGAAACTAGGAGCAGGCCATTCGGCCCTTCGAGCCTGCTCCGCCATTCAGCGAGACCATGGCTGATCATCCAAACCCTAGCACCCGGTCCCTACACCGACAGCCATCCCACCCAAGCCCTATCCCCGTAACCCCGTAACCCCACATATTTAATCCCCCCTAACACTAAGGGCCAATTTTTATCATGGCCAATCAACCTAACCCGCACATCTTTGGACTGTGGGAGGAAACCGGAGCACCCGGAGGAAACCCACGCAAACACGGGGAGAATGTGCAAACTCCACACAGACAGTCACCCGAGGCCGGATTTGAACCCGGGTCCCTGGTGCTGTGAGGCAACAGTGCTAACCACTATGCCACCGTACTTGCTGTACCTGCATGCTAAATTTTTGTGTTTCATGCACAAGGACCCCCAGGTCCCTCTGTACTGGAGCATTTTGTAATCTCTCTCCATTTAAATAATAATTTGTTTTTTTATTTTCTTACCAATGTGGATAACCTCGCACTTTCCCACATTGTACTCCATCTGCCAAATGTTTGCCCACTCACTGAGCCTGTCTATATCCCTTTGCAGATTCTTTGTGTCCTCTTCACAACTTGCTTTCCCATCCATCTTTGTATCAGCAGCAAATTTGGCTACATTACACTCGGTCCCTTCATCCAAGTCATTAATATAGATTGTAAATAGTTGAGGCCCCAGCACTGATCCTTGTGGCACCCCACTAGTTACAGTTTGCCAACCGGAAAATGACCCATTTATCCTGACTCCCTGTTTTCTGTTAGTTAGCCAATCCTCTATCCATGCTAATATATTACCCCCAACCCTGTGAGCTCTTATCTTATGTAGTAACCTTTTAAGTGGCACCTTATCGAATGCCTTCTGGAAATCAAAATACACCATATCCACTGGTTCCCCTTTATCCACCCTGCTTGTTACATCCTCAAAGGACTCCAGCAAATTTGTCAAACATGATTTCCCTTTCATAAAACCATGCTGACTCTGCTTGACTGTATTAAGATTTTCTAAATGTCCTGCTACCATTTCCTTAATAATGGACTCCAGCATAAATAGGTGGGTAGAGTCCATGATAGGGGAAAGTGTACATGGGCTGTGAGAGGAGATTAAATGGGTGGATAGAGTCCATGATAGGGGAGAGTGTACATGGGCTGTGGGAGGAGATTAAATGGGTGGGTAGAGTCCGTGATAGGGGAGAGTGTACATGGGCTGTGAGAGGAGATTAAATGGGTGGGTAGAGTCCGTGATAGGGGAGAGTGTACATGGGCTGTGAGAGGAGATTAAATGGGTGGGTAGAGTCCATGATAGGGGAAAGTGTACATGGGCTGTGAGAGGAGATTAAATGGGAGGGTAGAGTCTATGATAGGGGAGAGTGTACATGGGCTGTGAGAGGAGATTAAATGGGTGGGTAGAGTCCATGATAGGGGAGAGTGTACATGGGCTGTGAGAGGAGATTAAATGGGTGGGTAGAGTCCATGATAGGGGAGAGTGTACATGGGCTGTGAGAGGAGATTAAATGGGTGGGTAGAGTCTGTGATAGGTGAGAGTGTACATGGGCTGTGGGAGGAGATTAAATGGGTGGGTAGAGTCTGTGATAGGTGAGAGTGTACATGGGCTGTGGGAGGAGATTAAATATGTGGGTAGAGTCCATGATAGGGGAGAGTGTACATGGGCTGTGGGAGGAGATTCAATGGGTGGGTAGAGTCTATGATAGGGGAGAGTGTACATGGGCTGTGGGAGGAGATTCAATGGGTGGGTAGAGTCCATGATAGGGGAGAGTGTACATGGGCTGTGGGAGGAACGGTGGCTCCATGCTCTGTGGGGTTCACAGTCGTGTGTGGGATGCTGCTGTAGTCATTGTACCACCTGCACTTAACTTCTGTGAGGTGATTGTATTTTTCTTTGGGAGGAGGTGTGAATGTAAATGATTGATTTGACGAACTGTTCAATGGAGACAACGAGCAAGTTTGGCCCTACCCACCTGAGAGATGTTTGTTTACCCATAATGCACCGGGCATTGCGAGCTCATGGCCGCTCCCATCATGCTTCAGTTGGGCTTGTGTTCCAGGTTTGCACAGGTGGAAGTGCCGCAACAGCCAGTCCTCATTATCAGCTTTCACAATACATTTATATCCACACTCTAGAGTCTGTTTGCTTTTCTTTATTTTGCTCCACTGCTCTCCTGAGCGCACTGTCTCAGGTTGAGAAGTGTCTCCATTGCTATAGATACCAACCCTCTTCCATAGCCCAGCTCCTGACCCAACTCGCCAGTCTTCATCTGCAGGTTTGGAGTGTCGGCTGACTGTTGGAGCGTAGCCTGACCCTGCCCTCACCTGATGTCCCACACACACTCTTTCTAAACGAGGCAATGAGGAATGGAATTCCTGGCTGATGTCTCAGCTTCCTAGCTCGAGGCTCCTGTGGTCCATACTGCTGCCTTGGCTGAACTCAACTAGCTCAGAACAAGCCAATGACTTAACCTGGGTCCTTGCAGTCCATGTGAGTCCATGATACAAATATCCATTAAAGCATCAACTAAGACCCTCCATAGTCTAGCTGTAAGTTAACGGGGAGCATGTTTAAGAGCATAAAAGGGTGAAAGTATTTACCAGCCTGTTACTAAAGACCAAATCTACCTATCCAATCTCTACATAGGCACCAAGTGCACATCAAGGAGGAGCCTGCAGAGTTGGAGGAGGACGACCCAGCAGTCTCGCACATCGCCGCGGCTAATGTGAATTCGGAAATGCAGGATGCTAGAGAGATGGAGGAGGAGTTAACGGCGGAGGAGTTGGAATAAAATGGAACTCGAGCACTTCAAGTTATTAAAAAAAAAACAAAAAAAAACAGGGTCAGACCTCACACCTGCACATCCATTGCAACAGCATCTCCTGGTCCTGACTCACCTGGACTGAGTGACAAGTCAAGGAGCGGCAGACACTCGAAGATTCCAACAGCAGCTTTGATAGTCCACTAATAATGGAGCCTTGGAACACAGACCAATTTGTTGGGAATAGATTGAACGGCTCCAACTTCTCAAAGCAAAGCTGGTGACCATTTTTCCCCCCTTTTCTTCCCAAATGTTTTGCCGCTAACACAGAGATGGCTACTCGTCTCCTAAACTGGCAGGTAGTCACGCTGATCTGCGATGTGAATATGTTGCTTATTCATCGTTAGGGCCCCAAACAGACTTTTTCAACCTGCTTTAAAGGTACCTCAATTTGAATTTTTTCTATCCAATGCTGTAGATAGCTCAACAGGCACATTGTATTTAAGCAGAGGGTAACTGCGGAACTGTTTGTGGGGTATCAGAACCCACTCACTGACGCTGGCATCTGAGGAGATCCAAATGAAAGATCTATCCGGGACAGCGTTAACTCGTCTTTAAACTCCCACTGCTGTTTTAGCTTTTGTGTTTCTATCTGGGATGGGGGAATGGGGGGTGGGGGTGGGGGTGGGGGGGGGGAGGGGAGAGGAAAGGGCCAACCCTTTAAAACTTTCTCACTTAAGCATTGTATTGTAAACGACTGAAGATCAGATACTGTTGACGGAGACCTAACGAAAGGTACAACTGCGGAGAAAATGGTTAGACAGCCAAGTAGTCAAGTGTGGACTTCAGTTTCAGGCACCAGGTGTTAAAGCTGACAAAGAATTTTTCTATAAACCTAGCCCGTGAAGGGTTTAAGGACAGCAGATTAATTTACTTTAAAAGAAATGCGAAGCTTTGAATGGCAGGGAGAATATTTCTTGTGTTGGTTCTGTTGGGTTGCATTGTTGATCCTTCCGCCCAAACTGACTGAGACTGCTTTGTGCCAGAGGAATATTGTATCTGAGTGGCTCGGAAGGGGAGAATCCCACGATTCCTTCCGCTGATCACTTTTCAGTAACTCCTGGTCTTGGCATTCACTGTGGAGACTCGCGCATGATGAATGGACATTGGAATGAAGTACTGGAGGACAGATGGCACTTGTGGGCTTCCAGGAGGGGAGTGGGCGGGTGGGAGGGGAGAGGATGGGAGGGGAGGGGTGGGAGAGGGGAGAGGGGGGAAGAGAGGAGTGGGTGGGAGGGGAGAGGGTGGGAGGGGAGAGGGTGGGGGGGAAGAGGGGAGAGAGCGGGAGGGGAGAGAGCAGGAGGGGAAGGAAGGGGAGAGGGTGGGAGGGGGGAGAGAGCGGGAGGGGCGAGGGCGGGAGGGGGGAAGAGGGTGGGAGGGGGGAAGAGGGGAGAGTGCGGGAGGGGGAGGAAGGGGAGAGAGCGGGAGGGGAGAGGCCAGGAGTTGTGCAGGTGGGAGAAGGGGAGGGAAAGCAAGACCAGGTTTCATTTTTTTGTGACGTTTTCAAAGCAGTCTCAACAAAACCAGCACAGAGAGAGAGAGTTCCCCTGTGAAAGGACTTTGGCGATACCAAATCAAAGACTTTGAGTTTCCCACAGGACCACTGCAATACTGACAGTATTCAATCATTCTTTTCATCGCTTTGAAATTATGTTTTCTTTTAATGAACGCAAATGCGCAGTGCAATTTCAGTTACCAAAAAGGAATTTGATATATTTATGATATTTCTCTGTGGCTCGACGCAGTTTGAACAACATGCAATGATGTCATCTTTGCGAGGTACGTTTACCATGAGGTCCATGTCGTGATTGAGATTTACTGGCTCGACAAGTTTCTCATCCCCAAAATCACCGCACAATTAGAGGTTGTCACTTTTTCTCGGCCTAGAATACGATGAGGCAGATTAGGGGGCAAGGACAGGGGCAAGGGCTCGGGACAGGGGTGGAGCTCTGCTATGCAGTTCCCTCCGTTAGTAAGAAACGGCAGTGGAGATGCACAAAACTGGTCCACTCGCTCGTGAAGATTGAGTCCACTCGCTCCTTCAAAATAGTCCGTTCACGCATGAGATCCAATTTCCAGATTTCAGTTGCCAAAATGATCATGTAACTAACCCCTAAACCAGACCAATACAAAAGCAAAATATTGCGGATGCTGGAAATCTGAAATAAAAACAGAAAATGCTGGAAATACTCAGCAGGTCAGGCAGCATCCGTGGAGAGAGAAACAGAATCACCATTTCAGGTTGATGGCGAACAGTTCTGACGAAGGGTCATCGACCTGAAACGTTAACTCTGTTTCTCTCTCCACAGATGCTGCTTGACCTGCTGAGTATTTCCAGCATTTTCTGTTTTTATCCCTAAACCAGACTGTCTGGTTCAAAACCAGATGGAATGCCCGCAAACCACACCCAGCAGTAGATTTTTCATTTAAAATGAGCATAACTGAGTCTCCTCGCTGTAATCTCCTGCTGTTGAGCACAACTCATGAACAATGAGGATCAATCGCACATGTGGGCTCTAAATCGCATCGAATGGGTCCTCGGCGCCCACTATGTGGGTGGTCCTCAAAACGCAGCCCTCCTCCTCCTCACCAGGGAGTCTCAGCTCCACGTGTCTCTGGCCTATTGCGCCGTGGGGCATTGCCAGAGCTGGCATTAAGCATCGTTCGCTCTCTCGCTGTTGAGTGAGAGAAAGCACCGGAATGATTTTGGGAAGCAGGATTACCTGTGCGGAATTTGAAAGGGACCAATTTCCACTAGGAGTCCTAGAGTTTTATTGATTGTTTCCCTGGCCTGGCAGCATGTTTGAAAGCAGATTCTCTGGGTACGGGCACTGTGGGGGAAGGCTGTCATTCCATGGGGCGGTATCTTGTAGCATTCCAGGGATGGTTAGGGTTCCAGCTCTCAATGAAAAGCTGATGTGTAACAGTCTAGATTTACTGAATATTCACAGTTAATGGTCAGAAAATCCAACCCAAGACCTCTCTGTGTCTTACTGCTTTAAAGAAGAAACTAAAGGGATAAGGGAGGGAGATGGCAAAATATCAGAGGAAGAGAGAGAGAGGGGGCACTGGTGGTCAATAGACTGATTGACATGAGAATTGATTTGTCAGTTTCTCAGTTGACCAGGTCAGTGAGAGTAGTCCTGGTCACTGTACAGAGTGAGATCCTAAATGTACTTATGTACGATGCAGTTACGATGCTGTTACATGCAGTAAGCAGGAGAATCTCTCCCCACCTCCAGATGTTTGTTATGACCAAAACCTATCACGTAGCTCATTGATTCGTTCCTGTGATCAGCCAATGGCAAGGAAACAGGAAGTTACCTCAACATTAGTCAGCTTGTGCTCTGCTCACCCCGTCCTGCCCACTCGACCATTACGACCCAGAACGCTACGCCCCGACTTCACACCAACACGGTGGGTGAATGCAGTGAGGCTTGTCGACTGTACATCACAGATTCACGTTCAGCGTTTCTGGCATTGTGGGCACAGCCCTACTCGAGCTACCAACATCCCTCATGGAATGTGGAGCGGCCAGAAGTGTCACCTGGAGCTCTTGGAAAGGAGCTCTACTTTGTAACGGGTCTTGCTTACCACTCTAGTACCTCAGCAACAGATGTTTCTACAGGATCCATATAGTGTGTGTGTGTGGGAGGGGGGGGGGGTAGAATGGGAGTGGGGGGAAAGTACAGCAAAACATTTAACAATCTTGTATGGCCAAGGTGTCCAGGTGTTCCCACAGGACCATTGCAATACCGGCCAGAATGCAGTATTCACTCATTCTTTTCATCGCTTTGGGGCAGTAAAGGTAGACGGAGCCCTGGGGGGGGGCTTTCCTAAAGTCTAATTCCCTGCTCCTATTAATTGCCAGATATCTCGTGTTGCTGATACTAACAGATCCCTGGTGTTCTGAGCTATTTACCAGCAGAGGTAGTAGAGCTAAGAACAGCACTTTCCAAACCTCCAAGCCCCACAAAATCCAGACTATGAAGATAGATAGGACTGAGTTATGAGGGCCAGATTGGCAGGACTGGAGTCTACACGTGACCCACGGGGCACCAATTGGAGATCCCCAGTTGGATGAGCTCCTGGGCGGATGCGCGGTAAATCTTGTGATTTTTTCCTCTGGTGGAGGCCTGCTAAAGATTAATTGTCTCAATGACATTTTGAAACAAGGAGGGAAAAATTGAAATATTATGAGGCATTAGAGTTTCCACGACAACACCATTACCATTGCTGAGTAAAAAAGGTCATTTATATCATTGAAAGTGGAATCATGAATAATGTAATGACCAAGAATTAATTATCAATCCTGATATATTACACATCACAAGCCTTCATAATCCTGGAACCCATAAAAGATTATAACTAACCTGGCACACATGTGAAATATCTTGATTTTTTTTGGTGCGATAATTAACATTTTTTAGAATGATGTAGCAGAATTTCAGGAATCCTGGAAGTTTGTGGAATCTGCACCCCAAGCACATGATCTCCTGTTTGGTCTTACCTTTTTGAGAACTCCCGGGGCCTCTTTGCTGTCCTTAAATATCCAGAGGCTTTGAGGGTAATCTTAGCCTAACTCGGCGGGCGGGAAACCCCCGGGATCGGATTGAGCGCCGGTTTTACACCCCACCCGATATTGCTCTCCACCGACTTCAATGAAATCCAAAGCCAATTCCAAGGTGGAGTTGGCTGACTCTTTCCCTGGTGTCCTGGCTCGAGTTGATTGCCAGAGTCATTAGTGACTGTTCGGAAAACTGGAAAATTGTTGGGAGTTAGAATCCCAAGGTCAGGTTTCAATGGTTTTGCATTAGTCCAGGGGTCTCAGTATTGATTCTTGGGACTGGACCTACAGTGTGTACAGCTCTGGTGGTGGGACCTTTCCAGCTCATCCAAGCACGAAAGGGTAAATTCCGCAGTCCCGCACTCCAGGCAGTGAAACACATTCTAAGGGAGCACCAGGTGGAGAATCCAGGTGCAATGTCAACTAACGATCCCTTAGAGCTTGGCTCCCCTCTCGGAGCGTGGGATTACTGAATTTACCCCAGTGTTGGAACATAGGAACAGGAATAGGCCATTCAGCCCCTCGAGCCGGTTCCGCCATTTGCTGCTCATTCCAGGTTTCAAGTTCTGCATGAAGATGGCGTCCCTACGTTGGCAAGAGACTCGTGTCAACACCGGGTGCGTGGGGGATGGGGGGTAATTTTAACTTAACTCAGCTGGTGGGAAAGTGACGGGATCCGATTGGCATCCCATGTTATCCCCGTGTTATGGGGAACAGTAGCATTGTGGTTATGTGACTAAACTAGTAATCTAGAGGCCTGGACTAATGATCCCGAGACTGTGAGTTCAAACCCCCCCAGGGCAGCTGGGGAATTTAAATTCAGTTAATTAAATAAATCTGGAATAAAAAGCTAGTATCAGTAATGGTGACCATGAAACTATCGGATTGTTGTAAAAACTCATCTGGTTCACTCATGTCCTTTAGGAAAGGAAATCTGCCATCCTTACCTGGTCTGGCTGATATGTGACTCCAGACCCACAGCAATGTGGTTGACTCTTAACTACCCTCTGAAATGGCAGCTCACCCCCACCATCGCACGGGCACGGGCAATAAACGCTGGCCTTGCCAGTGATGCCCACATCCTGTGAATGAATTTTAAAAAAAACCCGGCCTGATTTTATATTCTATTGAAGTCAATGTAAAGTGAAATCGGGTGGGGAGTAAAACGAGAGGTCGATCTGCACCGTCAACCTCCAGCCGAGCAGATTCGGTTAAATTTACCCCCAGGGTCTGGTCAACACCTGAACTCGCCCTCTTCCCCCATGGCCACTCCCACTCAAAGCCAGTAAGTTGCCAACTGGTACATTTGAATCTTTTCTATTTTTTTAATTTTTATTTTGCAATTTACCAAAGATAATTATTTTGTTTGACGTGTCAGCCAAACTAGGTCCTCTGGGGAATCTGGTGAAGGGACTTATCATCAGACACATGCCTCAGGGAAACCAGAGCTCGCCTCTTTATTGAGCTTGTGAGCAGGTAGCTGAAGTGAACGGCAGTTTCTCAAACTCTGGCTATCGCCACGCTTCCAGTTACAGTCACCAAGCTCAGAAAACAAATAGCCGCGGGACTGAGACAGGGCGAGTGTAAACCCGGCAGGAAGAGGTGACAGCATCAGCTCCGCGTGAAGCCATTCGCTGAGAGCAGTGACCGCAACTGAACCAAAAATGGACTTGTGTCTATTTATGTTAGAAACTTGGTCCCAAAAAAACAAATTCAAAATTAGAGTCATTCATTATTTATTTGCAAATTGAGTTTCAGTTTTCTCTTCTCGGCTGAATGACGATTTGGAGCCAAAGTTTAAACATTTGATTATTTATTTTTGCCTTTGACTTGTTTGCGTTTTGCTAAAAGTGCATTTTTTGAGGGAAGTTGGAACCTTCAAATGAGCAGATTGGTGAAGGTGTGGGGGGGGGGGGGGGGAGAGTGACCGTTTCAGCAAGCACTTAGCCCCAAATGTCCTGACGTTACACTTTGATCAAACGTTACTTGGGTGGAGGAAGAAGCAAAAGGATCATTTTCCCTCCAGTATTTCAGCAAGTCTCCAAGCTCGGGGCCTGTTGCTCTGAGTCAACGCAAACCTCTATCTGTGAAGCACTTATAAATCAATCCATGTAGCCGGCCGCCAGATATTTGATCAGGTTCATCCTAATCGTTCACTCTTAGACCAACGCAAGCCTAGCACGGGGTGAAATTGGTCTTTGGTGAAAGCGCAAACTGGGCGCTAGCGAATCGGCAGCCTGTTTCACACCGCCCGAGATTCTCTTCTTCATTGCGTTGGTCGGGCGTGCTATAAAAGGGCTGCCGATTCACTATCGCTCGTTTCACGCTTTCGCCAACGACTTTGCCAAAAAAAACTTAACAGCTTCCAAGATCATCACCCACCGGTAGAACTTGGCCACAAGGCTACTTACTAGTGTAAGAGTTAATGAGCTTTTAATCTACAGACCAAAAATTATTTTAAATTGATGGGACCAAGGCCCAATCTCACGCTCATGAATGACCATTCGAGCGTGTCCTCCTTTTAACCATGTTATGTTGTTTTATAGGGAGCTGTGATCTGCAGCGGGTCATTGTTTACTGGTCTATCAAGGAATGTTTGGTAACGGTGAGAGAAATGACCACACTAGGTACCAACCAGATACGGGCTCCTCTCTGTTCCGCACTCATTAAAAATGAATGTGTTGCACCAAAAATACAATAACATTTGTTTCTACAGGAAGACCCACTTCGCCTTGTCCAGGGTACCTTATCTCCCCAAGTGTATGTGTTGTTGCTTTCTGTGCACCCCAGGCACTCTGTTACAGGCTTATTGTTTACCTGTGTTGCCAATGGGACGGTTAATCGAACTAACGCGTGCCAAAGGTTTCAGGACTAACTCAGACGGGAGTTTTTTTCGTCAAGGTTTTTATGAGGCTTTCATCCCTTCTAGAATAAAATATCTCCTGTTGTTTAATTCTTGAGCGCGCTGGCCTGGTTTATCTATGTAAACAGTCCCAGACTGCGTGACCCAAGAAGTGGGTCCTCCGGCCCAAAAGTAGGCAATTGCTGACCCCAATTATTGACCAAATGCGCCACCAGTCACCAGTGGATGAACCTCCCATGGGCCAAATCGTGATCTGGATAACTGGCACATGGGGTTAGATTTTCAACTGGCCTTACAGATCAGCTGCCCTTTACAGAAACCGCCCGATTTGAATTTCCACTGGTATCAGTGGAACGGCAGATGAGGCAGCTCCAATAACGGGAGGTCGACCTGGAACGCCAGTTTAACACTTCGGTGACAAGTTCAAAATCTATCGCATTCAGTCCTGATTGGGCTCGGACCTTATTTTTTGGTCATTCTAATGCAAGCCAACCAACTAAATGTAGAATCATAGAAATTAGGAGGCCATTCTGCCCATCGTACCTGTGCTAACCCTTCAACTGGGGCAGCCAACTCCAATCCCATTTCCTTGGCCTTTGCCCCTTCCTTTTTAAATACTCGTCCAATTCCCCTCTTAAATGGTGCTCCAGTCTCCGCCTCAATAGCCCCTTGTGGCGACATTCCCTGTTCTAGTATCCCTCCCTCTCTGGAAAAACATTTCTTCCAACCTTTCCCTACATTGTTCCAGTGATAATGTCCAGTCACCGCTCCGACCAGTAGAAACAATCTTTCACTATTCACTCTCTCAAAACCTTGTAGAATGTTGAAAGCCTCCATTCGATCCCCCATAACCTTCCTTGTTCCCTATTCAAGATGATTGCGGGCAGTTTTTATTATCAGACTGACACGGAGCACGAAGGCAGTGATCGCCCCACCCAGCTCTCGCTGAACATTCCGTGACAGAAACGCCGCAACATTCATTGCCGCTACCTCTTTGTAATCTGTGGCCAGAAATCGGCCCATTCAGTTTATCTGCAGTTAGGATTAGGGTATAATACGAATTTTTTTTTCAAGTAATAACCACGACCTCACAAATACTTAGGACATATGACCAAAAATCCAAAGAAGGCAACAGAGTTTATTAAGAATTGATTGAATGTTTTGAAAGCACCAAATAGCAGGAATCCTCAAGGATCAGGAATTCTGCGCAGGATCCTGATGCTCCATGTGTTACTAAAGATTGTTTTGATCTTCTAGGGTCAAGAACATTAGCTTTAACATGTCAACTTCCAAAAAAAGAGTGAAAGTGAAATGGTTTAGCACCGGGGTTGAAACTAACTGAGGCCCAGGATGAGAGGCTGAGCAGGCCTTCAGGTGTGAGGCACAGGTCTCTGGGAGGGGGCGAGCAGCCCTTGGTGTTACCCGTTGCTTCACTGTGTATTATCTTGGTTCATTTTGGGACAGATGGGCCTGCTTCTGGTCTATCGTTAATGTACCTCTTGGGCTCCTGAAGGAATGTTGAAATCGGCCAGTTGTGTGGCCCTGATTTGAGTTTGTTTTCACCCTTGATTTAGCAGGTCGCATTCCACCGTGGGGGGGGGGGGTGTTAGGGGGAATTTCAGTGTTGTTTCATGGAAAGGGGAATAGCAATAGGTGGACCGAGGGAGTTGAGGAACAGAGCTGGCCTGCTGTGTAAATAGACAATCCCAAATCAGGAGCTGCCTCATGGTCTGTGTGTCTGTGTTGTGGGAGAACCAGCGCACAGTGACTACCTCGGGCCCCATCACTTTCCCCCACGCACGCTTCTGCTAATGGTATGTCCCTTGGCACGGATCACAGAGCCGACGGTCTGTGGCATTAACAGAGTACTGCTAACATGTACCTCAGCAAAAAAAGAAACCTTTCGATGGTGAGAGTTTAACTAAAGGACAGGATGCACTTGCCGGCATTGGTCGCACAATATAACTCGGGAAAAGTTGTTCACTTTGTGTTAAGTGTCTCTGTTTTTACGCTGTGCTTATTTAAATGAATCTTGACTTCCTGCGGTAGCAGGAGCCACGACTTGTGATCCTTGTCCTTTGGGGTTTTGTGAGCAGGATCAGTGCAGGGCGAAGGCGCGAGTTTAATGGCTCTCAATGCACGGGGCATTGGTGGGGCCGCTCGCTCTCCTCTGGAGCTACTTCACAACTGAAAGGACAATCCCCTTCACTGCCGGCTCTGGCTTCATTATTCAAAGAGTTTCTTCTTGTCTTTTTCCTTTAACTTCAAGCTTTTATTAATGTGGACCCAATGCTGTCATGGTAACGCAGTCTGCCAGGGTTAAAAAAGTGGCACAATGCTGTAGTGCCTGGATTTTGAACAGAAACTAGCACTAAACCAGGAATCTCATTCAAACAGACCAGAAGAGGGGCTGCTGTGGGAAATGGTCATATTGAAGAGGCATTGTTCTGAAGGAGTTTTGTGGACCTTTACTCTGTATCTAACCCGTGCTGTACCTGCCCTGGGAGTGTTTGACGGGACAGTGTAGAGGGAGCTTTACTCTGTATCTAACCCGTGCTGTACCTGCCCTGGGAGTGTTTGATGGGACAGTGTAGAGGGAGCTTTACTCTGTATCTAACCCGTGCTGTACCTGCCCTGGGACTGTTTGATGGGACAGTGTAGAGGGAGCTTTACTCTGTATCTAACCCGTGCTGTACCTGCCCTGGGAGTGTTTGATGGGACAGTGTAGAGGGAGCTTTACTCTGTATCTAACCCGTGCTGTACCTGCCCTGGGAGTGTTTGATGGGACAGTGTAGAGGGAGATTTACTCTGTATCTAACCCGTGCTATTCTATTATCCCACATCTATAAGGGACAAAAGGATTTTCACTCATTCAAAAATGTAATTATTCGTTTTTTGATAACATGATCCCATAAGTAACGACAATTCCAAGAGAGACAGCAGACCCTTCTCTCCTCACCCACCCCCGTTCCCAACTCCCCATCTTGCATAAAAGCATGTGTGTTGGTTGATGTACCTGTGTTGGCTCGAGGTGTCCTGTCTGACCTGGGCACGGTCTAACCGAGGGCGAGCGTTAGCACACTCCGCACCGCAGGCTGCCTCCCGTTCATCACCCTCAGCAAGCTCCTCTGCCAGATGGCCAAGTAGAATGAAAGTGTTGTCTTCCCGGGAAGTGGCAAATCCCATGGAATTGAGACAGGGGTTGTGGGGGCACCAGCCTGATTTAATAAACGCTTGAAGCTGCCGCTCCACAAACCCGGCAGTGACACTTTTGGATTACTTTTTGAAAAAAAACTTTTAATTTTATTTTTCTTCCACATTACAAGGATGGATTTGGAGACCTCAAGGACTGAACTTTCAATAAATAAATAATGCTTTAAGACACATCTGTAAAAAAAAAGCAAAAAAAGTTTTAAAAAGTACATAATATGAATATTAGTTACCGAGTCGGAACAGACATTAAAGCAGGGCAGAGAGTTGTTCTTGGCGATATTTTATGTATTGTATATTCTGTAAGTTGCTTGCTCCGATGACCCCGACCTTTTCTTCCACTGGTTTAGGTATTGTGCGGCTTTAAGCTCTGCTTTTTGATTTTAGATTTGCTTCTTGCGCTATCGCTGTGCTTCCTCCCTGACAGGGCTGGCGGCAGCCTCTGTAGCTGAATAGTTTAACCTTGGTTTCACCGCCTTGTTAATCCCTCTGGCACCTGAGATGATGTATTAACTTTCGGGGGTGGGGGGAAACTCGTAGGTTTTAAGAATAAGTGGTTTAGATAATGTTTGTATATTTATCTTAGTTAGAATAATTTTGATACTTCCCTATTCAGTGTGTTATGTTAACTCTCTCAGATGCAAGGGTTTTTAATTATTATTTTTTTTCGATTTATTCCTGTAATCATCGTGCGTTTTACCTCAAAGAAAAACATTTTTTTTTTTAAAAATGACAAATAGGACCAAAAATTAAATAATAGGAGGGATATTCCCTCAGCGCTGAAGCATAGAAGGATTAGGTTCAAATGCTCGCCAGCTCTGTATTGTTATCTTTTTATTGCTCATCTAAAGCAGCATAAAGTTTCCAAAGGAAAACCTTGTACAAATGTTTTTTAAATTGAAAGGCGTGTATTTACACATTGCCACAGGGGTGTTTAAAGGCACCAAGCATTCGTAAAAAGAAAATCTTTGCTATTTTGCTGATGGTGTTTAAAATAAAACCCCTTTGAAATGAGCGCCTGTGTTAAACCCGGGAGGTCAGGGCGACCCAGGCCGCGAATTCAGGGTCGCTGCGACCACATGGCAGAGAGTGATTTCACTGCCCTCCTTCCCCTCCCCTCCTCTCCCTCCCCTCCCATCCTCTCCCCTCACCTCCCCTCGCCTCCCCTCCCCTCCTCCCTCCCCTCCACTCCCCTCCACTCCCCACCTCTCCCTCCCCTCCACTCCCCACCTCTCCATCCCCTTCCCTCCCCTCCTCTCCTCTCCCTCCCCTTCCCTCCTCTCCCCTCCCCTTCCCTCTCCTCTCCCTCCCCTCCTCTCCCCTCCCCTTCCCTCTACTCTCCTTCCCCTACTCTCCCCTCCCCTCCCATCCCCTCCTCTCCTCTCCCCTCCCATCCCCTCCTCTCCTCTCCCCTCCCCTCCCATCCCCTCCCCTCCTCTCCTCTCCCCTCCCCAAATTTCCATCCTCTCCTCTCCTCTCCCCTCCTCTCCCCTCCTCTCCTCTCATCTCCTCTCCTCTCCTCTCATCTCCCCTCCTCTCCCCTCCCCTCCCATCCCCTCCTCTCCTCTCCCCTCCCGTCCCCTCCTCTCCCCTCCCCTCCCCAACTTTCCCTCCTCTCCTCTCCCCTCCCCTCCCCTCCCCTCCCATCCCCTCCTCTCCTCTCCCTTCCCATCCCCTCCTCTCCTCTCCCCTCCCCAACTTTCCATCTGCTCCTCTCCCCTCCTCTCCTCTCATCTCCCCTCCTCTCCTCTCCCCTCCCCTCCTCTCCCCTCTTCTCCCCTCCTCTCCCCTCCCCTCCTCTCCCCTCCTCTCCCCTCCCCTCCTCTCGCCTCCTCTCCCCTCGCCTCCTCTCCTCTCCCCTCCTCTCCTCTCCCCTCCTCTCTCCATCTCTCCTCTCCCCTCCACTCCTCTCCCCTCCCCTCCCTCTCCCTCCTCTCCCCTCCTCTCCTCTCCCCTCCTCTCCTCTCCCTCCTCTCCCTCCCCTCCTCTCCTCTCCCCTCCTCTCCTCTCCCTCCCCTCCTCCTCCTCTCCCCTCCTCTCCCCATCTCCTCCTCTCCTCTCCTCTCCCCTCCTCTCCTCTCCCTCTCCCCCCTCTCCCTCCCCTCCCCTCCCCTCCTCCCCTCCCCTCATCTCCCCTCCCCTCCTCTCCCCTCCTCTCCTCTCCTCTCCCCTCCTCTCCTCTCCTCTCCTCTCCCCATCTCTCCTCTCCCCTCTGCTCCTCTCCTCTCCCCTCCCCTCCTCTCCCCATCTCTCCTCTCCCCTCCTCTCACCCTCCTCTCCTCTCCTCTCCCTCCTCTCCTCTCCTCTCCTCTCCTCTCCCCTCCTCTCCTCTCCTCTCCCCTCCCCTCCCCTCTCCCCTCCTCTGTGTGTTTGAAGAGTTGTTGCCGGTTTGTTGTCACTGTCTCAGACTGAAAGCCAGGCGGGATGGAGATGGCGGAGGATGTGTGACACTGAGAATGTGGGCGGTTTCAGTGAATGTGGAGCCAGGCGGCGGTCTGGAGGCTGTCAGGACGTTGTCCTAGTGTGAACTCTGGGGAGGTGGAAGGATTGCCCTGGTCACTGTGCGCAGTAACACCGGGACCACACTGGGCTATAAACTGCTCTTGGTCGATTTTGCCAAACGGGGCTGCCAACTCACTGCCGCCTATTTTACCCGACTGCCCAAGAACCCATAGTCCATTCTTTCTGACAAAGTCTGCTCAAAGAGACCAGACTGATTCTTCCCTCCCTGTTCCTAATACCTGTCTGAGTCTCACTCCTTCGAAGAAACAGAATCCTTTCCCATATTCCCAGTTTTGATTGGACTTTTCAGAGTTCCCCTGCCGCCAACTGCAAGGACAAGTGCCGGGCGGCTGAATGGTTGTGATTCTGGGCTGGAGAAACCAGGAGAGAGCCAGGCTCCAGCCTCTGCCACACTGGCAGCCAGCACCGGCTGGACAGCGAACCCTTGGCCCAGGAGAGGAGAAACCAGCCAGGATTCTCGGCCCCTGATCAGCTGCCCCGCCAGAGTGGGTGGGCGGCAGCAGAGCAAACAGAACCGATTGGAAATTTCAAATCAAATGATTTCCCTCCCTTTGTAAAGGATGCTGTCTCTCCCGACAGTGATTGACGTGTGTGTGTTTTACCCAAAGAATCCAAATCTAGAAAGTAGCAAAGACATTTTTTAAAATCGAAGTTTTTAATCGTTTTTCTTCGGCTCAGTGTTGCATCATTGCCAACAAAGCTGATGATTTTTTAGGAGCCCCCGCCCTGCCCCCGGGCCCAAGCTGTCCCGTGGCGAGCCGTTGTTACCCGGCACAGTGCACCAGTGGGACCGAGCCCCTCGGGGAGTTGCCCACAGCCCAGGGCAGTGATGTGGGCCAAGTGCTGGGCGGCCCTTGTCCAGAGACCGCCCGCCCACAGGATTCCAGCAAACCTCGGGACAAACACCTGGTCACCACCGACAAGGGTTCACAGCTTTCGAAATCTTTAGGTCTTATATTTTTCTCCAAATGTTGCAGATGAAAGGATTGCAAAGTTAGATTTGGGATTCTTTGTGACTGCACTTGACACACCCTTTGGGGACATCACCTGGGCCGAGCTGTCTGTTCCCTGGTCCCTGTCTTGGTCTGGGATTCTGGGAATTGGATGATGTAGGTGAGGAGCTGAGGTCATTGGGTTTTTAATATTTTCACAAGGGTGCATGAAGCACGATTGGAGGGTTGATGATTAAAACATTGACTGAACCAAACTATGGCAGAACAAGATCCCGTTCAGCAAGATCTTGGTTAAACACTCAAAGAAAAGGATTGCTGGAAATCCGAACTAACAACAGAAAATGCTAAAAAAAAACACAAAGCAGGACCTGTCAGTGTCGGAAAAGAGAGAAGACCGATTAACGTTCAGGGAGCAACCATTCATTAGAACTCTCCTTTAAGATAAAGTGTAAAGAAATAATGTTCAAATAATGAGCGTTTACCCTTGTGGAAATGTTTAAGGATTTCTCAGCCTCCCCCGCTCTCCAACCCCCTCCTCTCAGATCCAATACAAACCCAGTTCGAGGTGTAATTATTATTATTTTAAATACATTGTACAGGTTTCCTCATCAGCCTGATTTGCAACTTGGCAAAAATTTGACGTCACACAGGGTAATATGGCGTCACCTGGCTTCCGACTTTCAGAAAGTAGCCCAGGTCCCGACTCAGTCCCCTGACTGAGCCAGACTCGCCCTTCAAAGGGGCTGTCACCGCTTGCGATCAAAAGAACAACAGGCCGCTTTAAATCGGTTTTACTTTGTATATTTATTTTTTAATCTTGTCTGATTGCAATGTAGGCTCAGACAAAGTAAAAACTACAGCTCACAAGTTATCGACAGCCATCCATTTAATCTGAAGAGTTTGTTGGGTCATTTCCTTCTCTCTCTCTCTCTTTCTCTCGCTCGCACTGGTATTTGTAAGATTACATTGTTGTGTGTGACCTGCAGGGAATTGCGAGCGTCCCGGCGATCAGTCACTGCCCGTTCCTTCCTCGCTGTAACAACATCCCTGGCATATTTGTAACCCGATATTCCCTGTCTGTACAGCAGACATTAAACAAATGTACAGTAGTTTTAGTTGCATGTATTCAGTACTAATTATTGACAATGGCATTATAAAATGCAATAAAAAAACTTATCACACTGTTTAAAACCTGTGCTGGTCTTTGTGTCTGGAGGGTTTCAGATTTTTCAATACATCGTTAAGGAGGATTATGTCTGAGGGTGTGTGTGAGTTTGTGTATATTTTATCTATATATATGTGTGTGTGTCCCAATCCGTGTCTGTCTGTGTGTGTGTGTGTCTGCATCACTCTTTGTGACTGAGTGCTTCTGAACCTGGGTATCCCAATGTCTATTGTGTTCCTAACTTTATAAATGTGGGTCTGTGTATATCTCTGTACTTCTCCCCATAACCCAGACCCCACCCACCCACCTTCTCCCCATAACCCCCGACCCCACCCACCCACCTTCTCCCATATCCCCAACCCCACCCACCCACCTTCTCCCCATATCCCCCGACCCCAACCACCCACCTTCTCCCCATATCCCCAACCCCACCTACCCACCTTCTCCCCAGTCCCTCAACCCCACCTACCCACCTTCTCCCCATATTCCCCTGACCCCACCCACCCACCTTCTCCCCATATCCCCAACCCCACCTACCCACCTTCTCCCCATATTCCCCTGACCCCACCCACCCACCTTCTCCCCATATCCCCAACCCCACCTACCCACCTTCTCCTAATATCACCAACCCCACCTACCCACCTTCTCCCCATATCCCCAACTCCACCTACCCACCTTCTCCCCATATCCCAACCCCACCTACCCACCTTCTCCCCATATCCCTCAACCCCACCTACCCACCTTCTCCCCATATCCCCAACCCCACCTACCCACCTTCTCCCCATATCCCCAACTCCACCTACCCACGTTCTCCCAATATCCCTCAACCCCACCTACCCACCTTCTCCCCATATCCCCCAACCCCACCTACCCACCTTCTCCTAATATCCCCCAACCCCACCTACCCACCACCTCCTAATATCCCCCAACCCCACCTACCCACCTTCTCCTAATATCCCCCAACCCCACCTACCCACCTTCTCCTAATATCCCCCAACCCCACCTACCCACCTTCTCACCAGATGAACCAGCAAAAAAACTATTGAAATCTGATCAATAAGTTCGAAAATGCCAGCAAGGCCCCAAAAATCTGGCAAATCAAGAACAGCCTGATGTGAAAACAAGTAATCACACGGGCCTGAATTTTCACCCCTTCTGTCCAACGGAGAGGGAGCAATAGTGCCCCTAAAAATGGGAGGAAATGGCCTACTGCCCCCTTGCCAATGTCGCTGTGGTAATGGCAATGGTCACTGGGGCCTTTTGCTGGGCACTGGAGTGGCCCCTGAGTCAGGCAGGAGACCTTGTATAATGGAAATCGAGGCACAATGATGTCAATAGGACCCTGCTGGCCATTTTCGGACTGAGCTGAGCTGTGTGTCGCCTTCCTGTTCCTACCAGTATCTGCTGGTGGCCCAGCTGAAGAAGATCTTGAAGGTAAGGTCCTCTTTCTTTTAGTGGGGCCGGGGGTGGAGCAGGAGTCGGTTGGGGGGAACGTACCTCACAAATCTGTCCAGGAGGATACCAGATCTCGTGTCACAGTGGTGCCACCTTCTAATCCCTGATATTGCAGGCAAACCTCCCACTCCAAACTCCAAACTCCTAACTCCTACCTGGGACCCAGATCTCCTGTCAGGCTTGTTTTCTCTGTAAGGCAACAATCTCAACGGACTGACCAGCCTTAGTTTGTTCCTCGCTTCCTTCTGTTCTTGAACAATTTGATTTTAAAATATATGCGCCCCTAAAGTTTGACTACCAGAGGCCCCTAACATCCATGGGAGAAAGAGCCCCATAAGGTCCCAGGCCCTGAGGAGACTGTAACCATTGCCTATCCCTAGCAAGATTGAGGGTTTCTCCCCCCCCCCAAAGACCCCCGTTAGCCATCAGCAGATGGAATCATCCCTCGGAAAAACCCAAGAGATTTCTCCCTCCAGTCAGCCTCCAATTCCAAAAGTATTACACAGTATTTACAGTACAGAAACAGCCCATTCAGCCCAATTGGTCTATGCCAGTGTTTCTGCTCCACACGAGCCTCCTCCTCCCACCCCTCTTCCTCTCACCCTATCAGCATATCCTTCTATTCCTTTCTCCCTCATGTGTTTATCTAACTTCCCCTTAAATGTATCGATACTATTCGCCTCAACCACTCCCTGTGGCAGCGAGTTCCACATTCTCACCACTCTCTGGGTAAGGAAGTTTCTCCTGAATTACTATTGGATTTATTAGTGATGATCTTATATTCATGGCCACTAGTTCTGGTCTCCCCAACAAGCATCTTCTCTATGTCTACCCTAACAAATCCCTCCATAATTTTAAAGATCTTTATCGTGTCACCTTGAAACGAATTCCTCAGGCGTTCTGCAGAACAACCAATCCTCACACAGTCGGAAATTGAGGAGGAATCTCCATCAGTGGCACTTTGCAACCATCGTCAACCCCATGGTCTAAAAAAGAAAGACTTTTAAAATAATTTATTCGTTCCTGGGATGTCGGCGTCGCGGCAAAGCCAGCATTTATCGCCCATCCCTAGTTGCCCTTGAGAAGGTGGTGGTGAGCCGCCTTCTTGAACCGCTGCAGTCCGTGTGGTGAAGGTGCTCCCACAGTGCTGTTAGGGAGGGAGTTCCAGGAATTTGACCCAGCAACGATGAAGGAACGGCCGATATATTTCCAAGTCAGGATGGTGTGTGTGACTTGGAGGGGAACTTGGAGGTGGTGGTGTTCCCATGCGCCTGCTGCCCTTGTCCTTCTAGGTGGAAGAGGTCGCAGGTTTGGGAGGTGCTGCCGAAGAAGCCTTGGCGAGTTGCTGCAGTGCATCTCTTGCATTTCTACAGCGCCTTTCACAACCTCAGGACGTCCCAAAGAACTTTACAGCCAATGAAGTACTTTTTGAAGTGTGGTCACTGTTGTAATGTAGGAAGCACAGTAGCCAATTTGTGCACAGCAAGCTCCCACAAACAGCAATGTGATAATGACCAGATCATCTGTTTTAGTGATGTTGGTTGAGCGATAAATATTGGCCCAGGACACCAGAAAGAAAGAAAGACTTGCATTTCTATAGCGCCTTTCACGACCACCGGACGTTTCAAAGCACTTTACAGCCAATAATGTACTTTTGAAGGGGAGTCACTGTTGTAATGTAGGAAGGGAGAACTCACCGGGGAGAATTCCCCTGCCTTTCTTCAAAATAGTGCCATGGGATCTTTTATGTCTGCCTGAGAGGGCAGACGGGGCCTCGGTTTAACAAAAGACGGCACCTCCGACAGTGTAGCACTGCTTCAGCACTGCACGCCTGGATTTTTTTGCTCAAGTCTCTGGGGTGGGACTTGAACCCACAACCTTCTGACTCAGAGGTGAGGGCGCCGCCCACTGAGCCACAGCTAACACCCAATAGGATGAAAAACCACTTGAGATGTTGAAAGGCCCGGCATCAAATCTCACCTGCGACTCCGACTGAAGCTCGTTTCCTCATAGCTCCTGGATTCATTGGCCAGTTTTCGGTCCCCTCCTGATGGTCCTCCCGAATCATCGCTGGGTCCAATGTCACCGGGCGGAGTGGGCCAGTTTGCTTGAGATGTTTCAATGGCCTGAGTCTGCCTTGGGTCTGGGAGTAAAGGGGGTTTGAATATTTTGCTTATGTGAGCGTTCAGTGTAAAAATACATGGCAATTGTTTTAAAATAAAAACAGCCCAAAGTCTAACAATCCTTTCAATAATTCAAAGTCAGCTTTTTTCCGATTACTTTGGCAATTCTTTGTGAGGAATTTATTGCGCACAACAAACATCAAGCAAGAATCAAATTTTTACAGAACTTTTCTTTTATGTCGATTATACAGTGAGATTGGGAGTAATAAACATGTTTTACCATTAACAATCCCTACTGACTGAACCGAATACCAGATGTTGGTGCAGTTTAATTTCCTGGTGTTTAAAAATATTATCTCAGCAACATCTTAGAGTAATCTTCTTGTTTGGAGCTTGACTCATTGGCTGACAATGATTCCGCTTCTGAACTCGGTTAGCAGACTACGGACAAAGTCAAGGTCCCCTCGTCTGCCCCCCGCTCCTTGCCCCTTTTCTAGCAGTGCGGCCTTCTGCTGGTGTTTGATTCCACAGCCGGCAGCCTCCTTCTCCGACCTCGTCCAAAGGAGAATCGAGCCGGTGAGTTTCGGCAAGATATTCAACAGGTGGGGCATCACAGCCGAGCACATCCCGCCGCCTGACCGTGACATTCCTGCAGGGAGTCAGTGGATGGGGATCAGGAAAGGGCAGCCTTGCTTGTTTCTTCCTCTCCTTAGCCCAGGAGCATTAGGAACAGTCGTAGACCATTCCGCCCCTCGAGCCTGTTCCGCCATTGAACTAAATGTAGCAGCTCCCCACCTGACATCAACTACCTCAGGACAGACCAGACACTGGACCAGGGACATTCTGCTCCCCAGGGCTCAGTCCCACACCGGGCGGTGCTCTCCTGCTCTGTGTGGGGCTGTGTTTTGGGTTTACTTTCCCTGTCCTACTGAACGTCTGATGTACCTCTTTAAGGTCCAGTCTGAGATGGGGCTGACGAGCAGTTAATTGGCACATCATTTACTTAGGTCGTTCCTCACAGCTCTTCACTCCTCTAACATTTGTTGCTCATCTCTGCGCTGCCTCTAAGGCTTGGAATTGCCTGTTACATCATGATGACCAGAACCGTGACCAGTGGAGCACCGAAGAGCTGCAGCCTGGTCAGTGATTGAAGACCTTGGAGTGTGAGTATTGCAGAGAAGACAGGTGCAAACGTCTTGCTTGTATTTCCAGGAGGAGAAAAGGCCGTCAGGATCAACTTGAGAGGAACTGAGACCTGGAATCAAAGGCATGCAGGCACAACAGGACAAGATCACAATGAATGGGAGCGATCCTCGAGGAGTGGGAACAATCCTCCATCAGTGGGAACGATCTTTAGACAGTGGGAACAATCCTCCATCAGCGGAAACGATCTTTACATAAGAACATAAGAACATAAGAAGTAGGAGCAGGAGTAGGCCACACGGCCCCTCGGGCCTGCTCCGCCATTCAATAGGATCATGGCTGATCCGAACTTAGACTCACGTCCACTTCCCTGCCCTCTCCCCATAACCCCTTATTCCCTTGTCTGCTAGGAAACTGTCTATCTCCATTTTAAATTTATTTAATGTTGCAGCTTCCACAGCTCTCTGGGGTAGCAAATTCCATACATTTACCACCCTCTGAGTGAAGAAGTTTCTCCTCATCTCAGTTTTGAAAGGGCAGCCCCTTATTCTAAGATTGTGCCCCCAGTTCTAGTTTCACCCATCAGTGGAAACATCCTCACCGCATCCACCCAATCAAGCCCCCTCACAATCTTATATGTTTCGATAAGATCGCCTCTCATTCTTCTGAATTCCAATGAGTAGAGGCCCAACCTACTCAACCTTTCCTCATAAGTCAACCCCCTCATCTCCGGAATCAACCGAGTGAACCTTCTCTGAACTGCCTCGAGAGCAAGTATATCTTTTCTTAAATATGGAAACCAAAACTGTATGCAGTATTCCAGGTGTGGCCTCACCAGTACCCTGTATAACTGCAGCAAGACTTCCCTGCTTTTATACTCCATCCCCCTTGCAATAAAAGCCAAGATTCCATTGGCCTTCCTGATCACCTGCTGTACCTGCATACTAACCTTCTGTGCTTCATGCACCAGGACCCCCAGATCCCTTTGAACTGTAGCACTTTGCAGTTTCTCTCCATTTAGATAATAACTTGCTCTTTGATTTTTTCTGCCAAAGTGCATAACCTCACACTTTATAACATTATATTCCATCTGCCAAATTTTTGCCCACTCACTTAGCCTGTCTATGTCCTTTTGCAGGTTTTTTATGTCCTCCTCACTCACTGCTTTCCCTCCCATCTTTGTATCGTCGGCAAACTTGGATACGTTGCACTCGGTCCCTTCCTCCAAATCGTTAATATAGATTGTAAAGAGTTGGGGTCCCAGCACTGACCCCTACGGAAAACCGCTAGTTATTGATTGCCAACCCGAGAATGAACCATTTATCCCAGCTCTCTGTTTTCTGTTCGATAGCCAATCTTCCACCCATGCCAGTATATTGCCCCCAATCCTGTGATTTTTTATCTTGATCAGTAATCTTTTGTGTGGCACCTTGTCAAATGCCTTTTGGAAGTCCAAATACACCACATCCACTGGTTCCCCTTTATCCACCCTGTTTGTTACATCCTCAAAGAATTCGAGCAAATTTGTCAAACATGACTTCCCCTTCGTAAAACCATGCTGACTCTGTCCGATTAAATTATGCCTATCCAAATGTCCACTTTAGACAGTGGGAACAATCCTCGTTCAATGGGAATGAGCCAAGTGATACAACAAATCCATGTCACTAACTGAAGAGGGACAGGGAATTCTCCTGGTGTTTCTCCCTCGGATACACCAACCAGATTTGCAAGTCATTCATTTTATTTGATGTTTTGTGGGATCTTGCAGTGTGAAAATTGGCTGCTGCTTTTCAGAGTAATTCATTGGCTGTGAAGTGCATTGGGATGAGGATGTGAAAGGTGCTATCTTAAAGTTCCTTCTAGGTAGAGTTCATAACAATGTTGATTGTGCCTGGTCTGTGGAAGGAGTGGGGTTGTTGGGTCGAATGGGCTTTTCTTGGTCCAAGCTCTCTTATGTTAGTTCTCTGCTTCATCCCCTGCACTGAAATCCAAAGTCTCACTCCACCAATAGCTTCTCTACCTTGCTGGAAAATTGATTGTTCTCATCACACCCTTGAGAGTCAAATGTGAGGAGCCCGAACCGGACTGGTGACTATTCTGGGCTCATGGCTCTACCAACAGTGGAGAGGAAGATTGCCTCCCAGAGAATGGGGAGAATGTGGAACTCGCTACCACAGGGAGTGAATAGCAGAGATGCATTTAAGGGGAAGCTGGATAAGTACATGCGGGAGAAAGGAATAGAAGGATAGGCTGATAGAGTGAGATGAAGTAGTGTGGGAGGAGGCTCGTGTGGAGTACGATGATGATTGCACAGTGTTCAGTTCCATTCACAACTCCTCAGATAATGAAGCAGTACATGCCCACATGCAACAAGACCTGGACAATGTTCAGACTTGGGCTGATAGGTGGCAAATATCATTCGTGTCACACAAGTGCCAGGCAGTGACCATCTCCAACAAGAGAGAGTCTAACCACCTCCCCTTGACATTCAACAGGATTACCATCACTGAATCCCCCACCATCAACATCCTGGGGGGTCACCATTGACCAGAAACTTAACTGGACCAGCCACATAAATATTATGGCTACAAGAGCAGGTCAGAGGCTGGGTATTCTGTGGCGAATGTCTCACCTCCTGACCCCCCAAAGCCTTTCCACCATCTACAAGGCACAAGTAAGGAGTGTGATGGAATACTCTCCACTTGCCTGGATGAGTGTAGCTCCAACAACACTCAAGAAGCTCGACACCATCCAGGACAAAGCAGCCCACTTGATTGGCACCCCATCCATCACCTTAAACATACACTCCATCCACCACCGGCGTACCGTGGCTGCAGTGTGTACCATCTACAAGATGCACTGCAGCAACTCGCCAAGGCTTCTTCGACAGCACCTCCCAAACCTGCGACCTCTTCCACCTAGAAGGACAAGGGCAGCAGGTGCATGGGAACACCACCACCTCCAAGTTCCTCTCCGAGCCACACACCATCCTGACTTGGAAATATATCGGCCGTTCCTTCATCATCACTGGGTCAAAATCCTGGAACTCTCTCCCTAACAGCACTGTGGGATTACCTTCACCACATGGACTGCAGCGGTTCAAGAAGGTGGCGCACCACCACCTTCTCAAGGGCAATTAGGGATGGGCAATAAATGCTGGCCTTGCCACGAAGCCCACATCCCTTGAATGAATTTTAAAAAACACCGACATGGACCAGTTGGGTCGAATGGCCTGTTTCTGTGCTGTACATTCCATGTAATTCTATGTAACATGACTGCCCTCAAATTTTTAGCAACGTTTATGGCCCCCGTGTGTTTTGCGATCATATTTGCAGCATTCCATCCATTTTTCTATTGCAAACCGCACATGACTGGCCTCACTGATTGTACCTCGAACTTGGCTACAGAACCAGCACCACCACACTTCAAGCAGCAAGATTAAATAGTGAAAGAACTACCTTTCACTTTAAGGATTGGGGAGTGGGGGTGCACGGGGAGGAAAGTTCCATTCTCTTCAGCTGTACATGCAGGGCCTCATTTTCTTCTTAATAAATAGCACCTTTTGTCAAACTGGACATATTTTCTCTGGCACACAAGAAATAGAGCGTATGGTAAACAGTCTTTTATCTGGGTCAGGGGATTTTAAGTGAACGATAACCTCTCACTGAGAACTGTAGGGCTTCCTGACAAAGCAGTGTGGGAGAGAGAAAACACAGCTTGTCCTGTAGCACGCCTCAAATCAAATCACACGTTATTAAATGCTCTTCAATATCAATTCACAACCGTTCAAAGGAAAATTCAATCTCGGACCAGTCTTATTGATGTGTGAAGTCATGCGGTGGAAGAACAAAGGACTTATTGTGACTGATTAGAACCATGTTTCAACCAGGGCCCCTGTATCTAATGCCACATGATGTAGACGCAGTCACAGCAGGCGATCCCAGCCACGCATTTCAACTAATAGAACCATTCCCAACCGGCGTCTGTCCTGCTGCGTACTCTGGCTCTGGAAACAGATCAGGGCGAGGTGATCTTGATGGGATCTCCTTTCTAACGCCACAGCATTGTCATTGAAGACAACAACGACTTGCATTTATATAGCGCCTTCAACGTAGTGATCCGTCCCAAGGCGTTTCACAGGAGCGATTATCAAAACAATAATTAGATGATACAGACTGTGGGGGTGCAGTTGGCCAGCCGCTCATGCCCGATTCCTGTGCGCTGGTTGAGTGTGCGGGGGATGGATTTTGGGTGGTGGCATTTCACGCGGGATTCCCCCAGAAGTGCGCCAGATGCCAAATTATGAAGCCGGGCCTTTAAATATGCAAATCGGGGCCCAACGCCCATATAAGGACACGCTTCCCACATTTGGTAGAAACTGCCTGAGTGGGGCCGCTCAGTTTTTCTGGGCCCACTGCGGCTGAACCAGTGGTGTTTAAAGGGACCGCTGGATCACCGACAAATAGGTGACATGGAGCTAGGAGCAGGAGGAGAGCGGCCTCCTGACACCACCGCTTCCAGCCCAGGCTCGCTGGCTCTGAGTCTCACCAACCCTCCACACCCTCCCCACATCTCCCCCTCCCCAACCCTCCCCACCCACTCTCCTCCCAACCCCACCCAACCAGTCTCAGCCGTGGCTCAGTGGGCAGCTCTCTCTCTAGCTTCTAAGTCAGAAGGCTGTGGGATCAAGTCCCACTCCAGAGACTTGAGCACAAAAATCCAGGCTGACACTCCCAGTGCAGTGCTGAAGGAGCGCCACATTCTCACCACTCTCTGGGTAAAGAAGTTTCTCCTGAATTCCCTATTGGGTTTATTAGTGACTATCTTATATTGATGGCCTCTAGTTCTGGTCTCCCCCATAAGTGGAAACATCTTCTCTCTGTCTATCCTATCGAACCCCTTCATAATTTTAAAGACCTCTATCAGGTCGCCCCCTCAGCCTGACCCAGCCTGTTCACTCTTTCCTGATAGCTGTACCCTCTCAGTTCTGGTATCAACCTTGTGAATCTTTTTTGCACCTCATTTAGTGCCTCTCTATCCTTTTTATAATATGGAGACTAGAACTGTGCACAGTGCTCCAAGTGTGGTCTAACCAAGATTCTATACAAGTTTAACATGACTGCCCTGCTTTTCAATGCTATCCCTCTAGAAATGTACCCCAGTGCTTGGATTGCTTTTTATATGGCCTTGTTAACCTTATTATGTGTATTTATTTATTTATTGCCCATCCTAAGTTGCCCCTGAGAAGGTGGTGGTGGGCCTTCTTCTTGAACCGCTGCAGTCCGTGTGGTGAAGGTGCTCCCACAGTGCTGTTAGGGAGGGAGTTCCAGGATTTTGACCCAGCGACGATGAAGGATCGGCCGATATACTTCTAAGTCAGGATGGTGTGTGACTTGAAGGGGAACTTGGAGGTGGTGGTGTTCCCATGATATTGCGCTTGTCCTTTTTGTTGGTAGAGATTACAGAGGAGGGAGGTGCTGTCATTATAAGCTCTATTGAGATAGATAGATCAATTGAAAGTATGTTACCACAGCTTACAGAAACAGTGGGATCAGCGATGAAGAAATGCATCGCAGATGACAATTGAAATAAGTTATTTAGAAAAGGCAATTTCTCAGAGTGTGAGCGATTCTCTGGTATGTGGCGGTTGGCTATAATCCTACGCTTCTGTCGATGGGAAGAAGTTTAATTCAAGCCCAGACCTTACTGCAGTTCAGTGCAGTCGAGACTAGTTCTAAAATATCCTCAGGAACTGGGATGTTCCCAGTTCCCAGACTCCTACCGGCCATTAATTGGCGCAATATTCTGATGCCATTGGGTGAAGTAGGCATTCCAAGTGCTCTGTTGTCACTGGGCAGGGACTGGTGAGGGAGATGGCACTCACGTTCAAGACAAGTCACCACTGTTTCCTGCCTTCTGTCTTTCCCACTCCAGAAACTTGAGTACAAATTCCATGCTGACGTCCACTACAGTACTGAGGGAGTGCTACACTGTTGGAGGGGCAGTACTGAGGGAGCGGCGCACTGTCAGAGGGGCAGTACTGAGGGAGCGCCGCACTGGCGGAGGGGCAGTACTGAGGGAGCGGCGCACTGTCAGAGGGGCAGTACTGAGGGAGCGCCGCACTGTCGGAGGGGCAGTACTGAGGGAGCGGCGCACTGTCGAAGGGGCAGTACTGTGGGAGCGCCGCACTGTCGGAGGGGAAGTACTGAGGGAGCGCTGCACTGTCAGAGGGGCAGTACTGAGGGAGCGCCACACTATCGGAGGGTTAGTACTGAGGGAGCGCGGCACTGTCGGGTGGGCAGTACTGAGGGAGCACTGTACTGTCAGAGGGGCAATACTGAGGGAGCACTGCACTGTCAGAGGGGCAGTACTGAGGGAGCGCTGCACTGGCGGAGGGGCAGCACTGAGCTCCGGTGCACTGTCGGAGGGACAGTACCGAGGGAGCGCTGCACTGTCGGAGGGGCAGCACTGAGGGAGCGGTGCACTGTCGGAGGGGCAGTACTGAGGGAGCGCCGCACTGTCGGAGGGGCAGTACTGAGGGAGCGCCGCACTGTCAGAGGGGCAGTACTGAGGGAGCGCCGCACTGTTGGAGGGGCAGTACTGAGGGAGCGCCGCACTGTCGGAGGGGCAGTACTGAGGGAGCGCCGCACTGTCAGAGGGGCAGTACTGAGGGAGCGCTGCACTGTCGGAGGGGCAGTACTGAGGGAGCGCCGCACTGTCGGAGGGGCAGTACTGAGGGAGTGCTGCACTGTCAGAGGGGCAGTACTGAGGGAGCGCCGCACTGTTGGAGGGGCAGTACTGAGGGAGCGCCGCACTGTCGGAGGGACAGTACTGAGGGAGCGCCGCACTGTCAGAGGGGCAGTACTGAGGGAGCGCTGCACTGTTGGATGTGCCATCTGCCCTCTCAGGTGGATGTAAAAGTTCCCATGGCACCATTGGAAGAAGAGCAGGGGAGTTCTCCTCGGTGCTTGGCCAATATTTATCACTCAATGAACATCACTAAAACAGATTATCTGGTCATAATCACATTGCTTTTTGTGGGAGCTTGCTGTGCACAAATTGGCTGCCGTGTTTCCCACGTTACAACAGTGACCACACTTTAAAAGTACTTCATTGGCTGTAAAGCGCTTTGGGATGTCCGGTTGCTGTGAAAGGCGCTATAGAAATGCAACTCTCTTGTGTTTTTCATTTGGCTCTCCCTCAGTGATTGTTCGGGTCATCTGCTCCACATTCTCAGAACCCTTTGTGTGAAGAAAGGTTTTCTGATTCACTGTTAATTTAGCGCAAATTCGAAAGCCCCGATTTTAACCTAACCCTTGTGGTGAGACCAGGGCGGGTTTGGTCAGACCCCCGATTTACTCCCCACCCAATTTTATGCTGCATGAAATCTGTCCCCCAACTCACCCCGTTCTCGCCGGCAGGTCAGTTTATACAATCCTGTCCCCTTGTTCTGGATTCCCCCACTAGAGGGAAGAGTTGCTTCCCATTGACCTCACCAATTCCCGTCACCATTTTAAAACATGTTAAAGCATGTTACTGAGGCCCACAGCCTCTCATCAGAAACCCGCAGGCAGTTAACATCCCCCCATCAACAACAACTGGCATTTATATAACGACTTTAATGTAGTAACACGTCCCAGGGCGCTTCACAGGAGCGTTATTGAACAAAATTTGACACCGAGCCACGTAAGGAGATATTAGGACAGACGACCAAAAACTTGGCCAGAGAGGTCAGTTTTAAGGAGCCTCTTAAAGGAGGAGAGGCGGAGAGGTTTAGGGAGGGAATTCCAGAGCTCGGGGCCCAAGCAGCTGAAGGCACGGCCACCAATGGTGGTGGGATTAATATTGGGGGATGTGCAAGAGGCCAGAATTGGAGGAGCGCTGAGATCTCGGAGGGTTGTGGGGCTGGAGGAGCGCCGAGATCTCAGAGGGTTGTCGGCAATGCTCCCTGTAATTTTTTTCGGGCCGCCATGGCCCATTCAACATACCGTGCAGGTGCGGTTTTTGCTATTGAAAAGCCAGCAAGCCAGCTGCGTGGGACCCCTGGAGTGCTGCACAGCCGCACAGCAGAGCAGCTTACAAGAAACAT
Source organism: Somniosus microcephalus (assembly GCF_052327205.1). Lineage (NCBI taxonomy): Eukaryota > Metazoa > Chordata > Chondrichthyes > Squaliformes > Somniosidae > Somniosus > Somniosus microcephalus. The sequence goes on from NC_141004.1 coordinate 5,207,749, forward strand.
TGGTTGTAGGGCTAGAGGAAGTTAGGGCCATAAATATAAAATAGTCACTAATAAATCCAATAAAGAATTCAGGAGAAACGCCTTTACCCAGAGAGTGGTGAGAATGTGGAACTCACTACCACAGGGAGAGGTTGAGGTGAATAGTATTGATACATTTAATGGGAGGCTAGATAAACACACAAGGGAGGAAGGAATAGAAGGATATACTGACAGGGTGAGATGAAGAGGGGTGGGAGGAGGCTCGTGTAGAGCATAAACACTGGCACGGACCAGTGGGGCCGAATGGCCTGTTTTTGTGCGGTAGACTCAATGGGCTGGATTTTGATTGAGGAGGCGGGTAGGAGGCGGGACTACAACTTTCGGGGTTGTAGTCCCGCCTCCATCGAGTTGGGACCAACCCATGCGATTTTCACTTCACTGACCTTGTTGAGCCTGCCCAGCAGGCTCAGCAGGCCAATTAAGGGCCACCCAGCAACAGGTAACGTCACAGATTGACATTTCATCTGTCAAAAGCTTTTGACAGATGAAATATTAGCGTTTCACAGCTGTTTGAAGCTGTCAAACACTGACAATCTGTACACTAAGTTAATTCCTTCCTCTCAGGCTGATTTAGAGATCTCTCCAGAACAGAAAGCTGAATGCTGCAACTTTTGACAGCTTGCGGCCATTCTGTTTTCTGTGCCGGTGAGATGAGGGACTCCCGAGACCTGAAGGAAGGAAGGCTGTAAAGGTAAGTAAAACTTCTTTAAACACTTTACACACACCAAACGCACTTACCTCTGATCTCATGCACCTATCACTCACCTGAACACCGGACATCTCGACCCCTCCAAGCCCTTCAGCCCGACGGCCCGCCTCACTAACTTGGCGTGGTTTGGAGCCATCGGGAATCCGACACTTCAAGAATGAAAATAGGGATTAGGCTAAAAACTGCCTGTTAACTACCTGTTAACAGGCAGTTAATTGGCACTAATCCCCTTCCCGCCTCGGGGAGGCAAGTCCCAGTGCGGGTCGGGTACCCGCCTCCTTTGAAACTGGCATGGAGGCGGGTTGGGGGCAGGATGGGTTCGTGCCTCCCCGATTTTGGGATTTTAACCCCCCACATGCTTTGAAGGATTCGAAAATTTCATACATCTCCCCCCCACCCCCCGAAGATTTATTTGGTTTTTAAAAGAAACCCTGGTCAGACTGAGTTTTAAAATCCAGGGCACAACAAAATGGCTGCGGTCAGACCTCGTGACTGAAAGCCTGTCAGTTTCAATTTGGACCCTGGCAAGCTAACAGCTTGTGCATTTCAATGTCTGCAGCAAGGAGATCACGAAACCAGACAAGACTTTTGCATATGCATTGGGGACAAACCCAGTTACAATCAGACCTACGCATAAAGGCCATCAAGGTGTTTGCTCAAACAATCAAAATAATCAGCGGGGCCATCGAGACGGGGCTGGCCCCCATCAAAGAACCTGTTGGACAAAGGAGAACAGTTGCAGAACCGGCAGGAACCGATTACCGGCCATCCAAGTCGATGGGCCAAGATCAATACCATTTGTTTAATTCCAGCCCGCTCAAATCAGAGAAAAGAATGAGCTGATTGAGTGAAGGGATAAGGGCTACCGAGGGGGGTATAACTAGCCTCTCGAGAAGCCATTCGCTCTCTCTCGCCTCGCCTCCTGCGCCCAGCCTCGCCATCAACCAAGGAAGAAGACCATCAAAGGAGAGCCCGTCCAGGGAGGTAGGATACCCTGTCAGAGACCTTTTAATTACTGGGGTATCTCTACCTGGACGGTGAAGTCTGTGCAACAGCGGGACCACGTGACATTGGCAGGTGACAGGGCAAAGGGGCAAGGCTTTTCTTTCAACATCTCAGACCGGTGAGCATTATACTTCTGACCCATCGCAAGACAATCTAGCTAGGTGTAGAGGGTGGGAGTTAAGGGGATTGCTGAAATGTCATTTTAGCCATTTTCCCTCGATGTGCCATTTCTCCTCCCCTGTTAAGTGTAAGTGTACTGCATTCATATCATCCTTTTGTATAGTATTGTTATCTTATTTTCTCTGTTAATAAATTTTGGTTTTCTTTGTACCAAACCACTGGTCTGCTCGTTTGTCTATATCGCTATCTGCCAATAAGTCCGGGGATCAGAACTAAGGGGTGAGCGATCCGAACCACTCAGAGATAAGGCAGCCGGAGACATAACCGACTGGCCAAAGCAAGTAGCAAAACCCCCTACAGAATGGCGACTGCAGCAGGACCCCGGCAGCAGTGTGCGATATAGCAGACAGTGGTGCGGACGAAGGAGCCGTAATGGAAGAGAGGTTGTCTGATTATGTGTTTAGAAAGGTGAATATCACCAAGAAGTGGATACTCACCCTATTACAGGCTGAGCACCCCATAGATGCAGCCGCCCAGTGGACGGCCAGTAAACAACATAAGGGGTCAATAGAGAAAGCAGTGTGGCTTGTCTGCTACAAGAAACAGGTCCTACTGTTGGACGGAGTTGTAGCAGCACAGGCTGCCAAGCTTAAGAAATCGGCCCTAGAAATCCAGAACAAGGAGATAGAGATACAGGATAAGGTTTTAGCAGAGGAGAAATTGATAGTGGCGCTTCAGGTGCTAAACCAAGAAAGAATGCAGATGGCAAAAGAACACGAGGCAAAAATAGAGTGCCTGGAGAGCCGGGTCGCTGAAGTTAAGAATAATACAAGAGCAAAAATAGAGCGCCTGGAATGCCAGACCGCCGAAGTCAAAGGTAGCACAAGGTACAAGGTGGAGTGTTTGGAGTCCCAGGTCAGAGAGGCAAGAGGTAGTGAGATAAGGTTACAGGACACAATTGCCCGCCTAACCCAAGAGATAAGAGAACAGGAGGAGAAGGTTAAAGAAGTAAAGGCAGCATATAGGCTGGCTTGCGACCGAGGCTTTGAGGAAGCAGATCATGGCCCCTGTAGGGAAGAGATAGAATCCTTGAGTATGGCTTCAGCGAGGGCTAAGGGGATGATATGCCTTATCAGCCCAAAGGCAGGCCAGTGGGACTTTACCGGCAACCCAAGCAGAACGGTCCCACAGGCAGCGCAAAGAGATGAGCCAGCAAGGGAACCAGAGGTTTCACGGCCACCACCCATAGCTCCGAGCTTTCAGGAGGTCTGGCAGCATAGGGGGGTGGAAGATGAAGTGGTAGGGGAGGTACAGCAGCCCCCGCTAGATAGGCCAGGACCAGGACCGGTGTACCCCCTCCGACAACGGAGGTACGGCCCGCCCGGTGATGACGATGAACAAGGAGCCGTCCAAAACCAGTTTGTGGTACAGCATGGTACCCAGCAACTCAGGGCCATGGTTAGTCACATCCCCAAGCTCTCCGAAAAGGGAGACCCCTCACTGCATTTTAGAGAGATAGAACAGGCAGCTTGCGTTAATGACTGCGATGACGCAGAGCAAGCCAAGATGCTGCTGTTTTCTCTGGAGGGTAAACTCCTCCAGACCCTATCAGATGAATGTAAGAAGGGGCAGAAGGGATACGATGACTTAAGGGATGAGATATTGGAGGCCATGAGTATGAATGACGGCAGCCCGTTCGCCCGTGTAGAAAGAATGGTACAGCTCCCAGGGGAGTCCCTGCAGGCGTTCGCAGACAGGCTGTGGTCAGTCTACCGGAGGGCGTGCCCGGGAACGCCGGCACGAACGTTGATGGACCAAGACCAATTGGCCCACTGGCTCCGTTGTCTAATGACAAACTGCCTACCCCAAATCCGAACCCAGGCTGCGGCCTGGTTTGACCCCCGTAGCCCCCAGACCACCGAGGAAATGGTGATCCGCCAGCTCACGATAGCATTTAAAAATATAAGGGGTATCGAGATGCCCCAACCCAAGGGGAAAGCCCATGAGGTTAAACCTGGGGGCCAGAATAAGAAAGTGTGGCACCAGGAGGGAAACCGTCCCTCCCAGAATAAGCTGAACTGTTACGGGTGCGGGAAGGATGGCCACTGGCAAAAGGATTGTAAGAATCCCTGGAAGGAGAATAAGGGGAGGAATTCACCAGCCCCAGCCCAAAAGGCAGGGCCAGGTATCCCTCCCGCTGCGATCAAGCCACTCCTGGATGTTAAGTATGTGTATTGTATTGAACAATTAACACAAAGACTTAAACGTATAACTCAAACAGGTCTTTACTGGTTGGAGGTAGGGACTATACATAGGTCTTTACTTCATGCCCACAGGCGGGAACTGAGGGGGATCAGTACCCACAGTACTATTTATACCCCTATGGCCAGGAGTGGTACTGCGTATCACTACGCCCAACAAGTAGTGCAGTCCTGTCCATAGGTTCAAAGTAGCACACATATTACATACACAACATTCCTCCCTTCCTAGCTTTACAGTCATCTCCCCATTTAACATAACGTAATAACATATATACATATATAACTTCAGGTTTACATAACAGAATAACATAGATACATAGATAACTTCATGTCAAAACAGATCACAGATTCAGTCTCTGCGGAAAACAGTTCACAGATTCAATCTCTGTGGTGTAGTCGGTTCACGTTGCTGGAGTGACTCATTCAATAGTCCTTCCATGGATTTAACAGTTTGAACTTCCGAACTGAATTGGCTCCGTTCGGAGGGACCACGTGTGTGATCTGGTAGAGGTGATAATGGTTCAGATGGGTCATCTTCTGTTTTTACTTTTCCTTTTCTGCTTCTTGGAGACTCTCTGGGCTCCATTGTCAGCTGCCACAGCTGCCAGCTGCATGCGCAGTTCCTCCTTCTCTTCCTCCTGTTTCCGTCGTAGAGCCAGCTTCTCCCGATGTTCCGTAGACTTTTGGTGCTCCTCCATGATTTCTGCACTTTGGGAGTCGAAGTTACAAGCTGGGCAGGACAGGACATCGTAATATTCGGTGTCGTCCTGAGCTAGGCCAGTGAGAGGGTCGTCTATTTCCTCCATACCCAGCTGGACGTTAGCCAGCTCTTGTTCCAAATCCAGACATCTTTCCTGAAGAGACTTCTTCATGTGTACCTCTGCATCCAGCTTTTTCTGGGCTTTCAGCAAGTCGTTTACTAGTGACCTCATTTGTGATTTTAATACTTCAACTTCCTTTGGAGATTGATTGATCGGACTATGCAATCCCTCTACCGGAGCAGCTGTTTCAGCGGTCTGTTGTTCTACGTTGACGTGAGTCAGCGTACTTTTGGCATCCAAGGGCTGCTCTGTTGCAGTCATCTCAGTCTGTGTTGCCACCTCAGCTCTTCCAATAACCTTTGAGAGCTCCGAACCCCTTTCGTTTGAATATTGAAGTTCATGTTCAAGTTTTTCCCATTTCAGAGTCCTGTCCTTCAGCATATGCAGGAGTTGGCTGACCGTTAACTCCTCTGACATCAGACGTTTTGTGTGCTCCTGCTCCATTTTCTCCATCAGCTGCTTCTGTTGTCTTTCCAGATTCTCCAACTCTATATCAAAGAACTCTTTCGTTGCATTCAACTCTTGCTCAAAACGGCGAAGCATTTGTTCTAATTGCTGTTGTAGTTTGAAATGGAGTTGAGTTCGAGCCCGGTGTCCCTCAGAAATGGGCACATCAGTAGACTTGCCAGACTCAGAATCCACAGTTAAACTATGTTGTTGTTGCTCAGTGGAATTCTGTGCTGAAACTTTGTCTTTTGCACCTGAGTTGGGCTTACCATCATCCGTTCCAGAGTCTGGGCTGACTATCTTCACTGAGTTCTCACTCGTTATTGTTTGTAGGAAATGCCAGTCCATATTCATTTTCCTAATCCACTCCCGTCCTAGTAGTGGAGGACCTCCTTCAGATATCACATATAAGTCCATTATTTGACTGTCTTCGCCCTTGTGGGCCACTGCAACCTCTATTTTCCCGATGGGGTACACTCTTTGCCCCGTGTATGTTTTCAATATAATCCCCGTATCCTGTAGGGGAATATGTTGGAATAACTTTCCGTAATCTTTCTTATTTATGATCGTCAATGCCGATCCAGTGTCCAATTCCAGTTTTACTTGGACTCCTTCTATCTGAAGAGTGACCCAAATTGTCTGGAGGTCTGCACCCTTACCAGCGTTGAGTACTCTTAAGCTAGCCAGTTCATTACAGCTTAAGCTAGCCAGTTCATTACTGCTAGCGTCTGAATCGGACTCCTGTTCGGTCACCTTGTGTACCTTTGCGTATTTTCCTTGCGGTGACTTCTTGTTGCTGGTCTTCTTCCCTGACCTGCATACTCTAGCTATATGTCCAAGCCTACCACAAGTTCTACATTCTTGGTTTTTAAACCAACACTGGTTCTGATCATGCGTTGTCTTTCCACAACGATAACATTTGCCAGAACTCACACCCAATTTGTGTGCACTGAGCTCCGGTGACCGTAGCTGCATTACTGCCGTGCCTCTCGCTGCGGCTTCGTGTGCTGCTGCCATAGTGACCGCCTTCTCAAGCGTCAGCTCATTCTCCTCGAGTAGTCGCTTTTGTGTATCCTGTTTAAATAAACCACACACAAATTTGTCTCGAAGTGCCTCTGTCAGTCCCGTTCCAAACTGGCAATATTTCGCTAATTTACACAATTCCAGCAAATAATCAGCATTGCTTTCATGCTGTAGCTGCCTTCTGTCGTAAAATTTAAATCGTTCCGCTAGCATCAGCGGCGTGGGGTTTAGATGATCTTTCAGGACAGTAACAATCTCATCGAACGTCTTATCCGCCGGTTCATCTGGTGATAACAGGTGTTTCAATTGCCCGTATGTCTTCGCACCCATTAAATTTAATAATGTTAGTGCTTTATCAGCCTCACGAATTTTATTGGCCTTACAATAATTTTTAACTCGTTCAACATATATGGCCCAATCTTCGATGTCACTATCAAAGTTGCTAATATTCCCGTGTTTAGGCATTGTAGTACTTTATCAGATTTGCAATTTCTCAGATTTTTTTTTTTTTTACTGTTATCCAAGATGGCGGCTTCCCGCTCTTGCCGTCGTCCTCCGCCCACAAAATGGCGGTTTTCCCGCTTCTGCCTTCTTCCCCAGCGGTTTTCCCGCGAAAAATGGCGGCTTTCCCGCGCTTCTCGCTCTCCCCGCCCACTTCAATGGCAGTTTTCCCGCGCTTCTCGTCGCTGACTTTCAGCCCGACTGCGGCTCTTATCTCCTGTGCGATCGCTGGTGCACCGCCCGCCCGAAACGGTTCTCAGCCCTTATCACCGGTGCGATCGCTGGCCCGCTAAGCGCCTCCCGCTTGAAGCGGCTCCCGGCCTCTGGCTCACCCGCTCGGCAGCTCTTGCTCGCTCCCTCCCGGGCTCTGGCTTACCCGCTCGCGCCCTCCCGGGCTCTGGCTTACCCACGAGGTTATGGGGGCTTCAGGGTCCTAATGCCTGTCGCTTCCAGTCGCTGGAAGCTGTCAGGATTTCTGCTGCCCTTCAGTTTTCAGTGGGGTGTTGAGGATTGGAACCTCTCTTCAACGTCCTGTCTTTGGACGAAGCCGCTGTGGAATAACTGCCGCAGGGTTCGAACCGACTCGTCGCCAGTGTTAAGTATGTGTATTGTATTGAACAATTAACACAAAGACTTAAACGTATAACTCAAACAGGTCTTTACTGGTTGGAGGTAGGGACTATACATAGGTCTTTACTTCATGCCCACAGGCGGGAACTGAGGGGGATCAGTACCCACAGTACTATTTATACCCCTATGGCCAGGAGTGGTACTGCGTATCACTACGCCCAACAAGTAGTGCAGTCCTGTCCATAGGTTCAAAGTAGCACACATATTACATACACAACACTGGAGTCGATACAGTCCCTACGATCTCTCCTCCCGGCCAGCCAGGGGAAAGTAGCAGCCACCACCAGTGCTTTGACCCCGTCTGCCCCATCCAACTCCCAGCAATGACTAGAACCAGCGCAGCCTGTCGACCTGTGTCCCCACGAAAATGCTGAGGGGAGCAGGCCCTATGTTAAGATGGGGGTGAAGACGGTGCAGGGGAGATATTCAGTGGACACTGGAGCTTCCAGCACGGTGGTCCATTCAGAAGACCTGACCAATTCACCCCGGTCTAACAAGGTCCCATTTAGCTTAATGGGATCCACAGGGAACGAGCAGGCTGGAGAAAGGTCAAAACCTTTGGCCATAGATTTAGGATCCCTCCATACCACGTGGGAGGGTAACCAAAAGACCGACGAGGTGGCCAAGCAGGGGGACAGGGAAGGAGAGTTCTGGGACCCCTGTAGAGCAGGCCCGGTAGCAGCAATCCGGGACAAGGGAGGCACACAGGGGGTAGCTTTGGCCCCGGACGAAAAGCAGGTCCAAGCCCAAGATCCTGCCTTTAAGGCCGCCCTGGTAAGGAGAAAGAATTTAGAACAGGGTTACTGGCAGGCTGCTAGTTATATTAAACAATGTAAGTTGTTTAAACCCGAAAAGGCGAAGAAGCAGGCAGCTGGGATCCAACCCGAGGTTAAAGATCCCCAGCCCGCAGCAAGTTCAAGTACACAGGCTGTGCAAGCAGGCGCAGTCGCGTGCGTCAGGGGAGGAGTCACCCAGCCCCCTGTAGAGGGTGGGAGTTAAGGGGATTGCTGAATTGTCATTTTAGCCATTTTCCCTCGTTTCTCCTCCCCTGTTAAGTGTAAGTTTACTGCATTCATATCATCCTTTTGTATCGTATTGTTATCTTATTTTCTCTGTTAATAAATGTTGGTTTTCTTTGTACCAAACCACTGGTCTGCTCGTTTGTCTATATCGGGGTGAGCGATCCGAACCGCTCAGAGATAAGGCAGCCGGAGACATAACTGACGGGCCAAAGCAAGTAGCAAAACCCCCTACAGCCTCCAATCTCGCCTCCATGGCCCAATTAAAATCCTGCTCAATGTAATTCTATGGAATGGGCCTAACGCCTGTTTGAGGCCCCACTGTCAGATTAGTTTGCCCTGAGGAGCCAATGCCAGCACAGGATAACCAGGGCTACACGAGGCCTAACAGCCCGTCCGTAAAATGACCATTGCAGGCCACAACCAACAAGGTAAGGTTTTAAAATGTGCTGACCTGAATATGGAGCAGGAGGAACAGGTCTTGATCACTGCAGCTTCACCCCCCCTCTCCCCCCATACCCCCCCACCACCCCAAGTCCTATCTCGTTCCCCCCCACAGGCACTGCTGAACAAGGTTCCCTACAAGAAGCATCACTTCCTCCCCTTTCTCCCCAGCGAACACGTCTGCAGGAGATGTCTCCGCCTTGAATCTCTCTGGCTCAGAGTCGTTGGAGACACTCTGACACATAAGGGAGGGGGGGGGGTGGGAGTACCCGCACAGTTTGCTCCAGCCTTCGGTCGTACCTCGTAGAGAGGTGCAGGATCAGAACCAGGGTTGGTGTGACAGATAGTGTGCAGAGTCAGGGGAACCCAGGTGAGATAGAGAACGAGGATCTGCAGAAACTGCCTACAATGCTGCCTATCTTTGTGTCATCAGCAAATTTGGATATATGATCTCATTGAATGGATGAACAGGCTCGAGGGGCTGAATGGCCTCCTCCTGTTCCTCTGTATTTCAACCCCTTGAGATGAAGACCAACATTCCACTGGCCTTTTTGATTACTTTTTGTACCCGTGCATGAGGGCTCATTCGCCAGGAACACACAACACAATCTGGGGTGTGTTTGTTGATTCCTCGATGCAGCTCCTTTGCATCCCAAAGCGAAGCTCAATCCCTCACGTGATCAGTTTTATTCACCTTGGAATGAAGAGTGAGAGCTCCTAACATGGCTCATGAAGAATGGACGCTTGGCGGAGAGAGCAGAGGGCAGCTGACACCTGTGAGATCATTCTCCAGCGAGAGTCCACACCTTCAGGACACCAGGGGAAGAAATTAGGGTTAGTGACAAAACTCAACATTATTGTTTCTTCTTCAAGCACAACCCCCCACCCCAGCCTCCACCCCCGCCAAACCGATTCACCAGCACCTCAATACGCAACTGAAACTTAACACAGAAAACAATAAGATGTTTTTAACTTGAAACTTTCTCTGTGGTTGACCCTATGATCAAGTGTTGACGTGTCCTCGTGTTAGATTTCAGGCTTTTCTACTTTTCTGGTGTGAACACAACAGGACCGTGTTACAAACATTAACAAGTAGGTGTTCCTATTAGCTGCAAGGCCTGATGGAAGTGCAAATTTATTGCAGGATACACTGGGAGCCCAGTAGTGCCATAACACTGCTTCCCAACTCCAAATTAATCCCTCTGTGACACACACCAGGCTGTTAATTTCCCTCTAATTCTGCTGTCAACCTGGACCCTGGCTACACATCATTAATAATATATACAGGAGCGTTATACCCAGTGACGCACGGTGTGTTATTGTATAATATATACAGGAGCGTTATACCCAGTAACACACGGTGTGTTATTATATAATATATACAGGAACATTATACCCAGTGACACACGGCGTGTTACTTTATAATATGTACAGAGTGTTATACCCAGTAACACACGGTGTGTTATTATATAATATATACAGGAGCGTTATACCCAGTAACGCACGGTGTGTTATTATATAATACTAGCTGGAGTGCCCGGTGGTGCCGAGGGTTTTTTGAGGGCATGTTGTTGTTGGAAGAGAGAGAGAGAGAGAGACTGGGGGGAGTAGAGAGAGACGGGGGGGGGGAAGAGGGAGAGAGAGAGATGGGGAGAGAGAGAGAGAGAGACTGGGGGGAGAGAGAGAGAGAGAGACTGGTGGAAGAGAGAGAGACAGAGAGAGAGGGAGAGAGAGACAGAGAGAGAGAGACAGAGACAGAGGGAAGGAGAGAGAGACAGAGAGGGAAGGAGAGAGAGAGGGAAGGAGAGAAAGGGGAAAGGGGTGGGGGAAAGGGGTGGGGGGAAAGGGGTGGGGGAAAGGGGTGGGGGAAAGGGGTGGGGGGAAAGGGGTGGGGGAAAGGGGTGGTGGAAGGGGTGGGGGGGAGGGGTGGGGAAAGGGGTGGGGGGGAGGGGGGAAGGGGGGTGGGGGGAAGGGGGTGGGTAAGGGGGGTGGGGGGAAGGGGGGTGGGGAAAAGGGGTGGGGGAAGGGGGGGTGGGGGAAGGGGGGGTGGGGGAAAGGGGTGGGGGGAAGGGGTGTGTGGGAAAGGGGTGGGGGGAAGGGGGTGGGGGAAAGGGGTGGGGGGAAGGGGGGAGTGGGGGAAGGGGGGCAGGGGAAAGGGGTGGGGGGAAGGGGCGGGTGGGGGGAAGGGGGAGGTGGAAGGGGGGAATGGGGGGGAGGGAATGGGGGGAATGTGGGGGGGAAGGGAGGGGGGAAGGGAAAGGGGAAGAGCGGGAGGGGGGAAGGGAAGGGAGAAGGGAAGGGGGGGAAGGGAAGGGGGGTGGGGGAGGGAGGGAGGGAAGGGGGGAAGGGAAGGGGGGCAGAAGGGAAGGGGGAGGGGGGAAGGGAAGCGGGTGTGTGGGAGGGGGGAAAGTGGGGTGGGAAGGGGGTGTGGGGGGGAAGGGGGGAAGGGGGTGTGTGGGAGGGGGGAAAGGGGGGTTGGGAAGGGGGTGTGGGGGGAAAGGGGGTGTGGGGGAAGGAGGGGGGAAGGGGGGGGAAAGGGAGGGGGGAGCCAGCAGACCCTCTCCCCTCTGCCAGTGTTGAGAGTTGTGCTGCCGGCGGCGGTTGGAGAAGGCTAGGCCCTGGGGCCTCGGTCACCCACACAGACATGGCCCAGCCGAGCCCAGCGCCCCGGGCAGCCCGAGCTCCGCAGCCGCCGTTTGTCCACAGGCCACAAAGCACCCGAGCCCAGAGCCGGCGATGGCTCCGCGGAAATCCGTACCACCCCGCCAGCCTTTACAAAGATGGCGGTGGTGGCTACGCGTGGCTCAGGCCCGCCCCACCAGCCTTTACAAAGATGGCGGCGATCGCGGGCCGCTTGTTGAGCGGGACAGGAGGTGCCTAGCTCGGGCGTGGCTGGGGAGGAGAGGCCGAGGCTTCGAGGCCTGCAGGCAGGGTAACCCTGGAAGGTTGCGGCGCCCGGCGGAGGTAGCGAGTCAAGAGGGAAAAAAAAGGGTGAAAGGTAGGAAAATTAATGAGGTTAGAGAAAATATTTACAAATTAATTAAATTTTTTTTAAAACAATTTATTGTGTTTTAAAAGCAACTTTTTTTTGGCTGGAAATCTAGATTTGAAAATAAACACGCAGAAAGTGGGAAAAATAAATGAATAGTTAGGAATCAAGATGGCGGCCACTCACCTCAGCTCAGAAGGATTAGGCCCACCCACACATGCAATGAAATGCCCCCCCTGATGCACCGATTGGTCAACCATCAGGTTAATCCCCTGTACGATTGGTCAACCATCACATCACTCAAAGCTAATGAGCGGAATGTTGCTGTTTTTTGAACCTTTTTTGTATATTGTCTGAACAATTTTTGTCTGACCAAAAAGTAAATATGCCTATTAGAGTCCCCTAATGATAAGCTTTCTTTTGATATAACATATGTGTAGGTACGCTCTATAACTTTTGATTGTATAGCCGGACAGACAGACGGAAAGACAGACGGAAAGACAGACGGAAAGACAGACGGACCATTTTATACATATAGATATACAGGGTGTTATACCCAGTAACACATGGTGTGTTATTATATTATATACAGGGTGCAATACAGGGGGCAAGAGATGCTGAGGGTACACTGGGGAAATAAGATTGCCGAAAGACCAAAACTTAACTTTTTGCAGTTTCCCCGGTGTTTGGGGTTTCTGTGTATTGTTCATCCATTATTCTGTGCTCTTCCCCTGCTCTCCAGTAGGTCTGTTAAATGTTTGTCCACACGCAGTGTAGTGTAACACGGGATAGTATAACTTATATTTCCCTGGGCGTCATTGCTTTGTTTAAAAATATTGGCGTGCCGATCACCTGGACCAATGCCTCAATTCTTTCTTATGTCACTTTACTGGCTGCCACCTGTTATTCGGTCATTCTCGGGGGCAGACATATCGTTTGCAGTCCCAGGAACGCGGGCAAAGGGTCTGCCCCGCCTCCAGCTGCATGGAGCCGGTAACCACACTTTGGGAGTTGCTATCAGCTGCATGGGAGCTGTTTCGGTTTTGCAACAGGAGGCGCAATTTATACCGGGTGTGTGAACTGACTGTGCGTCACATTTTACCAGTGGTGTGAAGTCATCCCTAGTTTGCAGTATTTCCAGCACTGCGCAGCCAACAGTATAACTACAACTGGCACAAAGCAAACTTCCATTGCTCTGTTTGGGACTAGATATAACCTGCTTTCCTCCTTTTAATGTTGGTGTCAGTGGGCAGCACTCTCGCCTCCGAAGTCAGACACTGTGGGCTGGATTTTGTCAATGGGGAGCTTTTGGAGGCGGGACTCCCACTTGTTGGGTTTCAGTCCCGCCTCCATCGACTTGTGGCCAACCCACGCTATTTTCCCTTGATTGACCTTGTTAAGCCCGCCCAGCGGGCTCAGCAGGCCAATTAAGGGAAAGTCAGTTACAGGTGATGTCAGTGAGTGACGTTTCCTCTGTCAAGAGCTTTTGGCAGATGAAATGTCATCGTTTGACGGCTCTGTGAAGCTGTCAATCACTGACAATCTGTCTAAGTTTTGTCTTTACTCGAGACTCAACTAGAAAGCCTTCCTGACCAGAAAGCAGAATGCTGCAGCTTTTGACAGTTCAGCGGCCATTCTGCTTTCTGTGCCGGTGAGCTGAGGGACTCTGAGACCTGAAGGGAGTAAGCCTGCAGGAAGAAGTAAAGGTAAGTAAAACTTATTAAAACACTTTACACACACCTCACACACTTACCTCTGCACACATGCACCCATTACTCACCTGCACACTGGACATCTCGACCCCTCCGACACCTGCAGACCGACTGCCCGCCTCGCTGACCCTGGCGTGGTTCAGAGCCGTCGGGAAGCCCACACTTCAGGGCTCAAAATAGGTATTAGCCAAAAAAAACTGCCTGTTAACTACCTGTTTTCTGATAATTTATTCCTGCTTTTACCCCTTTTACTACTTTACCTTTATCATTATACATTCTGTCCCTTCCTGACACGCTCTGGTTTTTAATTCCTCCACTGCTACCTTGCTCTTTTGCCTTCTCCGCTGTCATTTTTATTTTTCACTCTCTTAAAGCCTCCCCCCCACTAATTAGTTTAAAGCCCTCTCTACAGCCCTAATTATTCGATTCACCAGGATTCTAGTCCCAGCACTGGCCAAGTGAAGTCCGTTCCAACGGAACAGCTCTCTCCTATCCCAGTACTGATGCCAGTGTCCCAAGAAGCAAAACCCATTTCTCCCACACCAGTCTTTGAGCCACGCATTTAACTCTCTAATTTTATTTACCCTAGCCACATTTGCACATGGCTCAGGTAGTAATCCAGAGATTATTACCCTTGTGGTTCTGCTTTTTAATTTGGCCCCTAGCTGCTCAAACTCCCTCAGCAGAACTTCTTTCCTTGTCCTATCTATGTCGTTGGTGTAATGATCAATACCATGTCATTCTATAGTGGACACTAGGTGGAGCCGTAGAGCTGTGTAGAGCTGTATATAAGACTACACTACCCAGCTGTATGTATATTAAGACTACATTACCCATGAGGCACCAGGCTACCCACAAGGCAGCAGTCAAGATGGATGCCTCTATAGATACTGTACCTAGTCCACATGTGCTCAATAAAAGTGTCTAGCAAAAGCTAGCTGTGTTCATAATAAGAATGTCTATTTATTAATGAACATAAGATGGTACCAGGATGGTGAAGATCTGCTGAAAATTGTGAAAAGCGACATGGAGAATTTGAAGCCACCAGAGCGTTTGAAACTCACAGGAAAAATCGACTACAATTGGCAGACTTTTAAACAACAATTCGAACTCTACATTGCAGCCATCGGATTCAGTACAAAGCCAGATGCAAGGAAGATAGCGTTGTTGCTTATGGTTGCAGGCCCACAGGCGATGGAGGTATTTAATACATTTGTATTTAATCCAGAGGAGAACAGAGAAAAATTAGAAGGTGTGCTAAAAAAATTTGATGCACATTGCTCTGCCAAAAAGAATGAGACCTATGAAAGATACATGTTCTGTTCAAGGACACAGCAGCAAAATGAGACTTTTGATAGCTTTATAACTGATCTGAAACTGAAAGCACAGACATGTAATTTCTCTGAGCTGAAATCATCCATGATTCGTGACCAGATTGTGTTTGGTATTCATGATAAAAAAGTCAGGGAACATCTGTTGAGAGAAACCGAACTAAATTTGGAAAATGCAGTGAAAATATGCCAAGCCAGCGAGCTAGCTCGAAAGCACGCGAAGACTTTCAGTGAAATCAATAATGATGCGATTGTAATGAGTGATAATGCTGCTGTCGGTGCTGTGTCCTGTAAGGGGAAGAAACATGGGCAGAACAGAAATGAAAAGCAATCGGAGGATGAAATTTTTAATTGTAAACGCTGTGGTTACAAACACCAGTTAAGACAATGCCCAGCATTTGGAAAAATGTGCACAAAGTGTAATGGAAAGAATCACTTTGCCAAACAATGCTTCTCAAAAGTAAAAACTAAGAAAGGGCAATGAGTTAATGTAATTGAGGACACTGATTTAAGTGAGACATTTTTTGTAGGAATGGTGTCATGTGACAATATCAAAACGGATACAGAAAATGTGCAGCCATCAGAAATGGACAATGCTGAACATAAAGTTAATGCAGTAAAAGAGGACAAATGGATGATCCCACTGCAGGTAAATGGAGCATTAGTTACCTTGAAACTAGACACTGGGGCAAAAGCAAACTTAATCAGTATGAGTGACATTAACAATATGAAAGAAAAGCCCAAAATACAGAAAAAGTCAGTACTACTGAAGGACTATAATGGACAGAAAATAGATAGCTTAGGTGTATGCAGACTTAAAGTGACAGTCAAAGACAAAGTGCACCATCTCATGTTTTCTGTTGTGGCTGAAAGACTTGATTCACTTCTGGGTGACAAAGCTTGTGAGGACTTAGAACTGGTCAAGAGAGTCTACCGTATAAACTGTGCCATAAGCAGACCAGATTCTTATGTTCATTAATAAATTGACATTCTTATTATGAACACAGCTAGCTTTTGCTAGACACTTTTATTGAGCACATGTGGACTAGGTACAGTATCTGTAGAGGCTTCCATCTTGACTGCCACCTTGTGGGTAGCCTGGTGCCTCATGGGTAATGTAGTCTTAATACATACAGCTATATACAGCTCTACGGCTCCACCTAGTGTCCACTATAGAATGACATGTTATTGATCATTACATCCCCCTTTCTTTGAGGTTTAACAAAATCAATATCAATCAACTTTCAAGAAAACAATAAAGATTGTAATGATCAATAACATGTCATTCTATAGTGGACACTAGGTGGAGCCGTAGAGCTGTATATAGCTGTATGTATTAAGACTACATTACCCATGAGGCACCAGGCTACCCACAAGGCGGCAGTCAAGATGGAAGCCTCTACAGATACTGTACCTAGTCCACATGTGCTCAATAAAAGTGTCTAGCAAAAGCTAGCTGTGTTCATAATAAGAATGTCCTCCTGTAATTTGTTGCAGTCCTCTTCAGTATATCGCCGATCCTTCATCGTCGCTGGGTCAAAATCCTGGAACTCCCTCCCTAACAGCACTGTGGGAGTACCTTCACCACACGGACTGCAGCGGTTCAAGAAGGTGGCTCACCACCACCTTCTCGAGGGCAATTAGGGATGGGCAATAAATGCCAGCTTTGCCAGCGACGCCCACATCCCATAAACGAATTTAAAAAAAAAAAAATTTAAGTATTGACCATCCGCCCCAATTTGGTGTCATCTGCAAATTTAGAAATTGTGTTTTTGATTCCAAAGTCTAAATCGTTAATGTAAATTGTGAACAACAGTGATCCCAGCACTGATCCTTGTGGAACACCACTTCCCACCTTCTGCCACTGTGAATAGCTACCTCTTACCCCACTCCTGGTACCATCTTATGTTCATTAATAAATTGACATTCTTATTATGAACACAGCTAGCTTTTGCTAGACATTTTTATTGAGCAGATGTGGACTAGGTACAGTATCTGTAGAGGCTTCCATCTTGACTGCCGCCTTGTGGGTAGCCTGGTGCCTCATGGGTAATGTAGTCTTAATACATACAGCTATATACAGCTCTACGGCTCCACCTAGTGTCCACTATAGAATGACATGTTATTGATCATTACACAGATGACTCGGTGGATTCTGTAGTGAATAATTTCCAGGATGTGTTCAAAGGATTTGGAGTTCTACCATTCACTTACAAGATCCAGCTAAAGGAGGATGCTCAGCCAGTGGTACATGCTCCACGAAGAGTTCCAGCACCCCTGCGTGACCAGCTCAAGAATGAACTGGACAGAATGACCACACTAGGAGTCATCAGGAAAGTCAAAGAGCCAACAGACTGGGTTAACTCCATGGTATGTGTAAAGAAAAAGACCAATGATCTAAGAATATGCATGGATCCAAAGGACTTAAATGCAAACATAAAACGTGAACACTACCAGATTCCCAAGCGAGATGAAATCACCAGTGAAATGTCAGGTGCCAGATACTTTACAAAGCTTGATGCCTCACAAGGATTTTGGCAACTAAAACTGGATGAAGAGAGCACCAAATACTGTGCCTTCAACACACCATTTGGCAGGTATTGTTTCCTCAGAATGCCTTTCGGGATAATATCTGCATCTGAAATCTTTCATAGAGCAATGGAACACATAATTGAAGGTCTAGAAGGAGTTCGGGTCTATGTTGATGACATCATCTGGGGCTCCACACTGAAAGAACACAATGAGAGACTGACTAAAGTGCTACAGAGCATACGCCAGAATGGACTGAAGCTCAACAAAGCCAAGTGTCAGTTTGGCGTCCAGGAAGTCACTTTCCTAGGAGATAATCTATCTGGTAAAGGAATAGAGCCAGATATGGAAAAAGTAAACGCCATACTCAAAATGCCCCGACCCACTGACAAAAAAGGTGTGCTACGCATCATGGGGATGATAAACTTCATTGGAAAGTTCATTCCTAACTTGTCAGCCAAGACAGCCTGTCTGCGAGACCTGCTATGTAAAACAAATGAGTTCGCATGGACAGAAAGACATGAACAAGAGTGGATAAACCTCAAAACAGTGCTGACAACCACACCTGTACTCACCTTCTTTGACCCAACAAAAAGAATCAAAGTGTCAACGGATGCATCAAAATATGGCCTAGGTGCGGTCTTGCTACAAGCAGAGGGTGAAGATTGGAAGCCTGTTGCCTGTGCCTCCAGGTCTATGACTGATACTGAGTGTCGATACGCCCAGATTGAAAAGGAATGTCTAGGCTTGGTAGTTGGACTAGAAAAGTTTCATGGCTACATATATGGACTTCCCACCTTCACAGTTGAGACAGACCACAGCCCTCTGGTTGCCATCATAAAAAAAAACCTGAATGAGATGTCTCCAAGGATTCAACGACACATGATGAAGCTGCAAAGATATGACTTTGAACTGATCTACACACCAGGCAAATACATAGTGTTAGCAGATGCACTATCCCGAGCACCCACAATGAGTCATGTGAGCTCTACTGAGGAAGACGTGGATGTTCATGTGAGTATGGTCACTGCTGCGCTGCCCGTGTCAGACACAAAATCAAAGCAAATAGCAGAAGAAACAGTAAAAGATACAGTATTACAAACAGTAATAGAGAACATTCATCATGGTTGGCCAAAAGGTTCCTGTCCAAAATATTTTCACATAAGGTCAGGATTCAGTGTCGCAAGTGGACTATTACTAAAACAGAACAGAATAGTCATTCCACAGGCTCTACATCAAGACATGCTCAAAAGGATTCATGAGGGACACCTCGGAATTGAAAAATGCAAAAGGAGAGCAAGAGACACTGTTTATTGGCCTGGCATAAATAAGGGCATTGAGAACATGATAGGCAAATGTGAGACATGTCAGAAACACAAAAACAAACAAGCAAAGGAACCAATGCTAGTAGCTGACATACCAACAGCACCATGGCAAAAGGTTGGTATGGACCTTTTTCATTTAAATGGTAAAGACTATCTAATAGTGATTGACTACTATTCTAACTATCCTGAGATGGTGCTGCTCTCAAGCACCACAGCAAGCAGTGTCATAATGCATGTGAAATCCATTTTCGCCAGACATGGAATTCCCAGGATTGCCGTTAGCGACAATGGTCCGTGCTTCAACTGTAAGGAGTGGCAACAGTTTGCAGCACAGTATGACTTTCAGCACATCACATCCAGTCCTTTGTATGCTCTGTCAAATGGTAAGGCAGAGAAAGGTGTTCAAGTTCTCAAGCAGCTACTGAAGAAAGTGACAGAAAGCAAGTCTGATCCTTAACTCGCCCTGCTGAGCTACCGAGCCTCACCTTTAGACTGTGGTTCTTCACCTGCTGAACTACTAATGGGTCGCAAGTTGTGCACCACACTACCCTGCTGTGCAAAAGAACAGCAAAGTGAGGAACTGAGACAGAGACTTCAACTGTTAAAGCTGAAACAGAAATCATACTATGACAAGTCATCCAAAACTCTAAAACCATTGACAAGGGATGATGTTGTCAGGATTGAGGATCCAGAGGCATGGAACAGGAAAGCTACAGTTCTTGAGGAAGTAGGACCAAGGTCATACACTGTTAGAACTGAGGAAGGACAGATTCTCAGGAGGAACCGCCGTTCCCTCCTAAAAACACAAGAGACTATTCAAGACCAGATTGATGACAATGCTGCAACTGCATCTTGTCATTCACCACCAGAACAATCTCATGAAGACACATCAGACTTACCCGTGTTGAGAAGATCCACACGTGAAGTAAAAAAGCCTGATAGACTTAATCTTTGAGTACAGTGTAAAGCTTTGAAAATGTGTTGACTGTTTTGAAAATGTTTATGTTTATAGAGCACTAACAAAAGTGTTACTGATATTATCTTTATTGTTTTCTTGAAAGTTGATTGATATTGATTTTGTTAAACCTCAAAGAAAGGGGGATGTAATGATCAATAACATGTCATTCTATAGTGGACACTAGGTGGAGCCGTAGAGCTGTGTAGAGCTGTATATAAGACTACACTACCCAGCTGTATGTATATTAAGACTACATTACCCATGAGGCACCAGGCTACCCACAAGGCAGCAGTCAAGATGGATGCCTCTATAGATACTGTACCTAGTCCACATGTGCTCAATAAAAGTGTCTAGCAAAAGCTAGCTGTGTTCATAATAAGAATGTCTATTTATTAATGAACATAAGAGTTGGTACCAACATGGACCACGACAACTGGATCCTCCCCCTCCCACTCCAAGTTTCTCTCAAGCCCAGAGGAGATGTCCTTAACCCTGGCACCGGGCAGGCAACACAGCCTTCGGGACTCTCGCTCTCGGCTGCAAGGAACCCTATCTATCCCCCTAATGATACTATCCCCTACCACTACAACATTTCTTTTAACTCCCCCCACTTGAATGGCCCCCTGCTCCACGGTGCTGTGGCCAGGTTGCTCATCCTCCCAGCAGTCCCCGTTCCCATCCTCACAGGGAGTAAGAGCTTCAAGCCTGTTGGACAAGAACAAGGGCTGCGGCTCCTCCAACGCTACCTCCTGGATCCCCGTACCTGCCTCACTTCTAGTCACACCATCCTGTCCTTGGCCACGGACTACATCTGAATTAATTACTCTAATTGGTGTGACTACCTCCTGAAACACAGAGTCCAGGTAACTCTCCCCCTCCCTGATGTGTCTCAGTGTTTGAAGCTCGGATTCCACCATACTGACAATTGCAAGTAATCCTAAGATCTCAATGTGGAAGTCCCATTCGCAAAATGACACACGCCACAACTACAGCAGTAGCCATCAGATTTTTTATTTACAGTAATCATCTGATGGCTTTTTAACATTAAACATCAACTTTCACCCAAGTGACTACCCTTGTGACTATTTGTGTAGTATCTTTCTCTTACGTGTGCTCCTACGTGGTGCTTCCCCTGTGGCTTCAGCAGATGTGGAGGCCCCTTACTCACTTTCTTGCTGCTCCTGTCTCGACACCTTTGGCAGGCATCCTCTGGGGTTGCGAACCTGTGAGGGCTCGTCAACAGTCTGCTGCTCCTGCGGCTGTGCAGGGGTTGAGACGTCGATCTCAGTTGGGTGTGGACTCTGGTGGGGCTCTGACCAAGGGCTCTACAGTGGCATGGAAGTGTGTGTGCTTGGAGAGGAGCCCCTACTTCCTTGATGCCTGCCACCAACTTTTCTCTCATGGGTCAGGTCCCCCTCAGCGCTTGCAAGTGGCTTGAGAGCACCTTGCTGCACATCAGGGGGGCCATGGGGACCCATATCTGCACTGGCAGTCCTACTCAGAAGGACTTCCATGAAGGTCTGGTTTCTCTGTTCAATAGATGACCATCGCTCCTCCAGAGATGTCAGTCTATTCTGAACGCTCACCATGTTTTCTGCACTCTGGCGATTTATCACCTCCGTGGAGGTTACCATCCTTTCCATGGTGATGCATTCATGCGCCAATGACTCCACAAAGGCTCTGCTCATGTTCGCTATGGACTCCTCCATTCGCTCCACACTCGCAGCGACCCTGGAGACAAAACCTGCCAGAGACTCCTGCATCTGTTCCTGGAGTTCCAGCACCGCTCTTCTTCTGGATGGACCCAGAGGCAAAGGGTCGACATGCTGCTGAGCCGAGCTGGCAGAATCCTGCGCCCTCTGACTAGGACTCTCCACTGCTGTCCCTGTCTCCACAATCTGCTGATGCTCACTTGTGAGCTGTGATACACCAGGTGACAACACTACTCTATCTCGCGATCTTCCCACTGAGGTGTGAGTGTCTGCGCTGGTGCTGGGTGCGCTGAATTCTGCTGACGCTGCGCCCTCAGAGGTTGCAGCTTCCTCTGAGGAGTCTTGAGGCTCAGGCTCTTCCTCCTGGACAGTGGGGACGGGTGCTTGCGATGGTCCTGTGGGGGAGTAAAGGAAAGTCAGAGATGTGATGCCAAGGTTACATGCACATTGCATATTGCAGATGATCATAAGTCCATCTGTTAGAGCTTCAGAATCATTATCAGCGACTCATGCAATGTCATTGAGAGAGATGGAAAACTATTCTGTCACCAGCTTGCTGTGATGTGCCCGTCTGTCCGTCCCCCACTTGGGAATCTTCCTCCACTCCCACGGTCTCCAGGACCGCCTCCTCCCAGGTGGTGAGCTGGGCTACTGAGAGTGGCCCTCCTCCTGTCCTCGCTCTTTCCCTCTTATTGTGAGCTCTCTTTTCCTGCAATGAGGGAGACAAGTGGAGTTTGAGTGAGAATGAAGGAGTGTGTGTAGAGAATCCATAGCATAGATGCTTAGATGGAGACAAAGATGGAGTGAGGTGGCTAGACCAAGGGCCCTCCCTGTGTGTTGTAAGTTGTAATTGCATCACAGTGATAGGGAGCGTGAGGGCTGCATAGTCGAATAGTTAGGTGAATGTGACCATAGAGAGAGGGAATGGGTAAGGGTGCATGGATGTCAGTGTCAAGTGGGATGTGGAGGAAGAGATTGCTAAAGCTGAGTGCTGGTGAGGAGAGGCAATGGGGATCAGATTGAGGGTGATGGGAAATTCATACTCACTTTTCCAGTGCGCAGAAGGTCATGAAACCTCTTCCTGCACTGAAGCCAGGTTCTGCGGGTTATCAACAAAGAGTTGACCTCCTGGGCCACCTGGATCCACACAGCCTTGGTCTGCTGGGGAGGCTTCTTCCTCCCTGAAGAAGGGAAGAGCAGCTCTTTATTGGCTCTTGCTCCCTCCACTAAAGCCTGCAGGGCAACGTCATCGAAGCGGGGTGCAGACCTAGGTCTCTGGCTGGCCATTCTTCCTGCAGGTCCCTCTCACTGCAAAGGCCAAAAGGTTGGCAGTCTGCAGAAGAAGCAAGGCTTGTTGCAGACCTTAAATGCAGCAGGAATGATGATGTCATCGGAGACGACTTTCAGACTGGAAAAACTCATTGGCCATGGGTTCCCACACGCTGGAACTCAATTGGCCAATTAAGTTAAAATGGCTTCATTCTCCCACATCGATTTAGAATCGGGTGGCTAACACGAAATGCGGATTACACGACCCCAGCCCGCCCCAGGATCAAAATCCAGCCCGAAAGGTTCCAGCCTCTGGAGCAGGGCTTGAACGGCTAGACTTTCTGCCCAGATCCGAGGGCCACCTCTGAGCCAAGGTCGTCCATCAGAGGAACAGAAAGTTTGGAGTTTTGGGGGTTGTAGGGATCACGGAGGTTACACCGATATGGAAGGTTGAGGCTATGAATACATTTTAACATGAGGATGAGAATTTTAAATCTGAAGCTTTGGGAGAGAGAGAGAATGGTTGGCATATGGAATTCGGTTAATTCAGCTTCTGAAAAGTGTTCATGTTTAGTTCATTCGATACATGGAAAAAATGTGGTTGGTATCATTGGAGAGAGAGAGAGAGAGATACAGATTTCACTTAGCAACAGCCGGTGTTCGCAACCAACCGGCCTTAGATATTTTCATAATACTGTAGAATGTTTCGATTAGAAATATTATGTTAGGATAAGAAAGTCTAGAGACTAGAAGGTTTATGCTTACCACAGCAAGGCCACGGTGTTTTTATGTGCTTCTAACGTTGTTGATGTATGTTGAAGAAAATGTAGACTTGTGTCTCTGGACTGTGTAGTGGTCAGAGACTACTGCATTAGGCAATACCAGCTCCAGTTTGATAAGAAAACAGTGTATAAATATTAGTTTTTTCTTTGTTCAAGCAGCCTAGATTTGCGTGATCTATCTGTGACTATACTTCACTTGTAAATTGCTTTCTATGCTGAAGTTAAAGAATAAAATGATTATAACCAGAAGACTGAACTCGTTACTACTCAAGTGAACAAACAGAGCCAGCAATGTATTATTCTGCTGCTAAGCTGCTGCTATGTGTGATTGCTGCATCTCTTTAAGGCACCAGGGTCTAATTGCTGTGGATTCCTCGGGTCAATTAGAGGCTAATTGTTCTCGGGCAGCTACCAAGGTCACCAGAAACCAACAGGAAATTACTGGATTTTTTTTCTTTTATATGTTTTTTAAGTGTGACACAGAATGTGTGACAAAGCACAACACCCACGATGTTAGGAACAAGTCTCAAAACATTTTAATCTGTCTGTCTGTCTGTCTGTCTGTCTGTCTGTCCGTCCATCCGTCCATCTGTCTATCTATCTATCTATGATAGCAAAATACTGCAGATGCTGGAAATCCGAAATAACAACAGAAAATGCTGGAAAAACTCAGCAGGCCAGGCAACATCTGTGGAGAGAAAATATCTATCTATCTATCTATCTATCTATCTATCTATCTATCTATCTATCTATCTATCATATACTAAAATACTAATGTAGGTCTGTATTCCATTGGAATATTCTATGTAAACATTTCAGAGGAACATAGGAACAGGAAGTAGGCCATTCAGCCCCTAGAGCTTTGTCTGCCATTCAACGAGATCATTTCCTGCGGGTTCTGCTATATTAAAATGTCCACACTTGCCTGTTATACTTACTGTTAGTGTTTCCCTAACACCACTAGTTTGTAATTCGATGGGAATCCGACTACACTAATCTATAACTATTCCCTGTCTCACTCAAAATGAGGTCTGAAAATTTTCATCCACCATTTTTCCTCAGTAGCTGAAATTTCTAATGTGCAAAATATTGTTTTAAACAAAATGTCAAGTGTCAGCTGTGGCTCAGTGGGCAGCACTCTCGCCTACTAAATCAGGAAGGTTGTGGGTTCAAGTCCCACTCCAGTGAGTTGAGCACAAAAATCCAGGCTGACACTCCAGTGCAGTGCTGAGGGAGCGCTACACTGCCGGAGGTGTCGCCTTTTGGATGAGGCATTAAACTGAGGCTCCGTCTGCCCTTTCAGATAGACATGAAAGATCCCACGGCACTATTTTGAAGAAGAACAGGGGAGTTCTCCCCGGTATCCTGGGCCAATATTTATCCCTCAATCAACATCACTAAAAAAACAGATGATCTGGTCATTATCACATTGCTGTTTGTGGGAGCTTGCTGTGTGTAAAGTGGCTGCCGTGTTTCCTACATTACAACAGTGACTCCAATTCAAAAAGTACTTCATTGGCTGTAAAGCACTTTGGGACGTCCTGAGGTCATGAAAGGTGCTGAAGAAATGCAAGATCTTTCTTAAATAAAAAAATACAGAAAATTACATATTTCACAAGATTATTAAATGTACCCATCGGCACATCTTTTAATGCCTCCAATAAAGGTTTTGTAGACCTCAGCCTCTCCAAAGACTTGGCCTTGATATTTTTACCCATTATTCCTAACTCCATTGCCTGAGGGCAGATTGTGCGGCTGAGCAGGTAAGTGTACCTAATTTCCCGGAACGCATCAGTACCGTTTAGTCAGCTGAACTGCTGGAATATTATTCTTTAGCTTCTAGCAGTTTCTGCTCAGTTGTTTTTCAAAATTCATAGAATCAGAGAAACCTACAGCACAGAGGGAGGCCATTCGGCCCGTCGAGCCTGTGCCGGCTCTTTGAAAGAGCTGTCGCGCTCAGTCCCACACCCACTTCTTGTCCGTAACCCTGTGAGTTCTTCATCCTCCAGAACCCGTCCAACTCCCTTTAAATATTATTGATGGAATCAGCTTCCACCTCCTTTTCTGATCGAGCGTTCCCGATCCCGACAACTCTCAGTGAAAATAATTCTCCTCCTCTCCCATCGGGATCTTTTTCCAATGATTGTGAATCTGTGACCTCTGGTTATTGAGCCACTCGCCAGAGGGGATAGTGTGTCTCTCTCTACTCGATCAAAACCTCTCATCATCTTGAAAACCTCTATTAGGTCACCTCTTAACCTTCTCTGTTCACAGTCCGAACTTTTCCAACCTCTCCTCATAACTGAAGTCCCTCATCCCTGGTAACATCCTGGTAAACCTCCTCTGCACCCGTTCAAAGGTCTTTACATCTTTCCTGAGATTATTTGAAGAAATGTTAGAGGACAAATTTGTGAAAGTTTTGTTCAGGTAAAGTAGCCCTTAAAGAGCCGCTGCGGCTCAGTGGGGAGCATTCTTACCTCGAGTCTGGAGGTTATGGATTCAAGTCCCTCTCTGAGATAACCTAGGCCGACACTCCAGTGCTGTACTGAGGGAGTGCTGCACAGTCAGAGGTGCCGTCTTTCGGATGAGACGTTAAACTGAGGCCCCGTCTCTGTCTGTTCAGATGGACTGAGGCGATCTATGGCACTGCTCAAGGAGGTACAAAGCGTTTGGCCCAGTGTGCTGACCGTCATTTATCCCTCAACCAACATCACCAAAGCAGATTAACCGATGATCACATCGCTGTTTTTGGGAGCTTGCTGTGCGCAAATTGGCTGCTGTGTTTCCCTACATTACAACAGTGACTACACCTCAAAAAGTGCTTCATTGTTTTCGGAGCACTCTGGGAGGTCCTGAGGAGATGAAAGGTGGTTTATAAACAACAGCTCTTTCTTTTTTCTCTGGTGCAGAGGGTGCAGAGGGTGGTGTGGGAGGGAGATCCACCATAGAGATGGATTCTGGATGGAGTGGGACTAATGGACTGAAAGAACCTTTTCTCACTCGGGGTTGTCTGCATATACTGTGTGCTTTGGAAATCCTGAGAATCTCTGGCTAATCTTGAGAATGAGTTGTTAAAAGACATTCTCCCCTCTCTTCCTAAACTTGACAGACCGCTGAAAGTGCCAGGGTGGCCATTGTTAATTAATATTAAAGAACAAATAATTGATTCTAACTTTTTCCCTCTGATGATTCATCTCCCTGGCCACACTCGGTTTCGCA
This sequence comes from Somniosus microcephalus, assembly GCF_052327205.1. Taxonomy (NCBI): domain Eukaryota; kingdom Metazoa; phylum Chordata; class Chondrichthyes; order Squaliformes; family Somniosidae; genus Somniosus; species Somniosus microcephalus. Next base: position 5,234,594 of record NC_141004.1, read on the forward strand.
GCCACGCAGTCCATTGGCTGTCGGCTTTGTTTGTGTGTTTTCCTCTCCCTGAGACTGGGTAAACTTCGAGTGAGTTGCAGATTTCTTCTGGAAGCGTCGGTCTTGCTGGAGGAAACTGAGAAATCCGAAATCCAGGCGATTTCCGCCCCTGGCTTCAGGAGGAGAGAGAAAGGGGGAGAGAGGCGCAGTGTGAGGGGCCAGGAAACTCTGCGGGAAACTCATCTACAACCAGCTCCAGACTGAGGCACCCACAGCAGCTCAGGGAGGACCAGAGACACAGGAAAGGGGCTGAGGAACCTTCCTGGGAGAGTAAACCTGCAGTAAGTTTGGAAAGAAAAAGTTGTTTTAAAAAAGTTTTTGTTAAGTTAAAGTTGAAGAACTTTCTGAACTTTTCCATTAAAACTTGCTTTGACTCAATCAAATCGATGAGGTTTACAAAAGATTTAAAAAGAAATCCTGCATGATTCATTCAGAGGAGGACAGACTTGGAGCGAAAGTCTCAGGCGGGTGAAGGCAGAGAGACATCCCATAACCCCAGACCAAGCTAAGCTGCGAGCCTGCACAAGTTGCTCATTATTTTCTGACATTGTGTGGAACAGATTTAAAGGGACTGTTTCACGAGTGGTCGCCGCTTTCTTCATTCACCGGGATCCCGTTTCCAGCCGCACCAGATGTCTCAATGTCTCGAGGTAACAGCAAACGCTGCAGTTCCACAGAGCAGGAGGCAGAGCCCCCGGCACCCGGGAGCCCAGCGTCCCGGGATAGAGGTAAGGAGCAGGGCCGAGCGGCCGCAGAGCCACCGAGAGGGACAGACACAGATACAGACAGGAACACACAGACAGAGACAGAAACACAGACAGACAGAAACACAGACACAGACAGAAACACAGACAGACACAGACACAGACAGAAACACACAGACAGACACAGACAGAGACAGAAACATAGATACACACAGACACAGACAGAAACACACACAGACAGACACACGGGTAAAGACGGAAACACGCAGGGGCAGACAGAGACAGACACACACAGACAGACAGAGACAAAAACACAGACAGACAGACAGAAACACACGCACACAGGGTCAGACAGAGAGACAGACAGACACACAGGGGCAGACAGAGACACACACACAGACAGACAGAGACAAAAACACAGACAGACAGACAGAAACACACGCACACAGGGTCAGACAGAGAGACAGACACACACACAGGCAGAGAGAGACAGACACACAGGGTCAGACAGAGAGACAGACACACACACAGGCAGAGAGAGACAGACACACAGAGACACAGTGAGGAACATAGTGCTTAGAGACATACACACCCCAAGAAACATGGCACAATACAGATACACACAACACAGGCATTCTCACGGAGAGACACAGACACAGAGACACATGTAGAACATAAATATGCACACAGCGACACTGGTGCCTGATCTGCTGAGTATTTCCAACTTTTCTCAACAAAGATGTCCACATTTACTGACTCCGAACTAATGGACACCTGAACAGACAGAAAGGTGCAGATAAGGAATCCGAGCAATGAGGGATGGATACACAGCAGAGAATAAAGTCAAACCTACAAACATATACAAACCTATAGAGAGACAGACACACAGAGACAGAAACACAGACACCCCCCAGACACACCCCCAGACACTCTCACACCCCCAGACACTCTCACACCCCCAGACACTCACCCCCCCAGACACCCCCCCAGACACTCTCACACCCCCAGACACTCACCCCCCCAGACACCCCCCCAGACACTCTCACACCCCCAGACACACCCCCAGACACACACCCAGACACACACACACCCAGACACTCTCACATCCCCAGACACACACCCAGACACTCACACACACCCAGACACTCACACACACCCAGACACTCACACACACCCAGACACTCTCACACCCCCAGACACACACACACCCAGACACTCACACACCCCCAGACACACACCCAGACACTCTCACACCCCCAGACACTCACACACCCCCAGACACTCTCACACCCAGACATACACACACCCAGACACACACACACCCAGACACTCACCCACCCCCAGACACACACCCAGACACTGCCACACCCCCAGACACACACCCAGACACTCACACACACCCAGACACTCTCACACACCCAGACACACACCCAGACACTCACACCCCCCCAGACACACACCCAGACACTCACACGCTCAGTTACAAAACATTAACATGATTGCGTCCTACTTGATTTTTGAAAGTTACTGAAATTGTATGGTAGAAAACAAGAAACACTTAAAAGTTCCTTTATATTTTGGGTGAAATGTTGGATATTCTGTCTGTGAGCATTGCAGGGTGAGTGCGATTTGAATGGATGTGAGGATCCACGGAGGTGAGAAATTTAACTGTTTATGGGCTGAATCTGAGCAAGTGTCAGCTGTGACTCAGTGGATGGAACTCTCTCGCCTCTTTGTCAGAAATTTGTGGATTCAAATCCCACTCCAGAGACTTCAGTACCTAATCCAGGCCGAGACTCCCAGTGCAGTGCTGAGGGAGTGCTGCACTGTCGGAGGAGCCGTCTTTCAGATGAGACGTTAAACCGAGGTACCGTCTGCTCTCTCAGGTGGACATAAAAGTTCTCCCTGGTGTACTGGGCCAATATTTATCCCTCAACGAACATCACTAAAACAAATTATCTGGTCATTATGACATTGCTGTTTGTGGGAGCTTGCTGTGTGCAAATTGGTTGCCGCGTTTCCCACATTACAACAGTGACTTCAAAAAGTACTTCATTGGCTGTAAAGAGCTTTGGGACGTCCGGTGGTCATGAAAGGTGCTGGAGGAATGCAAGTCTCTCTTTATTAAAGTCCAAAAGCTGACTGATGTACAATCCAATCTTAATGCTAAATTTATACACAGGAGCGTATGGAGAGTGTGCTGAGGGAAATACACTCGGCATCGAGATGTTTATTTACAGAGAATATTTTGTTACCAGCAGAGGTGTTACTGTTTTCATTTCTATTTAAGGATTGCCAAACCATCCGGGGCACATTCGCTCTTAATTGGCAGTATTTATTGACTCTGTTTACCAACATGCAATGATGCTCCTTTCTTGAGCCTGATTACCAAGGTGAGGTAGCCAACTACATCCAAAGGGTTGCTGAACCGAGAACCTGCCCCACCACCACCCCCCCCATCCCCCCATGCTCCCCTAACTGTCCAACATTTCAGGGGGCCATGCGGCCCCATCTTAGCTCATCCATCCAGACCAAAGTCTTGCATCCTCCCCAAACACATCATCTAACCAGCTCCCAGATCTCCGTGCTCCTCTAATTCTGGCATCTTGCGTATCCCCGATTTTAATTGCTCCACCATTGGCAGCTGTGCCTTCAGCTGCCTGAGCCCTAAGCTCTGGAATTCCCTCCCTAAACCGCTCCGCCTCTCTCTCCTCCTTTAAGACGCTCCTTAAAACCGACCTCTTTGACCAAGCTCTGGTCACCTGTCCTAATATCTCCTTATGTGGCTCGGTGTCAAATTTTGTTTGATAATCGCTCCTGTGAAGCACCTTGGGTCATTTTGCTTCTTTCCCAGGGCTGTCATCCTACTGAACTCCACAAATAAACTCTAAAGCCTGCACATCTGCCAGTGCACTTTATGTTTATGTTAATGTATTACAAGCCAAATTAATGTTGAATGTTTAAATGTCTTAATCTAAATGTACACTCTCAGGAGCCGCAAGCCTACATTTCATTGTACTGCACTTGTGCACTAACAATGACAATAAAGTTGATTATTATTATTATTATTATGATTATTAAAGGTGCTATATAAATACAAGTTGTTGTTGTTGAATGAGTGAGTTGCCACTGTCCCACTCAGAGCCCATTCCAAATGTCGATCTCTGTGGGAAAGCCTTCCTGTCATCTGCCCTAAACTGTCCTTTGCCCAGTTCTAACCTGTGCCCTGTTGTTCCAATATCCAGGCATACCTTGAACCAATGCTCGACATTAACTTGTCTAACCCGTTTAATAGCCTGCGTACTCTAGAAGGCCCTCTCAATTTCACCCCCATTCAGGAAGGAAAGCCCCAGTTTCTTCCATCTTCTCTTCCAACTCAATCCTTTGACCCCAGGGATCACATGATCTGACTCACACTCTCCTGACCTAGTGATATAACTCAGCACTCTATTTTAAATTGTTTATCATGGAATCTCACAGCACAGGAGGAGGCCATTCGGCCCATCGTGCCTGTGCCGGCTCTTTGAAAGAGCTCTCCAATTAGTCCCACTCCCTCCGCTCTTTCCCCAGAGCCCTGCAAATCTCTCCTTCAAGTATTTATCCAATTCCCTTTTGAAAGTTACTATTGAATCTGCTTCCACCGCCCTTTCAGGCAGCGCATTCCAGATCACAACAACCCGCTGCATAAAACAATGTCTCCTCATCTCCCCTCTGACTCTTTTGTCAGTTAAACGTCTTTTGGATGAGATGTTAAACCAAGGCCCCATCTGCTCTCTCAAGTGGACATAAAAGATCCCACGGCATTATTCGGAGAAGAGCAGGGGAGTTTACCCCGGGGTCCTGGCCAATATTTATCCCTCAATCAACATTGCTCAAAACAGATGATCTGGTCATTTATCACATTGCTGTTTGTGGGAGCTTGCTGTGCGCAAATTGGCTGCCATGTTTCCTACATTACAACAATGACTACACTTCAAAAAGTACTTCATTGGTTGTAAAGCACTTTGGGACGCCCTGAGGTAGTGAAAGGTGCTATATAAATGCAAGTCTTTCAAGTCTTTTTTATCTTAAATCTGTGTCCTCTGGTTACCGACCCTCCTGCCAGTGGAAAGTTTCTCCTTATTTACTTGATCAAAACCCTTCATCATTCTGAACACCTCTATTAAATCTTCCCTTAACCTTCTCTGCTCTAAGGGGAACAACCCCAGCTTCTCCAGTCTCTCCACAGAACTTCAGTTATTAATAACTGAAGTTCCTCATCCCTGGTACCATTCTAGTAAATCTCCTCTACTCCCTCTACAAGGCCTTGACATCCATCCAGAATTGGACACCACACCTCAGCTGAGGCCTAACCAGTGATTTTATGGCCATTTCCCCATTGTATTGTGAACTAGGTCAGCGAGCACAGAAGTGATGGATGAACAGGTCTTGGTGCGAGTTAGGATACAGGGCAGTGAGCACAGGGGGTGATGGGTGAACGGGACTCGGTGCGAGTTAGGACACGGGGCAGTGAGCACAGGGGGTGATGGGTGAACGGGACTGGGTGTGAGTTAGGACACGGGGCAGTGAGCACAGGGGGTGATGGGTGAACGGGACTGGGTGTGAGTTAGGACACGGGGCAGTGAGCACAGGGGGTGATGGGTGAACGGGACTGGGTGTGAGTTAGGACACGGGGCAGTGAGCACAGGGGGTGATGGGTGAACGGGACTGGGTGTGAGTTAGGACACGGGGCAGTGAGCACAGGGGGTGATGGGTGAACGGGACTGGGTGTGAGTTAGGACACGGGGCAGTGAGCACAGTGGGGGTGATGGGTGAACGGGACTCGGTGCGAGTTAGGAGACGGGCAACAGAGTTTTGGATGAGCTCAAGTTTACGGAGGGTTGAAGGTGGAAGGCCGGTCAGGAAAGCATCACAACTGTTGAGCCCAACCTTCCGCAGACCACACCCAATCTGCTCCATCACAATCTCCACAACCACCCACTTCATCTCCTCAGTGAAGGTTCTGAAAAGTTTCTCCACAAAAATAAATCAGGTGATCGTCCAAAGTACCTGCCCAACCTTGTCTCCAATTGTATTCATCCTCGACTCCTTGTCTTCCTTGATGTGCCATTGCCACAATCCCAATAGTTCAGGAGACAGCATATTCCGCATGGCATTCGATCATCTCTAGCTGTATTTCTCCTCAGTACCTTCAACCCTGGTCCTAACCAGCTATCTCCCCAGCTCCTTGTTAACGGTGTTAATTGACACAGTGTTGGCTGTTCTAGCTGAACGTCTCTTCCACACACCCACTGCTCTGTGAGGAGAAGCCCCTTCTAACCTCCAATCTCACTTGATGCTCCTTACCTTTATTCTCACGTCCTCTGGTTCTGTTGTCACATTTCCGAGTTCACCTGCCCTCACCTGCGCTATCCAATCCCCTCAACATTCGAAAGACCTACAAGTTCCCTCCCATCTTCCGTTGACCAATGAAAACAAGTTTAGTTCAATTGGTTTCTGCACGTAACTCTGTTATGACAATGCTGTTCTGTAACCGACGGGAACTGTGGTTTTATGAATGGCAGGGAAGTTTTGGTAGAGCTTTGCGAATTACTGGTTAGACCTCGGCTGGAGTAACATAGAAGATAGGAGCAGGAGTAGGCCATTTGGCCCTTCGAGCCTGCTCCGCCATTTAATGAGATCATGGCTGATCATCCAAATTCAGTACCCTGTCCCTGCCTTCTCCCCATATCCCTTTAGCCTTAAGAAATATATCTAACTCCTTCTTGAATGTATTTAATGAATTGGCCTCAACTGCCTTCTGTGGTAGAGAATTCCACAGGTTCACCACTCTCTGGGTGAAGAAATTCCTCCTCATCTCAGTCCTAAATGGCTTACCCCTTATCCTTAGACTGTGACCCCTGGTTCTGGACTCCCCGACAATCAGGAACATCCTTCCTGTATCTAGTCTGTCTAGTCCTGTTAGAATTTTATAAGTTTCAATGAGATGTAACTTGTCCAGTTCTGGGCACCACACTTTAGGAGGGATGTTGGGGCCTTGGAGAGGGTGCAGAAGAGATTTACTGGAATGGTACCAGGAATGAGGGACTTCAGTTTATGTGGAGCGACTGGAGAAGCTGGGGTTGTTCTCCTTAGAGCAGAGAAGGTTAAGGGGAGATTTGATAGAGGTGCTCAAAATTATGAAGGGTTTTGATAGAGTAAATAAGGAGAAACTGTTTCCACTGGCAGGAGGGTCGGTAACCAGAGGACACAGAGTGAAGATAATTGGCAAAAAATCCAGGGAGGAAATTGTTTTGCGCAGCGAGTTGTGATCTGGAATGCGCTGCCTGAAAGAGAGGTGGAAGAAGATTCAATAGTAACTTTCGAAAGGATAAATACTGGAGGTGAAGAAATTTGCAGGGCTCTGGGGAAAGAGCAGGGGGAGTGGGACTAATTGGAGAGCTCTTTCAAAGAGCCGGCCCAGGCACGATGGGCCGAATGGCCACCTTCTATACTGTCTGCTTCTCTGATTCTATAACTCCAAACTCTAAAGCCTAGGATTGCTGCTTGCACCTGACTGAACTCGCTCCAACATATCTCGAGAAGAGCTTGATCCTCGTTGTGCTCATTTTCCAGTGGGGGCAATTTCAAGGCGCAATGTCCCGCGCCCGATCTGTGCCCCATGTTGGTAAAGGCAGCTTTGTAGTTTCTCCAGCTGGCCACCCAAAATAGGTGTTAGGCCCCTTACATATGTAAATGAGACACCCCTGCCCGAAATTGGTTGGCGATCGGGGGCAGGAGCTGAGCTCTCTCCGCAGGGGATGGTCAGAGGCCCCTGTGGCCAGCAGCAAAATGGAAGTAAATTTTTTTTTTAAATCAATCAGTAATAATTGCTGTGGAGCAGGAGGATCAGAAATTCTCACCTGACACCATATAAACAACTTGCATTTATATAGCACCTTCAACGTAGTAAAACATCCCACGGTGCTTCACAGGAGTGTAGTCAGACAAAATGGGAGATATAAGGACCGGTGAGGTCGGCTTTAAGGAGCGTCTTAAAGGAGGAGAGGCGGAGAGGTTTAGGGAGGGAATTCCAGAGCTTAGGGCCCAGGCAGCTGAAGGCACGGCCACCAATGGCAGGACGATTGACCCCCCACCACCAGCTGCCGCTCCAAACCGGGGCCACCCCCACCCCCACCCCCACTGACCGGGACTTACCTTTGGGCATCGGGGTTTAAGATGATTACAGGAGTTGATCGGGTGGATAGAGAGAAACTATTTCCTCTGGTGGGGGGAGTCCAGAACAAGGGAGCAGAACCTTAAAATTAGAGCCAGGCCGTTCAGGGGTGATGTCAGGAAGCACTTCTTCACACAAAGGGTGGTGGAAATCGGGAACTCTCTCCCCCAAAAGGCTGCTGAGTCTGGGGGTCAATTGAAAATTTCAAAACTGAGTTTGATGGATTTGTTGGGTAAGGGTATTAAGGGTTACAGAACCAAGGCGGGTAGATGAAGTTAAGATACAGATCATCCATGATCTCATTGAATGGCGGAACAGGCTCGAGGGGCTGAATGGCCTCCTATTCCTATGCCCTACCCCATCTATGTCTTTTTTAAGATAAAATGCCCAAAAGCGCAGACAATATCCCAAATATCTGCCAAACCCACGACCTCTACCACCTAGAAGGACAAGGGCAGCAGGCGCATGGGAACACCACCACCTCCAAGTTCCTCTCCAAGTCACATACCATCCTGACTTGGAAATATATCGGCCATTCCTTCATCGTCGCTGGGTCAAAATCCTGGAACTCCCTCCCTAACAGCACTGTGGGAGTACCTTCACCACACGGACTGCAGCAGTTCTAGAAGGCGGCTCACCACCACCTTCTCAAGGGCAACTAGGGATGGGCAATAAATGCTGGCCTTGCCAGCGACGCCCACATTCCAGGAACGAAAAAAAAATGTGGCCTTCCCAGTAATCTGAATAAGATTAGGGTAACATCAAATGGCTTTGACATATGTCCCTCTTCATCCTCCGCTCCCGCCCCTTCCTGCGGGTGCATGGTTAGCTCTGCTGGTCGTAGCGTTGAGCTAGTCCAATACTTTTGGTGGTTTGTCTGCAATCACATCCTTGGCCTTTTCCACCTTTTCTAATGGAAGCCCAAGATCAGAAACGGGGCCTCCTGTTCCGTACACATCTCACATTCATATATTTACTTTAACATCCATGAAGATCACAAGTGACTTTTCATACCTCTGGTAAAATAGATAAGGGAGAACCAGTGGATGTGGTGTACTTGGACTTTCAGAAGGCTTTCGATAAGGTCCCGCATTAGAGATTAGCATGTAAAGTTAAGGCACATGGGATTGGGGGCGAGGTATTGACTTGGATAGAGAGCTGGTTGGCGGATAGAAAGCAAAGAGTTGGAATAAACGGGTCGTTTCCCGAGTGGCAGGCAGTGACTAGTGGGGTACCGCAAGGATCGGTCCTAGGACCCAAGCTGTTCACAATATATATAAATGATCTGGACGAGGGAATTGGATGTAATATCTCCAAATTTGCAGACAGCACAAAGCTGGGTGGGAGGGTATGCTGTGAGGAGGATGTCGTGAAACTCCAGTACGATTTGGACAGGTTGGGTGATTGGGCAGAAACATGGCAAATGCACTATAATGTGGATAAATGTGAGGTTATCCACTTTGGTGGCAAAAACAGGAAGGCAGATTATTATTTGAATGGCAATAGATTGGGAGAAGGGGAAGTGCAAAGAGACCTGGGTATTTTTGTGCACCAGTTGCTGAAGGTAAACATGCAGATGCAGCAGTCGGTTAAGAAGGCAAATGGTACGTTGGCCTTCGTAGCAAGAGGGTTCAAGTACAGGAACAAGGATGTCTTGCTACAGTTGTACAGGGCCTTGGTGAGACCGCACCTTGAGTATTGTGTGCAGTTTTGGTCGCCTTATCTGAGGAAGGACGTTCTTGCCATGGAAGGAGTGCGGCAAAGATTCACCAGGCTGATACCTGGGATGGCAGGAATGACGTATGAGGAGAGATTGGGTCGATTGGGCTTATACTCACTGGAGTTTAGAAGATTGAGAGGGGATCTCATTGAAACCTATAAAATTCTGTCAGGCCTGGATAGACTAGATGCAGGAAGGATGTTTCTGATGGCCAGGGAGTCCAGAACCAGGGGTCATAGTCTAAGGATAAGGGGTAGGCCATTTAGGACTGAAATGAGGAGGAATTTCTTCACCCAGAGAGTGGTGAACCTGTGGAATTCTCTACCACAGAGGTCGGTGCAGGCCAGTTCGTTAAATACATTCAAGAAGGAGTTGGATATATTTCTTAAGGCTATGGGGAGAAGGCAGGGACAGGGTACTGAATTTGGATGATCAGCCATGATCTCATTAAATGGCGGAGCAGGCTCGAGGGGCTGAATGGCCTACTCCTGCTCCTATCTTCTATGTTTCTATCTTTCTGGGTTTGGAGTTGGGAACCTGGGTCTGGTTTTACCAAGTAATGTGAAGGAAGAACTGCAGAGAGGCTGGGGAATTTTTCCAGTGCCTTTCACAACCTCCCAAAGTGCTTCACAGCCAACGAAGTACTTTTGAAGTGTAGTCACTGTTGTAATGCGGGAAACGCGGCAACCAATTTGCACACAGCAAGCTCCCACAAACAGCAATGTGATAATGACCAGATAATCTGTTTAGTGATGTTGTTGAGGGATAAATATTGGACAGGACACCAGGGAGAACTCCCCTGCTCCACTTTGAAATAGTGCCATGAGATCTTTTACGTCCACCTGAAAGAGCAAACGGGGCCTCGGTTTAACGTCTCATCCGAAAGACGGCACCTCCGACAGTGCAGCCCTCCCTCAGTACTGCCCCTCCGACAGTGCAGCACTCCCTCAGTACTGCACCTCCGACAGTGCAGCCCTCCCTCAGTACTGCCCCTCCGACAGTGCAGCACTCCCTCAGTACTGCACCTCCGACAGTGCAGCCCTCCCTCAGTACTGCCCCTCCGACAGTGCAGCGCTCCCTCAGTACTGTCCCTCCGACAGTGCAGCCCTCCCTCAGTACTGCCCCTCCGACAGTGCAGCACTCCCTCAGTACTGCCCCTCCCGACAGTGCAGCACTCCCTCAGTACTGCCCCTCCGACAGTGCAGCACTCCCTCAGTACTGTCCCTCCGACAGTGCAGCCCTCCCTCAGTACTGCCCCTCCGACAGTGCAGCGCTCCCTCAGTACTGCCCCTCCGACAGTGCAGCACTCCCTCAGTACTGCCCCTCCGACAGTGCAGCGCTCCCTCAGTACTGCCCCTCCCGACAGTGCAGCGCTCCCTCAGTATTGCCCCTCCCAACAGTGCAGCACTCCCTCAGTACTGCCCCTCCGACAGTGCAGCACTCCCTCAGTACTGCCCCTCCGACAGTGCAGCACTCCCTCAGTACTGCCCCTCCGACAGTGCAGCACTCCCTCAGTACTGTCCCTCCGACAGTGCAGCACTCCCTCAGTACTGCCCCTCCGACAGTGCAGCACTCCCTCAGTACTGCCCCTCCGACAGTGCAGCACTCCCTCAGTACTGCCCCTCCTGACATTGCAGCACTCCCTCAGTACTGCCCCTCTGACAGTGCAGCGCTCCCTCAGTACTGCCCCTCCCGACAGTGCAGCGCTCCCTCAGTACTGCCCCTCCGACAGTGCGGCGCTCCCTCAGTACTGCTCCTCCGACAGTGCAGCACTCCCTCAGTACTGCCCCTCCCAACAGTGCAGCACTCCCTCAGCACTGCCCCTCCGACAGTGCAGCACTCCCTCAGTACTGTCCCTCCGACAGTGCAGCCCTCCCTCAGTACTGCCCCTCCGACAGTGCAGCGCTCCCTCAGTACTGCCCCTCCGACAGTGCAGCATTCCCTCAGTACTGCCCCTCCCGACAGTGCAGCACTCCCTCAGTACTGCCCCTCCGACAGTGCAGCGCTCCCTCAGTACTGCCCCTCCCGACAGTGCAGCGCTCCCTCAGTATTGCCCCTCCGACAGTGCGGCGCTCCCTCAGTACTGCCCCTCCCAACAGTGCGGCACTCCCTCAGTACTGCCCCTCCGACAGTGCAGCACTCCCTCAGTACTGCCCCTCCGACAGTGCAGCACTCCCTCAGTACTGCCCCTCCGACAGTGCAGCACTCCCTCAGTACTGTCCCTCCGACAGTGCAGCACTCCCTCAGTACTGCCCCTCCGACAGTGCAGCACTCCCTCAGTACTGCCCCTCCGACAGTGCAGCACTCCCTCAGTACTGCCCCTCCCGACATTGCAGCACTCCCTCAGTACTGCCCCTCCGACAGTGCAGCGCTCCCTCAGTACTGCCCCTCCCGACAGTGCAGCGCTCCCTCAGTACTGCCCCTCCGACAGTGCAGCACTCCCTCAGTACTGCCCCTCCCGACATTGCAGCACTCCCTCAGTACTGCCCCTCCGACAGTGCAGCGCTCCCTCAGTACTGCCCCTCCCGACAGTGCGGCGCTCCCTCAGTACTGCTCCTCCGACAGTGCAGCACTCCCTCAGTACTGCCCCTCCCAACAGTGCAGCACTCCCTCAGCACTGCCCCTCCGACAGTGCAGCACTCCCTCAGTACTGCCCCTCCGACAGTGCAGCGCTCCCTCAGTACTGCCCCTCCGACAGTGCAGCGCTCCCTCAGTACTGCCCCTCCGACAGTGCGGCACTCCCTCAGTAGTGCCCCTCTGATAGTGCGGCGCTCCCTCAGTACTGTCCCTCCGACAGTGCGGCGCTCCCTCAGTACTGCCCCTCCGACAGTGCGGCGCTCCCTCAGTACTGCCCCTCCGACAGTGCAGCATTCCCTCAGTACTGCCCCTCCGACAGTGCAGCGCTCCCTCAGTACTGCAGTGGGAGTGTCACATATAGATCTTGCACTTAAATCTCTATGTGGGACTTGAACCCACAACCTTCTGACTCAGAGGCGAGAGTGCTACCCACTGCGACCTAAAGGAAGGAATAAAGGGAGTCCTTCACTGAGTTGCAGCAGGATGCCTGAGGTGGGCTGACTGTGATTGCATTGGGAGGCTGAAATGTCCAACCTTCACGACTGGAGAGGGTCACAGTTGAGGGAGTGAGGGGGTTAGCTGGGAGGAAGGGGACAGCCAGCAGGAGGAAGGCTAACGGCAGCAGATGGGAATGGAGAGCTCATGAGTAAAATATACAAAGTGTTGAGAGTTTCTTTTAACTAATCGCAGAGAGTTCCAGGCTCAGAGATCGGGGCCTGTTGGGCTAATTGAATGCAGATTCTCATGCTTTCACATAATGTGAAGCAGTCTGATCTCGAGGCTTTCTCATGTCACATTTACATTGTGGAAATATGATGCGGTTCCTTGTGTTCTGAATTTATCCCATTTATACACCCGGGCAGATTCAGAGGCCAGTGGTAATGCTGGAGCCCACTGCGTGAGCTCTTGCTCCTTCCTGCCTTTACCACTGTGTTGCGGTTTGCAACCTTTCGCAGTGTCGGGACTGTTGGAGTTGTGAGGAGTACATCCTGGGCCTACGCAGGTAGACTGACAGCTCAGGCACTCACAGACGGCACATTCTTGGCACCCTGAATGACAAGCAGCGCCCTGACTCACCACGTAGCTACCTGACTGCTGGATGTCCCCTTCAGGGGGCAGAGATGGAAGTGGTCTCGCGAGAGGGTGCTCGCCGTCTAGGAGGGCAGCACAGTAGTAGAAATGTGATAGAACTGAGAGTGTTGATGCATTGATCACATCTGCAGGATCTCCTTCAGTCATGTTGATGTTGCAGGACTGCGATTCGGGAGTGTGTTGGCTCCCGTTCTAACCTGAGTGCAGATTTAGCATCACCAGCACCAGGGGGTACAGCAGCATCGTGGTTATGTTACTGGACTAGTGATCCAGAGGTCTGGATGAATGATTCATGAGTTCAAACCCCACCACGGCAGCTGGGGAATTTAAATTCAGTTAATTAAATAAATCTGGAATAAAATGCTTGTCAGTAATGGTGACCATGAAACTTTTGGATTGGATTGTCTTAAAAACCCATCTGGTTCACTAATGTCCTTCAGGGAAGGAAATCTGCCTGGTCTGGCCTACAGCTGACTCCAGACCCACAGCAATGTCGTTGACTCTTAACTGTCCTCGGTTGTACCAAACGGCTGCAATGAAGTATCGTGGACTGCAGCGGTTCAAGAAGGTGGCTCACCAGCACCTGCTCGAGGGCAACTGGGGATGGGCAATAAATCCTGTGGAAAAAAAAAAAGAAAAGTTAAACCACTGCACACTTGCGCACAGGCAGTTGTATTTCAGGAATTTGCTATTTCAGGTATGTCATGCCAGTGATAGTGAGGAGCCTCCTGATCGTAGAGCAAAACAGGAAATGCCTTTCACAACCTCAGACACCACAAAGTGCTTTACAGCCAATGAAGTATTTCTGAAGTGGAGTCACTGTTGTAATGCAATTTGCGCACAGCAAGCTCCCACAAACAGCAGTGTGATAAAGTCCAGATAATCTGTTTTAGTGAATGTTGGTATGACAGCAGCTATCTAGTGTCAGCTTGGCTCAGTTAGTAGCACTCTTCTCCGGGTCAGAACGCCGAGGACTCCAGGACTTAAGCACATATTCACGGCTGACCTTCCTGGGTGCAAGTGAAGGAGTGCTGCATTGTTGGAGGTGCCAACTTTTGGATGAGACATGAGGTGCTGGTGGATGTAGCAGAGCAGGGGAGGTCTCTTGGCCAACATCCATCCTTCAACCAACACCCCTGAAAAACAAATCAACTGGTCATTTATCTCATTGCTGTTTATCGGATATTGTTCTGCTCAACGTGGCTTCTGCATTTGCCCATATAACCACAGTGACTGCACTCCAAAATAATCCATTGTTTGTGTCGAGCTGTGGGTTGTTTCTGAGAGTTGTGTTGAGGTTCTGTATAAATACAATTCCCTCTGTGTGCCCAGCTAAAAGAGGAGGGTGCCGGTCTGACCTGGATAAGCTCTCGGGTGAATCCAAAAAACATCCAGTCCGTTCAAACCACGGTAAAAGTCACATTCCTTCTTTTATTCCCTGTTAGATGTGGGGGAGGACTTGGAACAGAAAGTTCTTGCCCGAGGCTCTCCTCCCCCTTCAACAGTGAAATGAGCCGGGAGCCGGTTGCCAGCACAATCCTTTGCCTCTCTGCGTTCAGTGATCCCTCACACTGCCCTTGGTCCTGGGCTCAGTCTACCTGGCACATCTCTGCTAGTTGCACAGAGTTGGGAGCATGTCTCATCTGTTTTCAGTGTTAAAAACTGATCGGTTCTCCCCAGCAGGTGAGCTGGGAACATGCAGCAGCCCTAGCGGAACTGAAACTAGGATCAGGAGGGTTCCAGGTGCTGCTCGAAGCTGAGGTGCTACAATTGGCTTTAGCGCTCCTGGGGAGATCAGCCAGGGTTCCTGCTCCTGTTTGCTATCCAGTCACCCCTGCCAGGAAGTGTGGATGCCAAACAAAGGCAGAATCAGCCGCGATGCCTTCCACAGTGGAATAGCCTAAAGCCAAGTAACCGTCTAGACCCTCACCATGAAGGGAGACAGCATCCATGGAACAGTGTGCCAATATGAGTCAGTGAGTGCCTTTGAGAGGAGGGCAGAGAAATAGCGAAATAAATCCCTCCTAATGTTGTGGAATCGGCCCGAACAATTGGATTCCTGTTTTGCTTTTGGCTTTCGAGGCTGAACTGCAGCAGCGTTCCTCGGAGGGAGCGTGCAGCATGTTTCTAAACAGATCCAGGTCTGTGCTACCTCGTGCATTCGGTATTTAACCCCGTGTGCTAGAGGAATGTGAAAGACAAAAAAATAAATATTTTATTTTTTCTAAGTGCCGGCAGCACTCGGATAGCAATGTACTGATTCTCGACTCGAGGTGTTTGACAGAATCAGGTGATACTGTGGTTAGGCGAGGCACTTGTTGACACTCTTTCTGCCAAGAACCAATCTGGCTGAGATGTTTCCTGTTTTTTGGGAGATCGAGACTAGATTGCAAACAGAACTTTCGGTTTTTCAGCTGAGTTTTGGGCTCATCTAAATCAGAGATGGCAGAAATAGAACGTTTCTACTTTTAGCATCAGTCTTCGTACATCATGGGTTAGATACAGAGTAAAGCTCCCTCTACACTGTCCCATCAAACACTCCCAGGGCAGGTACAGCACGGGTTAGATACAGAGTAAAGCTCCCTCTACACTGTCCCATCAAACACTCCCAGGGCAGGTACAGCACGGGTTAGATACAGAGTAAAGCTCCCTCTACACTGTCCCGTCAAACACTCCCAGGGCAGGTACAGCACGGGTTAGATACAGAGTAAAGCTCCCTCTACACTGCCCCTTCAAACACTCCCAGGGTAGGTACAGCACGGGTTAGATACAGAGTAAAGCTCCCTCTACACTGTCCCATCAAACACTCCCGGGGCAGGTACAGCACGGGTTAGATACAGAGTAAAGCTCCCTCTACACTGTCCCGTCAAACACTCCCAGGGCAGGTACAGCACGGGTTAGATACAGAGTAAAGCTCCCTCTACACTGCCCCTTCAAACACTCCCAGGGCAGGTACAGCATGGGTTAGATACAGAGTAAAGCTCCTTCTACACTGTCCCATCAAACACTCCCAGGGCAGGTACAGTACGGGTTAGATACAGAGTAAAGCTCCCTCTACACTGTCCCATCAAACACTCCCAGGGCAGGTACAGCATGGGTTAGATACAGAGTAAAGCTCCCTCTACACTGTCCCATCAAACACTCCCAGGGCAGGTACAGCACGGGTTAGATACAGAGTAAAGCTCCCTCTACACTGTCCCATCAAACACTCCCAGGGCAGGTACAGCACGGGTTAGATACAGAGTAAAGCTCCCTCTACACTGTCCCATCAAACACTCCCAGGGCAGGTACAGCACGGGTTAGATACAGAGTAAAGCTTCCGCTACACTCCTTCTCTTAGGCAGTCCCTCGGAACTGAGGATGACTTGCTTCCACATTAAAAATGAGTTCTCAGGTGACTGATGAATCCAATGCGGGACCTACAGTCTCTGTCACAGGTGGGGCAGATGGTGGTTCAAGGGACGGGTGGGTGGGGTGCTTTGGTTGACGTGCGCTCCTTGCGCTGCCTGCGCTTGGCTTCCGCTTGCTCCCGGCGAAGAGACTCGAGGTGTTCAGCGCCTTCCCGGATTCTTCTCCTCCACTTTGTGCGGTCTTGGGCCAGAGATTCCCAGGTGTCAGTGGGGATGTTACACTTTTTCAAGGAGGCTTTGAGGGTGTCCTTGAAGCGTTTCCTCTGCCCACCTGGGGCTCTCTTGCCGTGCCGGAGCTCCGAGTAGAGCGCTTGTTTTGGGAGTCTCGTATCGGGCATGCGGACAATGTGACCCGTCCATCGGAGCTGATTGAGCGTGGTCAGAGCTTTGATGCTGGGGATGTTGGCCTGAGCGAGAACACTGACGTTGGTGCGCCTATCCTGCCAATGGATTTGCAGGGTCTTGCGGAGGCAGCGTTGGTGGTACCTCACCAGTGCTTTGAGGTGCCTGCTGTACATGGTCCATGTCTCTGAGGCATACAGCAGGGCGGGTATCACTGCTGCCCTGTAGACCATGAGCTTAGTGCCGGGTTTGTGGTCCTGGTCTTCAAACACACTCTTCCTCAGGCGACCAAAGGCTGCACTGGCACACTGAAGGCGATGTTAGACTTCATCATCGACGTCTGCCCTTGTTGACAGTAGGCTCCCAAGGTATGGAAAGTGGTCCACGTTGTCCAAGGCCTTGTCGTGGATTTTGATAATCGGGGGGCAGTACTGTGGTGGGGGCAGGTTGGTAGAGGACCTTTGTCTTACGGATGTCTAGTGTAAGGCCCATGCTCTCGTACACTTCCGTGAAGGTGTTGACGATGGTTTGGAGTTCGACCTCCGAGTGAGCGCAGACGCAAGCGTCGTCTGTATACTGTAATTTGATGACAGAGGATGGGACGACCTTGGATCTGGACTGAAGGTGACGGAGGTTGAACAGTTTCCCGTTTGTTCTGTAAATTAGCTCCACTCCAGCAGGGAGCTTACTGAGGGTGAGATGGAGCATTGCAGCAAGGAAGATCGAGAAGAGTGTTGGTGCGATGACACAGCCTTGCTTGACCCCGGTTCGTACGTGAATTGGGTCAGTGGTGGAACTGTTGATCAGGATCATGGCTTGCATGTTGTCGTGAAGCAGCGGGAGGATGGTGACAAATTTTTGAGGGCAGCAGAATTTGAGGAGGACACTCCATAATCCCTCACGGTTGAGAGTGTCGAAGGCCTTTGTGAGATCAAAGAAGACCATGTACAGCGGTTGGCGCTGTTCCCTGCATTTCTCTTGTAATTGACGTGCGGTGAAGATCATGTCCATTGTGCCCCTTAGTGGGCGGAATCCGCATTGCGCCTCTGGGAGGAACTCTTCGGCCACTGGGAGAAGGCAATTGAGGAGGATTCTTGCAATGACTTTCCCTGTGGCAGACAGCAGGAAAACTCCTCTGTAATTACCACAATCGGACTTGTCACCTTTCTTGAAGATGGTCATGATTACGGCGTCTCTGAGATCCCCTGGCATGCTCTCCTCCTTCCAGATAAGAGAAATGAGTTCATGAATTCGCGCCAGTAGCGCTTCTCCGCCATGCTTTAGTGCCTCGGCGGGGATTCCATCTGCTCCTGAGGCCTTGTTGTTCTTCAGTTGTCGGATGGCCTTTTCAACCTCATGCCAGGCTGGGGTTGTGCTGAGATGGTGGCGGGTAGCATGCTGTGGGATGGAGTTGAAGACACTCGTGTTGAAGACAGAGTCGTGGTTAAGGAGATCTTCGAAGTGCTCCTTCCAGCGGGCACTGACTGCCTCTCTGTCCTTGATGACCCAGCAGCGGTGTCTTGGTCCAGGGAAGGTGTGGCACGGGCCAACAGCGAGGTTGGGAGGACCACAATGCATCCTACGAAAACCAGGCAGAGAGGACCTGCGGGAAGGAGGGAGGAGGACAGTAGCAGTATGTCTGTTTGTGTGTGTGCTAAGCAGTTGTAGCAGAGCCTGGTCTCCAATCGTCTTGGACCCCCTTGCCATTGGACCAAGACCTTGCTCTGTCAAGCCCGTGTGGTAGCTGGTGTGCAACGGCCACCCCACGTTAAAAGAATTCATGCACAGGCATCTCCCACCCTCTACACTGTCCCATCAAACACTCCTAGGGCAGGTACAGCATGGGTTAGATACAGAGTAAAGCTCCCTCTGCACTGTCCCATCAAACACTCCCAGGGCAGGTACAGCACGGGGTTAGATACAGAGTAAAGCTCCCTCTGCACTGTCCCATCAAACACTCCCAGGGCAGGTACAGCACGGGGTTAGATACAGAGTAAAGCTCCCTCTTTAGTGTGTATACGGGAAGCCTCTCTGAGGTGAACTGTCAGTTTTGTGCTGCCGATTCTCTAGACTGTGATGGCCCATCAAATGCATAGAATGTAGCAGACAGCTAATTTTAATCCCAGCCATCTGGGCTAGATTCCAACAGGATAAACGGTCACTAAATTTCTGATAAGAATCCAAGAGTTGGATGCAAACTTTCATAGAGCAGGTATCGAGCGGCAGAGAATCACAATCAAACTGTCCTGCACATACTCAAAGCAGAAGCAATCATAGCGGGCTCGAGGGGCCGTCAGGCCTACTCCTGCTCATATTTCTTATGTTCTCTTATTTTTTATAAGCGTAATTCCTCATCTCATTGAGAGACACACAGGGGAGGTGGGGGCCATTTTGACTTTGTGCGATTGTGTAATCTGGGGGATAGTGAATCGCCAGCCCGTTAAACATCTCTCCCCATTTTGTGTTTCCTTTGAAGTCAGTTTCCATTGAAGTCAATGGAAATAAGAATAGTGAGAGATATAAAACGGACTGGTGATTCGCAGAGCACAACATAAAGTGAGTGCATCGTAAACAGAGAGGGAAGTTGAGAATTTGGTGAGAGTGGGAATTCGGAGTAGAGGGGGAAGGAGCTGCTTAGTTTAGTTAAATTAAGGCCAGAATTTTTGCCGGTGCTCAGCGGATGGGATTGGTGACAGCAGGTCGGGAACCCGATGTCAAATCGCGCAAACTTACCTTTCCCGATGTCGGGTCTGTCAGCGTTGAGCAGACCCGCCAGGCAGAGGCGGGGGAGACAATTTAAATGATTAGTGGCTTGTTTACAGCCACTTAACAATGGTTTTAAACTTACCTTTAGAATTTGACAGCACATCACAGGTTTCACGCTGTTGCTAGACCGCGTCTGTGAAGCTGAGGCGGGAGGTCAGCAGCCATTGAATCAGCTGATGAGTTGACAGCTTCAAATGTCAAGTAAAAGCTCCCACCTTACAAAGATATCTTCCCTTGGCCACAAGCTCTTCCTCATTGCGTTTCCACAACAGATTCACCATGCTGCAAGTCTTTACACAAGTCTCCATCCAGTCTGACCTTATTACCTCTTCCACCATTGACAGATCACTTCTGTCATCTCTACTTCACCTGCCATCTATTCCATCAGCATGGGTGCCCTTTATACTCTCTCACTTTGGTCCTCATAATCCCACCACGATCAGCCCCAGCATCACCAGGCACACCAGCAGCACCAACAACAACACCAAACTTCTCCGCAATCACCTGATGCTGCACAGGACACAGGGCATCAGCACCTGATCACATGCTGCCCGGGAGGCCAGGGATGGCCTCACCATGGCCAGATTTACTTCACTTGATGCTGTACATCCTGGCTGCCACATGATGCGCCTGTTTGGCACCATCCCACACCAACATCATAAAGCATTCCTACAATGCCCAAGTCATTCCTTTCACACACAAATCTGTCCAATAATGCAAAGTTTTGAAAATAAAGGTTTCAATGTTTGACACCACATTAACAGAAACTTTACATGGACATTGCATAAAACACCAATGTGCCTACCCTTGTAGGCTGGAGCCAACAGCGGCACCGGGACCTGGCACGTCGCCCACCCTGGACCTGCCGAAGTTAGTAAAATCCTGGCCAAAGTAGTTTAAAATAAACCAAGTGAATTGATTACATTAAACTTTAATTATTTAAATATATAAAACAAAGTTAGATAGAGATGGCAGTGCAGGAGGTGTGCCGCATCTGCAGGAGTCTGTGGAGAGCATCACAATCCCAGGCAACCACATCTGCAGTGAGTGCCTGCAATTCGAGAAACTTTGACTCAGGATTGTTGAGCTGGAGTCCGAGGTGCAGACATTGCGATGCAACAGAGAGGGGGAGAGTTACCTGGACATTTTTACCCAGGAGGCAGTCACACCCCTTAGGTTAGGTAGTGGTTTAGATTTGGTTAGTGGTCAGGGACAGGAGGGTGTGACTGCGACTCGGGCAGGTAAGGGGACCCCAGGTGCAGTGCTGGAGGAGCCTCAGCCTTTGCCCTTGTCCAACAGGTATGAGGTTATTGCTGCCTGTGTGGATGAGGGAAAAGCCTGCAGGATGGATGAGCTGACCATGGCACCATGGTGCTGGAGGCCATTCAAGTAGGGGGGGGAGTGAAAGGGAATGCAGTTGTGGTAGGGGACAGTATAGTCAGGAGGATACTGTTCTCTGCAGCCGGGAGTCCCAAAGGCTGCGTTGCCTGCCCAGTGCAAGGGATAAGGACATCTCCTCACGGCTAGAGAAGAATTTAGAAAAGGAAGGGGAAGATCCTGTTGTCGTGGTCCACGTAGGAACCAACGACATAGGTAGAACTAGGAATGAGGTCCTGCTGAGGGAGTTTGAAGAGCTAGGAACCGAATTAAAAAGCAGAACCTCAAAGGTTATAATCTTGGGATTGTTACCTGAGCCACACGCAAATTGGCATAGGGACAAACCGATTAGAGGTTTAAATGTGTGGCTCAAGGAGTGGTGTGGGAGGAAGGGGTTTCAGTTCATGGGGCACTGGCACCAGTACTGGTGAAAGAGGGAGCTGTTCTGTTGGGACGGGCTCCACTTAAACCAGGCTGGGTCCAGTGTCCTGGCGAACTGAATAACTAGGGCAGTAGACAGGGCTTTAAACTAGTACAGGGGAGGAAGGGTTCAGGTAAGGGTAAATTTATAAGTCTGAAAAGAAAAGTCAAGGCTGTAGAGCAGAGTGGCGACTTGGGTAAAATCAAGCAGATTGTATCAGGAAGGAACAGGGGCCTAGAAATTCGGTGGGCTGTGCCACCAGTTAGCGCCTAAAGAGGGCACTCAGTGGCTTTAGCGCCACTGGCCACGCCTCCCGCGATATTTAGCGGGGCGCTAATGGCGGCGTTAGCCTGTAGCGCTGCGCCGCCACCGATGATGTCATCGGTGTGCGCAGCGCCCCGCTACCGCCCCGATCGCGATATTTGGTAGCGCCCGCCTCTGTAACGCCATTCGAAAATTGCGCTCGGTTCATGGGGCCTACCTGTGGCGGTAGTGGCGCAAGTTAAGGTGGCGGTGCGGGGCGGCCATTTTTTTCGCTGGCCACCTGCCAGCACCTCCGTCCCCGGCCTCCTGATTCCCCCCCACCCCAGGCAGTGCCGGCTGTGTCCCGAGAGCCCGGCACTTCTCCTTGGTGCCGGGCTCTTTTGCTGGCACTCGCGATCGGTCATCGCGCTGGTGCAGGCCCCTCCCCCTTAAGAAGGGGAGGAAGGCCTGCAGTACCGCAGCGCGCCGGGCCGCAGTGTGTGGCGCTGCAGCACGTTGCGCTGCGATATTCAGTTTCAGCGCCCAAGAGGGACGCGGGGCGTCTCAAGCAGCGCCCTGCGTCCCTCTTGGGGCGCTCAAGCTGAATTTCCGGCGGGTGCAACGGCTCCGATCGCAGCAATAATTCCAGCGCCCAGGTGAGCTTGGCGCCCCATTTGGGGCTCCACCGAATTTCTAGGCCCGGGTGTTTAATAACCATAATAGGGCATTAGTGACTAAGGCCACATCAGGCAAGAATAGCAAGGAGTTATAATTAAAGGCACTGTATCTGAATGCACAAAACATTTGTAACAAGATAGATGAATTAATGGCACAAATAGAGATAAATGGGTTTGATCTAGTAGCCAATACTGAGATATGGTTGCGAGGTGACCAAGGTTGGGAACTAAATATTCCAGGGTACTTGACTTTTAGAAAAGATAGACAAAATGGAAAAGGAGGTGGAGTAGCCCTGATAAAGAATGGGATAAATACAGTAGATAGAAAGGATCTTAGTCCTTAAAATCAGGATGTAGAATCAGTATAGGTGGAGCTACGAAATAACAAAGGGCAGAAAACATTGGTGGGAGTAGTTTATAGGCCCCCTAACAGTAATCATAGTGTTGGACAGTGTATAAATCAGGAATTTAGAGGACTGAGGGACTTTAATACAGACTGGACAAACCAAATTGGCAGAAGTAGCTTGGAGGATAAGTTTATTGAATGCATTCGAGACAGTTTTCTGGAACAATATGTTAAGAAACCAATTAGGGAACAGGCCATATTTAGCTCTAGTATTGTGTAATGAAACAGGGTTAATTAGTAATCTTACAATAAAAATTCTCTGGGGAAGAGTGATCATAATATGAGAGAATTTCATATTAAGTTTGAGAGTGCGGTGGTTAAGTCTGAAACTAGGGTCTTAAATTTAAACAAAGCCAATTATGGAGCTATGAGTGGCTGAGGTAGATTGGGAAATTAGATTAAACGGTATGATGGTAGATAAGCAATAGCAAACATTTAAAGAAATAATTCATAATTCTCAATGAATATACATTCCCTTGAGGAATAAAAACTCCACTGGAAAAGTGGTCCATCCGTGGCTAAGAGAGAAGTTAAAGATAGTATTAGATTAAAAGAAGAGGCTCACAATGTTGCCAAAAAGTGCAGTAAACCAAACAATTGGCAGGGTTTTCAAAATCAGCAAAGGAATTGATAAAGAGGGAGAAAACAAAATGAGAGTAAACTAGCAAGAAATATAAAAACAGATTGTAAGAGCTTCTGCAAGTATGGAAAAAGGAAGTGATTGGCTAAAGTAAATGTGGGTCCCTTACAGGTAGAGACAGGAGAATTATAATGGGGAACAAGGAAATGGGTGAGACGTTAAACAAATATTTTGTATCTGTCTTCACAGTAGAAGATACAAAGAACATACAATTGTTCGGGACCAAGGGTCTAATGAGAGTGAGGAAATTAAAGTAATTAATATTAGTAAAATTAATGGGACTAAAAACTGACAAATCCCCTGGACCTGATGGCCTACATCCTAGTGTTTTAAAAGAGATGACTGCAGAGATAGTGGATGCATTGGTTTTGTTCTTCCAGAATTCCCTAGATTCGAGGACATTCCCCGCAGATTAGAAGGTAGCAAATGTAACCCCGCTGTTCAAGAAAGGAGGGGGAGAGAAAACCGGGAACTACAGACCAGTTAGCCTGACATCAGTGGTAGGGAAGATGTTAGAATCTATTAATAAGGATGTGATAACTTGAAAAATGACAATATGATTAGGCAGAGTCAACATAGTTTTACGAAAGGGAAATCGTGTAACTAGTAGGGTAAATAAGGGGGAACTAGTGGCTGTGTATATTTGAATTTTCAGAAGGCATTCAATAAAGTGCCACACAGGAAGTTGTTACACAAGATAAGGGCTCATGGGATTGGGGATAATATATTAGCATGGATTGAGGATTGGTTAATGGACAGAAAACAGAGAAGGAATAAATGGATCATTTCTGGTTTGACAGGCTGTAACTTGTGGGGTACCGCAAGAATCAGTGCTTGAGCCTCAGCTATTCACAATCTATATCAATGACTTAGATGAAGGGACCGAGTGCAATGTATCCAAGTTTGCTGATAATACAAAGCTAGGTGGGAAAGTAAGCTGTGAGGAGGACACAAAGAGGCTGCAAAGGGATAGAGACTGGTTAACTGAATGGGCAAGAAGGTGGTAGATAGAGTATAATGTGGGGAAATGTGAGGTTATTCACTTTGGTAGGAAGAATAGAAAATCAGAATATTTTTTAAAAGGAGAGAGACTAGTAAATGTTGGTGTTCAGAGGGACCTGGGTGTCCTTGTACACGAATCACAGAAAGTTAACATGCAGGTACAACAAGCAATTAGGAAAGCAAATGGCATGTTGGCCTTTATTGCAAGGGGTTTGCAGTAAAAGAGTAAGGAAGTCTTGCTACAATTATATAGGGCTTTGGTGAGACTACACCTGGAGTACTGTGCACAGTTTTGGTTTCCTTATACAGAAGGAAGGATATACTTACCTTAGAGGGAGTGCAACAAAGGTTCATTAGATTGATTCCTGGGATGAGAGTGAGATCGAGTAGAATGGGCCTATACTCTCTGGAGTTTAGAAAAATGAGAGGTGATCTCCGAGAAATGTATAAAATTCTTAGAGGGCTTGACAGGGTAGATGCTGAGAGGTTGTTTCCCCGGGCTGGGGAGTCCAGTACCAGGGGTCATAGTCTCAGGATAAGGGGTCGGCCATTTAGGACTCAGATGAGGAGAAATTTCTTCACTCAGAGGGTTGCGAATCTTTGGAATTCTCTACCCCAGAGGGTTGTGGAGGCTCAGTCGTTGAGTATATTCAAGGCTGAGATCGATAGATTTTTGGACTCTGGGGGAATCAAGGGAAACGGGGATCGGGCGGGAAAGTGGAGTTGATGTAGAAGATCAGCCATGATCTTATTGAATGGCAGAGCAGACTCGATGGGCCGTATGGCCTAATCCTGCTCCTATTTCTTATGTTGACACTATCGCACAAAGTTAAAATGACCCCCAGTGAATCTGGTAGAATGAGAATGCTCCTCCGCCACTGACCTTCACTCCTGATCCCGCCAGAGCTTCTGGGGTCAGCGAAGAGTCGTCCCTTTACCATATTTTGGGTGCGTTGCTGTGCCAATCTGGGGGATGGGGAAAGGAGGAAGAAGATGGGGTGCAGGATATATTCCACTGAGAAGAAAAGGGTGTAAAAGAAAAGACAGCCATCCGTGGCTAAGTAAAGAAATTAAGGATAGTATTCGACTAAAAACAAGGGCATATAAGGTAGCCAAATCTAGTGGGAGGATAGAGGATTGGGAAAACTTTAAAAGACAGCAAAAAATAACAAAAAGATTGATTAAGAAAGGGAAGATAGATTATGAAAGTAAATGAGCCAAAAATATAAAAACAGACAGTAAGAGTTTTTATAGTTATATAAAAAGAAAAAGGGTGGCTAAAGTAAATGTTGGTCCCTTAGAGGATGAGACCGGGAAATTAATGGTGGGAAATATGGAGATGGCAAAAACACTGAATATTTTGTATCAGTCTTTACAGTAGAGGACACTAAGAATACCCCAACACTGGACAAACAGGGGGCTATGGGGGGGGAGAGGAGCTAAACACGATCAAAATCACTAAGGAAGTGGTACTCGGTAAAATAATGGGACTCAAGGCAGATAAATCACCTGGACCTGATGGCTTACATCCTAGGGTCTTGAGGGAAGTGGCGGTAGGGATTGTGGATGCATTGGTAATAATTTTCCAAAACTCCCTGGACTCAGCAAAGGTCCCGGCAGACTGGAAAACTGCGAATGTAACACCCTTATTTAAAAAGGGCAGTAGACAGAAGGCTGGAAACTATAGACCGGTTAGCCTAACATCTGTGGAAGGTAAAATTTTGGAGTCCATTATTAAGGAGACAGTAACAGGACATTTGGATAATCATAATTTAATAGGACAAAGTCAGCATGGTTTTATGAAGGGGAAGTCATGTTTGACAAATTTGCTGGAGTTCTTTGAGGAAGTAACGTATAGGGTGGATAAAGGGGAACCAGTGGACGTAGTGTATTTAGACTTCCAAAAGGCATTTGACAAGGTACCACACAAAAGATTATTGCTTAAGATAAAAAATCACGGGATTGGGGGTAATATTCTGGCATGAATAGAGGATTGGCTATCTAACAAAAGGCAGAGAGTTGGGATAAATGGTTCATTCTCAGACAGGTAATCAGTAACTAGTGGTGTTCCGCAGGGGTCAGTGCTGGGTCCCCAACTCTTTACAATCTATATTAACGATTTGGAGGAGGGGACCGAGTGTAACATATCAAAGTTTGCAGATGATACTAAGATGGGAGGGAAAGTAGTGAGTGAGGAGGACATAAAAAACCTGCAAGGGGACATAGACAGGCTAAGTAAATGGGCAGAGATTTGGCAGATGGAATACAATACTGGAAAGTGTGAGGTTATGCACTTTGGCAGGAAAAATCGTAGAGCAAGTTATTATCTTAATGGCAAGAAACTGGAAAGTACTGAAGTACAAAGGGATCTGGGGGTCCTGGTGCATGAAACTCAAAAGGTTAGTATGCAGGTGCAGCAAGTGATTAAGAAGGCCAATGGAATGTTGGCTTTCATTGCTAGGGGGATAGAATATAAAAATAGGGAGGTATTGCTTCAGTTGTACAAGGTATTGGTGAGACCGCACCTGGAATACTGCATACAGTTTTGGTGTCCATACTTAAGAAAAGACATACTTGCTCTCGAGTCAGTACAAAGAAGGTTCACTCGGTTAATCCCGGGGATGAGGGGATGGACATATGAGGAGAGGTTGAGTAGATTGGGACTCTACTCATTGGAGTTCAGAAGAATGAGAGGCGATCTTATTGAAACATATAAGATTGTGAAGGGGTTGGATCGGGTGGATGCGGGGAGGATGTTCCCGATGATGGGTGAAACTAGAACTAGGGGGCATAGTCTTAGAATAAGGGGCTGCTCTTTCAAAACTGAGATGAGGAGGAACTAGTTCACTCAGAGGGTGGT
This sequence comes from Somniosus microcephalus, assembly GCF_052327205.1. Classification (NCBI taxonomy): domain Eukaryota; kingdom Metazoa; phylum Chordata; class Chondrichthyes; order Squaliformes; family Somniosidae; genus Somniosus; species Somniosus microcephalus. Next base: position 5,262,086 of record NC_141004.1, read on the forward strand.
AGGTCCATGGAATATGCTGCCCCAAAAAGCTGTAGAAGCTACATCATTACATAAATTTAAAACAGAAATAGACAGTTTCCTAGAAGTAAAGGGAATTAAGGGTTACGGGGAGCGGGCAGGAATTTGGACATGAGTCTAGGTTCGGGCCCCGTGGGTAGCGGAGCGGGCCCAGGGGCCGTGTAGCCTGATCCTGCTCCTATTTCATGTGTCTAATTCTGTTAGATTCAGGAGATGGTTCTGTGATAGTAGATTGGCGGTTAGGATCAGATCAGCCATGATCTTATTGAATGGCGGAGCAGGCTCGAGGGGCCGATTGGCCTACTCCTGCTCCTATTTCTTATGTTCTTAGGATGGCCCATTGGGGCTGTGCCTGGTGGGGCCTCCTTCAAAGCTGAAATGTCTCAAGCGGATCACTTCCCTTTATCAGAGGGCCAATTGGAAAAAATTGGTGGCCATCTTCCAGGCCAGGACCCCGGCTCGGTGACCCTCCTGGGGCACAGTTCCACCCTGGACTGGCCTGGACAGTGGGTTCTTCCTATTGATCCAGATTGCTGGGTCCATAGGGTGGGAATTCTGGCCGGGGCTAAAATGTCCCTGGCCTCAATGGGAACCTGCGTGATGCGCTTCTGAGCAAAGACCTGGTGTTTGTGGGTCCTGCCTGATTTTTACCCACGCTGGGCTACTTTCAGCCTAATTTACCCCCCATTATGCCTCAGACCCCGAGGTATTTTGGGGCAAGTGTCTCCTCACACTATTTTACATTCTTCGATAAGACACAAAACAAACCTTGATATAGGTGATCTTTTGTCTCCAACTTATGTCCTCCCATTGCAATCTTTCTAGTCTTTAATCGATTAATACTAGGGTTCAGTCTTCTCCTTCCTCTCTCATTCCTCCTTAGCTCCAAGCACCTCTTCCTACTCACATCAAAACTGGTCGCACTGTGTCTGACTCTCTAACAAGATATTTCCCAGGACTCCACCTCTGTGAGGCTCCTCGATGGCCACAATCTTCCCTTCTATACTGCCTTCTAAACCCAAGCTCCGTGTCACTGAACCATTATTCCTCAATTAGTTTTGTTCCCTTCTCCCTTAGATGTCCACCTTAGGATTCTCAATTTTAAAAAAATGAATGCTTTATTTCTTCCCAACCCAGCAGCAAGTCCGGCAATGGACGTAACCCACAAGAAAAATCACTGAAATTAGCAATTTCAAAAATAACATTTTGCATTTATTACGCCTTTTAGAAATTCAGATTGTAAAATTATCCATAATTATCCTGGATTCAGACACAAGCAAAGACATTGTGGGATGCCTGGAGCCTTCTCCTGAGAATGCAATCTATAATATCACCAGAATACAGGGCTGACGCTGCAATCACAAAGAAGTTCAGGGAAAAAAATCCACCAGAGCAAAAGGCATTTTTGTTTCCATTATTTTCAGTGATTGGTTTTACAGAACGAAAAATGGATTTGGAACAAATGACTTTTATAAAATGGAAATTGCCCTGGATTTGAGCTTCATTGAAGATAAAAGGTTGAATTTTCCAAAGTATTGAAAAGAAAAGACACCATCAAACCTATAGTGAATAATAGGACAATGACTGACTCATTGCCCAATGTGCCTTTATATACTTAGAATAGAATCAAACTATCACAGAGCAAAAAAAGGCTGTTTACATCAATAACCCCACTGCTTCCACAGCCCATGTACACTCTCCCCTATCACAGACTCTACCCACCCATTGAATCTCCTCCCACAGCCCAAGTACACTCTCCCCTATCACAGACTCTACCCACCCATTGATTCTCCTCCCACAGTCCATGTACACTCTCTCCTATCAGGGACTCTACCCACCCATTTAATCTCCTCCCACAGCCCATGTACACTCTCCCCTATCACAGACTCTACCCACCCATTGAATCTCCTCCCACAGCCAATGTACACTCTCCCCTATCATGGACTCTACCCACCCATTGAATCTCCTCCCACAGCCCATGTACACTCTCCCCTATCACAGACTCTACCCACCCATTGAATCTCCTCCCACAGCCAATGTACACTCTCCCCTATCATGGACTCTACCCACCCATTGAATCTCCTCCCACAGCCCATGTACACTCTCCCCTATCACAGACTCTACCCACCCATTCAATCTCCTCCCACAGCCCATGTACACTCCCCCCTATCATGGACTCTACCCACCCATTTAATCTCCTCCCACAGCCCATGGACACTCTCTCCTATCATGGACGCTACCCACCCATTGAATCTCCTCCCACAGCCCATGTACACTCTTCCCTATCATGGACTCTACCAACCCATTTAATCTCCTCCCACAGCCCATGGACACTCTCCCCTAACACAGACTCTACCCACCCATTTAATCTCCCACAGCCCATGTACACTCTCCTCTATCACGGACTCTACCCACCCATTTAATCTCCTCCCACAGCCCATGTACACTCTCCCCTATCATGGACTCTACCAACCCATTTAATCTCCTCCCACAGCCCATGGACACTCTCCCCTATCATGGACTCTACCCACCCATTGAATCTCCCCCCACAGCCCATGTACACTCTCCACTATCACGGACTCTACCCACCCATTTAATCTCCTCCCACAGCCCATGGACACTCTCCCCTATCATGGACTCTACCCACCCATTTAATCTCCCACAGCCCATGTACACTCTCCCCTATCACGGACTCTACCCACCCATTTAATCTCCTCCCACAGCCCATGGACACTCCACCCTATCATAGACTCTACCCACCCATTTAATCTCCTCCCACAGCCCGTGTACGCTCTCCCCTATCATGGACTCTCCCCACCCATTTAATCTCCCACAGCCCATGTACACTCCCCCCTATCATGGACTCTACCCACCCATTTAATCTCCTCCCACAGCCCATGGACACTCTCCCCTATCATGGACTCTACCCACCCATTGAATCTCCTCCCACAGCCCATGTACACTCTTCCCTATCATGGACTCTACCCACCCATTGAATCTCCTCCCACAGCCCATGGACACTCTCCCCTATCACAGACTCTACCCACCCATTGAATCTCCTCCCACAGCCCATGGACACTCTCCCCTATCACAGACTCTACCCACCCATTGAATCTCCTCCCACAGCCCATGGACACTCTCCCCTATCACAGACTCTACCCACCCGTTGAGATTAAAAATGATTTGATCTCCAGAGGTCTTTTGTCCTCTATCACCTCACCTTCATGCCAAGTGTGAATAGGATGCCCAGGAACATTCTCCTCCCATGATCACCCTCCGAGATGGTTCCTAAGAAGGAACAACTGCAAGGATTTCATCGTTTTAAACATACAGCTTAATCCATGTTGTACTGTTTTCGTATATCAGAGTATTCTTTGCTTCTGTATATTAGTTTACCTGTAAATAAATCTGCCAGGTAATTTAACCTGCATGCTTTGGGTTAACAATGTGCTAATTCTGCCTGTAGATGTGACCATTGAGAATGGTAGCCACCCTATGGATTCTCTGGTAGTTTACAGTGAACTGTCGCCCCTCGTCACACTCACCCACAGATAGTACAGAACAGGGGCACAGAGTGACGGTTAAAAGAGACTCGGTCTACTTATTGGAACTGTCAACCAGCAATAAGCAAGAGAAACATTCCTTGGAAAAATGTTCTAACTGGAACAGAGTAATCAACAGCTGGAAGGTGTTGCCAGGAAAGAGCCTGAGGCCAACCCATGGGTGCTGGGATGGGCAGATAGCATCAGGAAGGACAAAATAAAATGGGCCGAAGGGCTACTTCCATCCAAATCTGTGTTACAGAATCATAGAACCTTACAGCACAGAAGGAGGCCATTCAGCGCATCATGCCTGTGCCGGCTCTTTGAAAGAGCTCTCCAATTAGTCCCACTCCCCCCTGCTCTTTCCCCAGAGCCCGGCAAATTTTCCCTTTTCAAGTATTTATCCAATTCCCTTTTGAAAGTTACTATTGAATCTGCTTCCACCGCCCTTTCAGGCAGCGCATTCCAGATCACAACAACTCGCTGTGTAAAAACATTCTCCTCATCTCCCCTCTGGTTCTTTTGCCAATTATCTGAAATCTGTGTCCTCTGGTTACCAACCCTCCTGCCACTGGAAACAGTTTCTCCTCATTTACTCGATCAAAACCCCCCATAACTTTGAACACCTCGATCAAATCTCCCCTTAACCGTCTCTGCTCTAAGGAGAACAACCCCAGCTTCTCCAGTCTCGCCACATTTTCTCCCTATCTACTCTATCAAAATGTATTCAAACCTATTCAAACCCAAACCTGTTGAATGTAGTAATTAAAAATGTATTAAGATATTTATCATTTAAGAAAATTAATATTAGTGATACTTAAAAACAGGCAGTTTTTTTTTACCTAGGCTGTGTAGTCTGGATGACAGGTTAGTGAAGATGATCTGTGGGATATGGGTTAGCATCAAGCCCAGAATGGTGGATGCTCAGCCTTTTCTTGTCCGACATCTAGAAAGATACAGGGGGAAAAATTCAGTATCGCCCCTTTTGGGGCGCGATTATTGGCCGTGCGCAAAGATTAGCGCCTGACGCTAATTATCGTCTCCAACGGCAAACTTGGCTTTTATCGCCCCTGCAGGTGATTGGAGCGCTAAATCAGGCGCTTCACACCTGTCTTAAGGCGCAAAGGCCGAGGAGCGAGGCGCTACCTCAGAGCGCTGGCGAAGCAAGGAAGGGCAAATCAAAATGAACCTTCAAAGTGCTGCTCAGTACCCAAAACTCCTTCACACAGCGTTGAATCTCTCCAGAAGTCTCTCTCTCTCTCAGAATGCGTGGTGCAAAAATGTCACCAACAAAAAAAGGCAGGAAGCGGTCGCCTTTAAATAGCGCTCCCCCAGTCCCTTTCTGACTGCAAAACACTCCCCTCAACCTGTCGTTGCTAGCGGCAGGCGGTAAGGCAGGGGGCGTCACTCAATATCTGGTCCGGGGCGCTACCGGGGCGTTGTGCACTCGACTGACATCACGATCTGCCGGCGCAGGAGATCGTGGCGGTAGTGTTTAGCGCTGCCACAAAATGTCTAGTTAATTTTGCGAGCGGCGCAAACATCGCCGCGCCCGGGTGCCAGTTGCTTTGCACCCCATTAGCGCCCATTTAAGGCGCTAACAGGAGGCGCAAACAACTGAATTTTCCCCCCACACAGTCCCAGTGATGTTTGGGGCAGCCCTGAGTCCGGGTCCTGTCAATGTGTAGGTCCACAGCGCAGAATTACCAATAATTTTGCATGAATTGGCATCATTTCAGCAATCTTGGGCAGAGCGACATGATGGATAGCGACTGTGGGAAGGGTCAGAATGCTGCAGTGCCGTTCGAGGCTGGTGCTGGAGGCACATTGCTGGGCTCTGATTGTACTGTACCTGACCTGACGGGGCTCGAGGCTGCTCGAGACAGCAGAAGCAGAAAGATATTTTAATTACTGATACCACTGACAGCTCACCTCGGTGAGCAGAAAAATGTAGTAGAAAAATGCATGAAATGATAAGAGAAATAGGAACACAACAGGGAGAATGTTAACTGGGCGATGGTATAAAAAGGGTGATAGCGATTGACCATCTGTATACACCCTGCTCATTTTGCTTTCCATTGGTTTCATTGCTCAAAGTTAAAACAAGTTTCAAGAGCAGGAAATGGCCGAACAAACTTGATGCATTCTGTTTAAACCGAACCCCACCATCTGCCCTCTCGCTGAACTGCTCAATCAACAACAACAACTTGCATTTATATAGCGCCTTTAACGTAGGAAAACACCCCAAGGTGCTTCACAGGAGCGATTATCAAACAAAATTTGATACCGAGACACATAAGAGATTAGGGCAGGTGACCAAAAGCTTGGTCAAAGAGGTCGGTTTTAAGGAGCATCTTAAAGGCGGGGAGAGAGGTTTAGGGAGGGAATTCCAAAGCTTGGGGCCCAGGCAGCTGAAGGCACGGCCACCAATGGTGGAGCGATGGAAATCGGGGATTTTTTCCTTTTTTTCCCCCCCCCCAGAAACACATGTAGTTGTGTCTGGAACCTCGTTACGATGCTTACCTCAATGGCCTTGCCCTGGTAACTTGTCGCCACCTAGCCGAGTGCTCCTGCAGTTCCTCTGTCATTTCTCTAATTGAAAAACCCAGGTGAAGGGCCAGGCCTCATAGTGCCGGACACCATCGAGATTGAAACGGGCGAGAAGACCAACTCTGACCAATTTGACCATTGTGACCTCACAGCTGTAGATTGTGGGCAGCAGGATGACTGAGGGAGGCGAGGAGCTCTGCAGGTTTAGAAGTCGTGGGGAAGCAAGAATTCGAGTCGGAGATGGTTAAGTTGAGTCTTGAGGCCTGGTTGTCACTCCCCGTGCCCCAGGCACAGAGACTGTTCGCAGGAAGCACTCGGCGAGAAATCGCGAGTTCATATTGTAGTGTATGTACCTTTAAGAGAGAACTACTTTTACAGCTCCTGTATACTGTAGTACCGGCAGTGACCACACCTGTATATAAGCCCTGAGCAGGCATCTGTACTGTTAGTTTTTTAGACTACCCTCATCCAGTAAACACCTGTTGATTGTTGATCTGCAGTCTCCGTCTATTTATTGAAGAACACCATACCTTAAGATTCACGGATTTAATACGTATCTTGTGGGTTTTTCCTCCACTAACTGAGGGCCGTGCAGCTGAGATTTCTGTGCCATACATTGCCCATTAGACAGGAGCTGGAGTCGGCCATTCGGCCCTTCGAGCCTGCTCCGCCATTCAACACGATCATGGCTGATCCTCTATCTCAATACCACATTCCCGCCCCCTCCCCAGGCTGCTCTCCCCCCACCCAGCACTAGGAATCAAGTCCCCGATTTCAGCAAAGCGAGGACAGGGGATATGGAACTTAGGCAGAACACCATTCATTTACATTAAATCATTTAAAAGAGCATTGACTATAGTATCAGTAACAGAGAGAGAGACAATAAAAGGATCAAAAGGGAGAGAGAGGCAGGTTGCAGGTGAGAATGGGAATGTCTGCAGACTAGATGTTTCCGTAACTCCAAAGTGCTAATCACCAGGAGGAGCTGTGGGATGGGACTCATAAATCAAGAGGGAAGGTGCCTCCGGTCACAAGGCACTGACTGCATCTCTTAATTATAAAGAATTTCTAGGTGTTGACGCACTCTGTGAAAGTGTGCCGTTTTTATTAATTGCCTGCGTCCATGCAGAACGTTGATGGGGTTGAATGAACGGTCAAGGTTTAAAAATCTAAGTTTGAACAAACTCCTTTCTTAAAACTCACTTTTTAAAACAAAAAAAATGAAAACAGCGCACCATTCATTTACATTAAATCGTGAGCGATTTATCTCCAACCCTCGGTCACATTAAACATCAAATCAATGTTACACATAGGCTGACAATAATTAATAAGCCTTTCACACCTTAGTGGAGGGAAAGCCTCGTATAAGAGCACAAGAACTAGGAGCAGGGATCGAAGCTTGAGTCAAGCCTAAAAAGGCAGGATGAAACTTTCCTGGCTCCCGGAGTACAAAGAGTCAAAGGGAGGGCGGGAATGACACGAGGAATTGGCAGTGGTTCCAGTAACGGAGTAAGGAACACGACTGCCCCTGGCGCTATCTCCAAATGCTCTCCAAGGAGTGCCACTGCCGCCAAATTACCCAAATCATCTTCAGCCCTGCGACCACACTCTGGTGTTCAATCCCACCGAGTCCCACCTTCAGCGGGGCTCCTCGGCAGATAAATACTCACTACGATGCTGAAACTGAGTGCAGGGCATTTATTTACTGGAACCTGTAGTGTGAATGTTGGCGGCTTGCGCTGGCTGCCAGCTTTGTTTCAGCTGTATGATGCCTAACCAAACTTTCCTGCCAAGAGATTCCCTTGTGGAAGAATGACATCGAATGTACCGCACAGAAACAGGCCATTCGGCCCGACTGGTCCATGCCGGTTTGTGCTCCACACGAGCCTCCTCCCACCCTCTTCATCTCACCCTATCAGCATATCCTTCTAGTCCTTTCTCCCTCATGTGTTTATCCAGCTTCACCTTAAATGTATCTATACTATTCACCTCAACCAGTCCCTGTGGTAGCGAGTCCCACATTCTCACCACTCTCTGGGTGAAGGAGTTTCTCCCGAATTCCTTATTGGATTTATTAGTGACGATCTTATATTTATGGCCCCTAGTTCTGGTCTCCCCCACAAGTGGAAGTAAGTGGGGTGCTCCAGGATTACATTGAGAGCCCGCTGGTGTCTGTGTCCCTCCCTGGTTAGACACGGCCATGGTCAACAACATTGTGGATTGCGGTGGGCAGCTTGACGCCGCCTCTTCCCAATCACGGTACAGCAGGCACGTCAGGGAGCAGTCGCTCCATGTGTGCTTTCTCTGCCTTGTCCTTACCGTAGGGTTTGCAACGTTTGGCCAATTGAAGTGACATTTCTCAGCAGGTACTGCCTGTACCTGCAACCACTTGCTGAGTGGTCAGACTGCCTTCCCTTCTCGGTGTTGTTCCGGGGGCTGCGAATTGCTGCTTTAGAGGAGTCACTCTCCTCTACTTCTTGTTCACTGGCCCACTGCATAGCTAACGCTTCCGATATAGGAAATTCATGGGTAAAGCAGGAAGGGAGATTGCTCCAAAAACGTCTAGTCATCCACACTTTGCCCACAATGGGTGCGCTTAAAGGAAGATGGCTTGATTCTGGAGCAGGAGAGCAATCAGCACCATTTCTGATCTTCACTTCATCCCTCTGGTTTGCTTCCCCTGTCTCTGCAAGTGATGAGTTACTGGGATTCAGGGCCACAGGCAGCAGCTGTTCCCTGGTACTCCAAGCATGTCTGGACAGCACATCTGGACAGCACGTCTTGGTTGGCTACTCAACTGTAGTAGGAACTTCATCGAAGCCTGATTCTATTTCAGCCAACGGTTGCTGGACAGTGAGAAGGTGCAGGAACTATGCATTCCAGATCATAACAATTCACTGTGTAAAAAAGAGGGAGCTTTACTCTAACCCGTGCTGTACCTTCCCTGGGAGTGTTTGATGGGACAGTGTAGAAGCAGCTTTACTCTGTATCTAACCCGTGCTGTACCAGCCCTGGGAGTGTTTGATGGGACAGTGTAGAGGGAGCTTTACTCTGTATCTAACCTGTGCTGTACCAGCCCTGGGAGTGTTTGATGGGACAGTGTAGAGGGATCTTTACTCTGTATCTAACCCGTGCTGTACCTGCCCTGGGAGTGTTTGATGGGACAGTGTAGAGGGAGCTTTACTCTGTATCTAACCCGTGCTGTACCTGCCCTGGGAGTGTTTGATGGGACAGTGTAGAGGGAGCTTTACTCTGTATCTAACCCGTGCTGTACCTGCCCTGGGAGTGTTTGATGGGACAGTGTAGAGGGAGCTTTACTCTGTATCTAACTCGTGTTGTACCTGCCCTGGGATTGTTGGATGGGGCCTGAAATAGAAACATTCTTCACCTCGAAGGCCATAAAAATCACTGAACTGGTTTTATGGAATCTTCTATCTCTAGCAAGTGAGGGGGCGGGGAGGAAGAGGAAAGGAAGGAGCCGAGGAGGAGTGGGAGGAGGGGAAGGGGAGGAGGGGGAGGGGAGGATGGAGAGGTGACGGGATAGGGGGAGAAGACGAGGAGGAGGGGAATCGGAGGAGGGGGAGGAGACGAGGGGGAGAAGGGGAGGAGGAGGGGGGGAGGAGACGTGGAGGAGGTGACGGGGAGGGGGAGCGGGGGGGGACATGGTGTGTGCAGCACAGTGTGTCTGGAATTTTAAAGAAATGAGAGAGAAGTCAGTAGAAATATTGATAAAATAGAGACAAGAAAGATTTGACATGGAGAGAGAGAGAGAGGTGGCAGGGTGGAGGGGAGAGTGCAAACACGGACTACAAGCCATTTCTTGTATCCTGTCTGGGAGTGTGAGTGAAAAGTCTGCTCCAAGGGATCGAGTGCTTCACCCTTCATGATTGTGTACATTTCATGATTTAATTTCATCATCTCAACTGAGATAATTCAGCAATATGTTGGTTGGAATGATGCCCTTTCCCCCTATATTGGCTCCATATGGCTACTCCAACATTTTAAATACCTCCTTTGTAAATGTGCTTTCTTTTTTCAGTGAGTTGGAGGCCCCAGGCCTTCGTTACTATTCCCTCAGGATCTCCCGTTCAGGGACACCTCATAAATCTGAAGCCCTCAGACACTCACTCAGTGTCCGTGGGCACAGTTTGGTCCAATGGTGGTCTGACGCAGACTGAAACTCACCCCCATGCTAGGAAGTCTCCAAATCAAAACGACAGAGGAACCTGCTCAGGGAGAGTTTGTGCTGGGCTGATATGGAGTGTACGCACTCTGACAGAGTCAAAGCCCCTTTACTTAAGTCTGAGGAGCTCTGGTACAGTCTGGCAAGAGACAAGGCCTAAAAAACCCCAATGTGTACAAGAGCATAACTTGAGTTTAACCACTGGATTACTAGCGCAGAGAGCTCTGGGAAGCTTCTTGCTGTTGGTCCAGCCAGGGCTGCCCCATTGGTTAGAGCATCATTCTGCAAGGACATCTGAAGCCAGCAGGTAGGAACCTAAAAAGGAAGACTTGCATTTCTTTCATGACCTCAGGACGTCCCAAAGCCAATGACGTATTTTGGAAGTGTAGTCAGGAAACACGGCAGCCAGTTTACACAATGAGGGTTCTATCTGTCCATTTCCAGATCAATCGACAGTGGAGGGCCAGGCCGAGCTCAGATGTTGGACGAACGGGTTTTCCATGGAGGACTACCTCAATTCCCATCTTCCATCACCAGGCGTATCATTTTTGGAATCATCTTGATGCCAAAAAGATCCCACTCGGCTCCAGCCCCAAGAAGGATGGTCAGCAGTTGATCGTCAGACAGCTGACAATTGTGGGCTTGAGCCGTCATGAGGTGGACAGCAGGTGACCAGGAGCACCTGACAAACAGGACAACTCACCATAATATGTGTGAGTGCACTGTCACCATCCTCTTAACCACAGCACGGACACACAGCAAACCCCATTGAATGCCGCTTCCACCATTTGCAAGTGTCGAGGTTCAGCAGTAATTTCGACCATGCTACTGTGGGTTGTTAGCAGTTCGAAGCCAGGCACTGCCCTGCAGTAAGAGAATAACATTTTGGTTGGAATAGTTTTTAATTGCTTTACCAGAGCCATTTTATTGGAATAAACCTGCCTCCCAACAGCATCCCTTGACTTTCATTTGTAGGAGAAAAGCTTTTTTGCGGAGCGAGTGGTTGGGATTTGGAATGCGCTGCCTGATAGGGCGGTGGAAACAGAGTCAATAGTAGCCTTCAAAAGGGAATTGGATAAATACCTGAAGGAGAAAAAATTGCAGGGATCTGGGGAAAGAGCGGGAGAGTGGGACTGACTGGATTGCTCTTCGAAAGAGCCGGCACAGACTCGATGGGCCGAATGGCCTCCTTCCGTGCTGTGCTATTCTGTGATTCTATAATTCTAAGTGAAGGAGCAGGAATACCACTGAATCCCAGCTCAGTCCAAGATCCCAAATCCAGGTGGGTCAAAGGTGAAGTGCAGGTGCATGGCCGATGACCCCAGGCCTGACTGAGAGTTCCACTGCTCAATACCGAGGCTCTGAACAGACATGGGCTTGGCTTTTGTGCTGTCAGTGCTGTTGCATACAACTATCTTCACCAGAGGTGGGACATGGTATGTTAGGCTCGTGATTACAAGACTGGACTGGCAACCTAGTGGGCGTGAGTCCAAGTCCCACTGTTGTGAAATTAAATTCAGCAAATCCAGTAGTTTGTGAGCTAGTACCAGACAATGTGTGTATGAAAGCTGCTAGATTGCTGTAAAAACCCAACTGGTTCATGAGTGAAGGGAACCGGCCACCTGCCCATCACCACAACTCTCAACACCACCTATCACCATCTCCCCATATCTCCCAACCCCACCTACCCACCTTCTCCCCATATCCCTCAGCCCCACCTACCACCATCTCCTCATATCCCTCAACCCTACCTACCACCATCTCCTCATATCCCTCAACCCTACCTACCACCATCTCCCCATATACCCCAACCCCACCTACTCACCTTCTCAACATATCCCCCTTCTCTGTCCTGAAACACATCTAGTTACCATTTGACCACATTCATACTGTCCACCTCAACCTATTTCCCTGATAAGTTAGCCCATGAGTCAATGTCCTTTGGTTGAAAGAGTTCCCCGACGTACATTCTTACTCCCAGCTTTTTTTTTCACCTTTTACCATGTACAAAAGGCTAGTTAGGCCACAACTGGAATATTGTGTGCAGTTCTGGTCGCCACACTATAGGAGGGATGTGGTTGCATTGGAGAGGGTGCAGAGGAGATTCACCAGGATGTTACCTGGGCTGGAGCGCTTCAGCTATGAAGAGAGACTGGACAGGCTGGGGTTGTTTTCCTTAGAGCAGAGAAGGCTGAGGGGGAACCTGATTGAGGTGTACAAAATTATGAGGGGCATAGATAGGGTAGATAGAAAGGAACTTTTCCACTTAGTAGAGGGGTCAATAACCAGGGGGCATAGTTTCAAGGTAAGGGGCAGGAGGTTTAGAGGGGATTTGAGGAAAAACTTTTTCACCCAGAGGGTGGTTGGAATCTGGAACTCACTGCCTGAAAGGGTGGTAGAGGCAGGAGCCCTCACAACATTCAAGAAGCATTTAGATGAGCACTTGAAACGCCATAGCATACAAGGCTATGGACCAAGTGCTGGAAAATGGGATTAGAATAGACAGGGCTTGATGGTCGGCGTGGACACGATGGGCTGAAGGGCCTCTTTCTGTGCTGTATAACTCTATGACTCTATGACTCTGCCCTGAAGACTAACCTGCCCTTGGAAGATTTCCCAGCAGTTAGTCACTTCCCCTTGGAGATTACATAAATTAGGGGGAGTCATTGAAGCAGGAATTGTACATGGCTCATCAGAGGAGACAGCGGGATGGTTGAACACCCTTTTCCAATTCTATCCTTATCTCCTCAGGCATTTTGAGCTAGAAATTTGGTGCATTTGTGCCTCTCGTTAACGGCTCCTGATAAATTCAGCGGGAGTTTAGCAGCGGCGGTAACCGGTAGCGCCCCCGCTCCACTGTGCAAGCAATGATGACATCATCACCGTGCGCAGCGCCCCGTTTTCTCCCCGCCTGCAAAATTGGCCCGCGCCCCCTGAATCTGCGCCGGGTGATGACAGGAGGCAGGAACGGAGCGGCAGGAGGCTCACGGGGCGCTAACTAAAGGGGAGGTGGCGGGCGGGGGGAAAAAATCAGCCTGCCAATGAATTTTTCCCCTTAGAGTTTTAGCTGTGTTGATATCCTTGTGGCAAAATAGCTCAGGTTAGACTCTGCATGTGTGCACTGTGCAGTGCTGAGCAATTCTCCAACGTATGGGTTAATAACTAACAGCAGTGTGTGTATTTACACCTGGAGACTGGATTCAGACAGCTTGATGCTCAGACTCATGCTTGAGGTTAAGTGACTCACTGCTCACACACAACCTCCCCATTTACACTGGCTCATTTGTCCTTTTGTCGTAATTCCACAAATCTATGCGCTCCAAGTATTGGAACAGAAAACAGATAAATAACAGGAGCACAAGCATCAACTGTTTGTGTTACCTCAGTCTGCACAACGTTCTCGCAGCAGAAATGCATCGTCTGCAGAAAACTGAGGCGAGACACATCGTCACATAGAATTACAGGGAATCGACGGCACACAAACAGGCCATTCGGCCCCACTGGTCTATGCTAGTGTTTATGGTCCACACGAGCCTCCTCCCACCCTAATTACCTATTCCCACCTTCCCCGTATCGCTCTATAAATGTTTCCAGCAGATCTGATTCACCCATCTCTATCCCAAGTCCAAGTTCTCTCCCTGCGGTGAAAGGCTCGCATTGTCTTCTGGAACAGTCCGTGGGTGCGGCCATCTTTCAATATGTCCCGAACATTCTCTGGTCTTGGGGGCCTTACTGGATGGATTTCCGGGCGGGCGAGGGTGGGGTTTGGGGCAGGAACTGGTCAGGTTGAATTCCTGGCCCATTTTCTCACCTGTCAGAATTATTGGCCCCTCCTATTTCTCATCTACATGTTGCCCCTCATCAATTTCCACATGTAGGCTGATGACACCCAGCTCTACCTCACCACCAGTTCTCTCGACCCCTCCACGGTGTCTAAATTGTCAGACTGCTTGTCCGACATCCAGTTCTGGATCAGCAGAAATTTTCTCCAATTAAATATTGGGAAGACCGAAGCCATTGTTTTCGGTCCTCGCCACAAGCTCCGTTCCCTAGCCACTGACTCCATCCCTCTCCCTAACATCTGTCTGAGGCTGAACCACACTGTTCGCAACCTTGGTGTCGTATTTGACCCCGAAATGAGCTTCCGACCACATATCCGCAGCATAACAAAGACCGCCTACTTCCACCGCCGTAACATCGCCCATCTCCGCCCTTGCCTCAGCTCATCCGCTACTGAAACCCTCATCCATGCCCTTGTTACCTCTAGACTTGACTATTCCAACGCACTCCTGGCTGGCCTCCCACATTCCACCCTACGTAAACCTGAGGTCATCCAAAACTCGGCTGCCCGTGTCCTAACTCGCACCAAGTCCCGTTCACCCATCACCCCTGTGCTCGCTGACCGACATTAGCTCCCGGTTAAGCAACGCCTCGATTTCAAAATTCTCATCCTTGTTTTCAAATCCCTCCATGGCCTCACCCCTCCCTATCTCTGTAATCTCCTTCAGCCCCACAACCCGCCGAGATATCTGCGATCCTCCAATTCTGGCCACTTGAGCATCCCTGATTATAATCGCTCAACCATTGGTGGCCGTGCCTTCTGTTGTCTAGGCCCTAAGCTCTGGAATTCCCTGCCTAAACCTCTCCGCCTCTCTACCTCTCTTTCCTCCTTTAAGATGCTCCTTAAAACCTACCTCTTTGACCAAGCTTTTGGTCACCTGCCCTAATTTATCCTTATGTTGTTCGGTGTCAAATTTTTTGTCTTGTAACCCTGCTCTGCAGCGCCTTGGGATGTTTTACTACATTAAAGGCGCTATATAAATACAAGTTGTTGATGTTGCTGTCAGAATTATCAGTCACGGTGGGGACAGGCACAGAGCATGTCTGCCCACAGACGGACGGACGGGTATATTACAACCCCATTCAAATGAGGGAAATATGTCATACAACATATCCTCCAAC
This sequence comes from Somniosus microcephalus, assembly GCF_052327205.1. Taxonomy (NCBI): domain Eukaryota; kingdom Metazoa; phylum Chordata; class Chondrichthyes; order Squaliformes; family Somniosidae; genus Somniosus; species Somniosus microcephalus. The sequence continues at coordinate 5,277,341 of NC_141004.1, forward strand.
AATGGGGGCTGCAACCAATGCTCATGTGGCAACCTGCGTTGCTAAGGACCATTGGGGGAAGATTTGAAAGGTCAGTTTCAGCAGTGCAATCAATCGTATTTCCCAATCTGCTAACTTTCTCCTCCTACTAATTGCACATGAACCTGAGGCAGAAAATTTTTAAGATGAGCTGATGGTTTCTGAGAGTCACAGTTACAGGTGTGTGTTTTTAGGGGGAGAAATTCGGTATCGCCCCGTTTGGGGCGCAATTATCGGCCGGGCGCAAAGTTTAGCGCCTGGTGCTAATTATCGCCGCCGACTGCAAACTTGGCTTCTATCGCCCCTGGAGGTGATTGGAGCGCTAAATCAGGCGCTTCACACCTGTCTTAATTCGCTAACGCTGAGCAGCGAGGCGCTACCTCAGAGCGCTGGCGAAGCTCATGTGATGTCAGTCAGCAATGGAACACAGACACACTGGTGCCGGCCAGTTCTTAAAGGGGAGGGTCGATCTTGCTCTCCATCCACACCCTGCTCATTGCAGCCTTGAACCTCGGCCTGGCGAGACCTGTACATCAAATCTGCTGGAAAGAACAATGGAGAGGCCCAGGGAAAGAGTTCAGAGTGCAGCCCCCACAGTCTCTTCTAAATCGATGCAAGGAAGGTCAAATCAAGATGAACCTGCAAAGTGCTGCTCAGTACCCAAAACTCCTTCACACAGAGTTGAATCTCTCCAGAAGTCTCTCTCTCTCGCTCTCTCTCTCAGAATGCGTGGTGCAAAAATGTCGCCGACAAAAAATGGCAGGAAGTGGTCGCCTTTAAATGGCACTCCCTCAGTCCCTTCCCGACCACAAAACGCTCCCCTCAACCTGTCGTTGCTAGCGGCAGGCGGAAAGGCAGGGGGCGCCACTCAATATCCGGTCTGGGGCACTAACGGGGCGTTGCACGCTCGACTGACATCACGATCCGTGGGCGCAGGAGGTCGTGGTGGTTGTGTTTAGCGCTGCCGCAAATGTCTGGTCAATTTTGCGAGCGGCGCAAACATCGCTGCGCCCGGGCGCTAGTTGCTTTGTGCCCCATTAGCGCCCTCTTCTAACGGGAGGCGCAAAGCAACCGAATTTTCCCCCCATAGTGTTTATCCCAAAGAGTTTCATGGAACAAATAGACTGTTTATAGAATTTTTCTATTTTCTACAAATGAACGTTTTTCTCGGGTGTTGTCTGGTGTGAGACTTTATTCATCCTTCAGAGAGACAAGGAGGAGGATTTCTGATGTAAATACATTAATTGGTTTTATTCAGGCATTCGTATCATTGCTCTTGCAGAATTGCCATGGTTTGGAAATAAACAGGGATTGATAATAAGCAACGTTCCCTCTAAACTGCGCGGCAGCACAGCTGTCTGCCGGATTGCGCAGCCCGGGACCGGCTTTTTACATGTGGAATTTCGCGCAAGCACGAAACTTTGAATGGGCCGCGCACCCCCCCAAAAAAAACTAGGGGGAACATTGATCATAAGTTTTACATCATCTAAAAAATTATACGAAGATTCCCATATTTTAATATTTTGGATCATAAGGACAGAATAGTCTTTGGTCAACATCTGTTTTGCAGAACATCTGTCTCCCTTAGAAGCCCAGCTGGACTTCAACGTGGGCTCTGGTATCAAACAGATCCACGCAACCACAGGCCATTTCAAATAACCTCTCACCTGACACTTACACATAATTGAAAGAAAGGACTTGGCGTTTATATAACGCCTTCCAGGACATCTCAAAGCACTTTACAGTCAATGAAGTACTTTTGAAGTGTAGTCACTGTTGTAATGTGGGAAACGCGGCAGCCAATTTGCGCACAGCAAGCTCCCACACACAGCACTGTGATAATGACCCAATCATCTGTTTTTAGTGATGTTGGTTGTAACAGCAGATTTACTCTAGTTGCAGATGATGAAAATGAAGGCACAGAAGATCACGTGTTGTCGAGAGAGGACACGGCACCATTCGAGGAGCTGGCAGCTCTACAGGCAGGAGGTCCCAGTACAGCAGTAGACGCCATAACCTGTAAGTCCAACTGCTTGTCATGCTTAGACAAGATAGGGTGCTTGCTGAAGGGTTAATGCATGTCCTAACTCTCGAATAGGTGAGATAGAGATTAAAAACTCTGCTCCCTTGACTGACGCAAACACTTCAATACAGATATTAAAAGTATATGTAGATTGAGTAGAATGGGCCTGTATTCTCTGGAGTTTAGCAGAATGAGAGGTGATCTCATTGAAACATAGAGGCCTAAATATTCAGTTGCTCTGCGCCTCCTGTTAGCGCCCCGGCCGCGATCTTCGGTAGCGCCCCCTGACTTATGTCCGACAGGGTCAGGAGGCCTACCTGCGGCCAGGGCGGCACCAATTAAAGGTGAGGTGCCGAGCTGCCATTTTTGTTGCTGGCCGCCTGCCAGCACCTGCCCCCGTTGCTGTCCCTGGCCTCCTGAGCAACCCCACCGCGGAGTGCGAGCTGCGCTCCGTGAGCCCGGCATTTCTCTTGAGTGCCGGGCTCCATTGCTGGCATTCTGATCCCTGGTGGCCCAGCTGGGCCCTGGGTCACGCTGCGCTAGGCCCCTCCCCTTTAAGAAGTGGAGGAAGGACTGCAGTACCGCGGCGCGATGTGCCGCAGAGCGTGGCGCTGCAGCACATAGCGCCGCAATATTCCCTCTCAGTGCCCCAAGAGGGGAAGCGCCCCACTTCCCTCTTGGGGCACTACCGATGAATTTCGGCAGCGAGGGCGCTAATTTTTTCGGGGCACTAAAAGTAGCGCAGTTAGCGCCCCAAAGGGGGCGTGACTCAATTTTCCCCCCATAATATTCTGAGAGAGATTGCCAGGGTAGATGCTGAGAGGTTGTTTCCCCCTGGCTGCAGAGTCTAGAACTAGGGGGCATAGTCTCGGGATAAGGGGTTGGCCATTTAGGACTGAGATGAGGAGGAATTTCTTCACTCAGAGGGTTGTGAATCTTTGGACTTCTCCACCCCAGAGGGCTGTGGTTGCTCAGTCGATGAGTATATTCAAAGCTGAGATCGATAGATTTTTGGACTCAAGGGATATGGGGATAGTGCAGGAAAGTGGAGTTGAGGTCGAAGATCAGACATGATCTTATTGAATGGCGGAGCAGGCTCGAGGGGCCGAATGGCCGACTCCTGCTCCTAATTCTTATGTTCTTGTGTTCTTAAGTAGGCCAGAATTCCATATTCCTCCTCCCACAAGCTCCCCTTCCCATCTAATTTTGTCCTCTCTCCTCCTAAAGTCGCTGACTCCTGCTGGGGTACAGTTCCACAAGCCCTCTGGTACCTTCTTCAAGTGGCCACTCTCCAAGGATGAGCTTAGATAGTGAGCATGGGCAGGGTTTTGGACTGTGCGGTGGGCATGACGGTGAAGTCAGATCCTGCTCTCACCCAATCTCCGGACTCCTCCCGAGCTCAGGGCCGCTGAGGCTAATGCTAGTAACCCAGCTATTCCCACATCTCTGCTCAACCAAATCAACCCAGACCGAGCACCGACTCTGGGCTACTTTGTCCTGTGTGACACAGAACCACGCTGGGCAGTTGGGGAGTGCGGACATGTAACGTTACCACCGAGTTTCTCTCTTCGCATCTTATTGATGCTGGGCATTAAAAAAACCCAATGCTGAGCAGTGACAGCATCCCCAACTCGGTGCATCACTGCGCCAAACATAGGCCGAGAGGGAGGGAGGGAGAGAGGGAGGGAGTGAGTGAGGGAGGGAGAGAGAGAGAGAGGGTGGGAGGGAGTGAGGGAGAGCGAGAGAGGGAGGGAGGGAGAGAGTGAGGGAGAGAGGGAGGGAGGGAGTGAGAGAGAGGGTGGGAGGGAGTGAGGGAGAGAGAGAGGGAGAGAGAGAGGGAGAGAGGGAGGGAGGGAGGGAGTGAGAGAGAGGGTGAGAGGGAGAGAGGGAGTGAGTGAGAGAGGGAGTGAGTGAGAGAGGGAGTGAGTGAGGGAGGGAGCGAGGGAGGGAGCGAGCGAGGGAAGGGTGCGAGCGAGGGAAGGGTGCGAGCGAGGGAAGGGTGCGAGCGAGGGAAGGGTGCGAGCGAGGGAAGGGTGCGAGCGAGGGAGGGAGGGTGCGAGCGAGGGAGGGTGCGAGCGAGGGAGGGTGCGAGCGAGGGATGGTGCGAGCGAGGGAGGGTGCGAGCGAGAGAGGGTGCGAGCGAGGGAGGGTGCGAGCGAGGGAGGGTGCGAGGGAGGGTGCGAGCGAGGGAGGGTGCGAGCGAGGGAGGGTGCGAGCGAGGGAGGGAGCGAGCGAGGGAGGGAGCGAGCGAGGGAGGGAGCGAGAGAGGGAGGGTGCGAGCGAGGGAGGGTGCGAGCGAGGGAGGGAGCGAGGGAGGGTGCGAGCGAGGGAGGGTGCGAGCGAGGGAGGGTGCGAGCGAGGGAGGGTGCGAGCGAGGGAGGGTGCGAGCGAGAGGGGGGGTGAGCGAGAGAGGGAGGGAGTCACACTCGGGTTAGTTTTAAACACCTCCTCATGCCTGGTTTCAGAGTGACATTGCCAGGGACACAGGAGCAAGTTGGGGTCTTGCCTCTTGGCCGGGAGAATTTTGTGGAACTCCAAGAGTGAATTGGGAGAGAAGGCAGGCAAAGCAGCTGAAAGCAGCTTGAAGAAGCTGTTTTACTCACGAAGTAGTTCTTGGGCCCTTGGCTGCCAACGTCTGGCTCCTATTGCTAAAGACTAATGCCACAAGTTCCACAGCGATTTAACTGAAAGCTGCAGAGACAGAGGGAAGCTTTGCCAGCCAAGCACATCTTCTAGAAACATGCTAACTTGTGAGTCAGCGAGAAGGGTAAACATTTTAAGAGAATTGTTGCAACTTAGAAGCAGAGTTGGAAATGTCGAGGCTTGAGCTTCACTTCAGCAAAGTAGATCCGTGACCCAGATTGTGATTATAGATCGCTGCGTATTGAAGGGGCTCCATGAGTATTAATCCATGGCACAAGAACAGCACAACTGATTCCAATTGGATGACGGGCACGGAATAAGAGCATGAGTCATTTTAAGAACAGGAAAAGGCCATTAGACCCAACACATCTGCACAGTTTGATGGATCCACCTATTCACCTTCTCATCATATCCATCAATCCCACCTACCCAGAGGGGAGAGGAGGAGAATTGTCTTTACACAGTGAGTTGTTGTGATCTGGAACGCGCTGCCTGAAAGGGCGCTGGAAGCAGATTCAATGGTAACTTTCAAAAGGGAATTGGATAAATGATTGAAGGGGAACAATTTGCAGGGCTCTGGGGAAAGAGCAGGGGGAGTGGGACTAATGGGAGAGCTCGCTCAAAGAGCCGGCACAGGCACGATGGGCCAAATGGCCTCGCTCTGTGCTGCATCATTCTCTGGTTCAATGAATGATTGCAATTTATGTTTCTGGACAGACTGTTGCATATTTGAAAGCTTTATTTAAATAAAGAACAATCGTGAAAATTATAGCAAGCTCTATAACGGCCACATTGCTGAGTGCGTTGGGCTAGCCTGTTCAGGAGCAGCTCCCGCAATGGCTAAATAGAGGAATGGAGCATCTGACGTGACCGTACAGAACCGGATGGTGCCAGGCCCGGTCCTCGGCCAGTGCTGAGTTAGTTGATCTCAGTCGGTTTGGGCGCTACAACAAGGCTACAGGAAGGATAAACCAGCCCAAGGCCCATCACTGAGCTCCGTCCAGCCACCACTGCTGCTGGGAACCAGGTGTGTGTGAATTTTGAGTGAAGCTGGGATTGGAGACAATGATTTCCTCCCCTAGTTGAATACTACGCTGACATTTTCTTGGTTCACGCTTGAAAAATGGCCACTTGGACAATGTACCAGAGGGTGACCAGAACTTCTCCAGCGAGAATCACTATCCACCAGGCAGGAGGGGAAACAGTGGAATAGTCAGATAAATTGTTTCAGGACCTGTGAAGTGAGGTGGATCATTCAAGTTACACCCAGAGACTGAGCGCTTCCCTTGTACAATGATGGCCCTCCAACCCTTGGTAGAACATCAATGAATGTTCAACTGCAGTCACTGATCTGACGGAGTGCACTGGGAGTGGGAAGGATTCGGTGAAGGGCAGCAACAGTGGCTCCAAGTTGGAGATCGCTGAATCATGAAGAAAAACAAATCTGTTCTCATTGGGAAAGAAACACATTTGAGATGGAGGAACATAGGAACAGGAGGAGGACATTCAGCCCCTCGAGCTTGTTCTGTCATTCAATGAGATCATGGCTGATCGGTATCTTAACTCACCTCAGATCCATATCCTTTTATACCCTTGGCTAGCAAAAATCTATCAATCTCAGATTTTAAATTATTAACTGAGCCCCAGCATCTATTGCTCTTTGTGAGAGAGAGGTCCACACTTCTACCACCCTTTGCGAGAAGAAGTGTTTCCTAACTTCTCTCCTGAATGGCCATGGGGCAGAACCACAGCTTTTAAAATTGTTGAGGTTGATGTTGGAAGGAGCTTTGCTCAGAACCAGTGAAGGAGAATCGGTGGTGCGATCATTAAGCCACAAATTAAATACAAAGACTCACTTCTTACTCAGGAGTTGCTGATTTTTGGAATAGTTTTCAGTCCAGCACAGTGAGTGAATCACCGGTAAAATTCTCGGGCTCACCTTCAAACCCTACAGAGCATCAGCGCTCTGTACCCCTGATGATCTGCAACTTCCAGCAGGTAATCCTGGCCGTGGTGACAATCAGCGGGGAGCTAGCGGGAATGACTCCCCAGCTGACTATCGATCTCGGGCCCAACCAAAAATTGGACAGAAACCCAGCAGAAAATTGGGTTCCTGTGTCCTGGTTCTACACTTGAAAAAGTATTGGCCAGGCCAGTAAAAACAAAGTCACCCTACCCAGTTGAAATGTGGAGCGCTGACAACCTCACCTCAGTGGCATTAAACAGTGGCACAGATGGTGATATTTAGAGGATCCCAGTGTATAGTCTGGGTCTTATTAACATTGCTTTGAATTACATTCATTCTTTCATACCAGTCTCTGTGAAAATAGCCTGTTACCAAAATATGCTTCTTTTTAATGTGGCTGCGTTTGGCAAGGAACCTGAATTGTTCTGGATTCCTTGACTATTATTACAGATCGCAGCAGGCGGCAGGCAGAGACTAGCCATTCCGCAGGCGCACACAGTGTGTGCCACAGAGGCAATGTCACGGCACAGCTCCAGGTAGACAGCGGGGTGCAAGGCGATGAAGTGAGCTTAAAAAACAGATTGGGTTTTGAAGGGCAGCAAGTGATGTAACCATCTCTGATTGGCTGTCACCATTGACAACCTGAAGGTCTATATGCAAATGATTGCTTGCGAGGTAAAATTGACATTGAGAAAGTTTAAGGATTGATGTGGGAGTAGATTATTGCAGCCCAGAGTAAATGCCTGTGGGATCAAAGAATTGAGATACAGTCTGGTAAACTCATGTAGGCTGTTTTTGTGGTATAAAAATGATATAAATCTGTTCTTGGAGTTGCTGCATGGGCTTCAGGCTGAGAAACTGCTCTTCCTCGAGACATGACCATCTTTTCATTTATTCTTGGGCTGTGCTCATCCCTACTTGCCCAAACCGGGTGGGGGGGGGGCTTGCTAGGCCACATTAGAGGGCAGTTCAGAGGTTGGTGTTAAACTGGAGTCACATATAGGCCTGACCAGGTAAGGACGGCAGGCTTCCTTCCCTAAAGGACATTAGTGAACTGGATGGGTTTTTACGACAATCCGATAGTTTCAGGGTCACTTTTACTGAGACCAGAATCTTTGGCCGCGATTTTGTGGGCGCTCAGAGGACCCAATTGGTGGCGGGTCAGCTGTGAAATTTAAAATCAGCCCCAACACCAACATCACCAGGCACACCAACATCACCAGGCACACCAACATCACCAGGCACACCAGCAGTCCCAACACCAGCAGCCCCAACACCAGCAGCCCCAACACCAGCAACCCCAACACCAACAGCACCAACACCAGCAGCACCAACACCAGCAGCCCCAACACCAGCAGCACCAACACCAACAGCAACAACACCAAACTTCTCCGCAATCAACTGATGCTGCACAGGACAGAGGGCATCAGCACCCGACCACATTGCTGCCCGGGAGGTCAGGGATGGCCTCACCATGGCCAGATTTACTTCACTTGATGCTGTACACCCTGGCTGTCACATGATGCGCCAGGTTGGCACCACCCCACACCAACACCATAAAGCATCCCTACAATGCCTAAGCCATTCCTTTCACACTCATCACCATTGCGGGGGGTACCGTTATGTCTCACCATTCACTGCAACTCACTAAGCCACTTCCAAAGGTTCACACAAATCTGTCCAAGAATGCAAAGTGTTGAAAATAAAGGTTTCAATGTTTGACAGCACATTATCAGAAACTTCACAGGAACATTGGCTAAAACACACAAGCACCTACCCTTGTGACCCGCTTCCTTCAATTGGCTGGGAAACGCGCTGGGCGGGCTTAACTAGCCCAATCAGGGGAAAGTCGTGTCGGAAGCCGGGATGGAGCCAGCAGTGGGGCCGAGACCCGCCACCAACCTCGCCGCCGAGGTAGAGAAAATCACGGCCTTTTATTTCCAGATTTTTAAAACTGAATTCAAATTGTCAAAGTGCCTTGGTAGGATTGGAAATCTCATTCTCTGGATTTCTAGTCCCGTAGCATAACGCCCACACTACCATACGCAGTCTGTTAACCTCCAACTTTCACCTCCGGAAACTGTGTTTGAATCCAACACACAGTAATGCATTGAAAGTCTCTTCTCTCAACTTACTGTGAAGGTCTCACATGAGAAGGATGGGGAACAATTGTTAGATAACTGTAGAAAAAGAATTTGTTCTGAAAAAATGAACAGAAGTCAAGATGGATATGTTTCGACCCTGGGATATTGAAGTAAATCGGAGAGAAGAGAGTCAAGGGTCCGATTATAATTTGTCAATGGTCCTCCGATATTTTAATTGTGCCATTGGACTGGACAGTAGCCAATGTGAGGCTTCCTTTCAGAAATGGAGAGAAGGAAATCTGGCTTAGTATAGGTCGGTTAGTTTTTTAAAATTTGTTCCTGGGATGTGGGCGTCGCTGGCAAGGCCAGCATTTATTGCCCATCCCTAGTCACCCTTGAGAAGGTGGTGGTGAGCCGCCTTCTTGAACCGCTGCAGTCCGTGTGGTGAAGGTGCTCCCACAGTGCTGCTAGGGAGGGAGTTCCAGGATTTTGATCCAACGACGATGAAGGAACGGCGATTATATTTCTAAGTCAGGATGGTGTGTGCCTTGGAGGGAAACTTGCAGGTGGTGGTGTTCCCATGCACCTGCTGCCCTTGTCCTTCTAGGTGGAAGCGGGTTTGGAAGGTGCTGCCGAAGAAGCCTTGGCGAGTTGCTACAGTGCATCTTGTAGATGGTGCACACTGCAGCCACGGTGCGCTGGTGGTGGAGGGAGTGAACGTTTAAGTCTAACGTCAATTGTGGGCAAACACATAGAATCCATAATTTGAGGTAAAATGAACGAGCATTTAGAAATCCATTAGTTAATCAGAGACAGGCAGCATGGATTTGTTAAAGGCAAGTCATGTTTGACTAATGTAATCGCGTTTAGGTAGTAGTGACTGATGGTGCAGATAAAGGAAATGCGGTAGATGTGCTGTATGCGGATTTTCAGAAATCATTCGATAAGGTGTCGCTGAGGCTTGTGGAAAGCATCCACATAAACAGTGTACAAGGAAATGTAGCAGAATGGACAGAAAGTTGGATGACGCACGATAAACCAAGAGTTGAGATAGCTGATTGATGCTTGGAGTGGAGGATAGTTGGAAGTGGTGTACCCAGGGGTCAATATTATCTCTACTTTTGCTCTCAAGTTTCTAGAAATGATTTGGACCTGGGCATAGGGAGCACGACCTCGAAAATGTGCTGACTACACAAAAGTAGAGGGTTTGGCAAATCCAGAGAATTGTAAAGATTTCACAAGGGCATCGTTAGTGGAATGGGCAGACGGGTGCCAGGTGAAATCTAATGTAGAGAGGTGATGTATCCCAGGAGGAAAAACAATGAGAGGGAATGTACATTCAACGGAAAGATGCTTAGAAGCGTGGATACATGGAGACCTCAAAGTTCAGATTCACAATTCCCTGAAAGTGCAAATGCAGGTAAATAACGCCATAAGAAAGGCCACTAGCATTTTGGGTTTTATAAATAGGGGAATAGAGTATAAGAGTTAAGAAGTAATGATAGATTTATACAAGGCATTGGTTCAGCCACAGTTAGAGACTGGTTAGGGCCCCATTACAGAAAGGACATTAAAGCCACGGAGAGCATCCAGTGTGGATTCACCAGGCTGATGCCAGAGATGGAACCTAGAGATAATAATGAGAGACTGGAGATACTGCAGCAATACCCACTGGAGCAGAGGCGCAGAAGAGGAGATTACATTGACGTTTTTAGAATTATGACGCGTTTTGACTGGATGAATAAGGAAAGGCTGTTTCTTCTGTTTGGGGAGTCAGCGACAAGGGGGTCATCGATTTAAAGAGAGATAGGAGAGAGGGTAGGAGAACTCTCTTTATGCAGGTGGGTGCTGGGCCATGAGATGCTTTGCCACAGGCAGTGGTTGAGGGAGAGACCATCACAATTTTTAAAGGAAAATCGGTAATTGTTTTGAAACAGAGGAGGATATAGAGCTTTGGGGAGAGAGCAGGGCAGTGGGATTAGTTTGAATTTGATACAGGGCTACGGAGAGAGAGTGGGGCAGTGAGATTAGTTTGGGGATTGATACAGGGCTATGGGGAGAGAGCGGGGCAGTGGGATTAGTTTGGGATTGATACAGGGCTATGGGGAGAGAGCAGGCAGTGGGATTAGTTTGGGATTGATACAGGGCTATGGGGAGAGAGCGGGGCAGTGGGATTAGTTTGGGGATTGATACAGAGCTATGGGGAGAGAGTGGGGCAGTGGGATTAGTTTGGGATTGATACAGGGCTATGGGGAGAGAGCGGGGCAGTGGGATTAGTTTGGGATTGATACAGGGCTATGGGGAGAGAGCGGGGCAGTGGGATTAGTTTGGGGACTGATACAGAGCTATGGGGAGAGAGTGGGGCAGTGGGATTAGTTTGGGATTGATACAGGGCTATGGGGAGAGAGCGGGGCAGTGCGATTAGTTTGGGATTGATGGCTATGGGGAGAGAGCAGGCAGTGGGATTAGTTTGGGATTGATACAGGGCTATGGGGAGAGAGCGGGGCAGTGGGATTAGTTTGGGATTTGATACATGGCTATGGGGAGAGAGCGGGGCAGTGGGTTTAGTTTCGGATTGATACAGGGCTATGAGGAGAGAACGGGGCTGTGGGATTAGTTTGGGATTGAAACAGGGCTATGGGGACAGAGCGGGACAGTGGGAATAGTTTGGGATTGATACAGGGCTATGGGGAGAGAACGGGGCTGTGGGATTAGTTTGGGGATTGATACAGAGCTAAGGGGAGAGAGCAGGCAGTGGGATTCATTTGGGATTGATACAGGGCTATGGGGAGAGAGCAGGCAGTGGGATTCATTTGGGATTGATACAGGGCTATGGGGAGAGAGCGGGGCAGTGGGATTAGTTTGGGATTGATACAGGGCTATGGGGAGAGAGCAGGCAGTGGGATTCATTTGGGATTGATACAGGGCTATGGGGAGAGAGCAGGCAGTGGGATTCATTTGGGATTGATACAGGGCTATGGGGAGAGAGCGGGGCAGTGGGATTAGTTTGGGATTGATACAGGGCTATGGGGAGAGAGCGGGACAGTGGGGTTAGTCTGGGATTGACACAGGGCTATGGGGAGAGAGCAGGGCAGTGGGATTAGTTTGGGATTGATACAGGGCTATGGGGAGAGAGTGGGGCAGTGGGATTAGTCTGGGATTGATACAGAGCTATGGGGAGAGAGCGGGGCAGTGGGATTAGTTTGGGATTGATACAGGGCTATGGGGAGAGAGTGGGGCAGTGGGATTAGTCTGGGACTGATACAGGGCTATGGGGAGAGAGCGGGGCAGTGGGATTAGTCTGGGATTGATACAGGGCTATGGGGAGAGAGCAGGGCAGTGGGATTAGTCTGGGATTGATACAGGGCTATGGGGAGAGAGCGGGGCAGTGGGATTAGTCTGGGATTGATACAGGGCTATGGGGAGAGAGCGGGGCAGTGGGAATAGTCTGGGATTGTTCTAGGAAAGAGCCGGCACAGACACCACCGAATGGACCTTTTCTTTATTCATTCACTGGATGTGGGCGTCGCTGGCAAGGCCGGCATTTATTGCCCATCCTTTGTGCTTGAAATCTCTATAGTTTTACGAAATGAATTTGGGTATAATCAAACCAGCTCAGGGTGAGAAGCAGAATAAAGTTGCCGATAATTAGACACAAATTGCCGCTGGTTTGACTGTTTCACTCATCGAAGCCACAGGAATGGTGATGTCACGGCGCTGGAGTTGGGGTTACCACCTGCTGGCACAGAGTGGAGGGAGCATTGCTCTGCATTGTATCTTGTACTTTTATGGTGAAGTGCTGGTTATCTTCTCAACCCAGGGTGTACTTGACCTGCGAGTGCTTCATGAGAATGCCAGAGGGTAAATCTTGTGCTGATAGTGGGGATCGCCGATCAGTGATGGAGCTATAACAGCGTGGCACTGATCACCTGACCTACGCTCCCTTCCAGCCCAGCTCCACAGTAAATTTAAGTGAAAATGCCAAAAAATATTCCATTCCCCTTTCAGACCGCAACACAATCCACACAACCCACTGCAAAAAAAAAATGTAGTTGCTCCGCTAAGCCCCTTTGCCCTGGCAGCTCTGTAAAGTGAGAGGGTCCCTGTCTCAATGTGAGCTCACTAGTGAACAGTCGCCCCACGTACCAGAGGACGGCCCAGGCCCATCCAACCACATCCCAGCTTCAGTCAGCGCCCGCACCGCTGGAACACTGGAGAAAGGAACAGGGATAAACATGAGAAACCTGGCTTAGTCTTTTTGGACGTGGTGCAAAGATATTGCCAGAGCCGACAGTTCGCGCTGTACCGAGACGGGGTGATTGAAGGTTGCTGCATAGTAACAATGAGCAGTTTCATGTTCAGTGCTTCTGAAACAACAGGAAATCTCTCAATTACAGTTTCTACACACACTGGTTTCTGCTGTGCCCCCCAAAGGAATTCGCTTAGACAAGTCTGGTTTTGTGAAACCCGGTTGTCTCCAATCCTTTTGCTTTGGGACCTGCCAGGATGATTTTGCCGTAATGAGTTTTTGGTGATTTTTTTTTTGCGAGGGGGAATCGGATAGATCCTCTCCTCACTTTAGTAGGTAAATGAAAATGAGGAACGGCAACATGAACGAAATGGTACAATTTTAAAGAGGGTGCAGGAACAGAGAGACCTGGGGGTGTGCACACACCAATCTTTGAAGGTGGCAGGACAAACTGAGAAAGTGGTTACAAAAAAGCATGCAAGATCCTGGGCTTTATAAATAGAGGCAAAGGCCGCGATCGTACCTGACGAGGCGAGCTGGGTCCGGGTCAGCTGACTTGCGGGTTGCGATCCCGCCCCAACGACGTCCGACGCACAGACGCAATTTTGCGTCAATTGACCTTGTTAAGCCCCACCCTGCGGTCTTGCTGGCCAATTAAAAGAAAGCCGGTGTCAGATGACGTCAGTTGATGACGCGTCATCTGCCGGTTTTCTTAAAGGGGACACGCTCATTGTATTTGCCAGGTGATTTTTGTGTTTGACAGCATTGCGGTGCAGCGAACACTGCCAATCACTGTACAAAGGTGAGCCCTTGCACCCAGGCTCTCCAGAGACTCTCTCCTTAGGATAAAACAGATGACAGCCGCAGGTGAGGTTACAGAAGCGATCTGTCACTGGTGAGAGAGGTTCTCCCAATGAACTGGGACTACACAAACACTTCAAACCTTGTTACCTACACAAAAGTCTAAATACATTAAAAATGATTTTCCCAACATTTTCTTACCTCTGAAACTCACCAGTGTCCCATTGGATCCTTCACACCACTTCTGCAGCTGTCATCAATGAAGAAACATTACAGTAGACCCACAGCACACCACACTTACCCTGGCACGGTGTCCGGACATCAGGAAGCCCGCAGTCGACCTGTCAAAATTGAAAAAAGCCTCTTAACTACCTGTTAACAAGCAGTTAAGTGCCTATAATCCTCTTCCCGCCGCTAGGAGTCGGGTTCCTGCGCAAATCGTGGACCCGACTCCCGCGAAGATTGGTTGGAGGTGGGCTGGAAGCGAGTTCGGGGCCTGCTGCCAATCTATTTGATTTTGCCAGCAGCCCCGCCTCCAAATCTGACCCCTGAGCACCGGCAAAATCGAGCCCCCAGAGTACAAATGCAAGGAGGTTATGCTAAACCCTTCATAAAACACTGGTTAGGCCTCAGCTGGAGTATTGTGTCCAATTCTGGCCATCACACTTTAGGAAGGATGTCGAGTCCTTGGAGAGGGTGCAGAGGAGATTTACTGGAATGGTTTCAGGGATGAGAGACTTCAGTTATGTGGAGAGACTGGAGAAGCTGGGGTTGTTCTCCTTAGAGCAGAGAATGTTAAGGGGAGATTTGATAGAGATAGAGTCATAGAGTTATACAGCACAGAAAGAGGCCCTTCGGCCCATCGTGTCTGCGCCGTCCATCAATCCCTGTCCAGTCTAATCCCATTTTCCAGCATTTGGTCCATAGCCTTGTATGCAATGGCATTTCAAGTGCTCATCCAAATGCTTCTTGAATGTTGTGAGGGTTCCTGCCTCTACCACCCTTTCAGGCAGTGAGTTCCAGACTCCAACCACCCTCTGGGTGAAAAAGTTCCTCCTCAAATCCCCTCTAAACCTCCTGCCCCTTACCTTGAATCTATGCCCCCTTGTTATTGACCCCCCTACTAAGGGGAAAAATTCCTCTTTATCTACCCTATCTATGCCCCCCATCATTTTGTACACCTCAATCAGGTCCCCCCTCAGCCTTCTTTGCTCCAAGGAAAACAACCCCAGCCTGTTTAGTCTTTCTTCATAGCTGAGGCGCTCCATCCCAGGTAACATCCTGGTGAATCTTCTCTGCACCCTCTCCAAAGCAATCACATCCTTCCTATAGTGAGGCGACCAGAACTGCACACAGTACTCCAGCTGTGGCCTCACCAGCGTTTTGTACAGCTCCATCATAACTTCCCTGCTCTTATATTCTATGCCTCGGCTAATGAAGGCAAGTATCCCATATGCCTTTTTAACCACCTTATCTACCTGTTCCGCTGCTTTCAGGGATCTATGTACATGTACACCAAGGTCCCTCTGCCTCTCTGTACTTCCTAGGGTCCTACCACTCATTGTGTATTCCCTTGCCTTATTTGTCCGTCCAAAATGCATCACCTCGCACTTTTCAGGGTTAAATTCCATTTGCCACTTTTCCGCCCATCTGACCAACCCGTTTATATCGTCCTGTAGCCTGAGGCTTTCCTCCTCGCAATTTACCACCCCACCAATTTTCGTGTCATCTGCGAACTTACTGATCATACCTTTTACATTCTCATCCAAATCATTTATGTAGATCACAAACAGCAAGGGACCCAGCACCGATCCCTGAGGTACCGCACTGGACACAGGCTTCCAGTCACAAAAGCAACCTTCGACCATCACCCTCTGCCTCCTGCCACTCAGCCAGTTTAGGATCCAATGCGCCAAGGCACCCTGGATCCCATGGGCTCTTACCTTCTTGACCAGTCTCCTATGCGGGACTTTGTCAAAAGCTTTACTGAAATCCATGTAAACCACATCCACAGCATTTCCCTCATCCACACACCTAGTCACCCCCTCGAAAAATTCAATCAGATTGGTCAGACATGATTTACCCTTGACAAAGCCATGCTGACTATCCCCGATTAATCCTTGCCTCTCCAAGTGGAGACTAATTTTGTCCCTCAGAATTTTTTCCAATAATTTCCCTACCACAGATGTTAGGCTCACTGGCCTGTAATTCCCTGGTTTATCCCTGCTACCCTTCTTGAATAATGGTACTACATTAGCTGTTCTCCAGTCCTCTGGTACATCCCCTGTGGCCAGAGAGGTTCTGAAAATTTGTGTCAGAGCCCCTGCAATCTCCTCCTTTGCCTCACACAACAGCCTGGGATACATCTCGTCCGGGCCTGGGGATTTATCCACTTTTTGGCCTGCTAAAACCGCTAGTACCTCCTCCCTCTCGATGCTAATATGTTCAAGTATGTCACAGTCCCCTTGCCCGATTTCTATGTCTACATCGTCTTTCTCCATAGTGAACACAGATGCAAAAAATTCATTTAAAACCCCGCCTACATCATCTGGCTCGACACACAGATTGCCACTTTGGTCCCTAATGGGCCCTACCCTTTCCCTGGTTATCCTCTTGCCCTTAATATACTTATAAAACATCTTAGGATTTTCCTTTATTTTGCTCGCCAGTGTTATTTCATGGCCCCTCCTCGCCCTCCTAATTTCTTTTTTAAGTATGCCCCTGCACTTTTTATACTCCTCTAGGGCTTCCTCCGTCTTTAGTCTTTTGTAACTGCCAAAAGCCCCCCTTTTTTTCCTAATGCATTTTTGTATATCCCTTGTCATCCAAGGTTCCCTTTGCTTGTTGGTCCCACCCTTGACCTTTACAGGAACATGTTGGCGTTGTACTCTCCCTATTTCCCTTCTGAAAGTCTCCCACTGCTTTGATGTGGATTTTCCTATAAGTAGCTGCTCCCAGTCCACTTTGGCCAGATCCTGCCTTATCATATTAAAATCGGCCTTCCCCCAATTTAGAACCCTTATTTCCGGGCCGTCTTTGTCTTTTTCCATGACCACCTTAAATCTCACCGAATTATGGTCACTGTCGCCAAAATGCTCTCCTACTGACACTTCCACCACTTGCCCGGCTACATTCCCTAGAATTAGGTCCAGTACCGCCCCCTCTCTTGTAGGACTTTCTACATGTTGGCTCAAAAAGCTCTCCTGGATGCACTTTAAAAATTCTGCACCCTCTAAGCCTTTCACACTCTGACTATCCCAATTAATATTGGGGAAGTTGAAATACCCCACTATTATTACCCTATTATTTTCGCACTTCTCTGAGATTTGCCTACATATCTGTTCCTCTATCTCCCCCTGACTGTTTGGGGGCCTATAGCACACTCCCAGCAAAGTGCTTGCCCCCTTTTTGTTTTTAAGTTCTACCCATATGGCCTCATTAGAGGAACCCGCTAATATATCATCCCTCCTTACAGCAGTAATTGATTCCTTAATTAATATTGCAACACCCCCTCCCCTTTTACACCCCCCTCTGTCTCGCCTGAAGATTCTATACCCCGGAATATTGAGCTGCCAGTCCTGACCCTCCCTCAACCATGTCTCCGTGATAGCAACAATATCGTACTCCCATGTGTTCAACAACAACTTCAGTTCATCCACCTTATTTGCAAGACTCCTTGCAATAAAATAAATGCCTTCCAGCCTTGCCATATTCCCTTTTGCCTTCACATATTTGCTCTGCCTTCCCAGCTGACTTGTTTTTTCCTCCGTATTTGGCTGTAAATCACCCCCTACTATAGTTCCACTCTGTATCCCAGATTCAAAATCATGATTGCTTTGATACAGTAAATAAGGCGAAACTGTTTCCAGTGGCAGGAGGGTCGGTGACCAGAGGACACAAGAGTTAAAGTGATTTACAAAAGAACCAGAGGGGAGATGAGGAGAAGTTTTTTTTTTTACGCAGCGAGTTGTTGTGATCTGGAATGCGCTGCCTGAAAGGGCTGTGGGAGCAGATTCAATAGTAACTTTCTAAGGAAATTGGATAAATACATGAAAAGGAAAAATTCACAGGGCTGTGGGGAAAGAGTAGGGGGGAGTGGGACTAATTGGAGAGCTCTTTCAAAGAGCCGGCACAGGCACGATGGGCTGAATGGCCTCCTCTGTGCTGATTAATTCTAATGATTCTAACCACTATCCAGTACAGAATTGAGCCACACAGAAAAGACAGGTCTCGGGTTTGATGCCCAGTCGGTGCTCAGTTAACAAATCTCAGGCGGGACAGAGTGAGCGTGTTGCTGCAATTGACTGTAATGGTCTATCGAGGGGACAGTGAAAGGTCACTGGGTTGGGTTAACTGGAGAGTCACAAAGCTCATGGGACTGAAATTTTTAAAAAGAGTACTGAAAATGCTGATAAGCTCACCAATGTCTCACTTGGCTAGGCTTGTGAATGGCACAGCCACAAGGAATGGAAGGATCCCAAGTTTCATCTCCAGTCTGTGTTGAGTTCTTTGATCCTGAATATGGGGTTCCTGCTCCTCATCACTATCCAGGACCCTCTGGTGGAAATTGCGTTTGTTTGAACATCAGGTGAGAACAGAATTGGGCTCAGCACTGAGGCCCAGCCCCCCATGGCCAAATAACCTGTTCGAAGTCCAGAATCATCGACCTCCAGAATCATCGACCTCCAGAATCATCGAACTCCAGAATCATCGAACTCCGGAATCAGTGACCTCCAGAATCATCGACCTCCAGAATCATCGAACTCCGGAATCAGTGACCTCCAGAATCATCGAAGTACCTGAAGACAGATAATTGATTCTATGCTGGAAGAACTTCAAACAGTATAAATGTTTAGACAGGTTAATGGGGCTTAAATCAGAGTTGGCCCAGATTATGGTAAAAGGGGCCAGCAATACGTCAATGGTTGAACCTCTGCTATCTTAACAACACTTCCTAATAAAGTAAAGCTGACATTTCCTGCAGTAATTGTTTGGGGAGATCTGAGAGATTCAGCCTTACAAACTCTAATCACTTTAGTTGGATGAAGTATGGCTCTGTAGAATAAAGGTGTCAGCGACACACCAGATTCCAGTTTTGGAATGGAACAATGTACAGGCCCCTCTGTTCCTGCACCAATTTAAAATTGACCTCGGCTGTGTAATGTAAGGAGTTAGATTCCGTAGTTTTGCTTTTGTTCAGTGAACATTACACGGACTTTGCCCAGGAGGTGAATTTATTTTGGATGGTGTCCACGGTGAAGCAGGTTGTGTATAGCCTGTGGCAGTAATGGTTTTGATGGGCTGAATGGCCTTTTGCTCTCTTGTGCCCACTTGAATCTGCTGCTCTTCCCTGGCTTGGCTCACTGAGGCATCATTTATCGGGGGGGGGAAGGACATGAACAATAGTGGACACCCTTCCAATCTTCAGCGCCTCAGTGGGGATAGAAACGTGGCAGTACATAAAGGACTGACCTTTCACCTCAGTGACTTGGGTCTGAAAGTCAGCTCAGATTGATGTTGTGAGATGTTCCGCTAGCTGCCAGATTTAAGGGCCCTGCTTGAATTGAATTTAGGAAGTCCCAACCCATCCCCAAATAAATCTACCATCCTGAACTTAACCTAAATTGGCACAAAGTGGCAAAGTCCCATTCAGAGGTTGGGCTAGAGGCAGCAGGACCAGCAAATGACCAGTTAAGCTGTTTCTGGTGCTGTTTTGTTGGGGAGAAGGAACATTGGCCAGGACACCAAGGAGAACGCCCTGTTCTTCTCTGAATAGTGCTGTGGGATCTTTCACATCCACCTGAGCCGCTTGAACAAGCAGACAGGGCATCGACTTGACATCTCATCTGAAGGACAGCACCTGTGATAATGCAGCACCCTCTGCACTGCACCGCACTGGATTGTCAGCCATAGGCTCGAGTACTGGAGTGAGGCTCAAGTCTTCTGGCTCAGATAAGCGAGCTACCAACTGAATGTAGGAAAAGACAGCTGGTAAAACCAAAGTCTGAATGAGAATAAAACAAGTCAATGCCTGGGGTTAGACCTGAAACTTTAACCTGAAACTTCAACCTATCGTCCTCTTTCAGATCATAGAATGGTTACAGCACAGAAGGAGGCCATTCGGCCTGTCGAGCCCTTGCCGGCTCTCTGCTAGTCCCACTCCCCTGCCCTTTCTCCGTAGCCCTGCAATTATTTTTCCTTCAGGTACTTATCCAATTCCCTTTTGAAAGCCACGATTGAGTCAGCCTCCACCACCCTTTCAGGCAGTGCATTCCAGATCATAACCACTCACTGTGTAAAAATGTTTTTCCTCATGTTGCCTTTGGTTCTTTTGCCAATCACCTTAAATCTGTGTCCTCTGGTTCTCGACCCTTCCGTCAATGGGAACAGTTTCTCTCTATCTACTCTGACTGGACCCTTCATGATTTTCAACACCTCTATCAAATCTCCTCTCAACCTTCTCTGCTCTAAGGAGAACAACCCCAGCTTCTCCAGTCTATCCATGTAACTGAAGTCCCTCATCCCTGGAATCATTCTCGTAAATCTTTTCTGCACCCTCTCTAAGGCCTTCACATCCTTCCTAAAGTGCGGTGCCCAGAATTGGACACACTACTCCAGTTGAAACCGAATCAGTGTTTTATAAAGGTTCATCATAACTTCCTTGCTTTGGTACTCTATGCATCTATTTATGAAGCCCAGGATCCCGTATGCTTTTTTAACTGCTTTCTCAACCTGCCCTGCCACCTTCAACGATTTGTGCACATATACCCCCAGGTCCCTCTGTTCCTGCACCCCCTTTAGAATTGTACCCTTTAGTTTATATTTCCTCTCCTCATTCTTCCTACCAAAATGTATCACTTTGCACTTCTCTCCATTAAACTTCATCTGCCACTTGTCTGCCCATTCCACCAGTCTGTCTATGTCCTCCTGAAGTCTATCACTCTCCTCCTCACTGTTCACTATACTTCCAAGTTTTTTGTCATCTGCAAATTTTGAAATTATGCCCTGTACACCCAAGTCCAAGTCATTAATATATATCAAGAAAAGCAGTGGTCCCAGAACCGACCCCTGGGGAACACCACTGTATACCTTCCTCCAGTCCGAAAAAGAACCGTTCACCACTACTCTCTGTTTCCTGTCAGATGTCAATAGATCAGCATTTCTGTGTTTATTTCTGAACTCGGGGAGTTTGGTTAGGGTGAGGAGTCGTGCAGGGAGTGCTGACTCAGGCTGGCAAAGTTGAATGGAGTATGTTGGAGACATACTGCAGGCTGTGCTTCTGGACTGGAAAAAGTGTCTGTTTTCAATTCGCTGGCACTTGGATTGAAGGGGCTGAGCTGGTGAAAGAAGTATGAGTGTGTTGTTTGTTTGATTTGTATTTAGTTGCATGTGAATATAATGCCAAGAAATTGCTAACACATTTTCCACAGACCTAAAATATCAAACATATTCCCTTAGCTTATTTATAACTAGCAGATTGGGCTCCAGATAGAGGAGAGCAGGCGTTTGCCAGTAACAGGGAGATAATACTCCGAGTGACAGCCAATACTTTCCAAACGTTAACGTTTCAGAATCTTTAAGAATAAAAAAAGGCCACCACCTCTAACAAGCCCGTCCCTTTTCAGAGAATCAGAGAAACTTACAGCACAGAAGGAGGCCATTCGGCCCATCGTGTCTTTGCCGGCCGACAAAGAGCTCTCCAGCCTAATCCCACTTTCCAGCTCTTGGTCCGTAGCCCTGTAGGTTTCGGCACTTCAAGTGAATATCCAAGTACTGTTTAAATGTGATGAGGGTTTCTGCCTCGACCACCCTTTCAGGCAGTGAGTTCCAGACCCCCACCACCCTCTGGGTGAAAAAAGTTCTCCTCAACTCCCCTCTAATCCTTCTCCCAATTACTTTAAATCTCTGCCTCCTGGTTATTGACCCCTCTGCTAAGGGAAATAGGTCCTTCCTATCCACTCTATCTAGGCCTCTCAGAATTTTATACACCTCAATTAAATCTCCCCTCAGCCTCCTCTGTTCCAAAGAAAACAACCCCGGCCGATCCAATCTTTCCTCATAGCTAAAATTCCCCAGTTTAGGCAACATCCTCGTAAATCTCCTCTGTACCCTCTCTAGTGCAATCACATCTTTCCTGTAATGTGTTGAATGAATCCCACCTTCTCACCATAGCCCTCAATCTCTTCTCCATCCAATGTGTCTGATTGCCTCTTGACTCCATTCATACTGCCTGCCTTCTCTGGTAGTTTATTCCACAACGTTCTCTATCATCCTTTGGGTGTAAGACTTCTCCCTTTCTCCCTCCCAACTTTCCTCATTTTTAACTTGTGTCAACAACTAGCATTTCTATGGCACCTTTAACATAGTAAAACATCCCAAAATGCTTCACAGAAGCGTTATCGGGCATAGTTTGACACCGAGCCACACACGAGAGATAGCAGGACAGGTGACCCAAAGCTTGGTCGAAGAGGTAGGTTTTAAGGAGCATCTTAAAGGAGTAAAGAGAGGTAGCGAGGTGGAGAGTTTTAGGGAAGGAATTCCAGATCTTAGGGCCTAGGCAACAGAAGGCACGGCCGCCAGTGGTGGAGCGATTATAATCAGGATTGCTTAAGAGGGCAGAATTAGAGGAGCGCCGATATCTTGGGGGGGGGGGGGGGGGGGTTGTGGGGCTGAAGGAGATTACAGAGGCCATGGAGGGATTTGAAAACAAGGATAAGAATTTTACATTCGGGTAAAGCTCCCTCTACAGTACTGTAATAATGTCCGGAAGTCCCAATCTTGTGTAACAGGTATACGACAGGTTATAAAGAACAGATTGAGCTCCAGGTAAAGGTGAGCAGGAATTTGCCAGCAATCGGGTTCCATTTTGCACAGCACACCTCCCTCACACATTGCTGGGTGACATTTCCAAATAGTGCGGAATTAAAGGCAGTTCTGTGCTTGGGCCTGAAACTGAAAGTTTGCCAGATCCCTTCACAAGAGGACCGTACAGCCAACAGACTGAGGGACTGCCATCCTGGCATTAAAACGCAAGTTGCAATGGTGAAATCTCAGTGTTTGACCCACAGCATCACCCGGTCACCACTACAGATAGTTTTGGCACTGCCTGGGATTGGGATTGGGATTGGATTGGGATTGGGATTGGTGCTGTCACTGGTGACCTCAGACTGAAATCCCACACATCGATCCTAACAAACAGATTCAGTAACACTTCAATCTAAGTTCATTTTGCCAAAGAAAAGCTTGTTTAACTTTCAAAATGTCTCTTGTGGGGATTAAACATTCCACTATTGAGAGGCCACCTCACTCTTTCAGGTCGATTGTTGCTGGTTAGTTTTGGGCAGCCTGCCTGCGGTTTGTTTATTTTGATTTGTGCAGTCACTGATCGAAGTGCCTCCTCTGCAAATTGTACTCAGAAAATCGTCCCTCGCAGCGTGGAGTCCCGCGGTGTGATATTGGTAGGTGGATGCTTAATTCTCTCGCATGCGATGACTTCATCGCCAACAGGTCTGTCAGGGGCGGTCCCAGCGGCATTAAAACAGCAGGCTGAGCGATTACAAGTGAACGCGTTAAGTGTTTATGTGTTAATATCACAGAGTGTAACTTCCAGGCTCGGAGTCAGATGTTATAATCGCTCCTGTGAAGCACCTTGGGACGTGTTACTGTGTTATAGGTGCTATATAAATGCGTGTTGTTATTGAACCTCCAGGGGTGAAGTGTGCTTGGTGTCAAAGTGAAAGAGTGGGTCAATCCTGTCATTTTGGGTCCTGGTTGATGACTGCACCAACCTGTTGGCCCATCTTAGAAGCTTTGCTCATATTAAGGAAGCCAGCAGCCAAGATGAGAAAGTTGTGAGTGTGAGTTTGTAGTGACTGCGTTTAAGGCAATCTTACTCATTGTAGAATCCAGCCTTGCGCTCGAGGGGAGCGGGGGAGCCTCACTACCACCAGCACAGATTGGATATTCAGGGATTTGGGTGTCAGCTATGGCTCGGTGGGTAGTAGTCTTGTCTCTGAGTCAGTGAGGGTGCGGGTTCAAGTCCCACTCCAGGGACTTGAGCACAGGCTGATGTACAGGAGTGCCACGCAATGTTCCCTTTCCGCGCAGCCGGCTCACCGGCTTTTAAATGGGAAAAATCGGCATGCGTGTATTTTGAATGGTCTGCGCAGCCCCTCAAAAAATTTAAGGGAACATTGGCGCCACACTGTGGGAGGGGCCGTCTTTCAGATGGAATGTTAAACCGAGGCCCCCGTCTGCCCTCTTAGGTGGAAGTTAAAGATCCCAGGGCACTATTTTGAAGAAGAGCAGGGGAGTTCTCCCCGGTGTCCTGGGGCCAATATTTATCCCTCAACCAACATCACTAAAACAGATTATCTGGTCATTATCACATTGCTGTTTGTGGGAGCTTGCTGTGCGCAAATTGGCTGCTGCATTTCCCACATTACAACAGTCACTACACTTCAAAAAGTACTTCATTGCCTGTAAAGCGCTTTGGGACATCCTGAGCTCTTTCTTTTCCTTTTATTTTAATGAATCCTTGGATAATTGTGGACTGTGCACATCTGGATTTACGATGCGCCGTTCCCATCGACAGGGCTCCCGGACAGAAGCTCGAAATCCCTCACTGTTCAAATATATTGCTGAAAACCACTCCACCAACCTTCAGAGCTCAGCCTGTGCTAACTGGGTACTGTGGGCATTGCATACTTCTGACCGGATTGGAGGTTGCCAATCCTCCAGGATTTCCCTGGAGTGGCCAGGAATTGAAAATTAATCTCCAGAACACTGCTTCCAGCAACACCCGGGAGAAAAATCTTGGAGGCTTGAAAAACAATTGTGCATTAATCTTATTTTCTTTGTTTATTAGTTATAAAAAATATTGGAAGTTAAGAAAAAAAGGCTGTTTGACGGTCAAGTATCGTCCAGTCAGGTAACCTTGAGTCTGTGCACTTTCCAATTGGCCGCAAGAAGGCGAGGCATCGTGAGGATGGACGTGTCGGGCAACCAATGGCGGGAGAGTGGGGGCGGAGCAATTGAAGGCAAGAGGTCACGTGTTGAAAGCTCCAGGAATATGTCCAACCAGGTTTGGCAACGATACCTTGGAGAGACATTGCCTTCCCCACTGTTTCTCAGCAGTCATTGGAATCCGTGATCAGTCTGTGCCCAATGTCTGACACACAGAGCACAGAGTCAATCAACACACCAGGACAAGGGGCCAGAATTACATCCAACCCAGTGCCGCCCATCTGGAGCGGGCCTCAGCACCCATCTCAATGCCTGACACGAGTAGCGCTTGATAATTCGGGTCACGCGCAGTCTGAATGTGCAGAAGTCCCATCATAGAATCAGAGAATGATACAGCACAGAGCGAGGCCATTCGGCCCATCGTGCCTGTGCCGGCTCTTTGAAAGATTCTCTCCAATTAGTCCCACTCCCCCCTGCTTTTTCCCCACAGCCCTGCAATTTTTTCCTTTTCTAGTATTTATCCAATTCCCTTTTGAAAGTTACTATTGAATCTGCTTCCACCGCCCTTCAACTCGCTGTGTAAAAAAAATTCTCCTCTTCTCCCTTTTGATTCTTTTGCCAATTATCTTCAATCTGTGTCCTCTGGTTACCGACCCTCCTGTCAGTGGAAACAGTTTCTCTTTATTTACTCTATCAAAACCGTTCATAATTTTGAACACCTCTAACAAATTTCCTCTTAACCTTCTCTGCTCTAAGGAGAACAACCCCAGCTTCTCCAGTCGCTCCACATAAATGAAGTCCCTCATCCCTGGTCCCATTCTAGTAAACCTCCTCTGCACCCTCTCCAATGCCTTGACATCCTTCCTAAAGCGTGGAGCCCAGCAGTCGATGGAAATGGGAATCAGGAGAGATGTATATCGGGCGGCTGATTCGATATCTCCCGTTTTATCACCAAAGTTAGAATTACCGTCAGTGCCTGTAAACAAAGTCATTGAGATTTAGAAATAACAACAGAAAATGCTGGAAAAACTCAGCAGGTCAGGCAACATCTGTGGAGAGAAGTTTGAGTTGATGTTTCGGGTCGAATTCTTCTTCAAAACTGGAAAGAAAAGAAAATAGATCGAAGGCAGGGCTGCGATCGGACAAAAGCAGTGAAAGAGACAAAAGGAGTAGAAGAGACAATAAAAGGTGTTCGAAGCCAGACGAGATGGTAATAGGCTGAGATTAGGTGTGAAGTGTACTGGCAGGGCAAGGGATAGCTGCCAGGTGTGAGAGTGAAACAAAAGGAAAGGGGGGGGGGGGTAAGGAGTGGAAAAATTACAGGTAAAAAATTAATGGGGGCCGAGGTTATGATCTGAAATTGTTGAACTCGATATTGAGTCCGGAAGGCTGCAGAGTGCCTAATCGGAAGATGAGGTGCTGTTCCTCGAGTTTACGTTGAGCTTCCGTGGAACAATACAAGAGGCCAAGGACGGTGAGGTCCGAGTGGGAATGGAGCGGTGAATTAAAATGACAGGCGACCGGAAGCTCGGGGTCACCCTTACGGACTGAACGGAGGTGTTCCGCAAAGCGGTCACCCAATCTGCGTTTGGTCTCCCCAATGTAGAGGAGACCGCATCGTGAGCAGCGAATACAGTATACTAGATTGCGAGAAGTACAAGTAAATCACTGTTTCACCTGGAAGGGGTGTTTGGGGCCCTGGACAGTGGGAAGGGGGGAGGTATAGGGGCAGGTGTTACATCTCCTCCGCTTGCATGGGAAGGTGCCAGGCGAAGGGGAAGGGCTGTTTGGGGTGATAGAGGAGTGGACTAGGGTGTCTCGGAGGGAGCGGTCCCTACTGAATGCTGAAAGGGGAGGGGAGGGGAAGATACGTTTGGTGGTGGGATCACTTTGGAGGTAGCGGAAATGCTGGAGGATGATCCGTTGAATGTGGAGGCTGGTGGGTGTGAAAGGTGAGGACAAGGGGAACCCTATCGTGGTTCCGGGAGGGAGGGGCAGGGGTGAGGGCAGAAGTGCGGGAGATAGAACTGACACGGCCGAGGGCAGTGTCAACCACAGTAGAGGGGAATCCTCGGTTGTGGAAAAAGGAGGACATGTCTGAAGCACTGGTGTGGAAGGTGGCATCGTCGGAGCAGATGCGGCGGAGACGGAGAAACTGGGAGAATGGAATAGAGTCCTTACAGGAGGCGGGGTGGGAGGAAGTGTAGTCCAGGTAGCTATGGGAGTCAGTGGGCTTGCAGTGAATATTGGTCGATAACCTATCCCCAGAGATGGAGACGGAGAAGTCGAGGAAGGGAAGGGAAGAGTCAGAGATGGACCATGTGAAGGTGAGGGAAGGGTGGAAATTGGAGGCAAAGTGGATGAAATTGTCAAGTTCGGGGCGAGAGCAGGAAACGGCACCGATACAGTCATCAATGTATCGGAAAAAGAGGTGAGGGAGGGGACCCGAGTAGGACTGGAACAAAGATTGTTCCACATATCCCACAAAAAGGCAGGCATAGCTAGGACACATGCGGGTACCCATGGCAACACCTTTGATTTGGAGGAAATGAGTGGAGTTAAAGGAGAAGTTGTTCAATGTGAGAACAAGTTCAGCCAGGCGGAGGAGGGTGGTGGTGGATGGGGACTGGTCGGGCCTCTGTTCAAAGAAGAAGCGGAGCGCCCTCAGGCCATCCTGGTGGGGGATGGAGGTGTAGCAGGATTGTACGTCCATGGTGAAAAGGAAGCGGTTGGGGCCAGGAAACTGGAAACTGTTAAAGTGGCGGAGGGCGTCCGAAGAGTTGCGGATGTAGGTGGGAAGAGACTGGACAAGGGGAGAAAAGATAAAGTCAAGATAGGAAGAGATAAGTTCCGTGGGGCAAGAACAGGCTGAAACGATGGGTCTACCAGGGCAGTCCTGTTTGTGAATCTTGGGAAGGAGGTAGAAGCGGGCTGTGCGGGGTTGGGGAACTATGAGGTTGGTGGCAGCGGGGGGAAGATCTCCAGAGGAAGATGCCACCTTCCACACCAATGCTTCAGACATGTCTTCCTTTTTCCACAACCGAGGATTCCCCTCTACTGTGGTTGACACTGCCCTCAACCGTGTCAGTTCTATCTCCCGCACTTCTGCCCTCACCCCTGCCCCTCCCTCCCGGAACCACGATAGGGTTCCCCTTGTCCTCACCTTTCACCCCACCAGCCTCCACATTCAACAGATCATCCTCTGGCATTTCCGCTACCTCCAAAGTGATCCCACCACCAAACGTATCTTCCCCTCCCCTCCCCTTTCAGCATTCCATAGGGACCGCTCCCTCCGAGACACCCTAGTCCACTCCTCTATCACCCCAAACAGCTCTTCCCCTTCGCCTGGCACCTTCCCGTGCAAGCGGAGGAGATGTAACACCTGCCCCTATACCTCCCCCCTTCCCACTGTCCAGGGCCCCAAACACCCCTTCCAGGTGAAACAGCGATTTACTTGTACTTCTCGCAATCTAGTATACTGTATTCGCTGCTCACGATGTGGTCTCCTCTACATTGGGGAGACCAAACGCAGATTGGGTGACCGCTTTGCGGAACACCTCCGTTCAGTCCGTAAGGGTGACCCCGAGCTTCCGGTCGCCTGTCATTTTAATTCACCGCTCCATTCCCACTCGGACCTCACCGTCCTTGGCCACTTGTATTGTTCCACGGAAGCTCAACGTAAACTCGAGGAACAGCACCTCATCTTCTGATTAGGCACTTTGCAGCCTTCCGGACTCAATATCGAGTTCAACAATTTCAGATCATAACCTCGGCCCCCATTAATTTTTTACCTGTAATTTTTCCACTCCTTTCCCCCCCCCGCCCCCTTTCCTTTTGTTTCTCTCTCACACCTGGCAGCTATCTCTTGCCCTGCCAGTACACTTCACACCTAATCTCAGCCTATTACCATCTCGTCTGGCTTCGAATACCTTTTATTGTCTCTTCTACTGCTTTTGTCTCTTTCACTTCTTTTGTCCGATCGCAGCCCTGCCTTCGATCTATTTTCTTTTCTTTCCAGTTTTGAAGAAGAATTCGACCCCAAAACGTCAACTCAAATTTCTCTCCACGGATGTTGCCTGACCTGCTGAGTTTTTCCAGCATTTTCTGTTGTTATTTCGGATTTCCAACATCTGCAGTATTTTGCTATCGATCATTGAGATTTAGATTAGGCTGGCCCATGTCTGAGTGGCTCATCTGCACGTTTCTTAAATGTAAACCAGATGCCAAAACTCCTGGCTTGATGGATTTGTGCTCCTTCACATATCAGGAAGTCAAGTGTGGAGATAAGCAGGGGACTTGATGTCCATGGAAACTGGTGGACGGAAAATCCCCTGGCATTCCCGACCTCCTGGTCTGCGGATTCGTCACGAGAAGCTCTGTGTCGAGAACGGGATTCATAAGAATTCACCTTTTTATTTACTTCATGATCTGGAGTTGTTGGTTAGTGAGATCTTCAAATCATTGTCACCTGCAGCAGAGCCACTTTTACTAGTCCATGCTGCCAGTGGAAAGTCTTGCCCGGTAGCTCGTGTCAGGAATTTGGGCACCCCACTGCTCCCCATTTTCTGATCGTTAGTCTGAAAATCGTGGGGACCACGCGCTCGGATTTCCAGCGTTGCGCTGCTGGGTGAGGCTCCCTCGCGAGCAGTGCAGGTTGTTAAAGTAAGCAGAATTCATGCCAGGGTCCCACTCACTTCTATTGTGTCCTCTCTCCAGCTTCAGATGTAGCAAAAGGTTTCTCTGTATCGGGAGTAAATCTGCTGCATCCAACTGTATTGCTGTTTTAATCGATAAAATTAATTTTCATTGTTACCTTAAACAGGTAAGAATTTATGTATTTAAATTGGCAAGCAGCCCCACCTCCCCCCCCCACACTACCCCCCTCTCCCCACACTCCCCCCTCCCCACACTCCCCCCTCTCCCCACACTCCCCCCTCCCCACACACCCCCCACACTCTCCCCCCTCCCCGCACTCCCCCCTCCCCACACTTCCCCTCCCCCCACACTCTCCCCCCCTCCTCCCCCCCCACACTCCCTCCCCTCCCCACACTCCCCCCTCCCCACACTCTCCCCCCACACTCCCCCCCACACTCCCCCCACACTCCCCCCCCACACTCCCCCCTCCCCACTCCCCCCCCACACTCCCCCCTCCTCCCCACACTCTCCCCTCTCCTCCCCACACTCTCCCCCCTCCTCCCCACACTCTCCCCTCTCCTCCCCACACTCTCCCCCCTCCTCCCCACACTCCCCCCCTCCCCACATTCTCCCCCCTCCTCCCCACACTCTCCCCCTGTGATGAAATATTCCATTCATCACTCATCAGTATTTCTCTGCCTGTGACTGTGGTTGGTTTCAGTTTCATTTCCATTGTATTGTACTGTGTGTAGGGCTCCGCCCATACCTGGCTCCTATGTAAGCTGGCCCAGCCTGTAGCACATCCAGTACGGCAGACCTCTGGATGGAAGATACATTCTCCTCTGTGTGTTACCTTCTAAGTCAATAAAAGCCTTGTTTTGTTTCGCTAACATCGAGTCTCGGATTTATTGAGGCACATCACCCCCCTCCTCCCCACACTCGCCCCCTCCTCCCCACACTTTCCACCCCTCCCCACACTCTGCCCCACTCCTCCCCACACTCCCCCCTCCTCCCCACACTCTACCCCCTCCTCCCCACACTCTCCCCCCTCCTCCCCACACTCTCCCCCCTCCTCCCCACACTTGCCCCCTCCTCCCCACACTCTCCACCCCTCCCCACACTCTGCCCCCCTCCTCCCCACACTCGCCCCTCCTCCCCACACTCTCCCCCCCTCCTCCCCACACTCGCCCCCCCTCCTCCCCACACCCTCCCCACCTCCTCCCCACACTCTCCCCCCCTCCTCCCCACACTCTCCCCCCGCTCCACCCCACATTCTCCCCCCACCTCTCCGCACCTCCCCCCCACACTCGCCCCCCCCCACCACTGGTTTCTCTTTAATGTCAGGACAATGATTGGTTAATTAATAATCAGACATGGTTGGCCATTGATAGCTTCCAACATCAATTGTGTCCTTGGTTGACTTAGGAGTAGAGAAGGGAAGCAGGAAGCGATGACTCAGGGCCCACGGCACTAATGAACTGAGTTACAGGCCTTTGCATCAATGGGTTTATTGTAGCAATAGAACGCCCAGATATTCTCATTGGGAATAGACCCAGATAGCATTGGCTGGGAAGCTCAAGAACATTTGCCAATTTCAAAATGTCTCGTTAGGAAACCATTCTCAACCTTATGGTCACGGATACACATCCTAAGCCTGCCTGACACTGCAATCAGTCCCACTTACAGCAGCAGTTATAACAAGAACCGCACGCTCTTTGGACTGAGGGGCGTGAGGCACAACATGTGTCTTTTTGTAATTTCATCATTAACCGAGGTCCGAATTCCTCAGTATGTGTAGTGATGGGGTGAATGAGTTTGTGAAGATTTCTTCTGTCTATTATGGGCAACAAGATGATGGCCATGTTGAAAACTTCACTAAAATTGCAGAGGAAATCACCATGAACCCTCGTACAGTATCGCTCTGCACAGCAGGCAGAAGAATTCTTACTCTCCTTTTCCTCTTCAAGGGCAGAACTGACGTCCAACAGCTTCCACTGAGGTGGCATCTTGAATGTAGAATGTCTGGAGTGTGGTTTCACTCTTCAAGCAGCTGAGCCGAGCCGAGCCAGCGTCTCTTCAGATCGTACTCCATCTTCAAGCTCATCCTTTGTATCTTTACCTTTCTCCAGGTGACTCTCTTGTCCTCATCTTTGGGCAGCTCTCTCCTCGCTCTCCCCTCGCTCTCCCCTCGCTCTCCCCTCGCTCTCCCCTCGCTCTCCCCTCACTCTCCTCGCTCTCCCCTCGCTCTCCCCGTGCTCTCCCCTCGCTCTCCCCTCGCTCTCTCCTCGCTCTCCCCTCGCTCTCCCCTCACTCTCCTCGCACTCTCCTCGCTCTCCCCTCGCTCTCCCCTCGCTCTCCCCTCGCTCTCCCCTCGCTCTCCCCTCGCCCTCCCCTCGCCCTCCCTCGCCCTCCCCTCGCCCTCCCTCGCTCTCCCCTCGCTCTCCCCTCGCTCTCCCCTCGCACTCCCCTCGCTCTCCCCTCGCTCTCCCCTCGCTCTCCCCACGCTCTCCCCTCGCTCTCCCCACGCTCTCCCCTCGCTCTCCCCGCGCTCTCCCCTCGCTCTCCCTCGCTCTCCCCTCGCTCTCCCCTCGCTCTCCCCGCGCTCTCCCCTCGCTCTCCCCTCGCTCTCTCCTCGCTCTCCCCTCGCTCTTCCCTCGCTCTCTCCTCATTCGGGCACTTTTATTCTCTTCTTCAAACTCCTCCTTCATCACGTTCCTCCAGCTGCACCCCTCGCCTTTGGCTCCAGACATGTTTCCTGCTTTCTCTACTACGCATTTCAGTGACATTTCTCTGTGCTTTAGAATTTGTTTTGCTGAGGTAGCAATACCGAGAGGCCGGTATGTGGGAGTTTTGTGAGTTACTGTACAATGAGGCAGAATCTCTGCTGTATCCATATGTAAAAGAAAGAACTTGCATTTATATAGCGCCTTTCACAATCTCAGAATGTCCCAGAGCTCTTTACAGCCAATGGAGTGTGGTCACTGTTGTAAAGTAGGAAACGCGGCAGCCAATTTGCGCACAGCAAGATCCCACAAACAGCAATGAGATAATGACCAGATAATCTGTTTTTAGGTGTTGGTTGAGAGATAAATATTAGCCAGGACACGGGGGGTGGGGGTGCGGGGGAGAACCCCCAACTCATCGTTGAACTAGTGCCGTAGGATCTTTGACATCCGCCTGAGAGGCAGACGGGGCCGCAACCCTCAATCAAGCACCAACAATTATGAAATGATTTTAAAGCGAACATTCCATGAAGTATTACAGCAGAATCATACAGCACAGAAGGAGGCCATTCGGCCCATCTTGCCTGTACCGGGACACTTTGGGGGTGATTTTCATTCAGGAGTCGTGAAGGAGGCGGGACTACAACTTTCGGGGTTGTAGTCCCGCCTCCATCGAGATGTGGCCAATCCACGCGATTTTCCCTTGATTGACCTTGTTGAACCCGCCCAGCAGGCTCAGCAGGCCAATTAAGGGCCACCCGGCAACAGGTGACATCACAGACAGAAATTTCATCTGTCAAGACGTTTTGACAGATGAAATATCAGCGTTTCACAGCTGTTTGAAGCTGTCAAACACTGACAGTCTTACTTTTAACATGAGTCCTTCTACACCGACTCAGTTAGAAATCTCTCCTGCACAGAAAGCTGAAGGCTGTCACTTTTGACAGTTCGCAGCCATTCTGCTTTCTGTGCCGGTGAGATGAGGGACTCCCGAGACCTGAAGGAAGGAAGGCTGAAAAGGTAAGTACAGGTAATTTAAACTTCTTTACACACTTTAGACGCACCAAACACACTTACCTTTGCACTCATGCACCCATCACTCACCTGAACACCAACATCTCGACCCCTCCAAGTCCTTCAACCCGACGGCCCGCCTCCTCTAACTTGGCGTGGTTTGGAGCCGTCGGGAATCCCACACTTCAAGCTTTAAAATAGCGATTAGGCTAAAAACTGCCTGTTAACTACCTGTTAACAGGCAGTTAATTGGCACTGATCCCTTCCCGTCTCGGGTAGGCGGGTCCCAGTGCGGGGCGGGTACCCGCCTCCTTTGAAACTGGCATGGAGGTGGGTTGGGGGCGGGATTGTGTCGGGACCCCCGAATTCGGGACTTTAACCCTCCGCACGCCTCCAATCCCAACTCCACAGGTCAATGAAAATCGACCCCTATGTCTTTGTTGCAAGCCCTATAAATTGCAGTCACCCTGATACAGGATGTGTGAGCTGTTGCACCTGATTAATGTACGGGAGTGATGGTCACAACACAGAACCAGGCCATTGGGCCCTACCGGTCCGTGCCGGCATTCACCCTCCACATCAGCAAATAGTTCCATCTAGATTTGTTCTGCATTCTCTCCCCTCCTCCCTGAAGGTGATAACACATGCTATGATAAAGTGTCGCATGCGCTTGACAGCCCTCTGGTAGTTCAGCCAATGATAATTGGAACTTTCTAGACTGAGGTGGGTAGATTTTTATTGTGTGTGGGTTTCAAGCAATGTTCCCTCTAATTTATTTCTGGGTGCGCGGCCCATTCACGTTTCCGCGCAGGCGCGGTTTTTTCCATTTGAAAGCCGGTGAGCGGCGAGCGCGGGACCTCCAGACCACCGCAGGCCATGCCGCTTAACGGGAATGTCGGCTTCAAGGGATATGGAGCAAAGGCGGGTAAATGGAGTTAGGTCACAGATCAGCCATGATCTAATTGAATGGCGGAACAGGCTTGAGGGGCTGAAGAGCCTCCTCCTGTTCCGAAGATGGGAGAGATTCAAAGGTATCAGTCATTGCTGCAGTAATGGGGACTTGAGTACAGAGACCAGTGTGATGAAATATTCCATTCATCACTGCCTGTGACTGTGGTTGGTTTCAGTTTCATTTCCCTTACCTCTGTTCCGTTTCCTCACCATTGTATTGTACTATGTGTAGGGCTCCGCCCATACCTGGCCCATTGTATTGTACTATGTGTAGGGCTCCGCCCATACCTGGCCCCTATGTAAGCTGGCCCAGCCTGCAGCACATCCAGTACAGCAGAGCTCTGGATGGAAGATACCTCTCTCCTGTGTGTTACCTTCTAAGTCAATAAAAGCCTTGTTTTGTTTCACTAACATCGAGTCTCGGATTTATTGAGGCACATCAATTTTATTGACTTAATTTTCAACACAATGGATCAACTCTTGAAACCCGAACGTTTGGATTTGGACCAGCATGCTTCGGATGCATCGGCACGCTTCGGACACTGGTTTATGTGTATGGAATTCTTCCTGGACAATTCCGCAGCCGTCAAAGGCGCTACGGACGCTGCGAGTATGAAACTCGGAATGCTGCGGAATTGGGTAAGCCACCGGGTTTACCCCCTCATCCAAGACGCCGACACGTACCCGGCCGCCTGCGACATCTTAAAGGCGCATTACCAGCAGCCTACGAATGAGGTGTATGCTAGGCATCTGCTCGCTACTCGCGCACAGCGACCTGGGAAATCGGTGGAGGAGTTCCTAGGCACCCTGAAAACGCTTGGCAAAGACTGCAAGTGCCAAGATGTAAAAGCCGCAGTGCACACTGACGAGCTTGTTCGTGATGCCTTTATCACAGGCCTCAACTCCACTTACATCCGGCAGAGACTGCTGGAAAAAACGGGATTGGACCTGAAACAGGCTGCGGACACAGCGCGATCCCTGGATGTGGCCCAGAGAAACTCGGATGCCTACTCTTCAGCCCGCGCCGTCCACTCCGCCACGTGTGCACCAAGGGCGCCGCCATCTTGGAAGGCATCTTCCCCGCCCAGCAGCCCGACACCGTCGGGGCCCCGCTCTCCCCCCAGAAGCCCTACGACAGCCGCGACGCGTCGGGGACCCAACTGCTACTTCTGCGGGCAGCCAAAGCACACCAGAAACCTGTGCCCGGCGAAAGGCACCACCTGCTTTAAGTGCGGTAAGAAGGGGCACTTCAGGAAGGTGTGCAGAGGGAACCCCGCCGGAAAACCCGCCACCGCCGCGTGTGTGCCGTGGGAGCAGCCATCTTGGACGCCATCTTGCCCAACCTCGTGGGGTCCGCCATCTTATGAGCAGACAGCGTGGACGCCATCTTGTCTCGATCAGGGCCCTACAGTGGCATCGGTCACAGTGGACCAGACCAGGCCGCACCCGCTATCCAAATCAATGGTGGACATCGAGGTAAACGGGTGCGGGGTTAAATGTTTAATTGACAGTGGAAGCACGGAGAGTTTTATCCACCCTGAACTGGCACAACAACTCTCCCTAAAGGTGGTCCCTACTCGGGGTACCATCTCTATGGCTGATAAAACCCAGACATCGACCATTCTGGGTTACTGCACGGTACAATTGTCCGTTAACGGAACTGTATATGATAATTTTAAAGTATTAATCATGAAGAATCTATGTGCGAGCGTGATCTTGGGCCTGGATTTCCAGTGCAACCACCAAAGCATCACGCTCAAGTACGGTGGGTCCCAGCCGCCCCTCACAGTGTGCGGTCTGGCTACCCTGAAGGTAAAGCCGCCTTCGCTATTCGCGAACCTTACCCCTAACTGCCGGCCAATAGCGACCAAAAGCAGGAGGTACAGCTGGGAGGACAGGCGGTTTATCGCGACCGAGGTAGACAGGCTCCTGAAAGAGCGCATTATTGAACGCAGCAACAGCCCGTGGCGCGCCCAAGTGGTAGTGGTAAGGGGTAGCGAGAAGAAACGGATGGTGATCGACTATAGCCAAACGATCAACAGGTACACCCAACTAGACGCCTACCCGCTACCCCGCATATCAGAAATGGTGAACCAAATCGCCCAATACCGGGTGTTCTCCACCATCGACCTCAAGTCAGCGTACCACCAGCTCCCTATCAGACCAGAGGACCGCCCGTACACCGCCTTCGAGGCGAACGGACGCCTCTACCAATTCCTCAGAGTCCCCTTTGGGGTGACGAATGGGGTCTCGGTCTTCCAGAGGGAGATGGACCGCATGGTCGATGACCACCACTTGCAGGCAACCTTCCCCTACCTCGACAACGTCACCATCTGCGGTCACAACCAGCAGGATCACGACTCGAACCTCGAGAGGTTCCTGAAAACCGCACAAAAACTCAACCTCACCTACAACGAGGACAAGTGCGTTTTCAACACCACGCGCCTCTGCATACTAGGCAGCGTGGTGGAGAATGGGGAAATCGGACCAGACCCCGACCGATTGCGCCCCCTACGGGAGCTGCCCCTGCCCAACACTCCCAAAGCCCTGAAAAGGTGCCTGGGGTTATTTTCTTATTATTCCCAATGGGTCCCCAACTACTCCGACAAAGCCCGCCCCCTCTTGAAAGCATCCTCTTTTCCGCTCTCTGCTGAGGCCCACGCCGCCTTCAAAAGCATTAAGCAGGATATTGAGCGGGCCACGCTACAGGCAGTGGACGAGAACACTCCATTTCAAGTGGAAAGTGATGCGTCTGACTTTGCCTTGGTGGCCACCCTCAACCAGGCGGGGCGGCCCGTAGCTTTCTTCTCGAGGACCCTCCAAGGGCCCGAGATCAGACACTCCTCCGTGGAAAAGGAGTCCCAAGCCATCGTGGAGGCAGTGCGCCACTGGCGCCACTACCTAGCCGGCAAACGCTTCACCCTACTTACCGACCAGCGGTCGGTAGCGTTTATGTTCAATAATAAACAGAGGGGGAAGATTAAAAATGATAAGATTCTTAGGTGGCGGATCGAGCTCTCCACCTTCGAGTATGACATCATTTACCGGCCAGGGGCCCTTAACGAATCCCCTGACGCCCTCTCACGAGGGATGTGTGCCAGCGCCACCGGGGATCGGCTACAGACCCTCCACAACGACCTCTGCCACCCAGGGGTCATGCGGCTGTTCCACTTCATAAAGTCCCGTAACTTACCCTACTCGATTGAGGAAGTTCGGTCTCTGACCAGGAACTGCCGCACTTGCGCTGAGTGCAAGCCTCGGTTCTACCGCCCAGATAGAGCCCACTTAATCAAAGCTACACGGCCCTTTGAGTGGCTCAGCTTAGATTTCAAGGGCCCCCTCCCGTCCGTCGACCGCAATGTTTACTTCCTGAACATTGTGGACGAATACTCCCGGTTCCCATTCGCCTTCCCCTGCCCAGACATGACCAGCGCCACGGTCATTAAATGCCTCAACAGCCTGTTCTGCCTGTTCGGTATGCCGAGCTACATCCATACGGATAGGGGGGCGTCCTTCATGAGTGAAGAGCTACGCCAGTACATGCTGTCCAGGGGGATCGCCACGAGCCGTACCACCAGCTACAACCCCCGGGGTAACGGTCAAGTGGAGCGAGAGAACGGGACAGTATGGAAAGCAGTCACTCTAGCTCTAAGGACCAAGGGCCTCCCTATCTCCCGCTGGCAGGAAGTCCTCCCAGATGTGCTCCATTCGATACGGTCGCTATTGTGTACTGCCACTAATGCCACGCCTCATGAACGAATGTTTGTCTTTCCCCGGAAATCCACCTCAGGCGTATCCATGCCATCATGGCTCTCCACCCCAGGTCCGGTATTCGTGCGAAGGCATGTGAGGGGCCACAAGACAGACCCTCTCGTGGAGCCAGTGCAGCTACTCCACGCCAACCCCCAATACACATATGTCCGGCACGCCGACGGAAGGGAGGACACCGTGTCCATTAAAGACGTCGCCCCAGCCGGTAACGACAACAACCACAACAATAGCAGCAACAACGATCACAGCAACTCTTACCCACCCACTACTCTTTCATCACCCCCGGAAGAACATCGACCAATGGCACCCCCACCAACTACCCCTTCAACAACCCTGGCGGCACCCCCGGCAGAGACCCAGGAGGCCACCAGGGACACCCAGCCGACACCCGCAGCACCACAACAGCCACGTCGGTCGCAGAGGACTATCAAACCCCCGAACAGACTAAATCTATAGAAGGGGTGAATGTGATGAAATATTCCATTCATCACTGCCTGTGACTGTGGTTGGTTTCAGTTTCATTTCCCTTACCTCTGTTCCGTTTCCTCACCATTGTATTGTACTATGTGTAGGGCTGCGCCCATACCTGGCCCATTGTATTGTACTATGTGTAGGGCTCCGCCCATACCTGGCCCCTATGTAAGCTGGCCCAGCCTGCAGCACATCCAGTACGGCAGAGCTCTGGATGGAAGATACCTCTCTCCTGTGTGTTACCTTCTAAGTCAATAAAAGCCTTGTTTTGTTTCGCTAACATCGAGTCTCGGATTTATTGAGGCACATCAACCAGTGAGGGGCACAACCCATGGTTGTCTCCATCAGACGATCTCTGGTTCCTCGATGCCCTGAGGCAGGACGTGCAGCCTTTCACTTCACTTTATTCTCAACATTTCGGATTTTAGGAGCGTTTTTCCTCAATGCAGCATAGCACAGGAATTGCTCGCTCATCTGGGACTGAAGCAAGGAATCCATTTTGGAGATTTGCATGGAATGAATGAAAGGAGTTGCGTTGTTGGCTTGACATTAGCCTGGTTTCCAGATGCCCCCAGTCATGATTTGGAATTCTGCCGACTCACCCTTTATTGCACAAACACCAGCACAATCTCGCTTAAAGATCTCTTAAGTGGATTTCTGCAGCCAGTCATTCTCCCTTTCAAACCTTGTTTATAATCTTACGAGCCGTCATGTGTCATCAGGCTCCAGATCACCCTTTCCGGCCCTGTCACCTTCACCAGTCCGTGAACTCGAGCTGGTCTCCAAACACAGATTTTGCCCTGGCAACTGCACCAAAGGCAACATTTTTTTTTAAACGGTGTTTATTGGGAGAGCAATTTTAATTGAAACCTCTCGCGGCAACCCATCGCTCGAATCCAGCCGTCACCTGAAATCAAAAGTTTTTTCAAAGTCCTGATTTAAAATGAATATTAACTGTACAGATCTTGTCTGCCAACTCAGCCACTTTAAACTCCAGGAAGTCACCCGCTGCATTGCCAACAAGGCTAAACATTTAAGCTCCCCTCCAAGGCGCTTAAAGACAAGAGAATTGGCAGACAGTGGCAAGCTCGCAGTTAGCTCTCAGTTGGCTGCAGGCTTTAGTGTGAATGACCTGCAGTTCAGGGAACCGATGGCGACGTCAACACAAAACTATACCTGCTGTTGTGTCAATGCTTCCTGCTGCGGCAAAATGGTAACATCAGCCATGAGAAGCGGCAGGAAGAAGGGACTCAACAACCGGGTAGCAATCAGAGCAAGTGACACACGAGACAGCAACATGAATCATGTAAAAAGTGAAATGCTTTCAGCCAACACCCTGCTAAAACTCGCAGAAAACACACAGAATTTTCCCCTGTGCTCATTGGCCTACATTAGCTCCCAATCGACTAAAGCTTCAAACTTACAATTCTCATCCTTGTGTTCAAATCCCTCTGTGGCCTCGCCCTGTCTCTGTAACCTCCTTCAGCCCCACAACCCTCTGAGATCTCTGCGCTCCTCCTATTCTGGCCTCTTGAGCATCCCCCGATTTTAATCGCTCCACCATTGGCGGCCATGCCTACAGCTGCCTGGGCCCCGAGCTCTGGAATTCCCTCCCTAAACCTCTTTGTCTCTCTATCTCCTTTAGCACCCTCTTTAAAACCCAACTATTTGATCACATTTTTCGCCACTCCTCCTAATACCTCCTTCTTTGACTCTGTTTCAATTTTTGCCAGATAATGCTTCTGTGAAACATAGAAACATAGAAGATAGGAGCAGGAGTAGGCCATTCGGCCCCTCAAGCCTGCTCCGCCATTTAATGTGATCATGGCTGATCATCCAAACTCAGCACCCGGTCCCTGCCTTCTCCCCATATCCCTTGATCCCTTTATCTTAAAGAAATATATCTGACTCCTTCTTGAATATATTTAATGAATTGGCCTCCACTGCCTTCTGTGGTAGAGAATTCCACAGGTTCACCACTCTCTGGGTGAAGAAGTTCCTCCTCATCTCAGTCCTAAATGGCTTACCCCTTATCCTTAGACTGTGACCCCTGGTTCTGGACTCCCCAGCCATCGGGAACAGCCTTCCTGCATCTAGTCTGTCTAATCCTGTTAGAATTTTATAAGTTTCAAAGAGATCCCCTCTCATTCTTCTGAACTCCAGTGAATATAAGCCCAATCGACCCAATCTCTCCTCATACGTCATTCCTGCCATCCCAGGTATCAGTCTGGTGAATCTTCGCTGCACTCCCTCCATGGCAAGAACATCCTTCCTCAGATAAGGCGACCAAAACTGCACACAATACTCAAGGTGCGGTCTCACCAAGGCCCTGTACAACTGCAGCAAGACATCCTTGTTCCTGTACTTGAATTCTCTCACTATGAAGGCCAACATACCATTTGCCTTCTTAACCGCCTGCTGCACCTGCATGCTTACCTTCAGTGACTGGTGCACAAGGACACCCAGGTCTCGTTGCACTTCCCCTTCTCCCAACCTATTGCCGTTCAGATAATAATCTGCCTTCCTGTTTTTGCCACCAAAGTGGATAACCTCACATTTATCCACGTTATATTGCATCTGCCATGCATCTGCCCAATCACCCAACCTGTCCAAATCATACTGGAGTTTCTCGGCATCCTCTTCACAGCACACGCACCTTGCGATATTTTCCTATGTTAATGGTATTATATAAACACAACTCGTTGTTGCTGATGGAGCCACTCCACCACTGGAACCCTTATCCAAGACTCCGTCACCTGCAGACTTGAATGTTCTCCTGCTGTCCTCCCATCCTTTACCCTTCAAACTGTACAAAGCTTTGCTGCGTGCATCCTATTCCGCAGTAAGTCTGCTCACCCCATTCCTCGCTGATCACTGGCTCCTGCTCCTCTAACGTATAACATTTAAATTCCTTGCTCTCATCTATAAATCCCGCCTTGCCCAACCCTGTCTGCTCCAGCTCCATATCCCTTCCTGAACACTCTCTTCCTCTGACTCCCGTGCACCCTGCTCGGGGGGTTCAGCCACTTCTATCCGAGCCTTTGTTCTCCCGAACTAAACCCCTCCTCCTCTCCCCGCTCATTTAAAAATCTCCACAAGGCCCATCTCTTTGGCCAACTGTGCGGTCACCTTCCTAATCGCACTTCTTGCTCAGCTCCCTTTGTTCTACCGCCTAGGGCTGGAGCGCTTGGGTCTGTCGTCTTACGGTAACAAATAGAAATAAAAAAAGAAAGACTTGCATTTCTACACACCTTTCATGACCTCAGGACAGCCCAAAGCATCTTACAGCCACTGAAGTCCTTTTTGGAGTGTAGTCACTGTTGTAATGTAGGAAATGCGGCTGCTAATTGCAGCACAGCAAGATCCCACAAACTGCAATGTGATAAATGACCAGATAACCTTTTTCAGTGATGCTGGTTGAGGGATAAATATTGACCATGACACCGGGGAGAACGCCCCTGCTCTTCTTCGAATAGTGACAGTGGGATCTTTTACATCCACCTGAGAGAGCAGACAGGGTCTCGGTTTAGCGTCTCAACCGAAAGGCGGCACCTCCGACAGTGCGGCGCTCCCTCAGTACTGCCCCTCCAACAGTGCAGCACTCCCTCAGTACTGCCCCTCCGACAGTGCAGCGCTCCCCCAGTACTGCCCCTCTGACAGTGCAGCGCTCCCTCAGTACTGCCCCTCTGACAGTGCAGCGCTCCCTCAGTACTGCCCCTCTGACAGTGCAGCGCTCCCTCAGTGCTGCCCCTCTGACAGTGCAGCGCTCCCTCAGTACTGCCCCTCTGACAGTGCAGCGCTCCCTCAGTGCTGCCCCTCTGACAGTGCAGCGCTCCCTCAGTACTGCCCCTCCGACAGTGCGGCGCTCCCTCAGTACTGCCCCTCCGACAGTGCAGGGCTCCCTCAGTACTGCCCCTCCGACAGTGCAGCATTCCCTCAGTACTGCCCCTCCGACAGTGCGGCGCTCCCTCAGTACTGCCCCCCCAACAGTGCAGCGCTCCCTCAGTACTGACCCCCCGACAGTGCGGCGCTCCCTCAGTACTGCCCCTCCGACAGTGCAGCGCTCCCTCAGTACTGACCCCCCGACAGTGCAGCACTCCCTCAGTACTGCCCCTCCGACAGTGCGGCGCTCCCTCAGTACTGCCCCCCCAACAGTGCGGCGCTCCCTCAGTACTGCCCCTCTGACAGTGCTGCGCTCCCTCAGTACTGCCCCTCCGACAGTGCAGTGCTCCCTCAGTACTGCCCCTCCGACAGTGCGGCGCTCCCTCAGTACTGACCCCCCGACAGTGCAGCACTCCCTCAGTATTTACCCTCCAACAGTGCGGCACTCCCTCAGTACTGCACTGGAGAGTTGGCCTGGATTATGTACTCAAGTCTCTGGAGTGAGTCTTGAAACCACAACCTTCTGATTCAGATGCTCTATAAAGACAAGATATTTAGCCCATCCTGCCTGTGGTACTTCTAGTTCTTCAACTGGAGTTTCCCTCCCCTTTCTCTGTATCCTTTTACATTTCTCCTTTTCAATTACTTATCCAATTCCTTTTAACCTGAAGGTCTCATCTCTGCTTTAATAGTCACTTGTGATCAAATATTTCATGTTTTAATAACACTCTGTGTGAAAAAATCCTTCTGACTTCCCTTTCATTCTTCTGTTGATGATCTTCAACCTCTGCCCTCTTGTAACTGATTCACCAACAAGCGGAAACCATCTTTCTCGATTCACCCTCTCAAAATCTTCAATATTATTTTAAAACCTCCATTAGTTCTCCCCTTAATCTTCTCTTTATCAGTGAAAATGGACCCAATGTTTTATTTTTTTCTTTACATCTA
This sequence comes from Somniosus microcephalus, assembly GCF_052327205.1. Classification (NCBI taxonomy): domain Eukaryota; kingdom Metazoa; phylum Chordata; class Chondrichthyes; order Squaliformes; family Somniosidae; genus Somniosus; species Somniosus microcephalus. Next base: position 5,320,485 of record NC_141004.1, read on the forward strand.
TAACCTCTTTTGCTTGGTGCCACTTGAGTGAGTTTTCACTGCCCTTCACCACGGCTCTAATATCCTGACAATAAAGAGCGGCCCAGCAATTAGTTTAATATGAATAAATATTTTTAAAGACTTGGGGGGAAAAATTCGGTATCGCCCCGTTTGGGGCGCTATTATCGGCCGTGCGCAAAGTTTAGCGCCTGGCGCTAATTATCACCTCTGACGGCAAACTTGGCCTCTATCGCCCCCGGAGGTGATTGGAGCGCTAAATCAGGCGCTACACACCTCTCTTAAGGCGCTAAGGCCGAGGAGCGAGGCGCTACCTCAGAGCGCTGGCGAAGCTCATGTGATGTCAGTCAGCAATGGAACACAGACACACTGGCGCCGGCCAGTTCTTAAAGGGGAGGGTCGATCTTGCTCTCCATCCACATCCTGCTCATTGCAGCCTTGAATCTCGGCCTGGAGAGACCTGTACATCAAATCTGCTGGAAAGAACAATGGAGAGACCCAGGGAAAGAGCTCAGGCTGCAGCCCCCACAGTCTCTTCTAAGTCGATGCAAGGAAGGTCAAATCAAAACCAACCTGCAAAGTGCTGCTCAGTACCCAAAACTCCTTCACACAGCGTTGAATCTCTCCAGAAGTCTCTCTCTCTCTCTCTCAGAATGCGTGGTGCAAAAATGTCACCGACAAAAAAAGGCAGGAAGCGGCCGCCTTTAAATAGCGCTCCCCCAGTCCCTTCCCGACTGCAAATCGCTCCCCTCAACCTGTCGTTGCTAGCGGCAGGCGGTAAGTCAGGGGGCGCCACTCAATATCCAGTCCAGGGGCGTTGCACATGCGACTGACATCACGATCTGCCGGCGCAGGAGATTGTGGCGGTAGTGTTTAGCTCTGCCGCAAAATGTCTAGTTAATTTCATGAGCGGCGCAAGCATCACCGCGCCCGGGCGCCAGTTGCTTTGCGCCTCATTAGCGCCCTCTTAAGGCACTAACGGGAGGCACAAACCAACTGAATTTTTCTCCCTTGATTCCATTGCAAAGAATTAGGCAACTTTTCCGTCACTACCACCAATACTCCTTTAATGGTGGGCGGCAGCCTTTTAACAGCAGCAGCATAGCAGATTGCGCGCTAGTGAAGCACAGCAGGAAGACTGGAGCAGAGGAGTGCGTTATCAACTAGTATTTGAATGGGTTCTAGCCTCCTCCCTTTGTAAACAGACACGTCCAGCCCCTCACCCGAAGGTTGTGTCTCTTCCTGTGTGTTTCTCTGAGTCTAAAAAGATCGGGTAAAGGGAAATTCAATTTGAAAAGGTAAATATAGACCAGCCAGCTTACGTCTGCTGAAAACAGGCAGCAGCAGATGTTATGCTGATTCTGATTGTGGTGATTGCAGAGAGAGAGCAAATTAATCACACTGAATAATCATTTGCCTTTTATATCTCAGCCACTAATTGTATATTTTCCCAAACACATTCTAAGCAAACGTAATGTATGGGTGTGGTTTGTACAGACATATTAATAAGTACTGTATAACAGGGCTGTTACATCCATCACTCCCTGCTTTACTACAACTTGTTTCAACCAGTTCTCTCTGCTTATTTATTAAGCTGAAGCATGAGAATTACTGATCTAACAGATAGGATGTAACAATCCCAGGACATTCTTACCATGTCTAGATCTGCATCTACCACCTGCTATATCTGACCTGCCCTGGGAGTGTTTGATGGGACAGTGTAGAGGGAGCTTTACTCTGTATCTAACCCGTGCTGTACCTGGTCTGGGAGTGTTTGATGGGACAGTGTAGAGGGAGCTTTACTCTGTATCTAACCCGTGCTGTACCTGGTCTGGGAGTGTTTGATGGGACAGTGTAGAGGGAGCTTTGCTCTGTATCTAACCCGTGCTGTACCTGGCCTGGGAGTGTTTGATGGGACAGTGTAGAGGGAGATTTACTCTGTATCTAACCCGTGCTGTACCTGCCCTGGGAGTGTTTGATGGGACAGTGTAGAGGGAGCTTTACTCTGTATCTAACCCGTGCTGTACCTGCCCTGGGAGTGTTTGATGGGACAGTGTAGAGGGAGCTTTACTCTGTATCTAACCCGTGCTGTACCTGCCCTGGGAGTGTTTGATGGGACAGTTTAGAGGGAGCTTTACTCTGTATCTAACCTGTGCTGTACCTGCCCAGGAGTGTTGATGGGACAGTGTAGAGGGAGCTTTACTCTGTATCTAACCCGTGCTGTACCTGCCCTGGGAGTGTTTGATGGGACAGTGTAGAGGGAGCTTTACTCTGGATCTAACCCGTGCTGTACCTGCCCTGGGAGTGTTTGATGGGACAGTGTAGAGGGAGCTTTACTCTGTATCTAACCCGTGCTGTACCTGCCCTGGGAGTGTTTGATGGGACAGTGTAGAGGGAGCTTTACTCTGTATCTAACCCGTGCTGTACCTGCCCTGGGAGTGTTTGATGGGACAGTGTAGAGGGAGCTTTACTCTGTATCTAACCCGTGCTGTACCTGCCCTGGGAGTGTTTGATGGGACAGTGTAGAGGGAGATTTACTCTGTATCTAACCCGTGCTGTAGCTGCCCTGGGAGTGTTTGATGGGACAGTGTAGAGGGAGATTTACTCTGTATCTAACCCGTGCTGTACCTGCCCGGGAGTGTTTGATGGGACAGTGTAGAGGGAGCTTTATTCTGTATCTAACCCATGCTGTACCTGCCCTAGGAATGTTTGATGGGACAGTGTAGAGTGAGATTTACTCTGTATCTAACCCGTGCTGTCTCTGCCCTGGGAATGTTTGATGGGACAGTGTAGAGGGAGTTTTACTCTGTATCTAACCCATAGTGTACCTGTCCTGGGAGTGCTTGATGGGACAGTGTAGAGGGAGCTTTACTCTCTATCTAACCTGTGCTGTACCAGGCCTGGAAGTGTTTGATGGGACAGTGTAGAGGGAGCTTTACTCTGTATCTAATCCATACTGTACCTGTCCTGAGAGTGCTTGATGGGACAGTGTAGAGGGAGCTTTACTCTGTATCTAACCCATGCTGTACCTGCCTGTGATAAATCCATGTAGTGAGACAAGGACTCGAAGAGGTGATATTGTAGAATTAGCACGAGTCCTGTATTAACAAACAGAGTAACAAACATCATGCCTGCATCCTGGCATTTCACCTTTGCTGACCTTGACAGGAAGCAAATCTCTGAGCTTAACAGGAAGCAAACCTCTGACCTTAGCAGCAGCATTGGCTACAGCACCACCTGGTGGATAACCTTAATCATAACATCCCAGATTACTATATCCCTCCTCCCTTAAGATTTCAGTATGAATTTCTTAACAAACAACCATTCCTGAGGGCCACATAAGGAGCCTCCATTCATCATATTCCATACTTGACGAATCTAACAGTTCAGTATCAATCTCTCTGGTGGCTTGCGAGTCCTTTGTGAACGTCTAACAGTAAAGTCCCTGCTTGTTTGTGGTGAAGCCACCAGCTGCTCCTGAGCAGTGCTCAGAGTATCTGACTCTGCAACGATGGTTTCCTCTTGACGAATAGGTTCCTGTGGAATTGTCTCTGTCCCTGGTGGTGGCACCACAGGTGCACTTGGATAACTGGGGGCAACCCTGTCTTCAGTCATTGCATCTAGTACCTTCATTTCAATTTCCCCTTGTCTGGGAAGTATCTGATCTACATGTCTGCGTACTACCCTACCATCTCCCAACATGACCTTGTATGATACTGGACCGGTCATTTAAAAGAATTTTTTTTTTTTTATTCATTGATGGGATGTGGGCGTCGCTGGCTAGGCCTGCATTTAGTGCCCATCCCTAATTGACCTTGAGAAGATGGTGGTGAGCCGCCTTCTTGAACCGCCGCAGTCCATATGGTGTAGGTACACCCACAATGCTGTTAGGAAGGGAGTTCCAGGATTTTGGCCCAGCGACAGTGAAGGAACGGCGATACAGGTCCAAGTCAGGATGGTGTGTGGCTTGGAGGGGAACTTGTAGGTGGTGATGTTCCCATGCATCTGCTGGCCTTGTCCTTCTAAGTGGTAGAGGTCGCGGGTTTGGAAGGTGCTGTTGAAGGAGCTTTGGCGAGTTGCTGCAGTGCATCTTGTAGATGGTCCACACTGCAGCCACAGTGCACCGGTGGTGGAGGGAGTGAATGTTGAAGGTGGATGGAGTGCCAATCAAGCGGGCTGCTTTATCCTGAATGGTGTCGAGCTTCTTGAGTGTTGGAGCTGCACTCATCCAGGCAAGTGGAGAGTATTCCATCGCACTCCTGACTTGTGCCTTGTAGATGGTGGAAAGGCTTTGGGGAGTCAGGAGGTGAGACACTCACCGCAGAATTCCCAGCCTCTGGCCTGCTCTTGCAGCCACAGTATTTATATGGCTGGTCCAGTTCAGTTTCTGATCAATGGTAACCCCCAGGATGTTGATAGTGGGGGATTCAGCAATGGTAATGCCATTGAATGTCAAGGGGAGATGGTTAGAGTCTCGCTTGTTGGAGATGGTCATTGCCTGGCACTTGTGTGGTGCAAATGTTACTTGCCACTTGTCAGCCCAAGTCTGAATGTTGTCCAGGTCTTGCTGCATATGGACATGGACTGCGTCAGTATCTGACGAGTCTCGAATGGTGCTGAACAGTGTGCAATCATCAGCGAACATCCCCACTTCTGACCTTATGATGGAGGGAAGGTCATTGATGAAACAGCTGAAGATGGTTGGGCCTAGGACACTGCCCTGAGGAACTCCTGCAGTGATGTCATGTGATTGAGATGAATGACCTCCAACAACCACAGCCAACTTCCTTTGTGCTAGGTATGATTCCAACCAGTCTATGAAGCCAGGAATCCATTTTTGGTCCATAACTGAAATTCCTGGTAAGGACCGCATCTCCTTCTCCAAAACTTTGGCTCTTTGTTCTTTTGTCATGGTTCTCTTTTTGTTTGTTTTGTCTGTTTTCCATTTTCCTTTTTAGGTCTGGGTGGACAAGGTCAAGAGTGGAGCATAGTCTACGACCTAATAACATCTCAGCAGGAGAGAGTCCTGTGGTGGATTGAGGTGTTATTCTGTAGCTGAACAGAACCCGTGACACTTTGGCTGCTAAACTCCCTTCTGCACTTTTTTTCATTATCTCCTTAAATGTTTGTACGGCTCTCGCCGCAAGTCCATTCGAGGACGGATGATATGGAGCCGATGTCACCTGCACTATGCCATTTTTTCTCAAGAACTCTTTTGTCTCTGTACTCACAAAACAAGTGGCATTGTCACTTACCACGATCTCCGGTAGCCCTTGATTACTGAAGCTCTGACACAGGCAGTCTATAGTAGTAGTGGCGGAAGCAGAATTTACAGGATAAACATTCATCCATTTGGAATGTGCATCAATGATTATGAGGAACATCTTCCCCATGAATGGACCCGCATAATCTAAGTGCAATCTTCTCCATGGTTTATCCAGCCACTCCCAGGGGTGGAGAGGAGCCGCTGCTAGTGCCTTCCGGTGTTCCTGACAAGTGCTGCATGTCTTGACTAGATTTTCTATCTCCTCATCTAGCTTTGGCCACCACAAGTAACTCCTAGCCAAGGCTTTCATATGCGAGACCCCAGGATGACACTGATGTAGTTGCTCTAGGATAGACTGTCGTGCTGGCTGTGGAATAATCACTCATGCTCCCCACAACACGCAACCATCCTGCACACTCAGCTCTGTTTTCCTGACACTGTAGGGTGTGAAGTCAGGCCCTTCCGGATGCTGTGGCCATCCCCTCACCACATATTCTCGAACTCTAGACAGTACTGGATCTTTACCTGCCCATGTTCTTACTTGCTCTGCAGTCACAAGTGCCGTGTCAGTGTCCTCCAACATCAAAACTCTGTCCTCTGGAGCTGCACGGATAGGTGTGCCTGGCAGTGGAAGACGGCTCAAGGCATCTGCGTTCCCATGGTACTTGCCCGCCTTGTAGATGATGACATACTCATGTGCCCTCAACATCACAGCCCACCTCTGGATCCGGGGTGACACCATCTGTGGAACTGCTTTCATTTCATTGAAAAGAGAGAGAAGAGGTTTACGATCGGTGCATATGGTGAACTTCCTGCCATATATGTACTTGTGGAACCTCTGTAACCCAAACATTACTGCTAACCCCTCTTTGTCTAACTGGGAATAGTTTTTTTCCGCTGGTGTTAGAGTTCGGGACATAAACCCTATTGGTCTTTCAGTTCCATCTTCCATGCAGTGTGAAAGAACTGCCCCCACCCCGTAAGGTGAAGCGTCACAAGAGAGAATGATGTCTTTCTCTGCATTGTAGTGAACCAGCACATCCGACGACAGCATCAGTTTCTTTGACTGTTCAATTGAAACCCCCTGCTCCTCTCCCCACTGCCACTGTGTCTCCTTGCACAGTAGTTTGTGAAGAGGTGCTAACACAGTTGACAAGTTTGGTAAAAACCTGTTATAATAGTTCAGCAGTCCCAGGTAAGCTTTTAACTCAGCCACATTTGTAGGAGCAGGGACGTCCTGCAGTGCTTGTACCTTCTCCTTGAGTAGGTGGAGCCCGGTGGCGTCCACCCTGTGTCCCAGGAACACTGCCTCATTCCCCAGGAAAGTGCACTTACACCTCTTGAGCCGGAACCCTGCCCTCTCCAACCTCTGTAGTACCTCTCTCAGAGTGCTTAGATGCTCCTGGTCGGTTCTTCCCATCACCAGAATGTCATCCAGATAGATGGAAACATGTGGAATCCCTTGCAGTACACCTTCGATTGTCCTCTGGAAGATAGCTGGACTAGATGTGACACCAAACGATAAGTGGTTATATGTAAACAAGCCCTTGTGTGTATTTATGGTGACATACTTCTTTGATTCGTCATCCAGTGTAATCTGCAAGTAGGCATGACTCATATCCAACTTTGTGAATTTCTTTCCTCCAGCCAGGTTTGCAAAGAGATCCTCTGTTTTGGGAATCGGATACTGCTCTAGTTTGGACACCCGATTGACTGTCAATTTATAGTCTCCACAGAGTCTTACCGAATTGTCCGGTTTTAAAACAGGTACTATGGGAGCTGCCCATTCCGAACATTTCACTGGCTCCAGTATGTTCTCTCTCAATAGACGGTCAAGCTCAGCCTCTACCTTTGGCTTCATGGCATAAGGCACAGGTCGTTGTTTAAAAAACCTTGGCGGTGCCTCCTTGTCTACATAAATCTTAGCTGGGGGGCCATTAAATGTGCCAAGTTCCTCCTTGAACACATTCTCATGTTCACTCAACACTTCTTGCAAAGTCAACTGTTTGCCCGCATCTATTTGATGTACTGCTCCCCAGTCTAATTTAAGTTCTTTTATCCAGCCCCAACCTAACAGGTTTGGTCCGGTACCCGATACTATAACAACAGGTAGCTGTTCCACTGTGTCCCTGTGTTGCACAGTTACATTAGCTGTACCTAATGTCGCTACTCATTCACCTGTATATGTTTTAAGATGCAGGGAGCAAGGCTTTAACTCTGGAACTTTTGCACGGTTCCACAATTTTGAGTACTGTGCCTTGTTCATTATGGTCACGCCGCACCCTGTATCCACTTCAAAGTTCACCTTAGAGTCATTTACTGTCAGTTGCAATGTGATAGGAGCCACTTTTGGAATATTCTCTAACATGCTATACATTATGAACATGTCCTCTTCTTCCTCAGCTTCCCGCTGATGTGGTGTGCTCCATGTTTTTTCACTTCTCTCCCTTGGTTTTGCTGTCCTCCCCCTTTTGGTTTGGATTCCTCCACAGGTGATTTCGCCCTGCAAGCTCATTTTATGTGTCCTTGTTTCCCACACTTGTAGCACTTTTCCTCCAGAAACCGGCATTCACTCGCCAGGTGATCGCCCTTGCATCTATAACATGCCTTCACATGCTCACGTTGTGGTTTCTGACGCATGTTCAACTTGTGCACAACAACCTGACCAGCAACTTGCATAGCATTAGCTCTGTCTGAACCCTGTATTTCTTTTACATCTCGGTTCGCTGTCTCTATGGCTTGAGCAAGTTCCAATGCTTTTTCATAAGTAAACCCAGTCTCGGATAATAGTCTACATTGCATTCGGTCGTCCATAATTCCGCAAACTAGCCTATCTCGCAGCATTTCCTTCAAGTTGTTCCCATAATTGCAATCTTGTGCTAATTTACGCAACACCGCTACATAGTCCATTACGCTCTCTTCCTCTTTCCTGTTCCTTGAATTAAACTTGAACCACTGTACAATCTCACTAGGCTTAGGGTTGAAATGTTCTTTTAGCAAAGCCACTAATTCAACAAATGATTTGTCTCCAGGCTTTTCAGGACTGAGCAGATTCTTCATCAAACTGTAGGTTTGGCTTCCCACTGAACAAAGCAGAATGGCTTTCCTTTTTCCGGCATCATTTATTTCATTTGCTTCAAAAAAATAACCCAACACTTCACAGTATTCCTCCCAGGTTTGTGCTTGACTATCAAAAGCGGAAACCGTTCCTACCATGGCAGCCATGCTCTCTTCCAGCTGGTAGCTAACCATAGCTCGTAATTTTGTTGTTTAAACGTCCTGGCAGACTTTTCTTCTTTATTCAGGGTCCTTTAGTTACCTCGTTGCCAAATGTGGTAAATTCATGTAGTGAGACAAGGACTCGAAGAGGCGATATCGTAGAATTAGCACGAGTCCTTTATTAACAAACAGAGTAACAAACATCATGCCTGCATCCTGGCATTTCACCTTTGCTGTCCTTGACAGGACGCAAACCTCTGGCCTTAACAGGAAGCAAACCTCTGACCTTAGCAGCAGTATTGGCTACAGCACCACCTGATGGATAACATTAATCATAACATCCCAGATTACTATACTGCCCTGGGGGTGTTTGATGGGACAGTGTAGAGGGCGCTTTACTCTGCATCTAACCCGTGCTGTACCTGCCCTGGGAGCGTTTGCTGGGACAGTGTAGAGGGAGCTTTACTCTGTATCTAACCTGTGCTGTACCTGCCCTGGGAGTGTTTGATGGGACAGTGTAGCAGGAGCTTTACTCTGTATCTAACCCATGCTGTACCTGCCCTGGGAGTGTTTGACGGGACAGTGTAGAGGGAGCGTTACTCTGTATCTAACCCGAGTTGTACCTGCCCTGGAAGTGTTTGATGGGACAGTGTATAGGGGCTTTATTCTGTATCTAACCCATGCTGTACCTGCCCTGGGGGTGTTTGATGGGACAGTGTAGAGGGAGCTTTACTCTGTATCTAACCCGTGCTGTACCTGCCCTGGGAGTGTTTGATGGGACAGTGTAGAGGGAGATTTACTCTGCATCTAACCCGTGCTGTGCCTGCCCTGGGAGTGTTTGATGGGACAGTGTAGAGGGAGCTTTACTCTGTATCTAACCCATGCTGTACCTGCCCTGGGAGTGTTTGATGGGACAGTGTAGAGGGAGCTTTACTCTGTATCTAACCCGTGCTGTACCTGCCCTGGGAGTGTTTGATGGGACAGTGTAGAGGGAGCTTTACTCTGTATCTAACCCGTGCTGTACCTGCCCTGGGAGTGTTTGATGGGACAGTGTAGAGGGAGCTTTACTCTGTATCTAACCCGTGCTGTACCTGCCCTGGGAGTGTTTGATGGGACAGTGTAGAGGGAGCTTTACTCTGTATCTAACCCGTGCTGTACCTGCCCTGGGAGTGTTTGATGGGACAGTGCAGAGGGAGCTTTACTCTGTATCTAACCCGTGCTGTACCTGCCCTGGGAGTGTTTGACGGGACAGTGTAGAGGGAGCTTTACTCTGTATCTAACCCGTGCTGTACCTGCCCTGGGAGTGTTTGATGGGACACTGGATGCCCAGAGTGGAAATAATGCATTGTTCCCTCTCGTTATCATCCTCATTTTGATAGGCATAAAGGCAAAAATCAGTAATGATAAGATAAAATTAAATATCATGGGGATGGTACAGATATCTGAGGAAGGTAAGGAGTGGTGTCTGTAGGATTCAAGCCCTTTAAGAATTTTATATGAGATATAGGCCTAGTCTACTCAATCTCTCCTCATAGGACAACCCTCCCATCCCAGGGATGAATCTAGTGAACCTTCGTTGCACCGCCTCTAAGGCAAGTATCTCCTTCCTTAGATAAGGCGACCAAAACTGTGCAGAGTACTCCAGGTGTGGTCTCACCAAAGCCCTACATAGTTGCAGCATGACTTCCTTACTCTTATATTCCAACCCCATTGCAATAAAGGCCCACATTTGCCTTCCTGAACACTTGTTGTGCCTGCATGTTGACTTGAAGGCTGATTTAATTATCTGGAGCTCTTTAGCTTCGCAGAAAGGTGCCTCAGAGGAGGCCTTATAAACATATGCAAGATAATTAATGGGATAAAGTCAACTGGAACATTGTTTTTAGATAGCTCAGGGGGAAAATCAAGAGGGCATGGAGGCAGAGTTATCAGCGGCAAATGCAGGACAGATGCCAGAGAACGTTTACTTAACATTGAGCAGCTGGACGCTGTAATGGGGAAACAGAACTACACAGTATTTACAGCACAGGAACAGGCCATTCGGCCCAACAGGTCCGTGACGGTGTTCATGCTCCACACCAGCCTCCTCCCACCCTCTTCATCTCACCCCATCAGCATATCCTTCTATTCCTTTCTCCCTCGGTGTGTTTATCCAGCTTCCCCTTAAATTCATCTCTGCTCTTCACCTCAACCACTCCCATTGGATTTATTGGTGACTATCTTATAGAGTTGGGACCTGGAAAGATGAGATTGAACAGGCTGAAGGGCTACCTTCACTCCTACCCACTGTGTGAGTCTGACTCTTACAGGCTCACTTTCCAGTAAATGACAGTCATAGAATCATAGAATGGTACAGCAATGAAGGAGGCCATTCGGCCCATCGAGTCTATCGAAAGGCAATCCAGTCAGTCCCCCTCCCCCGCTCTTTCCCCATATCCCTGCAATTTTTTCTCCTTCAAGTATTTATCCAATTCCCTTTTGAAGGCTACTATTGAATCTGTATCCACCGCCCTATCAGGCAGCGCATTCCAAATCCCAACCACTCACTGCGCAAAAAAGTTTTTTCTCGTGTCGCCTCTGGTTCTTTTGCCAATCACCTTAAATCTGTGCCCTCTGGTTATTGACCCTTCAACCATTGGGAACAGTTTCTCTTTATTTACTCTTTCTAAACGCTTCATGATTTTGAACACCTCGATCAAATCTCCTCTTAGTCTTCTCTGCTCGAAAGAGAACAATCCCAGCTTCTCCAGTCTATCCACATAACTGTAATCCCTCATCCCTGGAACCATTCTAATAAATCTCTTCTGCACCCTCTCCAAAGCCTTCACTTCCTTCCTAAAGTGCGGTGCCCAGAATTGGACACAATACTCCAGCTGGGACCGAACTAGTGTTTTATACAAGTTTAGCAGAACTTCTTGGCTTTTGTACTCTATGCCTCTGTTTATAAAGCCCAGGATCCCGTGTGCTTTGTTAACGGCTTTGTTCACCTGTCCTGCCTCCGTCAGAGATTTGTGCACAAGCACCCCCAGGTCTCTCCCTTCTTGCACCCCATTTAAAATTGTATTATTTAGTGTATGTGGTCTCTCCTCATTCTTCTCTGCTTTGAATTTAATCTGCCACGTGTCCGCCCATTCCACCAGCCTGTCTGTGACTTCTTGAAGTCTATCACTCTCCTCCTCACAGTTTACCATACTTCCAAGTTTCGTGTCATCTGCAACTTTCAAAATTGTGCCCTGTACGCCCAAGTCCAAGTCATTAATGTATATCAAAAACAGCAGTGATCCTAGTACTGAACCCTGGGGAATGCCATTGTATACCTCCCTCCAGTCTGAAAAACAACCAGTCGCCACAACTCTCTGTTTTCTATCCCTTGGCTAATTTTGTATCCTTGCTGCTACTGCCTCTTTTACCCCACGGGCTTCAATCTTGCTAACAAGTCTATTATGTGGTACTTTATCAAATGCCTTTTGAAAGTCCATAAACTGCACTGCCCTCATCCACGCTCTTTTACCTCATCAAAAAACTCAATCAAAGTTAGTCAAACACAATTTTCCCTTAACAAATCCATGCTGGCTTTCCTTTATTAGTCCATGCTTGTCCAAGTGACTGTTAATTTTCTCCCGGATTATTGTTTCTAAAAGCTTCCCCACCACCGAGGTTAAACTGACCGGCCTGTAGTTGCCGGGTTTACCCCTCTCCCCTTTTTTGAACAGGGGTGTAACATTTTCAATTCTCCAGTCCTCTGGCACCACCCCTGAATCTAAGGGGGATTGGAAGATTGTGGCCAGCGCCTCCGCAATTTCCACCCTCACTTCCCTCACAAACGTAGGTTGCATCCCATCCGGACCGGGTGACTTATCCACTTTGAGCGCTGCCAATCTTTGTAGTACCTCTTTATCTATTTTTATCTCATCCAGTATCCCGGCAACCTCCTCGATTTCAGTAGCTTTGGCAAAGTCCTCTTCCTTGGTAAACACCGATTCAAGGTATTCGGTTAATACCTCAGCCACGACCTCTGCCTCCGCCAATAGTTCTCCATTGTGGTCCCAAATCAGCCCCACCCGCTCCTCTGACAACCCCTTTTACTGTTAATATGAGGTTTGAGTAATTTTAGACTTCCAACTTTCAAAGGCTGATTTGTTTTTTCAATCAAGTTATGAAGCCCAAATCAGAAACTGACCCTCTGCCACATTTTACCAGGAACCACAGCCTGAAAACTTGAAGCAGCATTTGAGGTCAAACTCAAATGTTTTATTCATTAAGTTAGTTTGCCCCCCTCAGGCCACTCCCTGCGGATTATGCACAGGTCCGGCACGGAACCCAAACTAAGGCCCCAGAAAACTTCAAACATTGTCGACTGTAAGTGAGCCGCATGCTATGTGCTGCTAAACCTTGAGTAACCATGGGAACGAACCTTGGGTAATCATGGCAACAGAGCTTAAATCACATGAATAGTTAAAGCTTCATCATCAGGGCCCCCTTTAAGGGCTCAGTAACTTTAACTTCCATTCTGAGTTTTTCCTGCCGCATTTGTAGTATAGTGGCGGACCTCCCCTGGCATTGCTTACAGTAGGTCGGTCGAAGTACTGCTTCATAAGGAGAGGATTGTTATAACCGAACAAAGTATTATTCTGCTGCTAAGATGAAGCTGTGTCTAATGTACTCACTTCATGTAAGACCACAAGAGTCTAATTGATGTGAAAAAAATAAGAAGCACACCCTGGGGTCAAGTAGAGGCTAATTGCTTTCTTTTTTTTCTCAAAAAATCCTAGAATGAAACAGCACAGAAGGAGGCCATTCGGCCCATCGTGCCAGTGCTGGCTCTTTGAAAGAGCTCTCCAATTAGTCCCGCTCCCCCTGCTCTGTCCCCATAGTCCTGCAACATTTTCCCCTTCAAGTATTTAATCAGTTCCCTTCTGAAAGTTAATATTGAATCTGCTTCCACCGCCCTTTCAGGCAGCGCGTTCCAGATCACAACAACTCGCTGCGTAAAAGAAAAAGATTCCTCATCTCCCCTCTGGTTCTTTTGCCAATTATCTTCAATCTGTGTCCTCTGGTTACCGACCCTCCTACCACTGGAAACAGTTTCTCCTTATTTACTCTATCAAAACCCTTCATGATTTTGAACACCTCTATCAAATCTCCCCTTAACCGTCTCTGCTCTAAGGAGAACAACCCCAGCTTCTCCAGTCTCTCCACATCACTGAAGTCCCTCAGCCCCGGGCCCATTCTGGTAAATCTCCTCCGCACCCTCTCCGAGGCCTTGACATCCTTCCTAAAAATGTGGTGCCCAGAATTGGACACAATACTCCAGCTGGGGCCGAACCAGTGTTTTATAAAGGGTTTAACATAACTCCCATGCTTTTGTACTCTATTCCTCTATTAATAAAGCCAAGGATCCCATATGCTTTTTTTAGCAGCCTTCTCAACTTGTCCTGCCTCCTTCAAAGATTTGCATACGTACACCCCCAGGTCTCTCTCTCCCTGCACCCTCTTGGTGACCATGAAACTATGGGATTGTCGTAAAAATCCATCTGGTTCACTAATGTTCTTAGGGAAGGAAACCTGCCATCCTTACCCGGTCTGGACTATATGTGACTCCAGACCTACAGCAATGTGGTTGACTCTTAACTGCCCTCTGAAATAGCCGAGCGAGACACTCAGTTGTAAAAAAACTGCTACGATAAACAATAAGAATAAAACTGGACGGACCACCCGGCATCGACCTCGGCACCAGCTTCGGACATGGCAACGGCCCCAGCCCAGTCAACCCTGCAAAGTCCTCCTCACCAACATCTGGGGACTTGTGCCAAAATTGGGAGAGCTGTCCCACAGACTAGTTAATCAACAGCCTGACATCGTCATACTCACAGAATCATACCTTTCAGACAATGTCCCGAACTCCTCCATCACCATCCCTGGGTATGTCCTGTTCCACCGGCAGGACAGACCCACCAGGGGTGGCGGCACAGTGGTATACAGTCGGGCGGGAGTGGCCCTGGGAGTTCTCAACATTGACTCCGGACCCCATGAAGTCTCCTGCTTTCAGATCAAGCGTGGGCAAGGAAACCTCCTGCTGATTACCACCTACCACCCTCCCTCAGCTGATGAATCAGTACTCCTCCATGTTGAACACCACTTCGAAGAAGCACTGAGAGCAGCAAGGGCACAGAATGTACTCTAGGTGGGGAACTTCAATGTCCATCACCAAGAGTGGCTCGGTAGCACCACTACTGACCGAGCTGGCTGAGTCCTGAAGGACATAGCTGCCAGTCTGGGCCTGCAGACAGATAGTGAGAGAACCAACACAAGTGAAAAACCTACTTGACCTCGTCCTCACCAATCTACCTATCACAGATGCATCTGTCCATGACAGCATTGGTGGCAGTGACCACCTCACAGTCATTGTGGAGACGAAGTCCTGTCTTCACACTGAGGACACCCTCCATCGTGTTGTGTGGCACTACCACTGTGATAGATGGGATAGATTCAGAACAGACCTAGCAGCTCAAAACTGGACACACCACAATCTGTAACCTCATGGCCCGGCATATCCCTCACTCTACCATTACCACCAAGCCAGGGGACCAACCCTGGTTTATTACGGAGTGTCGAAGAGCATGCTGGGAGCAGCACCAGGAGTACCTAAAAATGCAGTCCCAACCTGGGGAAGCTGCAACACAGGACGACATGCATGCTAAAAAGCGGAAGCAGCATGTTATAGACAGGGCTAAGCGATTCCACAATCAACGGATCAGATCAAAGCTCTGCAGTCCTGCCACATCCAGTCGTGAATGGTGGTGGACCATTAAACAACTACAGGAGGAGGAGGCTCTATGAATATCCCCATCCTCAATGATGGTGGAGCCCAGCACGTGAGTGCAAAAGACAAGGCTGAAGCATTTGCAACCATCTTCAGCCAGAAGTGCCGAATGGATGATCCATATCGGCCTCTTCCTGAGGTCTCCACCATCACAGAAGCCAGTCTTCAGCCAATTCAATTCACTCTGCATGATATCAAGAAACGGCTGAGCTCACTGGATACAGCAAAGGCTGTGGGCCCCGACAACATCCCGGCTATTGTGTTGAAGACTTGTGCTCCAGAACTAGCCGCACCTCTAGCGAAGCTGTTCCAGTACAGCTACAACACTGACAACTATCCGACAATGTGGAAAATTGACCATATATGTCCTGTCCACAAAAAGCAGGACAAATCCAATGTGGCCAATTACTGCCCCATTTGTCTACTCTCAATCATCAGCAAAGTGATGGAAGGTGCCATCGACAGTGCTATCAAGCGGCAGTTACTCACCAATAACCTGCTCAATGATGCCCAGTTTGGGTTCCGCCAAGACCACTCGGCTCCAGACCTCATTACAGCCTTGGTCCAAACATGGGCAAAGGAGCCAAATTCCAGAGGTGAAGTGAGAGTGACTGCCCTTGACATCAAGGCAGCATTTGATCGAGTGTGACATCAAGGGGCCCTAGTAAAACTGAAGGCAATGGGAATCAGGGGGAAAACGCTCCACTAGCTGGAGTCATAACTAGCACAAAGGAAGATGGTTGTGGTGGTTGAAGGTCAATCATCACAGCCCCAGGACATCGCTGCAGGAGTTCCTCAGGGCAGAGTCCTAGGCCCAACCATCTTCAGCTGCTTCATCAATGACCTTCCCTCCATCATAAAGTCAGAAGTGGGGATGTTCACTGATGACTGCACAGTGTTTAGTGCCATTCGCAACTCCACAGATAATGAAGCAGTCCATGCCCGCATGCAGCAAGACCTGGATGACGTTCAGGCTAGGGCTGATAAGTGGCAGGTAACATTCAAGCCACAGAAGTGCCAGGCAATGACTATCTCCATTAAGCGAGCTTCTAACCACTGCCTCTTGATATTCAATGACATTACCATCGCCGAATCCCCCACCATCAACATCCTGGGGGTCACCATTGACCAGAAACTTAACTGGACCAGCCACATAAATACTGTGGCAACAAGAGCTCGTCAGAGGCTGGGTATTCTGCGGTGAGTGTCTCACCTCCTGACTCCCCAAAGCCTTTCCACCATCTACAAGGCATAAGTAAGGAGTGTGATGGAATACTCTCCACTTGTCTGGATGAGTGCAGCTGCAACAACACTCAAGAAGCTCGACACCATCCAGGACAAAGCAGCCCGCTTGATTGGCACCCCATCCACCACCTTAAACATTCACTCCCTCCACCACCGGCGCACCGTGACTGCAGTGTGTACCATCTACAAGATGCACTGCAGCAACTCGCCAAGGCTTCTTCGGCAGCACCTCCCAAACCCGTGACCTCTACCACCTAGAAGGACAAGGGCAGCAGGCGCATGGGAACACCACCACCTCCAAGTTCCCCTCCAAGTCACACACCATCCTGACTTGGAAATATATCGGCCGATCCTTCATCGTTGCTGGGTCAAAGTCCTGGAACTCCCTCCCTAACAGCACTGTGGGAGTACCTTCACCACACGGAATGCAGCGGTTCAAGAAGGCGGCTCACCACCGCCTTCTCAGGGACAACTAGGGATGGGCAATAAATGCCGGCCTTGCCAGCGACGCCCACATCCCATGAACAAATAAAAAAAAAGAGAGAGCGCAAGGGAGAGAGAAAGAGAGCTCAAGAAAGAGAGAGAGCGCGAGAGAGCAGGCCTGGCAGAGAGAGAGATACAGTGTGTGAGAGAGAGAGAGATCTTTAGAGAAAAAACCGAATGAGACAGAAAGACAGGAAAAGAAACAGAGACGGCGAGCCAGAAAGACAGACAGAGAGACTGTCCGACTGAACACATCACCCAGGCTTGGGTGAAATCTGGAGCCACTTGCAAGAATAGTGAAGTTTATTTGAAATGGACGAACTTTCTTCCTCTGTAGATGTGTGAATTTATAAAGTGTGTTTTCAATTATTAAGAATATTTACAAATCAGGGGAGTTTTGAGTTCAGGACATATGGTCTGAATTTACAGTGCTTGAAATCAACAGAAGCTGCCGTTAAACTTTCAAACAATAGTTAGCATGAAGAAGATTTTAATTGGTGTTGTCTGCTTGCGATTTGTTGAGATTTATTTCACTTTTTTCCCATGCTGTTAGCGTGTTTACGCTGTTATCCTCTGTCCATCAGGAACAGTATCCAGATACTCCCAAATCACCAGGAAATTGGGCATGAGATTGCCCCTCAGATTGGTGGTGTGGGTAC
Source organism: Somniosus microcephalus (assembly GCF_052327205.1). Taxonomy (NCBI): domain Eukaryota; kingdom Metazoa; phylum Chordata; class Chondrichthyes; order Squaliformes; family Somniosidae; genus Somniosus; species Somniosus microcephalus. The sequence goes on from NC_141004.1 coordinate 5,338,177, forward strand.
GGGCGGGGTAGCGCTGAATCACATAATTGTTTGCTTCCTATCTGTGATGAGAGCGGGCGAGAGGCCTTCATCCCCTGAGTCAGTGCTGTGTGATAGCAAAATACACAGATCAACACAACAATCCAGGCTGACACTCCCAGTGCAATACTGAGCGGGCGCTGCACTGTTGGAGGGGCAGTACTGAAGGAGTGCTGCACTGTTGGAGGGGCAGTACTGAGGGAGTGCTGCACTGTTGGAGGGGCAGTACTGAAGGAGTGCTGCACTGTTGGAGGGGCAGTACTGAGGGAGCGCTGCACTGTCGGAGGGGCATTACTGAGGGAGCGCTGCACTGTTGGAGGGGCAGTACTGAGGGAGCGCTGCACTGTCGGAGGGGCATTACTGAGGGAGCGCTGCACTGTTGGAGGGGCAGAACTGAGGGCGCGCTGCACTGTCGGAGGGGCAGTACTGAGGCAGTGCCGCACTGTCGGAGGGGCAGAACTAAGGGAGCGCTGCACTGTTGGAGGGGCAGTACTGAGGCAGTGCCGCACTGTTGGAGGGGCAGAACTGAGGGAGTGCTGCACTGTCGGAGGGGCAGTACTGAGGGAGTGCTACACTGTGTGAGGGGTAGTACTGAGGGAGCGCTGCACTGTCGGAGGGGCAGTACTGAGGGAGAGCTGCACTTTCGGAAGGGCAGTACTGAGGGAGTGCCGCACTGTCAGAGCTGCCGACTTTTGGATGAGACGTTAAACCGAGGCCCCATCTGCTCTCTTGGGTGGACGTAAAAGATCCCATGGCCACTATTTTGAAGAAGAGCACGGGAGTTATTCCCGGTGTCCTGGGGCCAATATTTATCCCTCAACCAACATCACTAAAACAGATGATCTGGTCATTATCACATTGCTGTTTGTGGGAGCTTGCTGTGCGCAATTGGCTGCCACGTTTCCTACATTACAACAGTGACTCCACTTCAGAAGTACTTCATTGGCTGTGACGCGCTTTGGGACGTCCTGAGGTTGTGAAAGGGGCTGTAGAAATGCAAGTCTTTTCACTTCGCTGGAGCCCCCAGCACACTCGCCATTTACTGTCGCATTGGCCTCTGCACAAAGGAAATGATGTCATCAATGTTTGGAGTCACTTCCTTATAGTCTAATTGAATTGCAATTAAATCCAATTAATTAATTAAAACCAGCCAATTAAAGCAACATAAATGACATCACTTGGAAGTGGGCCTGAGCCCATCATGAGCATTTAAACAGGTTCAAATAATAAGAGCTTGTACCCTGCGAGCAAGTTCCGCCGCAGTGCCCTTTCCACCACCAGCTGTTTCCCCGGCTGAAGGCTCCACACAAGTTCCAAGTGTGACAGTTGTCACCCGACGGCGCGATTACTGCTGGTTTTCAATCGATTTCTCGGGCCATCCTCTGGCGCCTTGCCCAAATGGCCATGATTTTATGTGTGAACCTCGACAGTGAATGTCAGTAGGCTATTCGGCCACAGGGGCATCACCGTTGGTCCAACCCTTTCTCCGCCCAGTTTTCCAACGCATGCCTGCCCAGCGAGGGTTGTTGCTTAGTGATCGGGAGCAAGGCCCTGCCTGGTTGTCCCCCTCCCTAATCCCCGAGTACAGAGTCCAACTCTGGTCATCCTATTGGCACCTGGCTAAGATCAGCGGACCTAGCACTTAAAGAGGAAGCTGGATAAACACATGAGGGAGAAAGGAATAGAAGGATATGCTTATAGGGTGAGATGAAGAGGGGTGGGAGGAGGCTCGTGTGGAGCATAAACACCGGCATGGAGCAGTCGGGCCGAATGGCCTGTTTCTGTGCCATACATTCGATGTGATTCTATGTAGCACGGACCACAGGTTGAACCTGGGGCTTGCCTGGTTTGTACAGCTGTGCAGTCACGCTCTGTGATGATATCTATAGTGCCTCCCTCCCAGTGACCGCTAACCAACACCCTGCAATACTCGTCCACACTTGCACCACCATTATTCAAACTCTGACTAGTTACATTCCAAAGAAGGTCACTGATCACTCCTGTTGCATTCAGGAACATCGCCTTCACATATCTCACTGGATGCCAACCCCTTCGATCTCAATCCTAACCCAATATTTATCCACCTTTTCCTCGAAACAGCCTCAGCAGTGACTGCTTGGAGCCAGGAGCCACATTTCCCGTAACGTGTGGGGAAATCATTTCCTCCAATCACTAATCAAAACACTGACGGAAAGAGAGACAGAGAGAGAGAGACAGAGAGAGAGAGAGTCAGAGAGAGAGACAGAGAGAGAGAGACAGACAGAGGGAGAGAGGGAGAGAGAGAGAGACAGAGAGAGAGACAGAGAGAGAGAGAGACAGAGAGAGAGAGAGAGAGAGAGAGAGACAGAGAGAGAGAGAGACAGAGACAGAGAGAGAGAGAGACAGAGAGAGAGACAGAGAGAGAGAAAGTGAGAGAGACAGACAGAGAGAGAGGGAGAGACAGAGAGAGACAGAGAGAGAGACAGAGAGAGAGAGAGAGACAGAGAGAGAGAGCGACAGAGAGAGAGAGAGAGAGAGAGAGAGAGACAGAGAGAGAGAGACAGAGAGAGAGAGCGACAGAGAGAGCGACAGAGAGAGAGAGAGAGAGAGAGAGAGACAGAGAGAGAGACAGAGAGAGAGAGAGAGACAGAGAGAGAGAGACAGAGAGAGAGAGCGACAGAGAGAGCGACAGAGAGAGCGACAGAGAGAGAGAGAGACAGAGAGAGAGAGAGAGACAGAGAGACAGCATCTGTCCACAGTGTCCAATTCACAAACCACCTCACAGCAGTCTGTAGGGCTGCATTTCTGGAATGCCAAGGAGCAAGGCTTGAACTCTGTGAATAGGGAGTGAGGTCTCAGTTTTCGATTATTCAAACTCAAAGGGCAGGAAACAAATGCTGAGATTGCCCGTTTTGAAGATATTCAGTGTCCTGGGCAATCAGGAGTTGAAGCAGCCGAGGCGGGTGCCAGCTTATAATGGCAGTCCGCTCGTGTGATTCTAAATTACTTATTCTGGCTTGTGATACAAAAATGTAAGATTGAAGCTTGTATTTATTAGCAGCTTTATTCTTTGGCTCCTTTTAAAGTTCACTACAGTGGTTTTGCTTTGAGTGTATGAGAGGGTCTGTGTGTGCGAGAGGGTTCGAGTGTGCGAGAGGGTACGAGTGTGCGAGAGGGTCTGTGTGTGCGAGAGGGTTCGAGTGTGCAGGAGGGTTCAAGTGTGCCAGAGGGTCTGTGTGTGTGAGAGGGTTTGAGTGTGCAAGAGGGTTCAAGTGTGCAAGAGGGGCTGTGTGTGCAAGAGGGTTCAAGTGTGTGAGAGGGTCTGTGTGTGTGAGAGGGTTCAAGTGTGCGAGAGGGTCTGTGTGTGCAAGAGGGTTTGAGTGTGTGAGAGGGTTCGAGTGTGCGAGAGGGTCTGTGTGTGCGAGAGGGTTCGAGTGTGTGAGAGGGTTCGAGTGTGCGAGAGGGTCTGTGTGTGCAAGAGGGTTCGAGTGTGTGAGAGGGTTCGAGTGTGTGAGAGGGTCTGTGTGTGCGGGAGGGCTCGAGTGTGTGAGAGGGCCTGGGTGTGCGAGAGGGTCTGTGTGTGCGAGAGGGTTTGAGTGTGCGAGAGGGTTTGAGTGTGCGAGAGGGTCTGGGTGTGCGAGAGGGTCTGGGTGTGCGAGAGGGTCTGGGTGTGCGAGAGGATCTGTGTGTGCGAGAGGGTTTGAGTGTGTGAGAGGGCCTGGGTGTGCGAGAGGATCTGTGTGTGCAAGAGGGTTCAAGTGTGTGAGAGCGTCTGTGTGCGCGAGAGGGTTCGAGTGTGCGAGAGGGTTCGAGTGTGCGAGAGGGTTTGAGTGTATGAGATGGTTCGAGTGTGCAAGAGGGTTCGAGTGTACAAGATGGTTCGAGTGTGTGAGAGGGTTCGAGTGTGCGAGAGGGTTCGAGTGTGTAAGAGGGTCTGTGAATGCAAGAGGGTTTGAGTGTGCGAGGGGGTCTGTGTGCGCTAGAGGGTTCAAATGTGCGAGAGGGTATGAGTGTGCGAGAGGATCTGTGTGTGCGAGAGGGTTTGAGTGTGTGAGAGGGTTCGAGTGTGCAAGAGAGTCTGTGTGTGCGAGAGGATTTGAGTGTGCGAGAGTGTTCGAGTGTGCGAGAGGGGTCGAGTGTGCGAGAGGGTCTGTGTGTGCGAGAAGGTCTGTGTGTGTGAGAGGGTTCGAGTGTGTGAGATGGTTCGAGTGTGCAAGAGGGTTCGAGTGTACAAGATGGTTCGAGTGTGTGAGAGGTTTCGAGTGTGCGAGAGGGTTCGAGTGTGTAAGAGGGTCTGTGAGTGCAAGAGGGTTTGAGTGTGCAAGGGGGTCTGTGTGCGCTAGAGGGTTCAAATGTGCGAGAGGGTATGAATGTGCGAGAGGACCTGTGTGTGCGAGAGGGTTTGAGTGTGTGAGAGGGTTCGAGTGTGCAAGAGAGTCTGTGTGTGCGAGAGGATTTGAGTGCGAGAGTGTTCGAGTGTGCGAGAAGGGTCGAGCGTGCGAGAGGGCCTGTGTGTGCGAGAAGGTCTGTGTGTGTGAGAGGGTTCGAGTGTGCGAGAGCGCCTGTGTGTGCGAGAGGGTTCGTGTGCGAGATGGTTCGAGTTTGTGAGAGAGTCTGTGTGTGCAAGAGGGTTCAAGTGTGCGAGAGGGTTCAAGCGTGCGAGAGGGTTTGAGTATGCAAGAAGGTCTGTGTGTGTGAGAGGGTTTGTGTGTGCGAGAGTGTTCGAGTGTGCAAGAGGGTTCAAGTGTGCGAGAGGGTTCGAGTGTGTGAGATGGTTCGAGTGTGTGAGAGGGTCTGTGTGTGCGAGAGGGTTCGAGTGTGCGAGAGGGTTCAAGTGTGCGAGAGGGTTCAAGTGTGCGAAAGGGTTTGAGTGTGCGAGAGGGTCTGTGTGTGCAAGAGGGTCTGTGTGTGCAAGGGGGTTCAAGTGTGCGAGTGCGTTCAAGTGTACAAGAGAGTCTGTGTGTGCGAGAGGATTTGAGTGCAAGAGGGTCTGTGTGTGCGAGGGGGTTCGAGTGTGCAAGAGCGTCTGTGTGTGAGAGAGGTCTGTGTGTGCGAGAGTGTCGAGTGTGCGAGAGGGTCCTTGTGTGCGAGAGGTTTAGAGTGTGCGAGAGGGTCTGTTTGTGTGAGAGGGTTGGAGTGTGCTAGAGGGTCTGTGTATGCGAGAGAGTTCGAGTGTGCAAGAGGGTTTGTTTGTGCGAGAGGGTTCGAGTGTGCGAGGGTCCGTGTGTGCGAGAGGGTTTGAGTGTGTGAGAGGGTCTGTGTGTGCGAGAGAGTTTGAGTGTGCAAGACGGTCTCTTTGTGCGAGAGGGTTTGAGTGTGCGAGAGGGTCCGTGTGTGCCAGAGGGTTTGATTGTGCGAGAGGGTCTGTGTGCACGAGAGGCTTTGAGTGTGCGAGAACATCTGTGTGTGTGAGAAGGTTCGAGTTTGTGAGAGGGTCTGTGTGCGAGAAGCTTTGAGTGTGCGAGAGGTTTAGAGTGTGCAAGAGGGTCTGTTTGTGCGAGAGGGTTCAAGTGTGCTAGAGGGTCTGTGTGTGCAAGAGGGTTTGAGTGTGAGAGGGTCTGTGTGTGCGAGAGAGTTCGAGTTTGTGAAAGGGTCTGTGTGCGAGAGGCTTTGAGTGTGCAAGAGGGTTCGAGTGTGTGAGAGGGTTCGAGTGTGCAAGGGGGTCTGTGTGTGCGAGAAGGTTCGAGTGTGCGAGAGGGTCTGTGTGTGCGAGAGGGTTTGAGTGTGCGAGAGGGTCTGTGTGTGCGAGAGGCTTTGAGTGTGCGAGAGGGTCTGTGTGTGCGAGAGGCTTTGAGTGTGCGAGAGGGTCTGCGTGTGCGAGAGGCTTTGAGTGTGCGAGAGGGTTTGCGTGTGCATGCAAGTGAGTTTGTATTTGAATATATTTGTCTGCATGCATGTTTGTCGGTAAGTTTATGACTGAGAGTTTTTTAATTTGTTCTTGGCGCTGTCAAGTCTTCATTTATTTTCTCATCCGTGTACACCCGAGTGACTCGCTCGGCCACTTCAGGGGGCAGTTAAGAGTTACCCACGTTGGTGTGGGTCTGGAGCCACATATAGGCCAGACCGGGTAAGGACGGCAGATTTCCTTCCCTAAAGGACATTGGTGAACCAGCTGGGTTGTTGGGACAATCTGACAGCTTCATGCAATTTGCTTCTTATGTCTGCCCACAAATTACTGGACAAAGGGGATTTCTGCAGGGTCCTCCCCAAAACACAGAGGCCAGAATTATTCGGGGGGTCAGCGGGCGGGATCGGTGGCGGGTCATGTGGGAAAGTGTTTTTTTTCACAGCGGGTCGAGATCCCGCTGTGAACCCACCACCACGCGCCTTTCCCAATGTTGGGTTTGTTAGCGCTGAGCAGACCCAACACGCAGCAGCGGGGGACCAAATTAAGCTTATTATGATCTTGTTGAGACATCATTAAGAATATATTTGAGCTCACCTTTTGACTTTAGGTGCTCGCCCACAGGGTTCTCGCTGCTCGGGGATCATGTCTGTTCAGCTGAGGCGGGAGATGAATGGTCATTAAATCAGCTGATTACTTGACAGTTTGAACTGTCCTTATAAAAGCTCCCACCTCACCGCTGTTCACTTACCAAGCTCAGAAGCTGTTGCTTACTGTATTTGGAAGACAGATATTGAGCTTTATGCAGGTTGCAAGTGTTTGGAGCAAACTTTCTATCTAGTGTCACCTCATTGGAACAACCTCTCTCACCATTGACAGATCGCTTCTGTCATCTCAACTTCACTTGTCATCTGTTCCTTCAACATGGGTGCACTTGAAACTCTCTCACCTTGGTCCTCAGAATCCCACCACGATCAGCCCCAACACCAGCAGCACCAACAACACCAACCTTCTCCGCAAGCAACTGATGCTACACAGGACAGAGGGCATCAGAACCTGACCACATTGCTGTCCGGGAGGCCAGGGATGATCTCACCATGGCCAGATTTACCTCACTTGGCGCTGTACACCCTGGCTGTCACATGATGCACCAGGTTGGCACCACCCCACACCAACACCATAAAGCATCCCTACAATGCCTAAGCCATTCCTTTCACACTCATCACCATTGCGGGGGGTACCGTTATGTCTCACCATTCACTGCAACTCACTAAGCCACTTTCAAAGGTGCACACAAATCTGTCCAAGAACGCAAAGTGTTGAAAATAAAGGTTTCAATGTTTGACACCACATTAACAGAAACTTTTTATGAAACATTGGATAAAACACCCAAGTGCCTACCCTTGTGTGTTGTTAGTTGGTATGATTAGACTAGGATGAGGGTGAGTGTGAGGGGTGGCTAGTGAGATGGGGATGTGATAATGTAGATAGAGAGGGATGGGTGGAGGTGCAAGGTGAGTTGGTGTGAGTAAGGATGTGCAGGAGTAGGGTAGGGAAGGCAGAGTGATGGGGATGTGATGGGCACAGCAGGATGATGTTGAGTGTGGCTTTGTACTAACGTTTCGTGGTCTACTGAGATAATTGAAAGGTTTGCGCCACTGCACCCAGGTCCTCCTGACCACACCCCTGCGTGTGCCCTCCTCTGCAATGTGCAGCCAGGCTGTGTTGATCTCCTAGGGAGGTCTCCTCTGCCCATGGGAAGGGAAGAGGACTTCCCTGTGTGCTGTGACTCCCTCCATAAGCATATGGAGGGAGTCTTGGGAGAGCCTGGGTGCAGCCCTGCTCCTCTGTGCAGTGCTTGTCAGTGTTTGCAGCACCTCAATGCTGTAGAACACTGACAGCACAACTGTCAAATTAAAGTTGGCCATGGTCCCTTTAAGGAAACCGGCTGATGACGCGTCATCAAATGATGTCATCAGACCCGATTCTTTCAATTGGCCGGGAAACTCGCTGGGTGGGGCTTAACAAGCCCAATCACAGTAAATTAATTCTACACAGCGGGGTGGGGCCGGGACCCGCCACCAATGTCACCCACCACGGACCCGCCAAGGTTGGTAAAATCCCGGCCAAATCCTCCCTCACCTCCCACTGTTAAAGCCCTTGACCCAATAAAACCTTTACAACAACAAAACCTGCAATTATTTAGCATCTTTCACGTCCCAAGGTGCTTTACTCTTTCCCAATGTGGTCACCCCCTTTGGTATGGCCCCATCTTTGCACCCTCAACCTCCAGGGGTGCAGATCTCAGCTTTTTGATGGCCAACTATTTTCACCATCTGATCTGACTGGGCCACATCGAGCACACGGGCGCCGCTCTCCTCTGCCAAAACTACCCAGCACTCCCCCATCATCCTGTAGGCACACATAACCCCGGCTTGTTCTGTCCACTCCAAACCGTCTCCTTAAACCCCTCCTCCCTCCATCCTTTCCCTCACCCTCCAACATCAAGTGTGAGGAGCTCCTCAATACATTTGTTACTGAGAGATTGAGACCATCCGTTCAGCTGCCTCTGCTGTTCCACGCCATCCTAGCCTGAATCCACGGCTTTCTTTAGCTTCTCCCGGTGTGTGTGAGTTTGTGTGTCATTTTCTGTGTGTATGTGTGTAAGATTCTGTATGTTTGTGTGTGGGTGAGTGTGTAAGGTTCTGTAGGTTTGTGTGTGTGCGAGTGTGTAAGATTCTGTATGTTTGTGTGTGTGTGTGTGTAAGATTCTGTATGTTTGTGCGTGTGCGAGTGTGTAAGGTTCTGTATGTTTGTGTGTGTGTGAGTGTGTAAGGTTCTGTATGTTTGTGTGTGTGCGAGTGTGTAAGATTCTGTATGTTTGTGTGTGTGCGAGTGTGTAAGATTCTGTATGTTTGTGTGTGTGCGAGTGTGTAAGATTCTGTATGTGTGTGTGTGTGCGAGTGTGTAAGATTCTGTATGTTTGTGTGTGTGCGAGTGTGTAAGATTCTGTATGTTTGTGTGCGAGTGTGTAAGATTCTGTATGTTTGTGTGTGTGTGAGTGTGTAAGATTCTGTATGTTTGTGTGTGTGCGAGTGTGTAAGATTCTGTTTGTGTGTGTGCGAGTGTGTAAGATTCTGTTTGTGTGTGTGCGAGTGTGTAAGATTCTGTTTGTGTGTGGGTGAGTGTGTAAGATTCTGTATGTTTGTGTGTGTGCGAGTGTGTAAGATTCTGTATGTGTGTGTGCGAGTGTGTAAGATTCTGTATGTTTGTGTATGTGCGAGTGTGTAAGATTCTGTATGTGTGTGTGCGAGTGTGTAAAATTCTGTATGTTTGTGTGTGTGTGTAAGATTCTGTGGCCCAGAAATTCGGGTCTCCACGGGTGAGTATGCACGGGGTACTCACCCATAGGCCCGATGGAAGTGCCGGTTTCCTGTATGCACTGCGCATGCGCGGGAAACCGGCACTTCCGTTCCTCTGAACAAAGAGGTTCAGAGGTCGAACGCGTGCGCGGGAGGTGCTGCGCGTGCGCATCGAACTTCGGTTTTTTTTACAGGTTTTCCCGGGAACGTAAGCCTGCAGAATTTAGAAATATAAAAAGCAGGCGTAAGGCCTGCTTTTTACAAGGTAAGTGGTGAATTAATTAAAATTAAAACATTTTTTCCACAGGTTTATTATTTTTAAATACTTTAAAGCAAGGTAAGTTTATTCTTAGCCCCGTTAGAAAATAAAATTATTTTTTCAAAAATTTAAATTATTGTTTAAAATAGTTATTTCATGTAATTTATAGTTTATTTAAAAAATGTGATTTTTTAAAAATTTATTTGAAGATTTAGTGCTATTTTGGGGCCGTAGTATTTATAAGTCTTGACAGCTCTTCCTGTCAGACTTATGAATGGAGCATTCCCTGCTCCGATTGGCTGCCCATGGCTCACGTGATCCCAGGGGACGCATCGAACTAACTGCGCCCCTGGGATACGCAAGCACTGCGCGCCGGCAGCTGGACCAGGCCCCGGATCGGAATTCCACGGGAGCCCACAGCTCAACGGCCGGCGCGCAAGGTAAGTGCAGGTCGGGGGCTTGCACCCGCGGGAAGCCCCCGACCCAAATCTCTGGGCCATGTTTGTGTGTGTGTGAGTGTGTAAGATTCTGTGGGGGAAAAATTTGGTTGTTTGCACCTCCTGTTAGCTCCCTAAGAGGACGCTAATGAAGCGCAAAGCAACTAGCGCCCGGGCACGACGATGTTTGCGCCGCTCGCAAAATTGACCAGACATTTTGCGGTGGCACTAACCACTACCGCCACGATCTCCTGTGCCCGCAGATCGTGACGTCAGTTGAGCGTGCAACGCCCCGGTAGCGCCCGGGACCGGATATTGAGTGGCGCCCCCTGCCTTTCCACCTGCCACTAGCATTGACAGGTTGAGGGGAGTGTTTTGCAGTCGGGAAGGGACTGGGGGAGCGCCATTTAAAGGCGACCATTTCCTGACTTTTTTTGTCGACGACATTTTTGCACCACGCATTCTGAGAGAGAGAGAGAGACTTCTGGAGAGATTCAACGCTGTGTGAAGGAGTTTTGGGTACTGAGCAGCACTTTGCAGGTTCATTTTGATTTGACCTTCCTTGTATCGATTTAGAAGAGACTGTGGGGGCTGCACTCTGAGCTCTTTCCCTGGGCCTCTCCATTGTTCTTTCCAGCAGATTTGATGTACAGGTCTCTCCAGGCCAAGATTCAAGGCTGCAATGAGCAGGGTGTGGATGGAGAGCAAGATCGACCCTCCCCTTTAAGAACTGGCCGGCGCCAGTGTGTCTGTGTTCCATTGCTGACTGACATCACATGAGCTTCGCCAGCGCTCTGTGGTAGCGCCTCGCTCCTCGGCATTAGCGCTTTAAGAGAGGTGTGAAGCGCCTGATTGAGCGCTCCAATCACCTCCAGGGGTGATAGAAGCCAAGTTTGCAGTCGGAGGTGATTATTAGCGCCAGGCGCTAAACTTTGCGCCCAGCCGATAATTGCGCCCCAAACGGGGCGATACCGAATTTCTCCCCCCTAAAAACACACACCTGTAACATTTGTGTGTGTGTGAGTGTGTAAGATCCTGTATGTTGTGTGTGTTTGAGTGTGTAAGGTTCTGTATGTTTGTGTGTGTGAGTGTGTAAGGTTCTGTATGTCTGTGTGTGTGTGAGTGTGTAAGATTATGTATGTTTGTGTGTGTGTGAGTGTGTAAGGTTCTGTATGTTTGTGTGTGTGTGAGTGTGTAAGGTTCTGTATGTGTGTGTGAGTGTGTAAGATTATGTATGTTTGTGTGTGTAAGGTTCTGTATGTTTGTGTGTGTGCAAGTGTGTAAGATTATGTATGTTTGTGTGTGTGTGAGTGTGTAAGGTTCTGTATGTTTGTGTGTGTACGAGTGTGTAAGGTTCTGTATGTTTGTGTGTGAGTGTGTAAGGTTCTGTATGTTTGTGTGTGTGCGAGTGTGTAAGGTTCTGTATGCGTGTGTGTGTGTGAGTGTGTAAGGTTCTGTATGTTTGTGTGTGCACGAGTGTGTAAGGTTCTGTATGTTTGTGTGTGCGAGTGTGTAAGGTTCTGTATGTTTGTGTGTGTGTGAGTGTGTAAGGTTCTGTATGTTTGTGTGTGTGTGAGTGTGTAAGGTTCTGTATGTTTGTGTGTGTGTGAGTGTGTAAGGTTCTGTATGTTTGTGTGTGTGCGAGTGTGTGTGAGATGGAAGAACCTGCGAGACAGATTTCTGACTCACGTCATTTCCCTGAGTCCCATCCTCATAGAGTGACAGAAACATTAAAGATGGGATTATTATAAGTCTTGCAGGATTCCAATAAAATCTCTGCCTGAAATCTGAGCATTGTTTCCTTTGAGAAGAACGATCATTGAACAGATTTTTAAAGGCAGCAAACACATGCAACGAATATCATGTCAAAACTGGCAAACATGCCCCAGGCCCCTGTGAAAAGGGAGTTCTCATTTACTCCGAACACTAAATGGAAACGCTCCGGTTACATTTCAATCTCGGAACCCCTTCACAGTATATTTCAATATAACCTGCATTAAAGATTTGCAAAAAGAAAAATTAACGTATTGAGTTTGTTTGCAAAATGACCTTTCACCTCTCGGGCCTGGGTCAAGCGTGTCCGAAACTGATTGGTTCGAAGTCTCCTCTCGCACTCTCTCTCTCACTGTATGATTCCTACACGATGAGTGTTTGCATAGTCTCCCTCGCTCCCGGAGACTGCGTCCACAGAACAGGACTGCAATTATTTTGGGGCTTAGTGGACTAGCTCACTCAAAGAGACATGATACGTTTCGCAACTTCCAACTATTTACCATGAAGTGATTTGGGTGTGATTTATACTGGAACGTTACAGGGAAGCGAACCTACAAAGATTTAGAATCATGCAGCCGGGACTGGCCGTTGCGATGGTGCCTGTTCTCTCTGTGGGAGGGCCGTTAATAATCACTATGAATATTCCAGCCTCCTGGTGTTGGAACAACACTATTCATTCAGAGAACAGCGGAGAGCTTTACTCTGTATCTAACCCGTGCTGTACCTGCCCTGTGAGTGTTTGATGGGACAGTGTAGAGGGAGATTTACTCTGTATCTAACCCGTGCTGCACCTGCCCTGGGAGTGTTTGATGGGACAGTGTAGAGGGAGCTTTACTCTGTATCTAACCCCGTGCTGTACCTGCCCTGGGAGTGTTTGATGGGACAGTGTAGAGGGAGCTTTACTCTGTATCTAACCCGTGCTGTACCTGCCCTGGGAGTGTTTGATGGGACAGTGTAGAGGAAGCTTTACTCTGTATCTAACCTGTGCTGTACCTGCCCTGGGAGTGTTTGATGGGACAGTGTAGAGGGAGCTTTACTCTGTATCTAACCCGTGCTGTACCTGCCCCCGGAGTGTTTGATGGGACAGTGTAGAGGGAGCTTTACTCTGTATCTAACCCGTGCTGTACCTGCCCTGGGAGTGTTTGACGGGACAGTATAGAGGGAGCTTTACTCTGAATCTAACCCGTGCTGTACCTGCCCTGGGAGTGTTTGATGGGACAGTGTAGAGGGAGCTTTATTCTGTATCTAACCTGTGCTGTACCTGCCCTGGGAGTGTTTGATGGGACAGTGTAGAGGGAGCTTTACTCTGTATCTAACCCGTGCTGTACCTGCCCTGGGAGTGTTTGATGGGGACAGTGTAGAGGGAGCTTTACTCTGTATCTAACCCGTGCTGTACCTGCCCTGGGAGTGTTTGATGGGACAGTGTAGAGGGAGCTTTACTCTGTATCTAACCCGTGCTGTACCTGCCCTGGGAGTGTTTGATGGGGACAGTGTAGAGGGAGCTTTACTCTGTATCTAACCCGTGCTGTACCTGCCCTGGGAGTGTTTGATGGGACAGTGTAGAGGGAGCTTAAATCTGTATCTAACCCGTGCTGTACCTGCCCTGGGAGTGTTTGATGGAGCTGTGTAGAGGGAGCTTTACTCTGTATCTAACCCATGCTGTACCTGCCCTGGGAGTGTTTGATGGGACAGTATAGAGGGAGCTTTACTCTGTATCTAACCCGTGCTGTACCTGCCCTGGGAGTGTTTGATGGGACAGTGTAGAGGGAGCTTTATTCTGTATCCAACCCGTGCTGTACCTGCCCTGGGAGTGTTTGATGGGACAGTGTAGAGGGAGCTTTACTCTGTATCTAACCCGTGCTGTACCTGCCCTGGGAGTGTTTGATTGGGACAGTTTAGAGGGAGCTTTACTCTGTATCTAACCCGTGCTGTACCTGCCCTGGGAGTGTTTGATGGGACAGTGTAGAGGGAGCTTTACTCTGTATCTAACCCGTGCTGTACCTGCCCTGGGAGTGTTTGATGGGGACAGTGCAGAGGGAGTTTTACTCTGTATCTAACCCGTGCTGTACCTGCCGTGGGAGTGTTTGACGGGACAGTGTAGAGGGAGCTTTACTCTGTATCTAACCTGTGCTGTACCTGCCCTGGGAGTGTTTGATGGGACAGTGTAGAGGGAGCTTTACTCTGCATCTAACCCGTACTGTACCTGCCCTGGGAGTGTTTGATGGGACAGTGTAGAAAGAGCTTTACTCTGTATCTAACCCGTGCTATACCTGCCCTGGAAGTGTTTGATGGGACAGTGTAGAGAGAGCTTTACTCTGTAACTAACCCGTGCTGTACCTGCCCTGGGAGTGTTTGATGGGACAGTGTAGAGTGAGCTTTACTCTGTATCTAACCCGTGCTTAACCTGCCCTAGGAGTGTTTGATGGGACATTTTAGAGGGAGCTTTACTCTGTATCTAATCCATGCTGTACCTGCCCTGGGAGTGTTTGGTGGGACAGTGTAGAGGGAGCTTTACTCTGTATCTAACCCGTGCTGTACCTGCCCCGGGAGTGTTTGATGGGACAGTGTAGTGGGAGCTTTACTCTGTATCTAACCCGTGTTGTACCTGCCCTGGGAGTGTTTGACGGGACAGTATAGAGGGAGCTTTACTGTGTATCTAACCCGTGCTGTACCTGCCCTGGGAGTGTTTGGTGGGACAGTGTAGAGGGAGCTTTACTCTGTATCTAACCCGTGCTGTACCTGCCCCGGGAGTGTTTGATGGGACAGTGTAGAGGGAGCTTTACTCTGTATCTAACCCGTGTTGTACCTGCCCTGGGAGTGTTTGACGGGACAGTATAGAGGGAGCTTTACTGTGTATCTAACCCGTGCTGTACCTGCCCTGCGAGTGTTTGATGGGACAGTGTAGAGGGAGCTTTACTCTGTATCTAACCCGTGCTCTACCTGGCCTGGGAGTGTTTGATGGAGCTGTGTAGAGGGAGCTTTACTCTGTATCTAACCCGTGCTGTACCTGCCCTGGGAGTGTTTGATGGGACAGTGTAGAGGGAGCTTTACTCTGTATCTAACCCGTGCTGAACCTGCCCTGGGAGTGTTTGATGGGACATTTTAGACGGAGCTTTACTCTGTATCTAATCCATGCTGTACCTGCCCTGGGAGTGTTTGGTGGGACAGTGTAGAGGGAGCTTTACTCTCTATCTAACCCGTGCTGTACCTGCCCTGGGAGTGTTTGATGGGACAGTGTAGAAAGAGCTTTACTCTGTATCTAACCCGTGCTATACCTGCCCTGGGAGTGTTTGATGGGACAGTGTAGAGGGAGCTTTACTCTGTATCTAACACGTGCTGTACCTGCCCTGGGAGTGTTTGATGGGACAGTGTCGAGGGAGCTTTACTCTGTATCGAACCCGTGCTGTACCTGCCCTGGGAGTGTTTGATGGGATAGTGTAGAGGGAGCTTTACTCTGTATCTAACCCATGCTGTACCTGCCCTGGGAGTGTTGATGGGACAGTGCAGAGGGAGCTTTACTCTGTATCTAACCCATGCTGTACCTGCCCTGGGATTGTTTGATGGGAAAGTGCATAGGGAGCTTTACTCTGTAGCTAACCCCGTGCTGTACCTGCCCTGGGAGAGTTTGATGGGACAGTGTAGAGGGAGCTTTACTCTGTATCTATCCCGTGCTGTACCTGCCCTGGGAGTGTTTGATGGGACAGTGTAGAGGGGGCTTTACTCTGTATCTAACCTGTGCTGTACCTGCCCTGGGAGTGTTTGATGGGACAGTGTAGAGGGAGCTTTACTCTGTATCTAACCCGTACTGTACCTGCCCTGGGAGTGTTTGATGGGACGGTGTAGAAAGAGCTTTACTCTGTATCTAACCCGTGCTCTACCTGCACTGGGAGTGTTTGATGGGACAGTGTAGAGAGAGCTTTACTCTGTAACTAACCCGTGCTGTACCTGCCCTGGGAGTGTTTGATGGGACAGTGTAGAGTGAGCTTTACTCTGTATCTAACCCGTGCTTAACCTGCCCTGGGAGTGTTTGATGGGACATTTTAGAGGGAGCTTTACTCTGTATCTAATCCATGCTGTACCTGCCCTGGGAGTGTTTGGTGGGACAGTGTAGAGGGTGCTTTACTCTGTATCTAACCCGTGCTGTACCTGCCCCGGGAGTGTTTGATGGGACAGTGTAGAGGGAGCTTTACTCTGCATCTAACCCGTGTTGTACCTGCCCTGGGAGTGTTTGACGGGACAGTATAGAGGGAGCTTTACTCTGTATCTAACCCGTGCTGTACCTGCCCTGGGAGTGTTTGATGGGACAGTGTAGAGGGAGCTTTATTCTGTATCCAACCCGTGCTGTACCTGCCCTGGGAGTGTTTGATGGGACAGTGTAGAGGGAGCTTTACTCTGTATCTAACCCGTGCTGTACCTGCCCTGGGAGTGTTTGATTGGGACAGTTTAGAGGGAGCTTTACTCTGTATCTAACCCGTGCTGTACCTGCCCTGGGAGTGTTTGATGGGACAGTGTAGAGGGAGCTTTACTCTGTATCTAACCCGTGCTGTACCTGCCCTGGGAGTGTTTGATGGGGACAGTGCAGAGGGAGTTTTACTCTGTATCTAACCCGTGCTGTACCTGCCGTGGGAGTGTTTGATGGGACAGTGCAGAGGGAGCTTTACTCTGTATCTAACCCGTGCTGTACCTGCCCTGGGAGTGTTTGATGGGACAGTGTAGAGGGAGCTTTACTCTGTATCTAACCCGTGCTGAACCTGCCCTGGGAGTGTTTGATGGGACATTTTAGACGGAGCTTTACTCTGTATCTAACACGTGCTGTACCTGCCCTGGGAGTGTTTGATGGGACAGTGTCGAGGGAGCTTTACTCTGTATCGAACCCGTGCTGTACCTGCCCTGGGAGTGTTTGATGGGATAGTGTAGAGGGAGCTTTACTCTGTATCTAACCCATGCTGTACCTGCCCTGGGAGTGTTGATGGGACAGTGCAGAGGGAGCTTTACTCTGTATCTAACCCATGCTGTACCTGCCCTGGGATTGTTTGATGGGACAGTGCATAGGGAGCTTTACTCTGTAGCTAACCCCGTGCTGTACCTGCCCTGGGAGAGTTTGATGGGACAGTGTAGAGGGAGCTTTACTCTGTATCTATCCCGTGCTGTACCTGCCCTGGGAGTGTTTGATGGGACAGTGTAGAGGGAGCTTTACTCTGTATCTAACCTGTGCTGTACCTGCCCTGGGAGTGTTTGATGGGACAGTGTAGAGGGAGCTTTACTCTGTATCTAACCCGTACTGTACCTGCCCTGGGAGTGTTTGATGGGACGGTGTAGAAAGAGCTTTACTCTGTATCTAACCCGTGCTATACCTGCACTGGGAGTGTTTGATGGGACAGTGTAGAGAGATCTTTACTCTGTAACTAACCCGTGCTGTACCTGCCCTGGGAGTGTTTGATGGGACAGTGTAGAGGGAGCTTTACTCTGTATCTAACCCGTGCTGTACCTGCCCCGGGAGTGTTTGATGGGACAGTGTAGAGGGAGCTTTACTCTGCATCTAACCCGTGTTGTACCTGCCCTGGGAGTGTTTGACGGGACAGTATAGAGGGAGCTTTACTCTGTATCTAACCCGTGCTGTACCTGCCCTGGGAGTGTTTGATGGGACAGTGTAGAGGGAGCTTTATTCTGTATCCAACCCGTGCTGTACCTGCCCTGGGAGTGTTTGATGGGACAGTGTAGAGGGAGCTTTACTCTGTATCAAACCCGTGCTGTACCTGCCCTGGGAGTGTTTGATTGGGACAGTTTAGAGGGAGCTTTACTCTGTATCTAACCCGTGCTGTACCTGCCCTGGGAGTGTTTGATGGGACAGTGTAGAGGGAGCTTTACTCTGTATCTAACCCGTGCTGTACCTGCCCTGGGAGTGTTTGATGGGGACAGTGCAGAGGGAGTTTTACTCTGTATCTAACCCGTGCTGTACCTGCCGTGGGAGTGTTTGATGGGACAGTGCAGAGGGAGCTTTACTCTGTATCTAACCCGTGCTGTACCTGGCCTGGGAGTGTTTGATGGAGCTGTGTAGAGGGAGCTTTACTCTGTATCTAACCCGTGCTGTACCTGCCCTGGGAGTGTTTGATGGGACAGTGTAGAGGGAGCTTTACTCTGTATCTAACCCGTGCTGAACCTGCCCTGGGAGTGTTTGATGGGACATTTTAGACGGAGCTTTACTCTGTATCTAATCCATGCTGTACCTGCCCTGGGAGTGTTTGGTGGGACAGTGTAGAGGGAGCTTTACTTTGTATCTAACCTGTGCTGTACCTGCCCTGGGAGTGTTTGATGGGACAGTGTAGAAAGAGCTTTACTCTGTATCTAATCCGTGCTCTACCTGCCCTGGGAGTGTTTGATGGGACAGTGTAGAGAGAGCTTTACTCTGTATCTAACCCGTGCTGTACCTGCCCTGGGAGTGTTTGATGGGACATTTTAGAGGGAGCTTTACTCTGTATCTAATCCATGCTGTACCTGCCCTGGGAGTGTTTGGTGGGACAGTGTAGAGGGAGCTTTACTCTGTATCTAACCCGTGCTGTACCTGCCCTGGGAGCATTTGATGGGGCAGTGTACAGGGAGCTTTACTCTGTATCTAATCCGTGTTGTACCTGCCCTGGGAGTGTTTGACGGGACAGTATAGAGGGAGCTTTACTCTGTATCTAACCCGTGCTGTACCTGCCCTGGGAGTGTTTGATGGGACAGTGTAGAGGGAGCTTTATTCTGTATCTAACCCGTGCTGTACCTGCCCTGGGAGTGTTTGATGGGACAGTGTAGAGAGAGCTTTACTCTGTATCTAACCCGTGCTGTACCTGCCCTGGGAGTGTTTGATGGGACAGTGTAGAGGGAGCTTTACTCTGTATCTAACACGTGCTGTACCTGCCCTGGGAGTGTTTGATGGGACAGTGTAGAGGGAGCTTTACTCTGTATCTAACACGTGCTGCACCTGCCCTGGGAGTGTTTGATGGGACAGTGTAGAGGGAGCTTTACTCTGTAATAAACCCATGCTGTACCTGCCCTGGGAGTGTTTGATGGGACAGTGTAGAGGGAGCTTTACTCTGTATCTAACCCATGCTGTACCTGCCCTAGGAGTGTTTGATGGGACAGTGTAGAGGGAGCTTTACTCTGTATCTAACCCGTGCTGTACCTGCCCTGGGAGTGTTTGATGGGACAGTGTAGAGGGAGCTTTACTCTGTATCTAACCCGTGCTGAACCTGCCCTGGGAGTGTTTGATGGGACATTTTAGAGGGAGCTTTACTCTGTATCTAATCCATGCGGTACCTGCCCTGGGAATGTTTGATGGGACAGTGTAGAGGGAGCTTTACTCTGTATCTAACCCGTGCTGTACCTGCCCTGGGAGTGTTTGATGGGACAGTGTAGAGGGAGCTTTACTCTGTATCTAACCCATGCTGAACCTGCCCTGGGAGTGTTTGATGGGACATTTTAGAGGGAGCTTTACTCTGTATCTAATCCATGCTGTACCTGCCCTGGGAATGTTTGGTGGGACAATGTAGAGGGAGCTTTACTCTGTATCTAACCCGTGCTGTACCTGCCCTGGGAGTGTTTGATGGGACAGTGTAGAAAGAGCTTTACTCTGTATCTAACCCGTGCTATACCTGCCCTGGGAGTGTTTGATGGACAATGTAGAGGGAGCTTTACTCTGTATCTAACCCGTGCTGTACCTGCCCTGGGAGTGTTTGCTGGGACATTTTAGAGGGAGCTTTACTCTGTATCTGATCCATGCTGTACCTGCCCTGGGAGTGTTTTGTGGGACAGTGTAGAGGGAGCTTTACTCTGTATCTAACCCGTGCTGTACCTGCCCCGGGAGTGTTTGATGGGACAGTGTAGAGGGAGCTTTACTCTGTATCTAACCCGTGTTGTTCCTGCCCTGGGAGTGTTTGACGGGACAGTATAGAGGGAGCTTTACTCTGTATCTAACCCGTGCTGTACCTGCCCTGGGAGTGTTTGATGGGACAGTGTAGAGGGAGCTTTATTCTGCATCTAACCCGTGCTGTACCTGCCCTGGGAGTGTTTGATGGGACAGTGTAGAGGGAGCTTTACTCTGTGTCTAACCCGTGCTGTACCTGCCCTGGGAGTGTTTGATTGGGACAGTATAGAGGGAGCTTTACTCTGTATCTAACCCGTGCTGCACCTGCCCTGGGAGTGTTTGATGGGACAGTGTAGAGGGAGCTTTACTCTGTATCTAACCCGTGCTGTACCTGCCGTGGGAGTGTTTGATGGGACAGTGCAGAGGGAGCTTTACTCTGTATCTAACCCGTGCTGTACCTGGCCTGGGAGTGTTTGATGGAGCTGTGTAGAGGGAGCTTTACTCTGTATCTAACCCGTGCTGTACCTGCCCTGGGAGTGTTTGATGGGACAGTGTAGAGGGAGCTTTACTCTGTATCTAACCCGTGCTGAACCTGCCCTGGGAGTGTTTGATGGGACATTTTAGACGGAGCTTTACTCTGTATCTAATCCATGCTGTCCCTGCCCTGGGAGTGTTTGGTGGGACAGTGTAGAGGGAGCTTTACTCTGTATCTAACCTGTGCTGTACCTGCCCTGGGAGTGTTTGATGGGACAGTGTAGAAAGAGCTTTACTCTGTATCTAATCCGTGCTCTACCTGCCCTGGGAGTGTTTGATGGGACAGTGTAGAGAGAGCTTTACTCTGTATCTAACCCGTGCTGTACCTGCCCTGGGAGTGTTTGATGGGACAGTGTAGAGGGAGCTTTACTCTGTATCTAACCCGTGCTGTACCTGCCCTGGGAGTGTTTGATGGAGCTGTGTAGAGGGAGCTTTACTCTGTATCTAACCCGTGCTGTACCTGCCCTGGGAGTGTTTGATGGGACAGTGTAGAGGGAGCTTTACTCTGTATCTAACCCGTGCTGAACCTGCCCTGGGAGTGTTTGATGGGACATTTTAGAGGGAGCTTTACTCTGTATCTAATCCATGCTGTACCTGCCCTGGGAGTGTTTGGTGGGAAAGTGTAGAGGGAGCTTTACTCTGTATCTAACCCGTGCTGTACCTGCCCTGGGAGTGTTTGATGGGACAGTGTAGAAAGAGCTTTACTCTGTATCTAACCCGTGCTGTACCTGCCCTGGGAGTGTTTGATGGGACAGTGTAGAGGGAGCTTTACTCTGTATCTAACCCGTGCTTAACCTGCCCTGGGAGTGTTTGATGGGACATTTTAGAGGGAGCTTTACTCTGTATCTAATCCATGCTGTACCTGCCCTGGGAGTGTTTGGTGGGACAGTGTAGAGGGAGCTTTACTCTGTATCTAACCCGTGCTGTACCTGCCCTGCGAGCATTTGATGGGGCAGTGTACAGGGAGCTTTACTCTGTATCTAATCCGTGCTGTACCTGCCCTGGGAGTGTTTGATGGGACAGTGTAGAAAGAGCTTTACTCTGTATCTAACCCGTGCTATACCTGCCCTGGGAGTGTTTGATGGGACAGTGTAGAGAGAGCTTTACTCTGTATCTAACCCGTGCTGTACCTGCCCTGGGAGTATTTGATGGGACAGTGTAGAAGGAGCTTTATTCTGTATCTAACCCGTGCTGTACCTGCCCTGGGAGTGTTTGATGGGACAGTGTAGAGCGAGCTTTACTCTGTATTTAACCCATGTTTTACCTGCCCTGGGAGTGTTTGATTGGATAGTGTAGAGCGAGCTTTACTCTGTATCTAACCCATGTTTTACCTGCCCTGGGATTATTTGATTGGACAGTGTAGAGGGAGCTTTACTCTGTATCTAACCCGTGCAGTACCTGCCCTGGGAGTGTTTGACGGGACAGTGTAGAGGGAGCTTTACTCTGTATCTAACCCGTGCTGTACCTGCCCTGGGAGTGTTTGATGGGACAGTGGAGAGGGAACTTTACTCTGTATCTAACCCGTGCTGTACCTGCCCTGGGAGTGTTTGATGAGACAGTGTAGAGCGAGCTTTACTCTGTATCTAACCCGTGCTGTACCAGCCCTGGGAGTGTTTGATGGGACAGTGTAGAGCGAGCTTTACTCTGTATCTAACCCGTGTTGTACCTGCCCTGGGAGTATTTGATGGGACAGTGTAGAGGGAGCTTTACTCTGTACCTAACCCATGCTGTACCAGCCCTGGGAGTGATTGATGGGACAGTGTAGAGGGAGCTTTACTCTGTATCTAACCCGTGTTGTACCTGCCCTGGGAGCATTTGATGGGACCGTGTAGAGGGAGCTTTACTCTGTATCTAACCCATGTTGTACCTGCCCTGGGAGTATTTGATGGGACAGTGTAGAGGGAGCTTTACTCTGTATCTAACCCATGCTGTACCTGCCCTGGGAGTGATTGATGGGACATTGTAGAGGGAGCTTTACTCTGTATCTAACCTGTTCTATACCTGCCCTGGGAGTTCTCCCCGGTGTCCGGGCCATTATGTATCCCTCAGCCAACATCTAAAAACATGTTTTTTTAGACATTTCCTCATTGCTGTCTGTGGGAGCTTACTGTGCGCAAATTGGCTACCGCGTTTCCTACATTACAACAGTGACTACACTTCATAAGTACTTCATTAAATGTGAAATCCTTTGGGGTTGTGTCACTCACGGAACATGAATCCTTGCTAGTCGAACTACCAATCTGAAAGAAGCCATGACGACTAGTCTCTGCACAGAATGTCACTGGGATGCAGTTCTGATATTGGGGTTGAAGCATGTTGTTGGGATCTCGGTCCAGTTCAGACTGAGTCCCGTTGAGCAGTTTGTAGGTAGAAAGATGATATCTGTCCTCTCAACAAGCAACAATCTCAAACTTCACAGGAAATGAACATTTGACACATGCCGAGTGGATCTTGCTGAGGTCCCAGTGACAGTGCTGGGCGTTACGTTACACTGGGCCATGGTACGGCTTAGAATGGTCCCACTTGACTTTCCTCCTGTTCTGAAACAAGGAATAAATCGTCAGTACTGGTAATCAGGAGCTAAAGCAGAAAATACTAGAAGTGGCCCACAGACCAGTTTGCGTCAGAAAGACCAGAAGAGGTTAATGTTTGGGGAAGCTCTCGACCTTTTTGCTTCGGTCACTCCGCTGAACGGTTTGTTCCCTTTTCCGCTCCAGCAGAGTCCAGGCCCAGAACATTAACCGCTCCGTTCTCCTTTCCTACATTAATGGTCCTGATGTGTACATTCCTCGTTGCCTGTTTTACATTCTTGTACTGATTATTCTTGTCTATGATGATAAACTGACCATGCACAGGCGATCTTCAACCTTGCAGCACTGACTGAGCGCTGTCGGCGATGAGAGGCCAGACGTGAGAAGCAAAACTGGGAAAGAAAGCTGGGGATTGAGGCGGGGAGAAGAATTCAAACTTCAGAATCAGGTCTCAAAGCCTGACTGAAACCGGGGGCTGTGTTACAGCTCTCAGTAATCCCAAGCAAATTGATTCAGGCAGGAATCGTCCACAGAATGTTTCTTAAATTAAAAAGTTAAAATTAAATTGCTCGAGTGACTTGATGTGAAGTGAAATGATTGATTTCAGTTTCCCAGGGTCTTTATATTCTCTCCAATGCACAGGGTTTAATTAGCTTGGGCAGATAATGCAGCGTATTTGTATAAAAATGGGGCCATATTAATTCAATCAGAATTCAAGCACCATTTTCTCACCCTGGACGTGAAGCTTTTATTAATTGACATTTCATCAGCTGCACCTGTCATAGAGTCATAGAGTCATAGAGTTTTACAGCACAGAAAGAGGCCCTTCGGCCCATCGTGTCTGCGCCGCCCATCCATCCCTGTCCAGTCTAATCCCATTTTCCAGCATTTGGTCCATAGCCTTGTATGCAATGGCATTTCAAGTGCTCATCCAAATGCTTCTTGAATGTTGTGAGGGTTCCTGCCTCCACCACCCTTTCAGGCATTGAGTTCCACATTCCAACCACCCTCTGGGTGAAAAAGTTCCTCCTCAAATCCCCTCTAAATCTCCTGCCCCTTACCCTGAATCTATGCCCCCTTGTTATTGACCCCCCCACTAAGGGGAAAAGTTCCTCTTTATCTACCCTATCTATGCCCCTCATTATTTTGTACACCTCAATCAGGTCCCCCCTCAGCCTTCTCTGCTCCAAGGAAAACAACTCCAGCCTGTCCAGCCTCTCTTCATAGCTGAGGCGCTCCATCCCAGGTAACATCCTGGTGAATCTTCTCTGCACCCTCTCCAAAGCAATCACATCCTTCCTATAGTGAGGCGACCAGAACTGCACACAGTACTCCAGCTGTGGCCTCACCAGCGTTTTGTACAGCTCCATCATAACCTCCCTGCTCTTATATTCTATGCCTCGGCTAATGAAGGCAAGTATCCCATATGCCTTTTTAACCACCTTATCTACCTGCTCCGCTGCCCTCAGGGATCTATGTACATGTACACCAAGGTCCCTCTGACCCTCTGTACTTCCTAGGGTCCTACCACTCATTGTGTATTCCCTTGCCTTATTTGTCCGTCCAAAATGCATCACCTCGCACTTTTCAGGGTTAAATTCCATTTGCCACTTTTCCGCCCATCTGACCAACCCGTTTATATCGTCCTGTAGCCGGAGGCTTTCCTCCTCGCAATTTACCACCCCACCAATTTTCGTGTCATCTGCGAACTTACTGATCATACCTTTTACATTCTCATCCAAATCATTTATGTAGATCACAAACAATAAGGGACCCAGCACCGATCCCTGAGGTACCCCACTGGACACAGGCTTCCAGTCACAAAAGCAACCTTCGACCATCACCCTCTGCCTCCTGCCACTCAGCCAGTTTAGGATCCAACGCGCCAAGGCACCCTGGATCCCATGGGCTCTTACCTTCTTGACCAGTCTCCTATGCGGGACTTTGTCAAAAGCTTTACTGAAGTCCATGTAAACCACATCCACAGCATTTCCCTCATCCACCCCACTAGTCACCCCCTCGAAAAATTCGATCAGATTTGTTAGACATGATTTACCCTTGACAAAGCCATGCTGACTATCCCCGATTAATCCTTGCCTCTCCAAGTGGAGATTAATTTTGTCCCTCAGAATTTTTTCCAATAATTTCCCCACCACAGATGTTAGACTCACTGGCCTGTAATTCCCTGGTTTATCCCTGCTACCCTTCTTGAATAATGGTACTACGTTAGCTGTTCTCCAGTCCTCTGGTACATCCCCTGTGGCCAGAGAGGTTCTGAAAATTAGTGTCAGAGCCCCTGCAATCTCCTCCCTTGCCTCCCACAGCAGCCTGGGATACATCTCGTCCGGGCCTGGGGATTTATCCACTTTTTGGCCCGCTAAAACCGCTAGTACCTCCTCCCTCTCGATGCTAATATGTTCAAGTATGTCACAGTCCCCTTGCCCGATTTCTATGTCTTGCCAGTGTCGGCCAGTCTCTGCGGGTCATCCCCTGTCTGCTGAATCGGAAAGTTTCTGGGTTCAGTCCGGACTCCAGGATTTCAGTGGCCGACACTCCCAGTGCAGTACTGAGGGAGCGCCGCACTGTCGGAGGGGCAGTACTGAGAGAGCGCCGCACTGTCGGAGGGGCAGTACTGAGGGAGCGCCGCACTGTCGGAGGGGCAGTACTGAGGGAGCGCCACACTGTCGGAGGGGCAGTACTGAGGGAGCGCTGCACTGTCGGAGGGGCAGTACTGAGGGAGCGCCGCACTGTCGGAGGGGCAGTACTGAGGGAGCGCTGCACTGTCGGAGGGGCAGTACTGAGGGGGCGCTGCACTGTGGGAGGGGCAGTACTGAGGGAGCGCCGCACTGTCAGAGGGGCAGTACTGAGGGAGTGCCGCACTGTCAGAGGGGCAGTACTGAGGGAGTGCCGCACTGTCAGAGGGGCAGTACTGAGGGAGCGCCACACTGTCGGAGGGGCAGTACTGAGGGAGTGCCGCACTGTCGGAGGGGCAGTACTGAGGGAGTGCCGCACTGTCAGAGGGGCAGTACTGAGGGAGTGCCGCACTGTCAGAGGGGCAGTACTGAGGGAGTGCCGCACTGTCGGAGGGGCTGTACTGAGGGAGCGCTGCACTGTTGGAGGGGCAGTACTGAGGGAACGCCGCACTGTCGGAGGGGCAGTACTGAGGGAGTGTCGCACTGTCGGAGGAGCAGTACTGAGGGAGCGCTGCACTGTCGGAGGGGCAGTACTGAGGGAGCGCTGCACTGTCGGAGGGGCAGTACTGAGGGACTGCTGCACTGTCGGAGGGTCAGTACTGAGGGAGCATCGCACTGTCGGAGGGGCCGTACTGAGGGAGTGCCGCACTGTCGGAGGGGCAGTATTGAGGGAGCGCCGCACTGTCAGAGGGGCAGTACTGAGGGAGTGCCGCACTGTCGGAGGGGCAGTACTGAGGGAGCGCCGCACTGTCGAAGGGGCAGTACAGAGGGAGTGCTGCACTGTCGGTGGGTCAGTACTGAGGGAGCGCCGCACTGTCGGAGGGGCAGTACTGAGGGAGTGCCGCACTGTCGGAGGGGCAGTACTGAGGGAGCGCCGCACTGTTGGAGGGGCAGCACTGAGGGAGCGCCACACTGTCGGAGGGGCAGTACTGAGGGAGCGCCGCACTGTCGGAGGGGCAGTACTGAGGGAGTGCTGCACTGTCGGAGGAGCAGTACTGAGGGAGTGCTGCACTATCGGAGGGACAGTACTGAGGGAGCCCTGCACTGTCGGAGGGACAGTACTAAGGGAGCCCTGCACTGTCAGAGGGGCAGTACTGAGGGAGTGCTGCACTGTCGGAGGACAGTACTGAGGGAGCGCTGCACTGTCGGAGGGGCAGTACTGAGGGAGCCCTGCACTGTCGGAGGGTCAGTACTGAGGGAGCGCTGCACTGTCGGAGGGGCAGTACTGAGGGAGCACTGCACTGTCGGAGGGTCAGTACTAAGGGAGCGCTGCACTGTCGGAGGGGCAGTACTGAGGGAGCACTGCACTGTCGGAGGGGCATTATTAAGGAAGCAGTAACAGGACATTTGGATAAGCATAATTTAATCGGACAGACTCAGCATGGTTTTATGAAGGGGAAGTCATGTTTGACAAATTTGCTCAAATTCTTTGAGGATGTAACAAACAGGGTGGATAAAGGGGAACCAGTGGATGTGGTATATTTGGACTTCCAAAAGGCATTTGACAAGGTGCCACACAAAAGATTACTGATCAAGATAAAAAAATCACGGGATTGGGGGTAATATACTGGCATGGGTGGAAGATTGGCTATCTAACAGAAAACAGAGAGCTGGGATAAATGGTTCATTCTTGGGTTGGCAATCAGTAACTAGTGGTGTTCCGCAGGGTTCAGTGCTGGGACCCCAACTCTTTACAATCTATATTAACGATTTGGAGGAGGGGACCAAGTGCAACATATCCAAGTTTGCCGACGATACAAAGATGGGAGGGAAAGCAGTGAGTGAGGAGGACATAAAAAACCTGCAAAATGACAGACGGGCTAAGTGAGTGGGCAGAAATTTGGCAGGTGGAATATAATGTTGGAAAGTGTGAGGTTATGCACTTTGGCAGAAAAAATCAAAGAGCAAGTTATTATCTAAATGGAGAGAAACTGCAAAGTGCTACAGTTCAAAGGGATCTGGGGGTCCTGGTGCATGAAACACAGAAGGTTAGTATGCAGGTACAGCAGGTGATCAGGAAGGCCAATGGAATCTTGGCTTTTATTGCAAGGGGGATGGAGTATAAAAGCAGGGAAGTCTTGCTTCAGTTATACAGGGTACTGGTGAGGCCACACCTGGAATACTGCGCACAGTTTTGATTTCCATATTTAAGAAAAGATATACTTGCTCTCGAGGCAGTTCAGAGAAGGTTCACTCGGTTGATTCCGGAGATGAGGGGGTTGACTTATGAGGAAAGGTTGAGTAGGTTGGGACTCTACTCATTGGAATTCAGAAGAATGAGAGGTGATCTTATCGAAACATATAAGATTGTGAGGGGGCTTGATCGGGTGGATGCGGGGAGGGTGTTTCCACTGATGGGTGAGAATAGAACTAGGGGGCATAATCTTAGAATAAGGGGCTGCCATTTCAAAACTGAAATGAGGAGAACATTCTTCACTCAGAGGGTAGTAAATCTATGGAATTTGCTACCTCAGAGAGCTGTGGAAGCTGCGACATTAAATAAATTTAAAACGGAGGTAGACAGTTTCCTAGCTGATAAGGGAATTTGGGGTTATGGGGAGCGGGCAGGGAAGTGGATGTGAGTCTAGGTTCGGATCAGCCATGATCCTATTGAATGGCGGAGCAGGGCCGAGGGGCCATATGGCCTTATCCTGCTCCTACTTCTTATGTTCTTATGTTCTTATGAGGGAGAATTGCACTGTCGGAGGGGCAGTACTGAGGGAGCACTGCACTGTCAGAGAGGCAGTACTGAGGGAGTGCTGCCCTGTCGGAGGACAGTACTGAGGGGGCGCTGCACTGTCGGAAGACAGTACTGAGGGAGTGCTGCACTGTCGGAGGGGCAGTACTGAGGGAGCACTGCACTGTCAGAGGGGCAGTACTGAGGGAGTGCTGCACTGTCGGAGGGGCAGTACTGAGGGAGTGCTGCAATGTTGGAGGGGCAGTACTGAGGGAGCCCTACACTGTCGGAGGGGCAGTACTGATGGAGCGCTGCACTGTCAGAGGGGCAGTACTGAGGGAACGCTGCATTGTCGGAGGGGCAGTACTGAGGGAGTGCTGCACTGTCGGAGGGGCAGTGATGAGGGAGCGCTGCATTGTCGTGGGGCAGTACTGAGGGAGCACTGCACTGTCGGAGGGGCAGTACTGAGGGAGCGCTGCGCTATCAGAGGGGCAGTACCGAGGGAGCGCTGCACTGTTTGAGGGGCAGTACTGAAGGAGCGTCGCACTGTCGGAGGTGCCATCTTTCGGTGGAGACATTAAACGTCAGCCCCATCTGCCCTCTCAGGTGGATGTAAAAGATGCCATGAAACTATTTAATGAAGAGCAGGGGAGTATTCGCAGTAACCTGGACAACATTCCTCTGTGAGAGAATGAGCATCTCGTGGCTTTGTGGGATCTTCCTTTACTGAAAATGACTGCTGCACTTACGCAACAGCAGTGACTAGAGATCAAAGCAATTCGCATTTCGATGGTATGTGATGTGGCCTTTCCTTCCTTGCTCCGAGACAATGTCCCCCAGTGTCTCAGGCCCACAGACCAGGATGGGCCCAGATTCCATCCCCTGCCTGGTCTGACGTGGGCGATTTGACAGTCGGGTTGGGGATCAATCCTCGGCCTCCTTTGTTCCGATGCTGCACCAATACGTTGAGGTCCGAATGACTTTAAACGACCCTGATTCACCTTGAATAATGGGCCTGCTGCTGACGCCTAAACCGATGCCCGATCAAAAATGGTGGTGGAAGGGGCCTTGGGCAGGAAGTCTGCGGCAATTTTACTTTTTGTAATTTTTGGTCTCATTAAAACCACATTCCCACTGAAGAAGAGGCTGGTAGAGAGGCACAAATCAGGGCCTATATTTCATTAGCATTTACCGTACTAAACTCTCTGGGGAGCCATTATGGGCCTTTTTACTGAAATTAGATATGAATTATGCAGAAGCCCAAGTGTTTATGAGTCCCTAGTTTTGTGTGGCTCAGTTTTTAACAATTTGCCCAGGCTCGATGTGCCGAATGGCTCCTTCTGTGCAGTATCATTCTATGTGGGCATCGCTGGCCAGGCCAGCATTTATTGCCCATTCCTAGCTGCCCCTCGAGAAGGTGGTGGTGAGCCGCCTTCTTGAACCGCTGCAGTCCGTGTGGTGAAGGTGCTCCCACAGTGCTGTTAGGGAGGGAGTTCCAGGATTTTGACCCAGCGATGATGAAGGATCGGCCGATATATTTCCAAGTCGGGATGGTGTGTGACTTGGAGGGGAACTTGGAGGTGGCGGTGTTCCCATGTGTCTGCTGGGCGGTAGAGTTTGGGGGCAGAAGTAACATTTGTGATTAAAGCTTCTTTTTTTGTCTTTGTTCGAAGGTCAACCCCAAGCCTCCCGTTCAGCGAGTTGCTTGGCACCAGGAGATGCTGGTGGAAGCCCTGTTTTATCGCAAAATGGCATCAGGAAAGCGGCCCAGCCAATCAGCACAGACACTGAAGCTGTAACAGGGCCGCAAAGCCCAGTCACCCACCCTCCGATCGGACACACAGCGCACAGCAGTGGCGTGGAGCACTCGACACCATCAACCTCACACAGTCAGTACGGCAAGCTGCAGTCCTACCCCTCCCTCAACAGCCACACCAGCAAAAAGAGCAAATCCAGCTCCAGGTCAACTGCATCTCAGATCCCTTCTGATGCCGAGGAAGGTGAGCGCAGGCACAGGCTCCTCGTACTGGTCTGGGGGCCTGTGTCTCTGACATAGATAGTCACTGAGATATCCTCACTGCTCTCCTCCCTCAGCCTCTGCACCGAGCAACTTCTCATCCTCGGTGATTTCAACCTCTGTCTCAATTCACCATGCTCTCTCTCCTCTGAGTTCACCAGCCTCCTATCCTCCCTTAATCTCTCCCTCCATGTGAACTCCCCAGCCCGTACTCACGGACACCCGCTCAACCTTGCCATCTCTCGTGGCCTCGCTACTCCCATCGTGTCAATCGAAGATAAGGCCATCTCTGACCAACCACTTCCGTGTATCGCTCTCCACCCACATCCCCCTTCCCCCTCCCAACCCTACTTCCTTCTGTGTCCACCCCTGGAAAAAACTCTCTCCCAACTCTCTTACAACTGCACTTACGAAATTCCAACTGTCCAGCTTTTGGCCCTCCATTCACCATGACATTTCTGCAGCTACCGATCTGCTCAACCACACCCTCACCACCATCTTTGATGCGCTAGTCCCTATTAAAACCATTACTCTCTCTCACCATGGCTGTTCCCCTGTGCGATACCCGAGTGGGAAGGTCAGAAACTGAGAGAAGTGAGATATTAGGAAAAAAAAACAACTGTTTATTTACACGGTGTAGCAGAGGAACATATCTCTTACAAGCTGGAGGCCAGGCACAATTCTTATTGCACAATCACAAGATGGAGGATCAACCTCTGAGTCATACCCATAATGCAATGCCACATTACCATATTAACTGGTGTACCAGGACATTGAATACATGACCCATTACCTTAAATACTGGTGAATGTGAACCCTTAATATTTGGCTCCATCTGGTGGATAACTTAAACATTACATCCCAGATTACTATATCTTTCCCCTCTTAAGTTGAACATTAATTTCTTAACAACATTCTTAAAAAGTCCCATAAGGAACTCCTTTAACGATAGTCCATACTGAACGAATCTAGCAGGTCGTTATCAATCTCTCTGGTGGCTTGTGAGTCCTTGGTGAACGTCTTACAGTCAAGTCCCTGCTTGGTTGTGGTAGAGCCACCTGCTGCTCCTGAGCAGTACTCAGAGTATCTGACACTGCTATGATGGTTTCCTCTTTACGAAGGGGTCCAGGTGGAACTGGCTCTGTTCATGGTGGTGGTACCACCGATGCATTTGGATAACTGGGGCCAACATGTCCTCTGACATCTCCTCTGGAACCTCCATTTTGATTTCCCCTTGTCTGGTCAGTATCTGATCTACATGTCTGCGTACTACCTGACCAGTTCCCACCATGACCGTATGTGATACTGGACCGGTCATTGAGTCTATGACGGCAGGAATCCATTTTGGACCATAACTGAAATTCCTGGTAAGGACCGCATCTCCTTCTCCAAAACTGCGGCTCTTTGTCCTTCTGTCATGGTTCTCCTTTTGTTTGATTTGTCGGTTTTCCACCTTCCTTTTTAGATCTGGGTGAACCAGGTCAAGAGTGGAGCGTAGTCGACGTCCTAACAACAGCTCAGCAGGAGAGAGTCCTGTGGTAGATTGAGGTGTTATTCTGTAGCTGAACAGAACTCGAACACCTTGGCTGCCAAACTCCCTTCCGCACTTTTTTTCATCATCTCCTTAAATGTTTGTACGGCTCTCTCCGCAAGTCCATTTGAAGACGGATGATATGGAGCTGAGGTCACGTGCACTATGCCTTTGTTTCTCATGAACTCTTTTGTTTCTGTACTCACAAAACACGTGGCATTGTCACTTACTATGATCTCCGGTAGCCCTTGATTACTAAAACTCCTATGCAGGCAGTCTATAGTAACAGTAGATGAAGCAGAATTTACAGGATAAACATCCATCCATTTGGAATGGGCATCCATGATTATGAGGAACATCTTTCCCATTAATGGACCCGCATAATCTACATGTAATCTTCTCCATGGTTTATCCGGCCACTCCCAGGGGTGGAGAGGAGCCGCTGCTGGTGCCTTCCTGTGTACTTGACAAGTGCTGCATGTCTTGACTAGATTTTCTATCTCCTCATCTAGCTTTGGCCACCACAAGTAACTCCTTGCCAAGGCTTTCATACGCGAGACCCCAGGATGACACTGATGTAGTTGCTCTAGGATAGACTGTCGTGCTGGCTGTGGAATAATCACTCGTGCTCCCCACAACACGCAACCATCCTGCACACTCAGCTCTGTCTTCCTGACACTGTAAAGTATGAAGTCAGTCCCTTCCGGATGCTGTGGCCAACCCCTCATCACATATTCTCGGACTCTAGATAGAACTGGATCTTTACCGGTCCACGTCCTTACTTGTTCATCGGTCACAATTGCCGTGTCTGTGTCCTCCAACATCAAAACTCTGTCCCCTGGAGCTGCATGGATAGGTGTGCCTGGCAGTGGAAGACGGCTCAAGGCATCTGCGTTCCCATGGTACTTGCCCGCCTTGTAAACGATGACATACTCATATGCCCTCAACGTCACTGCCCACCTCTGGATCCGGGATGACACCATCTGTGGTACTGCTTTCATTTCATTAAAAAGAGATAGAAGAGGTTTATGATCGGTGCATATGGTGCATTTCCTGCCATATATGTACTTGTGAAACCTCTGTAACCCAAACATTACTGCTAACCCCTCTTTATCTAACTGGGAATAGTTTTTTTCCGCTGGTGTCAGAGTTTGAGACATAAACCCTATTGGACTTTCTGTTCCATCTTCCAAGCTGTGTGAAAGAACCGCCCCAATCCCGTAAGGTGAAGCATCACAAGAGAGAATGATGGCTTTCTCTGCATTGTAGTGAACGAGCACATCCGAGGACAGCATCAGTTTCTTGGACTGTTCAAATGAAACCCTCTGTTCTTCTTCCCACTGCCACTGTGTCTCCTTGCGCAGAAGTTTGTGAAGAGGTGCTAACACTGTTGCCAAGTTTGGTAAAAATCTGTTATAATAGTTTAGCAGTCCCAGGTAAGCTTTTAACTCAGTCACATTGGTAGGAGCTGGGGCCTCCTGCAGTGCTTGTATCTTCTCCTTGATTGGATGGAGCCCGGTGGTGTCCACTCTGTGTCCCAGGAACACGGCCTCATTCCCCAGGAAAGTGCACTTACTCCTCTTGAGCCGTAACCCAGCCTTATCCAATCTTTGTAGTACCTCTCTCAGAGTGCTCAGATGCTCCTGGTCGGTTCTTCCCGTCACCAGAATGTCATCCAGATAGATTGAAACATGTGGGATCCCTTGCAGTACACCCTCGATAGTCCTCTGGAAAATAGCTGGACTAGATGAGACACCGAATGGTAAGCGGTTATTGGTAAACAAACCCTTGTGTGTATTTATGGTTACATACTTCTTGGATTCCTCATCTAGTGTAACCTGCAAGTATGCATGACTCATATCCAGCTTCGTGAATTTCTTCCCTCCAGCCAGGTTTGCAAAGAGATCCTCTGTTTTGGGAATAGGATACTGTTCTAGTTTAGACACCCTATTTACTGTCAATTTATAATCTCCACAGAGTCTTACCGAATTGTCCGGTTTTAAAACAGGTACAATGGGAGCTGCTCATTCTGAACATTTCACGGGTTCCAGTATGTTCTCTCTCAAAAGACGATCAAGCTCAACCTCTACCTTCGGTTTCATGGCATACGGCACAGGTCGTTGTTTAAAAAACCTTGGCAGTGCCTCCTTGTCTACATAAATCTTAGCTAGGGGCCCATTAAATGTGCCAAGTTCTTCCTTGAACACGTTCTCATGTTCAATCAACACTTCTTGCAAAGACAACTGTTTGCCTCCCTCTATTTGATTTATTGCTCCCCAATCTAATTTAAGTTCTTGTATCCAGCCCCGACCTAACAGGTTTGGTCCGGAACCCGATACTACAACTACAGGTAGCTGTTCCACGGTGTCCCTGTGTTTCACAGTTACAGTAGCAGTACCCAATGTCGCCACTCATTCACCAGTATATGTTTTAAGCTGCATAGAGCAAGACTTTAACTCTCGAACTTTTGCACGGTTCCACAATTTTGAGTACTCCTCCCTGTTCATTATGGTTACGCCGCATCCTGTATCCACTTCAAAGTTGACCTTAGAGTCATTTACTGTCAGTTGCAAAGTGATAGGATCCACTTTTGGAATGTTCTCTACCATACTATGCATTATGAACATATCGTCTTCTTTCTCAGCTTCTCCGCTGATGTGATGTGCTTCCTGTTTTTTCACTTCCCTTCCTAGGTTTTGCTTTCCTCCCCCTTTTGGTTTATATTCCTCCACGGTTGCTTTTGCCCTGCATGCATGTTTTATGTGTCCTTTTTTCCCATACTTGTGGCACATTTCCTCCAGAAACCTGCATTCCCTCGCCAGGTGATCACCATTGCATCTATAACATGCCTTTACATGCTCACGTTGTGGTTTCTGACGCATGTTTAACTTGTGCACAATAACCTGACCTGCAACTTGCTTTGTAGTAGCCCAGTCTGAACCTTGTATATCTTTTACATCTCGGTTCGCTGTCTCTATGGCTTGAGCAAGTTCCAACGCTTTTTCATACGTAAGCCCAGTCTCAGACAATAATCTCCGCTGCATTCGATCATCCATTATCCCGCAAACTAGCCTATCTCTCAGCATGTCTTTCAGGTTGTTGCCATAATTGCAATCGTGTGCCAATTTCCGCAACACTGCTACATAATCCAATACAGTCTCTCCCGGTTTTCTGTTCCGTGAATTAAATTTGAAATGCTGTACAATCTCACTCGGTCTGGGATTGAAATGGTCCTTTAACAAGGCCACTAAGTCAGCAAATGATCTGTCTCCAGGCTTTGCAGGACTGCATAGGTTTCTCATTAAACTATACGTCTGACTTCCCACGGAAGTGAGCAAAATAGCTCTCCTTTTTCCGACATCATTTATATCCTTTGCTTCAAAGAAATGCATCAACACCTCGCAGTATTCATCCCAGGTCTGCGTCTGAACATCAAAAGCAGAGATCTTTCCTACCGTAGCAGCCATGATCCGTTATTCAGTGCTCTTTTTCTTCGTCAAGATGTGATCTGTTTATCCTCGTCGCCAACATGTGATATGCGAGTGGTAAGGTCAGAAACTGAGAGAAGCGAGATATTAGGAACAAAACCCAACTGTTTATTTACACGGTGTAGCAGAGGAACATATCTCTTACAAGCTGGAGGCCAGGCACAATTCTTATTGCACAATCACAAGATGGAGGATCAACCTCTGAGTCATACCCATAATGCAATGCCACATTACCGTATTAACTGGTGTACCAGGACATTGAATACATGACCCATTACCTTAAATACTGGTGAATGTGAACCCTTAATATTTGGATCCATCTGGTGGATAACTTAAACATTACATCCCAGATTACTATACCCTGGTACGGCCCTCACCTTCGCTCCCTCAAGTCCAAGGGATACAGACTTGAATGGATATGGCGGACAGCTGGTTTAGCCATTCACCGCCAGATCTGGCTGTACTACATAAAGCATTATCGGGTCCTGCTCTTGTCTGCCAAAACTGCTCACTATTCCAGGATCATTCTGGAATGCAAAGATAACCACCAGCTGCTATTTTCTACTGCTAACCATCTTCTTAAACCTCTCTCCCCTGTCTCCGCCACACTCACCTCCAACAACAAGTGTGAGGAGTTCATGGACTTCTTTGTCTCTAAGATTGAGACCATCCGTTCAGCTGCCTCTGCCACTTCCCTTCCTTCCCCTAGCCCAATGGGCCAAACTTCCTCTAAGGTTCACCCCTGCCCTAGCCCTGAACTCGTATCGCAGATTCTCTCCGATCTCCCCTCTTGACCTTTCCACGCTCATCCTGTCCCTGAGACTCACCTCCTGCTCCCTTGACCCTATTCCCACTAAACTGCTGACTACCCAACTTCCTTTTCTGGCTCCCATGTTGCTGATGTTGTTAACGGTTCACTCTCCTCTGGTACTGTCCCCCTCTCCTTCAAATCTGCCGTTGTCACCGCTCTCCTCAAAGAAACAACCCTTGACCCCCTCCGTCCTTGCAAACTACCGCCACATCTCCAACCTCCCTTTCCTCCCCAAAGTCCTTGAATGTGTTGTCGCTTCCCAATACGGTGCCCATCTTTCCCGCAACTCCATATTTGAATCCCTCCAATATCTGCGCTCCTCAAATTCTGCCCTCTTGAGCATCCCTGATTATAATCGCTCCACCATTGGCGGCTGTGCCTTCTGTTGCCTGGGCCCTAAGCTCTGGAATTCCCTCCCTAAACCTCTCCGCCTCACTACCTCTTTCCTCCTTTAAGACGTTCCTTAAAACCCAGCTCTTTGACCAAGCTTTTGGTCACCTGCCCTAATTTATTATGTGTCTCACTGTCAATTTTTTGCCTGATAACGCTCCTGTGAAGCGCCTTGGGACGTTTTACTACGTTAAAGGTGCTATATAAAGATAAGTTGTTGTTGTTGTAATAGAACAATGTTCAATACAAAGAATAATTACACAGGAGCTCGAATGGAGCCAAGTTGATGGGCTGAATGGCCTTTTCTCACTGTGTATTTCTTTGAATAAATGTTTGTAATCTCCCGGCTCCAGCTCCTGGCCTGGGGCTAATCCTAGCTGTGAGTTGCTAAATTGACCTGGGTAGTCGAGTGAAGGAAAACAGGAATAGTTGAGCAGAATTGCTGTTCCTGATCACTATCCAGAAAGCAGCAGTCCCTGTTGGAAAGTGCATGTGTCTGGATGTCTAGTGAGGGCAGAATAAGGAGCCGCTGTGGGACCCCACATGGTCGATTAGCCTGTCAACACTTAGATGGAGAGTGGCTACTTGGGTGCAGTAAAGGACAATACTTCAGAGGAAGCTGAAGGAGTGAAAATTGCTTCGGCAGCACCTCCCAAACGCGTGACCTCTTCCACCTAGAAGGACAAGGGCAGCAGGCGCATGGCAACACCACCACCTCCAAGTTCCCCTCCAAGTCACACACCATCCTGACTTGGAAATATATTGGCCGTTCCTTCATCATCACTGGGTTAATATCCTGGAACTCCCTCCCTAACAGCACTGTGGGAGCACCTTCACCACACGGACTGCAGCGGTTCAAGAAGGTGGCTCACCACCACCTTCTCAAGGGGCAACTTGGGATGGGTAATAAATGCTGGCCTTGCCAGCGACGCCCACATCCCGTGAATGAATAAAATAAAATAGGGAAAGCAAATTAGATGTGAGAAAATTGCATCAAACTGAAACCGAAAATCACATCCTCAAATAGCATAGCTGAGAACGCCAGCGTTAAAATACAGAGCAATATTCCCCAAGTCATCCCAGGGGGGGATTCCCCAGTTAAGTGATCTCTGCTGGACAGATAATAGGCCACAGCCCCCTGGGTTAGCGAGGGGGGAAATCAGCCAGGGTTCCTGCTCCCGATCACTGTCCAGTGACCCCTGGGTTAGGGAGAGGGGAAATCAGCCAGGGTTCCTGCTCTTGATCACTGTCCAGCGACCCCTGGGTTAGAGAGAGGGGAAATCAGCCTGGGTTCCCGCTCCTAGTCACTGCCCAGTGACCCCTGGGTTAGGGAGAGGGGAAATCAGCCAGGGTTCCTGCTCCTGATCACTGCCCAGTGACCCCTGGGTTAGAGAGAGGGGAAATCGGCCTGGGTTCCTGCTCCTGGTCCATGCCCAGTGACCCCTGGGTTAGAGAGAATGGGAAATCAGCCAGGGTTCCTGCTCCTGATCACGGTCCAGTGATCCCAGTTAGATGCTGGTTGAGGGCAGTATTAGGCTTGGTTCTGATATCCGCTACCCGCGCACATTTAGACAGGAACATCCAGGGCTTGTGTTTTTGTCGAGTTCACTGGTCAGTGTTATATGGAGAAGGTCTCGCTGTGATATCTCTTTCTCTCTCTCTCTCCCTCCTCCATAGATTGCTGCGTGCACTGCATCCTGGCCTGCCTGTTCTGTCAGTTCCTCACGCTGTGCAATCTCGTGTTAGACTGCGCGACCTGCGGCTCCTGTACTTCAGACACCTCCTGCTGTTTCTGCTGTGGCTCGGAGGAGTGCGCGGCCTGTGACTTGCCATGCGACCTGGATTGCGGTATCGTGGACGCGTGCTGTGAGTCCGCGGACTGCCTGGAGATCTGCATGGAGTGTTGCGGCCTCTGCTTCTCCTCGTAAATATGAATCCTGGGATTCCGGACTGGTGCCGACGAGCATGAGACCGGACCGGCGGTTGTGGTCAGCTTTGGAGGCTCTACGGCCAGCAGAGGAAGTGACCACAAGACAAGAAACAGTCTGCAAGCCTCTTCGACTCTGGAAACTGTTGTCAAGTCTGGAGGACAAGACCGTGTCCTAGTGATGTTAATGGCATCTCCTTCAGCTTCTTTTAGCAAACAAGACAAGGTTTGCCGAACATTGTTCTTTGATGACTTTTACAACTCTGCTGTTCAAACGCTGCCAACTACAAAGCTTTTTTGTGGACCAATTTACATTTGTTCCCCTTCGCCCGTTAGATTATTTCCCCTGATGACGTTGAATCTCAGCTTCGGTCCTCAAAGACTCAATCCCCCCCGCCCCGCTACTACATCCAACGGGAGATGGGGCAGAGGAAGAGGGTGGGGGCGGTGTTGGATGAGACATGTTGGATTGGCAGTGAGCGATGGAGCGATGGCGTCTTGGGTTCCGGGCTCCTGGTCCCACATTGCTGAGTCATCAGGCTGCTCTCTCTCACCTCCCAGTGGATGATTTTCAGAATGACATTGGCAAAGCCCTGGGAGCAAGTCAGTTGTCCACCTACCCTGGGCAATAGTCATATAGTAATAGTTTCCCACGGGAGAAGACCATCTAGCCCACCTATCCACAGTACACAATTCTAATAGCCCTGAATCCCATTTGTTGACCCGAACCAGTCTTGTTCCTTCTTGAAGCCCATTAATCTTTCTTGGGGTAGAAATTGGCCGTCAATGTGCCTGTTTTACAAAATGGACCCAAAAGGACCAATTTCGGGACGCATCGTCCTGTGACCCAAGACCGCCTGAAAGAATCCGACCCAAAATTGTATCAGGCATTTGGGGCGGCCACCTAAAACGGGGGTTAGGCCGCTTGCACATGCTACCGCCTCTTTCTGGACCTTTACTGACGTCTGGCCCCAGGCGGCTTCACTCTGGGTTTCCAGACGTCTGGCCCCAGGCGGCTTCTCTCTGGGTTTCCAGACGTCTGGCCCCAGGCGGCTTCGCTCTGGGTTTCCAGACGTCTGGCCCCAGGCGGCTTCTCTCTGGGTTTCCAGACGTCTGGCCCCAGGCGGCTTCGCTCTGGGTTTCCAGACGTCTGGCCCCAGACGGCTTCACTCTGGGTTTCCAGACGTCTGGCCCCAGGCGGCTTCACTCTGGGTTTCCAGACGTCTGGCCCCAGACGGCTTCACTCTGGGTTTCCAGACGTCTGGCCCCAGGCGGCTTCGCTCTGGGTTTCCAGACGTCTGGCCCCAGGCGGCTTCGCTCTGGGTTTCCAGACGTCTGGCCCCAGGCGGCTTCTCTCTGGGTTTCCAGACGTCTGGCCCCAGGCGGCTTCTCTCTGGGTTTCCAGACGTCTGGCCCCAGGCGGCTTCGCTCTGGGTTTCCAGACGTCTGGCCCCAGGCGGCTTCTCTCTGGGTTTCCAGACGTCTGGCCCCAGGCGGCTTCGCTCTGGGTTTCCAGACGTCTGGCCCCAGACGGCTTCACTCTGGGTTTCCAGACGTCTGGCCCCAGGCGGCTTCACTCTGGGTTTCCAGACGTCTGGCCCCAGGCGGCTTCTCTCTGGGTTTCCAGACGTCTGGCCCCAGGCGGCTTCTCTCTGGGTTTCCAGACGTGGATACGGCCCAGCCAGCGTGGCGGTTGCCCAGAAAAAAAATTAACATTTCTGTGGAGTCGGGAATAGCAGTCGTGGTTCTCCCGGCTCCACAGTACTTCCACCTATCACTGTCGGCCATGATCACCCCCCCTCCCCGCTGTCCTTCCTCCCCCCTTCCCCCACTCCTGCTGTCCTCCCCTCCCCTCCCCCCTCCACACTCCCGCTGTCCTCCCCTCCCCCTTCCCCCCACTGTCCTCCCCTTCCCCCCCACTGTCCTCCCCTCCCCCTCCCCCTTCCCCCCCACTGTCCACCCCTCCCCCTTCCCCCCCACTCCTGCTGTCCTCCCCTCCCCCTTCTCCCCCACTATCCTCCCCTCCCCCCCCACTATCCTCCCCTCCCCCTCCCCCCTCCTGCTGTCCTTCCCTCCCCCTCCCCCCTTCCCCCCCACTGTCCTCCCCTCCCCCTCCCCCTTCCCCTCCACTGTCCTCCCCTCCCCCTCCCCCCTTCTCCCCCACTATCCTCCCCTCCCCCTCCCCCTCCCCCCACTATCCTCCCCTCCCCCTTCCCCCCCCCACTGTCCTCCCCTCCCCCTTCCCCCCCCACTGTCCTCCCCTCCCCCATTCCCCCCCACTGTCCTCCCCTCCCCCTCCCCCCTCCCCACTCTCGCTGTCCTCCCCTCCCCCTTCCCCCCCACTGTCCTCCCCTCCCCCTCCCCCCCACTGTCCTCCCCTCCCCCTCCCCCCTTCCCCCACACTGTCCTCCCCTCCCCCTCCCCCTCCCCCCTTCCCCCCACTGTCCTCCCCTCCCCCTCCCCCTCCCCCCTTCCCCCCCACTGTCCTCCCCTCTTCCCCCCACTCCCGCTCTCCTCCCCTCCCCCTATCACTCCCCTCCCGCTCCCGCTGTCCAAACTTTGAGCAATAAAGTGACTCATTCAGTGGGGCCCACTTAACAGCTCCTGATCGGATCAGTTATGGCAGTGCAGTCAGAATTGGACCTGGGATCTTGCTAGCCTTATTATGCAATAATTCCTTGAGTTTTCTTTTTCCTTTCCTGAAGGTACTGGCTTTCGATGGGTTACACTTGATGCCCTCCAGTAACTTGCCCAAGAGACCATCCTTCACATGTAAGGTTAGACTATGGGGGTTGCAGTCTTGTTGAACATAGCCAAGCCCAAACCTGCTCCTTCCCTGTCTCTCTCTGTAACCTCCTCCAGTCCAACAACCCCTCCACCCAGCCAGAGCTTAGCTAGATAAACATCCGGAGCAGCAACCATGGTGGATGTCCCTCGGGTTGACCAGGGGCACTGTGACTATTCCCCGCTGGGACCTTCCTGCTCCACGGAGCCCAGTAGCAAACATGGTGAATAAGCTGCTCAGTGGATGAACTCACTGAACTATCAGCAATATTTTTTAACCATAATTACATAGGACTCTGTGTTTTGATGGCAGGTGTGAGATACATGAGCAGACGTTGTATTCGGTTGTTCAGTGATGATGTTTTAACTGGAACATTTAATCACCACAAGTTTACAGGAATTTAATGTGCAATGGATGAACAAATATTAAGATTGTATCACGGTGCGGGGTGATACCAGAGCAACTTAAGGTGATCGGCAGAAGAACCGTAGGGGAGAAATGAGGAGAATTGTCTTTACGCAGCGAGTTGTGATCTGGAATGCGCTGCCTGAAAGGGCGGTGGAAGTAGATTCAATAGTAACTTTCAAAAGGGAATTGGAGAAATACTTGAAGGGAAAATTTGCAGGGCTGTGGGGAGAGAACAGGGGAGTGGGACTAATTGGAGAGAATCTTTCAAAGAGCCGGCACAGGCACGATGGGCCGAATGGCCTCTTTCTGTGCTGTATCATTCTCTGATTCTATGAATCCTACCATGTTAACAGAGTGAATGGAACGACTGCTTTGCCCCATTACTATAAATCTCTTGTATTAATCTGCCTCATAGCAATAACACACACACAGCTCAAACAGTAAGCGGTGCTGATTTTACTTTCTGTTTATTCCAGGGGCAATTTGATCGATATTTTTGTATCTCTATGTGATGTTGTGATCTAACTATTCACACTCGCTGAATGACTCACTTGTGATCGAGGCTGTAGCAAGATGTCTGTGAGCTTAACATTTTGCCCAGATGTTTTATTTAAGGGGAAGACTCCTTTTGCTTTTCTCCCATTCCTCGCTCCATGCACCGAGTGTAATAGTCAAGGCTGTTCTGGACTTTCCTCACATCACTCCTACATCCTACCTGCTCTACCCACTGCATTCATCTCACCACATTAAAATCAAGGCTCATCGCACCATCCCTCACTCTAACATCCTTCCTGAGGACCTCAAACTGGGAAACTCCCAACCTCCCTCAGTCTTCCCTCACCACCTCTTAAAACCCAAGCACTCCATCATCTGACACCTCCTGATTTACTTTGCATTTTCTTTTATGCTTTCAACTTTCCCAGTATCTTAGAAAGAAAGAACTTGCATTTCTATAGCGCCTTTCATGACCTCAGGACGTCCCAAAGTGCTTTACAGCCAATGAAATACTGTTTGAAGTGTGGTCACTGTTGTAATGTGGGAAACGCAGCAGCCAATTTGTGCACAGCAAGCTCCCACAAACATGTGATAATGACCAGATATTCTGTTTTTAGTGATGTTGGTTGAGGGATAAATATTGGCCAGGACACCAGGAAGAACTCCTCCGATCTTCTTCAAAATAGTGCCATGGGATCTTTTACATCAACCTGAGAGAGCAGACGGGGCCTCGGTTTAGCGTCTCATCTAAAAGATGGCACCTCTGACAGTGCAGCACTCCCTCAGTACTGACCCTCCGACAGTGCGGCGCTCCCTCAGTACTGACCCTCCGACAGTGCGGCGCTCCCTCAGTACTGCCCCTCCGACAGTGCGGCGCTCCCTCAGTACTGCCCCTCCGTCAGTGCGGCGCTCCCTCAGTACTGACCCTCCGACAGTGCGGCGCTCCCTCAGTACTGCCCCTCCGACATTGCGGCGCTCCCTCAGTACTGCCCCTCCGACAGTGCGGAGCTCCCTCAGTACTGCCCCTCCGACAGTGCGGCGCTCCCTCAGTACTGCCCCTCCGACAGTGCAGTGCTCCCTCAGTACTGCCCCTCCGACAGTGCGGCGCTCCCTCAGTACTGCCCCTCCGACAGTGCGGAGCTCCCTCAGTACTGCCCCTCCGACAGTGCAGTGCTCCCTCAGTACTGCCCCTCTGACAGTGCAGCGCTCCCTCAGTACTGCCCCTCCGACAGTACAGCGCTCCCTCAGCCTAGATTATGGGGCTCACTTATCTGGAGTGGGGCTCGAACTCACAACCTTTTGACTCGGAGGCAAGAGTGCTACCACGGAGCCGCGAGTGACACTGCCGTTCTATGCTCTGATTGTACGGGACAAGTCATCTGCAAAGCAAGTTTCTGAATCTGAAATAAGATGGAACTGGATCAAACTATTCATTGCTGTTCACTGGGGGCGAGTGTGTCCCAATCTCTCTGCATCTCAATTCAATTTTTGACACTGGATATTGAAAAACTGGAAAACTGATTTCCAGCGTACTCGGGCACAGTGTGTTAGGTCTGGTGAGACACCAGCCATACGCTGCTGGCTGTGCCCTTCTCTCACTCTGAATGACTGCTCACTCCCCGCTCCTTCCTCTCCACTACCAGAGGCTGATCTTTCAGCCATTTCTACCCTGCCCTCTACACTTCTCTTCCAACACTGCATGTCTTGCTGCCTTCCTCCCTGTCTTCAAAATCCTCCTACACCCCTTTTGTTTGACTTGAGCCTTTGCTCTCTTTCCCCCTGCCCTTAACTTTCCTTTCTTGCCTGCTCATTTTCTGTTTCCTCTCATGACGCGATCAGAAGAGCAGGGAGTTCTCCTGGTGCCCTGATCAACATTCCTTCCTCAACCAACACCACTAAACAGATAGCTGATCATCTCATAAAGTGTTACAAGATGCACTGCAGCAACTCGCCAAGACTTCATCAACAGCACCTCCCAAACCCGCGACCTCTTCCACCTAGAAGGACAAGGGCAGCAGGAGCATGGGAACACCACCACCTCCAAGTTCCCCTCCAAGTCACACCCCATCCTGACTTGGAAATATATCGCCGTTCCTTCATCGTCGCTCGGTCAAAATCCTGGAACTCCCTCCCTAACAGCACTGTGGGAGTACCTTCACCACACGGACTGCAGCGGTTCAAGAAGGCAGCTCACCACCACCTTCTCGAGGGCAACTAGGGATGGGCAATAAATGCCGGCCTTGCCAGCGATGCCCACATCCCATGAATGAATTAAAAAAATGTCATGAGGACTGGTTACACAAACTAGGCTTGTATTCCCTTTAGTTTGGACAGTTAAGGGGTGATCTGATCGAGGTGTTTAAAATGATTAAAGGTATTTGATTGGGTAGAAACAGAGAAACTATTTCCTCTGGTGGGAGAGTCCAGAACAAGGGGGCAGAACCTTAAAATTAGAGCCAGGCCGTTCAGGGGTGATGTCAGGAAGCACTTCTTCACACAAAGGGTGGTGGAAATCTGGAACTCTCTCCCCCCCAGAGAGCTGTGGAGGCTGGGGGTCAATGGAAAATATCAAGGCAGATCGACAGCGTTTTATTAGGTAACGGTATCGAGGGATATCGAGCAAAGGCGGGTAAATGGGGTTAGGTCACAGATCAGCCACAATCTCATTGAATGGCGGAACAGGCTCGAGGGGCTGAATGGCCTCCCCCTGTTCCTGTCTTCCGGTGTCCCTGTGTCCCTGTGTTCCTGTGTTCCTCTGTTCCCGTGTTCCTGTGTTCCTTTGTTCCCGTGTCCCTGTGTTCCTGTGTTCCTCT
This sequence comes from Somniosus microcephalus, assembly GCF_052327205.1. Taxonomy (NCBI): domain Eukaryota; kingdom Metazoa; phylum Chordata; class Chondrichthyes; order Squaliformes; family Somniosidae; genus Somniosus; species Somniosus microcephalus. The sequence goes on from NC_141004.1 coordinate 5,382,796, forward strand.
GTTCCCATGTTCCTGTGTTCCTGTGTTCCTCTGTTCCTGTGTTCCTCTGTTCCTGTGTTCCTCTGTTCCTGTGTTCCTCTGTTCCTGTGTTCCTCTGTTCCTGTGTTCCTCTGTTCCTGTGTCCCTGTGTTCCTGTGTCCCTCTCTTCCTGTGTTCCTCTGTTCCTGTGTCCCTGTGTTCCTCTGTTCCTGAGTCCCTGTGTTCCTGTGTCCCTGTTCCTCTGTTCCTGAGTCCCTGTGTGGGTTCCTGTGTTCCTGGGTACGGATTATCCGTGATCTGATTGAATGATGGAGCGCACACTCATTTTCCCTAATTGCACTTCTAAAAAAAAAACTTTCCTTCCAGTTCAGCTTCAGGACACGAGCTAGTCTCAGATTTCAGTCATGCTGTAAGGTGAGCAGTCTGTTTCAGGTCAGTCTCCAGATCTGAAGGCACAGGTAAGAAGATGGCCGTGTGGATTAGAGAGTATCAGAAGCGCTCATTGAATCAGTGTTCAGGATGTAGTCATCCAACAGCAGCCATTTGCTGTAACAGAATTCAAATCTACTGTTTGTTCTACTTTCTCAAATTATCAACCTACCCTGATCCAGTGAAACACTAATTCAATAACCCCATTGATGCAGTGAAACACGATATTCTACCATCTCTGATATAATGAAACTTCTGGGGCTGTAACACTGTTCCTGACAATGATTTTAGTTTATATATAAAAGTTCAGCTGACACTTATGATACAAAAAGTATTTGCTCTAGAGAGGGTGCCGAGGAGATTTATGAGGATGTTGCCGGGACTGGAGAATTTTAGCTATGAGGAAAGATTGGAGAGGCTGGGGTTGTTTTCTTTGGAACAGAGGAGGCTGAGGGGAGATTTGATTGAGGTGTATAAAATTCTGAGAGGCCTGGATAGAGTGGATAAGAAGGACCTATTTCCCTTAGCAGAGAGGTCAATAACCAGGGGGCATAGATTTAAAGTAATTGGTAGAAGGATTAGAGGGGAGTTGAGGGGAACTTTCTTCACCCAGAGGGTGGTGGGGGTCTGGAACTCACTGCCTGAAAGGGTGGTCGAGGCAGAAACCCTCATCACATTTAAACAGTACTTGGATACACACTTGAACTGCCGTAACCGACAGGGCTACGGACCGAGAGCTGGAAAGTGGGATTAGGCTGAAGAGCTCTTTGTCGGCCGGCACAGACACGATGGGCCGAATGGTCTCCTGTACCGTAAATTTTGATGATTCTATGATTCACAAACAAGAGGTTGATACAGCACTAAAGGACATGGGTTTGGTAACCCACGGTAACTGCACGCCCTTCTCTCCCTCTCCGCTTCTCCTTTTAAATGTAAACATGTCAAATTCCAACTGATAATTTATTGCTCGTGTGAAATATTAAAGTCAAATTGAAAGAATCGTGGTGTTCTCATTTGGAAATGAAGCCCATTGTATTTGTATTCCTGGGCAGTATTGTGTTGTGATGCTATCAGTGTAATGTTGTTTTATATTGGGGGCTGCGGGGAGGTGTTAACTTTACATGTTCGTGCTGCAGTGATGTAGCTGCCCACGGGGAGTGAAGACTTGTAAAGTTACCCCGCTGTTTCTCACTCCAGCTTGAATGCTGTAGACTGACGGTACGGTGCGAAGGACTGAAAATGCTGGAGATACTCAGGCAGCATCTGTGGAGAGAGAAACAGTCAACGTTTCAGGTCAATGACCCTTCGCCAGAATGGTCATCAATCACTGGCCTGAGCTGAGTTAGCTGATTTCAGCCAACTGACGAAGGGTCATCGACCTGAAACGTTAACTCTGTTTCTCTCTCCACAGATGCTGCCTGACCTGCTGAGTATTTCCAGCATTTCCTGTTTTTATTTCAGATTTCCAGCACCCGCAGTAATTTGCTTTTGTGCAGTAAGAAGGGTTGAGCATTTCCATCGCTCGCTCCACCATTGGCGGCCGTGCCTTCAGCTGCCTGGGCCCCAAGCTCTGGAATTCCCTCCCTAAACCTCTCCGCCTCTCTCTCCTCCTTTAAGACGCTCCTTAAAACCGACCTCTTTGACCAAGCTTTTGGTCATCTGTCCTAATATCTCCTTATGTGGCTCGGTGTAAATTTTTTTGTCTTATAATACCCCTGTGCAGCGCCTTGGGACGTTTTACTATGTTAAAGGCACCATATAAATACAAGTTGTTGTTGTTGTCTCTTAATTTTTTCGCTGGCCAATCATATATTTTTGTGTGAGGGAAAGTAGCCAAGGTTCCCGCTCCTGCGGGCGATCCCGCTGGGAACATAGTGTGTGAAGGTCAGGCTCAGCAGTGATGCCCCCCACGGTACAATAGCGTGCCAATAAACAGCATCTGGGTTCAGACCTGACGAATGGAGGTTTGCCCAGGTACTGGAGGACGGCCGAGACCCGTGGGAACTCGCTGCAGATGCCGTTTGCAGGAGGTGCAGGAATGGCGCTGAGCTCCGGGTCAATCCTCCAGCGTTTCGGTGTTATTTCTGTCTGGTTTTTCATCCAACTTGTGTTAAGTTCAGCCAGAGTCACAGTGAGGTGACAGGGTTCCTCGTGCTCGAGTCAGTACAGTGATTGTTCCCAATCAAAAGCTTTCTCCCACCTGCCCCATATCTTCCCCCTTCTCCTCCTGGCTGTTTGCTGGGATCTGGTCATTGGAGAGTGACTGCCCTCTGATATTTCAGCCCAGCGGCCAACTTCCGATTGTGAGCCAGAGTGCTGATTGCTGGCAGTTTATTGCAACATAGAAATTACAGCACGGAAGCAGGCCGCTCGGCCCACGCAGTCCATGTCGGTGCTAACCCTCCGCAAGAGCAGTATCCCAATCCCATGTGTCCTGCTCTGTTCCTTATGTCGCTTTATCCCCCTCCAACCATCCGTCTAAACTATTAAATGTTGACATGGTCTCTGCTTCAATCACCAAAGCCTCACAACCCTCGGTGTAAAAGTGTTGGGGCCACAGGGGTGGAATTATGACCCAACCCAATCTTCAAACATTTACACTGTCCAGTAGGAGTCACTGGAGGGCGAGCCCTGGTTTCCCCTCCCTGAATTCCCCCAACCCAATTGTAGGGTCCCTACCACCATGTAGGCTGACTCAGCACAGGCCAGGCGTTCAGCCTGGGACTATCTTGGGCACATGGTGGATTTACCGAGTGCTGGAGCTTCAGGGAAGGAATGGAACTGTCGTGTTCAGAGTCACTCTGGAGAAGGCTAGTTGCCGATGGAGTGACTGCGCCCTAGGAAGTATTGCGACATGAGTCAACTGGGTTGAAGCCCGGTCCCCTCAGTTCTCAATCTGACCTGCACCGGGCAACGAGGTACAGTTCCGAGGCTGCAACACCTCCTAGAGGGGGCAGAGGAAGGACATTCCACCATGGGTGGCACCCCCCTCGTGGCAGTCCAGAATGCAGAAACTGACCCTGTGGTCGACATAATTAAAGGCACCCAGTCCAGATAGACAGAAGAGCTTATGTCAGAAAGATTGGGGTCAAATGGACAAAGGATCTTCTTCACCCCAAACTTACCCTGGGATTTGTGGAAAATTGCAAATGACAGTCGCATTTAAAAAAAAATGTGTAATGAATGCAAATTAAATGTTAATTTATTTATAACTGTCGCTAAAATCAGACAAGTCCCGTGTTGTTTGAAAAGCCCACTTGCATTAACTCTGCCCCCTGATGTGATTCAAATGAGGGACTTATTATGTTGATGGTTCCTTGTGTTTTATCTGTGTTGGGTCTGTAATCCTGGCCATTGTATTTTTTTGCACAGTTAGAGCGATGTCTTATTCTAAAGCTCTCTCCTGTTGATAATATCTGGTGGAGCTAATATCAGGAACTTGGGCAAAGAGGGCAGCCTGGCCCATTAATATAAACAGCAAATCTGATGCTGTAACTCCACAGTGTTGGGTTTGTTTATTTCCATGATATGTCATCTTCACACTGTTCCACCCTGGTAGTTAATTCATTTGGAAAATCATAGGTGAGATGTAATACAGTTTACTGGAAGTGTTAAGTATGTTTCTAAGCTCATTAAGGTGTATTAAAGCTTTTAGAATTAGAAAGATTTCTGCTTGCATTTTTGTTTGTCCGAGTGTTCCGTTACTAAAGGGATTTGTGATCGGTCGGGCCATTGAGTCGCCTCTTTCATCTCTGGGATCTGGGATTGAATCCAGCCCAGACTGTAGAGGCTTGTACTTCTCGCAATCTAGTATACTGTATTCGCTGCTCACGATGTGGTCGTCTCTACATTGGGGAGACCAAACACAGATTGGGTGACCGTTTTGCGGAACACCTCCGTTCAGTCCGTAAGGGTGACCCCGAGCTTCCGGTCGCCTGTCATTTTAATTCACCGCTCCATTCCCACTCAGACCTCACCGCCCTCGGACTCTTGTATTGTTCCACGGAAGCTCAACGTAAACTCGAGGAACAGCACCTCATCTTCCAATTAGGCACTTTACAGCCTTCCGGACTCAATATCGAGTTCAACAATTTCAGATCATAACCTCGGCCCCTATTACATTTTTATATATTTTTTTATCCACACCTTTGTTTTGGCCCACCCCCCTTTTTCTCTCTCCCACATGGCAGCTGTCTCTCATTCTGCCAGCCCATTTCACACCTAATCTAGAGCCGTCTTTTGTCTCCACTAGTCCGATCACCATCTCGTCTGGTTTTGAATACCTCTTAATGTCTCTTCACTTCTCTCTTGTTCTCTCATCCCCATTTCCCAGCTCCCAAACTGGCCTTTTAATCTGTTTCATTTCCTGTGTTTTTCAGTCCTGACGAAGGGTTTCGACCTGAAATGTTGACTCTATTTCTCTCTCCACGGATGTTGCCTGGCCTGCTGAGTTTTTCCAGCATTTTCTGTTGTTATTTCTGAAGAGGCAAATGTTTCCTTTGTGAGGGTTCTAAGTGCGCAGTTATGATGCAGGGGTTTGGTTTTAGACCACGAGCTGCTCGCCCCACTGTGGTCGCATTTGACGGTTTAATCTCTGGGTGTCTGATGGGCACAGCCACTGTGTCCTTCTCACCCTGAGTTTTGGAGCATTCCAGAGCTGAAAGATGTGACAGTGGTTTCGCTGTGATTCTTTGCTCCTTCCTGCTTTACCTGGACCTTTCAGAAAACAAAATGGAACCTTTAAAGGCCTGCTGCCCTCGTCTCCCACAGATCTCTACAGGAACACGCAAGTGTACTGAAAGTATCTAGGAGAAAAATACTCCTTTCCCCATCTCTTTCTCACACTGGAGGTAAATAAAGACATTTCTGCAGCATCTTTCACAACTTCAGGATGTCCCAAAGCGCTTTACAGCCAATGAAGTACTTTTGAAGTGTAGTCACTGTTGTGGGAAACACGGCCGCAAGGTCCCACAAACAGCAATATGATAATGACCAGATGTTTTTAGTGGTGTTGGTTGAGGGATAAACATTGGCCAGTACACTGGGAAGAACTCCCCTGCTCTTCTTTGAAATAGTGCTGTGGGATCTTTGGTTTCCACTTGAGCGGGCCTTAGTTTAACATCTACATCAGAAAGACAGCACCTTCAACAGTCCAGTGCTGCCTCAGTACTGGCACTGGGAGAATCAGCCTGGATTTTTGTACTCAAGTCTCTGGAGTGGGCACTTAGAACCTACAAACTCCTGACTCAGAGGTGAGAGTGCTACCTGCTGAGCCACAGCAATCCCACAAGTTTCAGCAGCTGTCTATTACTTTATGAATTAACCTGGATATTGAGTCTCAGCAACCAATGAAGATCTGAGAGCCAAGCCAGATGTTGTCCTCTCCTGACCTCCACCCTTTTCAGCCGGGGTCACTGGATAGTGATCAGGGGCACGAGCTCTGGCTGATCTACCCTCACAAGGGCCGAGGCATAGAATGCATTTGTGTTCTGTATGTCCCAGTGCGACATCACCAACTGAGCCATCAGTGGAGCGACTAGAGACGGTCCCGGAGAAACCTCGCTCCTTTCGATGTAACAAAGCAACGACATCGGATTAAATTACATGCAGGGTGTAAGGAGACTGATAAAAGAGCCTCAATGCTAATATAAAAATTGCAATTTCATTTTTTCCAATAACCTTTTCATTCAGAGTAGAATAATCCTTCCAACAGGATTTCTGTGACTTGCATATTAAGATGCAGTGCTTTCCTACAACACTGGGGTAAGGGTCTCACAAGCCTCCTGCGCTGTGTGCTGAAGAGTCTCACAAACCTCCTGCGCTGTGTGCTGCCCCCTCATAAATCAGGCACTTACAGAAAAACCCTCTGTTATAAATAGAACTTGTCCTTTTTAAATAGTTTCTCAAGGGAGGAGTTGCAGAGACGTCAAGCAAGCCATGTCCCACTGAATGACTCACATTCCAACTATCTAATTTACAGCAACCTATTACCCAAAACACCATTTTTCAACATGAATTATTGCCGTGGAAGACACAGCGACATGGCTACCTGACTAACAGTATATGAAGAATGAGAAACGGTCTGGTAAGTGAGGCACTGTGTGTTTAGATGAGAAGGGTCCATTTCATTGTAAAATTGGCTCAGAGTGTTCCATGGCATTGGTGTTGGAGGTGAGTTCTCTGGAATGCTCCTTCAGGCCTGTATCATTTGTGTCTCCAAAGCCAAGCTTCCTCTTCTGCAAACTTCTACTATGGACCTAACCAGACAGATGTCAATGTTATTACAAATTAAAGAGGCAAAGGCCTAGAAATTCAGTTGGCTGCGCCAGCCGTTAGCGCCTTAGGAGGAGCAGATCTCGAGCGCTAGGCGCTTAGCGCCCGGGCGCTGCGCGATCTGCGCCTCGCCCCAACTTCAGTAGACATTTAGCGCCGGCGCAAAGTCTTTGCGCGCGCTCAGCTGCGCGCGCAGATCATGACGTCATTTCGTCGTGCAACGCCCTTTGTGCGCCCGGAACCGGAACTTCACTCGCGCCGCCCCATTGTGCGCCGGGCGGCCCTAACGACTGTGAAGTGGAACGGTACACAGCCGAGGCGGGCCGCGGGGAGCGCAAATTAAAGGGCACTTACCCTGCACTATAAAGGGCAGCCATTTTGCAGCATTCACTCTTGTGCAACGGATTTTTGGAGAGAGACCAAGGAAGAGAGCTTACTGCTTCGGCCCAACACTAGGACAGGTCTTTTTGGCTTCAGGCCAGAGCTTTGCAATTATCTTTGCCTTCATTGAGATCTCAGTGTTTGCCAGCATATTATGGGGGCTGCATTGGGTGCCAACGCTGAGTTTCAGCCTTATGTCGGAAGGGCTTACAGACGCCGTGAGAGAGTGGCAGCCCTGGCTAGACGCAGAGGGTGCAACAGGCGTCGCCAAGTGAGACCTTACCCACCCAGGGTATACCACCAGCAGTTCTCCTATCTCAACATGTCTGCCGCGCAGTGTGTTAGGAGGCTGCGATTCAGAAGGGAGGTGGTTGCAGAGATCTGCCAGCTGCTTCACAGAGATCTGCGCCCACAGCTGATGCACAGGACGTCTCTGTCGGTGGCAGTGAAGGTGACGGTGGCTCTCAACTTCTATGCCACCGGCTCCTTCCAATCCGCTGCTGGGGACATCGCTAACATCTGCCAGTTCGCCATGCATTGCTGCATCCGCCAGGTGACCAATGCCCTTTTCAGAAGGAGACATCAATTCATCTCCTTCCCCATGACCCTGGACAAGCAGCAGCAGCGTGCAGTGGGATTTGCAAGAATAGCGGGCTTCCCCATGGTGCAGGGCGCCATTGACTGCACGCATGTGGCTTTGCGGGCACCTCTGGAGCATGCCGAGGATTACCGCAACCGGAAGGGCTACCATTCCCTCAACGTACAGCTGGTGTGTGACCACAGGCAGCGCATCCTAGCTGTCAATGCCCGCTTTCCAGGCAGCAGCCACGATGCCTTTATCCTGCAACAGACAACTGTGGCTGACATGTTCCAGGCACAGCCTCACCCAAGAGGATGGCTTATCGGGGACAAAGGCTATCCTTTGTGTACCTGGCTCATGACCCCGCTCCACGCGCCCACGACCCCTGCTGAAGAGGCATACAACGAGAGCCATCAAGCGACCAGGAACCTCATCGAACAAACAATCGGCATCCTGAAGCAACGGTTCCGCTGTCTGGATCGCTCCGGGGGAGCCCTCCAGTATTCGCAGGAGCGAGTCTCCCAATTCGTCGTCGTTTGCTGCATGCTGCACAACCTGGCTATCCGCAGGACTCAGGCACTGCCACCTCACGTTGGACCACCACCTCAGGAGGAGGAGCAGGAGGAGCATGAGGAGGAGGAGGACGAGGAGGAGGAGTACCAGCCCAGGAGGGAGGCAGAAGGTCCAAGGGCCGCCCGTCGGCGGCTTATTGAACGTCACTTCTAGGCCCCCTGTCAGGGAATGGCTTGTGCCAATGAAAGAACATGATTGCAGCCGCTCCGCAAGCCCTCAGCCGGTTAAGGCAACAAACACTTCAAAGATCAAACATGGACAATGTGAATAAATAAAATGGTTTATTGTACAAACTCAGGGCCCTTCCCACATGAAAACCAAGAACACACGAAACCCCCAAAAAACACACACACATGACTCACTCCCACAACCTGGGGAGGATTAACAAAAGATGTAAACAAAAATGGCCTCATCCTCGGCCTTCAAAAAACAACCATTCCAAAAAACACAACATTTGGACACACCCTCTACTTTGTGTCCCGCGAGGGCGATGCCTTCTGCAAACTTTGCCGGCCCCTGGACGCCCTGCTGCTCCTCCTCAAAGTGAGGCCAGTGGCTGCTGCAAGGCTGGGGGAAGGCTCCTGAGGGGCACATGTCGTGACGGCAGATGCCCTTGGGGGTCGGCCTAGACGAGGTCTGGCCCTCGAGGGGCCGGCTGGTGAATGCTGCAGCTGTGGCTGGCCAGCATCAGTCGCTGCAGCAGCTCGTGGCAGCTCCACTGGGGGAGTGGCAGTGGCGGCTGGAGGAATGGGGGCAAGCTGGCGGATGGCAGGCGGTCGCTGGTCACCTGAGACACTGGCACTCGTCCGGGCCAGCACTGCAGCATGCGCAGCAATCTGCCGAGGGACAGACCGCTGTGCTGCTGCAGCGCGCCGGGTGCCCTGGCGATGCCGGGCTGACACAGCGAGTGTGGCAGCAGTGAGTGTCCGTGTTGCCCTGTTCTGTGACCGCATCAGAGCAGCCAGTGACTGCACGGCACCACTGATCACCTGGCCAGTCGCTGCCAGAGAGGCCCCGAATTCGGTGACACTCCGAGACAGGGACTCAATGGCCTCAGGCATCCGTCCCACTACCCCCATGAGCTCCGTGTGCCGGCGCTCCGAGTCCGCGGACATGTCCTCGAGGCGGCGCATCTCCTCGGCATTGACCGTCTCCGGACTGGAGGCCGGACTCTCCCTCTGGGGAGAAGGCCGCCGAACTGGCCGACCCTTCCTGCGTTGCTGGACGCCGCTGGGCCCAGCAATTGGACTCCCCTCCAACCCTTCCCCCCTCTGATGAGAAGGCCGCTGAGCTTCCACCCCCCTCCCGCGTTTCTGCAGGCCGCTGGTCCCAGGAGCTACACACCCCTCCGACACTTCCCCCACGCTCCCCTCCAGGGAAGACGTCTCCCCTACAGTGGCATGGCTTGCCGCGGCTGAGAGTTCCCCTGATGGGCCGCCTTCCTCTTGCTCCTCCTCCTCCTCCTCTTCTGAGGGGCTGTCACTGGCAACTTCAGGGACCTCCTCCTCACCATCTGAAAGCAGGAAGGCACAAGAGTAGCTTTAGAGTGAGGAGAGGGCGTCAGCGAGGGATGCATGAGTGGTGGCATTCAGCGCATTGGTCGGACAGTGGCAAAGGATGTAGATCTGATGCGCTAGTGGGACGAGAGAGATCCAAAAGGTGATGTCCTTACCATTGGTGCCCAGAACAGGGTCGGCATCTCCAGATGCAACGGGGCCAATCACCCGGGCACCCATGATGCGCTCCACGCGCTGTTGCAGCTCGGTGAGCGGCTGGATCTGGGGTCCGCCTCCCCCGGTCACAGTCCGGCTCCTCTTATTATTGGCCAGCTTGGCCTGCAAGAGAAAGGACGGCCTCTAAGTACAGTGTGTAGCCCTGATCTTGTGTGCACTGCCTCCCATGGTGGAATAGCCTGGCCAGTGTGTACCCCTGATCTTGTGTGCACTGCCTCCCATGGTCGAATAGCCTGGCCAGTGTGTAGCCCTGATCTTGTGTGCACTGCCTCCCATGGTCGAATAGCCTGGCCAGTGTGTTAAGTGCACAATGTGCAATTGATGTTCATGACTGTCCCATAGCTGCTGCATGAGGGCTGGCCATTAGGGCTTTCAGGTCCCTTTGCCCATAATGTGAGGTGCACATGCAAGGATGAGGAGGACACTGGAAAGGGTACTCACCCTGACAATCCTGGCGAGGTCATTTAGCTTCTTTCGGCATTGTACAGCGCTCCTGGGGACCTCACTGTTGGATGTCACCCTGGTGGCGACATGCCTCCAGGCTCTCCGGTAGACGCGGGCCGGCGGCTTCCTCCCATTGTCTGGGAACAAAATATGGCGTCTCTTCTCCACAGCGCTAACCAGCACCCTCAGATCATGCTCTGAGAAGCGCTGCGCTCGTTCACGGGCCTTCTCCATACTTTGAGGTGCTATTTGGGTCCAGCAGCAGTGTTCAGGCCTAGCTGGAGGGCTCCAGTATCCAGGGCGTGGCAGCAGACCAAGTCGACCCTTCCCCCTTAAGAGCTGGCCGGCGCCAGGGTGTCTGCTGTCAATCAAGAAATGGCCGCACCTGCGCTGCGCCCGGCCTCGGCGGTATCGCTCAGCACCTCCGGCTTAGCGCCTAAAGAGAGGCGTGCATCGCCAGTTTTAGCGCTCGAGCAAACTCTTAAGGCGAAGCTAATGAATATCGGCGATGTGGCCTCGAATTTGCGCCGGGCGCTAACTTTAGCGGCCGCCCGACTTTACCGCCCCAAAAGTGGCTATAATGAATTTCTAGGCCAAAGTCTTTTGTGAAAAAATGCTCATTCAAAACGTAACAGAAATGCTGCAAGTTTCGGACTGATGGCAGAAAGCCTCATCGCACACAGACTGGTCTCTAGGGATGAGAGCACTGGCTAAAGGCTGCTTGGGGAGAGCCTCATCTTCCAGATGGGTCCATTGAAGCATAGGAATAGGAAGAGGCCATTCAGCCCCTCAAGCCTGTTCCGCCATCCAATGAGATCATGGTTGATTCGCACCTCAGCTCCATATCCCTCGATACCCTTACTCAACAAAAACCTGTCGATCTCAGTCTAGAAAACTTCAATTGACTCCCAGCATCCACAGCCCGTTGAGGGAGCAAGTTCCAGTTTTCCACTCCTGATTTCATTCCCAAACGGCCTAATTCTAATTTTAAGATTGTGCCCCCTTGTTCTGGATTCCCCCTTCAGACGAATACTTTCTCTGTGTCCACCCTATCGAATCCCTTTGTCATTTTAAACATGATTAAATCACCCCTCAACCTTCTAAACTCGAGGGAGTACAAGCCAAGTTTATGCAACCTGTCCTCATAATTTAACCCTTTTCGCCCCAGGTATCATTCTGGTGAATCTGCGCTGCTCCCCCTCCAAGGCCGAGATATCCTTCCTGAGGTGCGGGGCCCAGAACGGAACGTAGTTACTCCGGATGGGGTCCAAGGCTCTGTACAGCTGAAGCATCACTTCCTCAGCCTGTGTTAGCTGATATCAGCCAGGGCAGCAAGGAGGGCATTACGATTGCTCTTGCAAGGAATCAGGATCGTTAATCCATATCGCTGGCCAATGACCCTGCTGAGAAATGAGTGGGTGTGTAGGTTGTGCAAGGATGGAATTCAGCTCAGCTGCCGTGGTCGTTTTGCCTGTCTGCACTCGGAATTATGGAAGATGAACAGTTGGGTGAATTGTAGGAGTGTCCGCACCCATGGGCCCAGATCTTCAGCAAGATTACCGCCTTCAGGAGAGGGGGGGAGAATAAGGCAAAAGATGACATTTCCACTTGGTTGGCTAACCCATTATTTATTCTCCCTTTTTTCCTCACCAATTTCCTCGCCTCCACTTTTCAGCCGAAGATGTCGACCCCTTGCTGGGAACCGACTATAGCACCAACCCAACACATCAGCTAACTCAACCCAGAGTGGATGGAACCCAACCTTAACCCTGCCCTCTGGGCTACTCACTGGAGAATCTCACTGAGCCACGAGCAGATGTGTTGCACTGGGTTTAAAAAGCCTGTAGGTTGTAGGGGGGTGGGAAGGGAAGTCCGAAGGAGGTGAGGAGATCCAAGGTTTGCAGTTCCTCGGAAAGCCTGAGTTAGACTAGAAGAAATTAGTCTCGATTCTAACACAGTGAGGATGAAAGAAAGAGAAAGTAGGGCATTGTAATTTAGGAAGGACAAAAGAGGATATTTTGGAGAACTGACTGTAATAACCTCTCCGCCTCTCAAACTCTCCTTTAAGGCGCTGCTTAAAACCTACCTCTTTGACCAAGCTCTTGGTCACCTGTCCTAATATCTCCTTCTGTGGCTTGGTCAAATAAGAAGCATATTGTTGTAGTTCTTGGTCAAATTTTGATGGATAACGCTCCTGTGAAGCACCTTGCTACGTTATAGGTGTTGATAAATGCAAGTTGTTATAAAACAAAGACAAATTTGAGTTGGAGGGTATGGAAGCTGGATCAGCTGAATTTAATGGAATGGCGGAGCAGGCTCGAGGGGCTGATTGGCCTCCTCCTGCTCCTAATGTCCCTCGAGGTGAGAGAGGAATGCAATTATTATTTGGTCCATGAACAATCACTTTGAAGGGTGGAGTTTACAGATTTCTCCCACACTGGCCCCTCATTAATTAAGAATTCAAGTCAAATTGCAATTTAGATCTTGAACCGAACTTTGGAACTCTTTGGAAATCTTGTCATGTCATGCATTGTCTCCCAGGTGCTTTTTCCAATTTCAAAAGAGAATCACGGAAGTACACACTGGGTTGCTTTTCTATTACAGTTCGTTTTGACTGTTTGGCAAGATTGTATCTTGTTCGTGAAAACAAATCAAACTGTGCACACTTATATAAAATAGAAAAAAAAGTGATATTGAACTCTGTGTAAAATCGTCAGAATTTATGGTAACTCATTCTGAGATCTAATCGGAACCAGGTGTCTTGGCAGATTGACGCAAGTCTTGTGGGACACATATTCCAGCACAGCATGTCTCATTGTACACAAACACCTGAGTGTACTCCCTAAACCACACTCGGGCCAGCAGACAGACCCCATCAGGATTACTTTCGTGATGAAGGGTATTCTTCATCACTTCCACAAATTGAAGAATATTCTTCAGAAACCTTAAGCGAAGGGCCAAAGAGTGGGATAAAAAAAACCCAGGTTAAATCATGAAGTTGTGATTCTGTAACACCAACCTTGGGTTTTGTAAATTTTTATGTTGTAAGGAAAAGGAAAGACTATTTACCAAGAACTACAACAATATGCTTTTTATAACAGAGTCTGTGAGGTTCAGTCCTAAAGCATTCTAGGACAGGACATCTGAAGAAAGATCTTGCAGTTGTAACACATTGTCACTTCCTTGGGGCATCCAAGAGTGCTTTACAATCAATGGATTCTTTTTGAGCTGCAGTCACAGATATGCGAGCAACATGGCAGCCAAATTGTGCACAGCAGGATCCCACAACCAGCAAATGAGACGAATGTCCAGATAATGTGTTTTGGTGTTGGTTGAGGGGTATATGTTGGCCCAGGACACCGGCAATGCTGCACTCCCTCAGCACAGTCCTGGAATGTCGGCCTGGATTGGTTGAGGGGTAAATGTTGGCCCAAGACACCGACAATGCTGCACTCCCTCAGCACAGTCCTGGAATGTCGGCCTGGATTGTGTGAGGGGTAAATGTTGGCCCAGGACACCGGCAATGCTGCACTCCCTCAGCACAGTCCTGGAATGTCAGCCTGGATTGGTTGAGGGGTAAATGTTGGCCCAGGACACCGGCAATGCAGCACTCCCTCAGCACAGTCCTGGAATGTCAGCCTGGATTGTGTGACCAAGTCCTGGATGTCTGATTCAGGTCGTCATACTGCGATCCACAGGCAACCTCATCAAATTGACTGTTAGGATAGTGTAAAAAAAAATTCTCATTTAATGAAAATGATCATCAGGGAAATCACAGAGATGTGCAAGAACTATAGAGTGGTGATAGTGGGAGATTTTGATTACCCAAATATCGATTTGGATAATGCTAGGGTAAAGGGAAAGGAGGGGGAGGGATTTCTGAAATGTGTTCAGGAAAATTTCCTTGACCAGTATGTTCTTGGTCCAACTAGGAAGGAGGCATTGCCGGGGAATGAGGTGGGCCAGGTCGATCAAGTGTCTATGGGAGAACACTTGTGTAGTGTATGTACCCGTCTATCTTTAAGAGAACTATTGTATGTAACCGTTCACCTTTAAGAGAACTATTTTAGGTGTGGCACTACTTTGTTTGGCTTCTGTATACGGTAATACCGACGGTGACCACACCAGTATATAAGTGTTGTGCCAGGAGTTATTGGGCAGATTCGCCCCGACCTTCGAATAGTAAAGTCCTGTTTTAAGTTACTCTTGGAGTCTGTGTATTAATTAACTAAACAACCCACAGACTTTACAGTGGCGACGAGTCCGATCGTACCCTGCAGCAACAATAATTCCGAAGCAGTTAACGAGCGTCGAGAAGAGGCAACCGCCCTCGTCATTCTGCTGGGAGAAAACTCGAGTCTGCAGAGCTGGAAAGGAGGAAGAATTCAGAGACAAAGACTTCCATCAGCAACAGGCACTGACTGTCCCTTCTGCCATGGTGAGGAGTGAGCCGATCAGCACGAGAAGCAAGGCGGCCACGGTGACTGTGAGTAAGGGAAAAGTAAAAAGAATAACCGGAGGATAAGGGCGGTGCACTCGACCACGGTCGAGGGGGAAAGGAGCCGGACAGAAGTCGGGCCCAGAGGCGCTGAGACTGGGGCAGCATGGAGCAAGGAAGCCGCGGTACAGACAGGCTAGGGACGCAACGGCGTCGTGAGACAGCTAGACCGCGACCGGCGAAAAAGGCCGGGCAGCGACCGAAGCCACGAAGCGCTGCGACCGGGAGCGTAGGCGCAGGAAGATATAAAAACTCAGCCGCAGCCGGGGAGGGAAGCACCAGACTGTGAGACGGCTGGGAGAGGCGTTTGGGAGCCGAGCGAGCGGGAGAGGCAGAGCCGACCAAGGGAGACTGCGCGAGAGCCAGTCCAGCGGCTGAAACTGTTCTCCGTCAACGGGGTGTACCCAGCACCGGTAGAGTCGAGCGAGCGGGAGAGGCAGAGCCGACCAAGGGAGACTGCGCGAGAGCCAGTCCAGCGGCTGAAACTGTTCTCCGTCAACGGGGTGTACCCAGCGCCAGTAGAACCGAGAGAGCGGGAGAGAGACCGAGCCTGAGCAAGGGGAACTGAGCGAGAGCCAGCCCAGCGGCTGAACCTGTTCGCCGTCAACGGGGTGTACCCAGCGCCGGTTGTCTTGCCGAGAAAAGGGAAAGCACTGAAGCCGACGCGCAGGCTGTGAATCTGAAAGCCAGCGGCCGTCGCCTGTGGGGGAAAGTGTACCCCTCCTGCTAGGGAAGAAACGCGGGAAGCCGCCATTAGGCGGGGAAGAAGACAGAAGCGGGAAACCGCCATTGAAGTGGGCGGGGAGAGAAGATAAGCGCGGGAAACCGCCATTTTCGCGGGAAAACCGCCATCTTAGAAAAAAAAATAAGTTAAAGAAATAATTCGGGGTGTTATCAGAAAGAGAGGAAGATGCCTAAGCGTGGTAACATCAATGATTGTAATGCCGAGGTAGAAGACTGGGCCACGTACGTGGAACGCATCGCGATCTATTGTGAGGCCAATAAAATAGAAGAAGATGACAAAGCTATAACCTTGCTAAACTCGATGGGCGCGAAGACATACGGGCTCTTGAAGCATCTACTATCACCAGCTAAACCGGCGGATCAGACTTTCGATGATATTGTGGCTGTTCTGAAGGATCACTTGAACCCCACACCGTTGATGTTGGCGGAACGATTCAAATTCTATGCGAGAACGCAACGGAAAGACGAAAGCAACGCAGAATACTTGGTCGAACTGCGTAGACTAGCGAAATACTGCCAGTTTGGAGGGAATCTGACAGAGGCATTGCGAGACAAGTTCGTGTGCGGGTTGGCAAAGGAAGGAACGCAAAAGCGACTACTCGAAGAGAACGACCTTACACTTGACAGGGCTGTCCTTATTGCAGCATCGCACGAAGCCGCAGCGAAGGGAACTGCGGAAATGCAGCTAAAGACAGCAGCACTAAGTGTGGATCAAATTACCTCGACAACAACAAAATGCTATCGTTGTGGGAAGACAACACACGACCAGAACCAATGCTGGTTTAAGAACCAGGAATGTAGGAAATGTGGCAAACTGGGTCACATAGCTAAGGTATGCCGGTCAGGGAAGAAGACCAACAACCAAAGGACCAACAACCAAAGGAAGCCATCACAGGAAAAGTACAACAAGGTACACAAGGTGGCTGAGAAGAGTTCAGACGAACAGAATTCAGACTCAGACCCAAACGGCCAGGAGCTGGGTAGTCTGAGAATTCACAATGTGAGTAAGGAAGCTGACCTACAAACTATCGGGGTCATGCTAAAAATAGCTGGAATCCAAGTGAAAATGGAGTTGGACACTGGATCAGCTCTATCAGTCATAAATCGAAGGGATTACCACCGGCTAGTCTCACATATACCCTTAAGAGATACCAAGTTCGTATTGCAGACATACACGGGGCATAAAGTATACCCCATGGGAAAGATAAGAGTCAAAGTGAGAGATAGGGGTAAAGAACACCCAAGAATGAACTTATACGTACTACATGAGGGAGGACCACCACTTCTAGGACGGGAGTGGATCAAGAAAATAGACATGGAATGGCACTATCTAAAAGCCATAACGAGTGAGGACTCGGTGCAGACAATCAGCTCAGATTCTGAAACGGATGACGATAAGACCAACCCAAATATGAAAGACAAGGCTGAAATGGACTTGCCGACAAAGGTTGGAAAAACGGAGGCATGCATAAAGGCTTATGCTCCAGAGAAGAACAAAGTTTCAGAACAGAACTCCACCGAACAACGACAACCTAGTTTGACAGAAAATTCTGAGCCTGTTCAAGTTACGGACATATCCATGACGGAAGAACACCGAGCTCGGACTCAAACTTATTTCAAATTACGACAACAATTAGAACAATTGAGTTACCGTCTCGTACAAGAGATGAAAACAATGAAAAAGTTCTATGACACCGAATGGGAGAATCTGGAAAGACAACAGAAGCAGCTAGCTCAAGCAGAGAGCGACCATAGAGCCATCGTGACCAATTACCGATCACATCTCCCTTATGCTGTTCAGGAGTTAGAATATTTGCAGGAAGAAGCAATTGAAGAGGAATCTTCAGGAAGCCAGGATTTTATTCCAGTTCTTCTCTACGACTCCTTACAAGCAGAGTGTGAGAAGTTGAAAGAACAGTATGAACAGGCCCAGGCTACAATTCTGGAAGGGGTTAACTCGGCAACCTCCGAAAAGCTAGTTTCAGTGGAAGCATATGAGCAACTGAAGGTTGAACATGAGCAAGAAGTCCAAAGGCTGCAGGAAATTCTTGATGAGCTCAAGGCCAAGACAGACTCATCGGTAGAAGTTCCATCCATAGATGAGAAATTAGAGGTGAAAGACATGGCAGAACATGAAAGACAAGATGTACAAGAACTCATAAAAATATTAAAGGAAACCCAAGACAAATATGGGGCGGCAATGACCGAGATTCAACAACTTGAAGAACAGATTCAACTGGGAATCCGTTCAGTGGAAGAAAAGGGAACTGTAAGAAACACAGAGACTGTAAGAATGGCCTCTGAACATGAGCTAGAGAGCATCAAGGCGCAACTTCTCCGAGCGCTGGAAGCCAAAGTACAAGAGGAAAAGAAGGTGAAAGCATTGGAGGAAAAGGTGGATGAAATGGAGAAGACTCTGACCCACAGTGTTCCCGTGGAAGAGTTAACGGTCAGCCAACTCCTTCATATGCTGAAGGACAAGACTCTACAATGGGAACAATCTGAACACGAGCTTCAATCTTCAAAGGGAAGGAGTTCGGAGCTCTCAAAAGTTATGGAAATAGCTGAGGTTGCAACACAGATTTTACAGGGATGCCAAAAGTACGCTGAATCACGTCAATGTGAACAGCAGAATGTTGAAACAGCTGCTCCAGTAGAAGGATTGAATAGCCTGATCAATCAATCCCCGAGGGAAGGGGAAGTGTTGAAATCACAAACGAGGTCATTAGTGAAGGATTTGCAGGAAACCCAGGAAGAGCGGGATGAATATGAACGCATGAAGAAGTCTCTTCAGGAAAGATGTCTAGGGAGGGAACAACAGTCGGCTAACGTCCAGTTGGGTACGGAAGAAGTAGCAGGCCCTCTCGCTAGACTAGCTCAGGACGACACCGAATATTACCATGACCTGTTGAGTGACACGGAATATTACGATGACTTGGTCTGCCCAGCTTGTGATGAAAACTCCCAAAGTGCAGAAATCAGGATGAAGCACTTAAAGTCTAAGGAACATAGGGAGATGGTGGCGCTACAGCTGGCAGCGGATAAGGGAGCCCCGAGAGTCTCCAAGAAGCAGAAAAGAAAAAGACGAAGCAGAAGACGATAACCATCTAAATCATTATCACTTCTATCAGATCATGCACGTGGGCCCCACGAAGGGGGCCAAATCAGTTGGAAAGTAGGAAAAATTACCAAGGCAGTCCAGCTGTTTGTAAAAGTCAGCACTGCTGGTTCAGCAGGACGGAAGTTCAAGCTGTTAAGCCAAGGGAAAGACTATTGGATGAGTCACGCTAGAAATGTGAACCGGCTACACCACAGAGATGTTGTTCGGACCGAGTCAAGACCAGAGACTGAATCTGTGAACTGTTCCCGCAGAGACTGAATCTGTGAACTGTTTCCCGCAGAGACTATATCTGTGAATTGTTTTACATGAAGTTGATTATATGTTATGTTTAATGGGGAATAAGTATGTTGTAAGCTAAAAAGGGAGGATTGTAGTGTATGTACCCGTCTACCTTTAAGAGAACTATTGTATGTAACCGTTCACCTTTAAGAGAACTATTTTAGGTGTGGCACTACTTTGTTTGGCTTCTGTATACGGTAATACTGACGGTGACCACACCAGTATATAAGTGTTGTGCCAGGAGTTATTGGGCAGATTCGCCCCGACCTTCGAATAGTAAAGTCCTGTTTTAAGTTACTCTTGGAGTCTGTGTATTAATTAACTAAACAACCCATAGACTTTACAACTTGGGTACGAGTGATCATCATATCATAAGATTTAGATTAGCAATGGAGAGGAACAAGGAACAATCTAGAGTGGGACTTCGAAACTGGAATAGGGCTAACTTCAATGGGATGCAAAAGGATCTAGCCAGGGTAAAATGGAACCAAAGACTGACAGGAATAACTGTAACGGAACAATGGGTGATCTTTAAGGAGGAGATGTTCCAAGTACAGGCTAGGTACATTCCAACAAGAGGGAAGGGTAAGGGAACCAAAGCAAGGGCTCCTTGGATGATGAGGGAGACAGAGAAGATGATGAAACAAAAAAGAGGGTGTATGATGCATGTCAGATTAATTCTTCAAGGGAGAAACAGACCAAATACAAGAAGTTGAGAGGGGAAGTGAAGAAGAAAATAAGATTGGCAAAGAGAGAATATGAGAGTAGAATGGCGGTTAACGTAAAAGGGAACCCAAAAATCTTCTACCGGCATGTAAACAGTAAACAGGCAGTAAGAGGCAGGGTGGGACCTATTAGAGACAAAGAAGGTGATATATGCTTAGAGGCGCAGGGCAAGGTTAGAATACTCAATGAGTACTTTGTATCGGTGTTTACTAAGGAGGTGGATGCTGACAAACTATCGGTAGAAGCTGAAAAGGTAGAAGTAATGGAAGGGGTGAAAATTGATAGACAGGATGCACTAGCAAGGCTGGGTATGCTTAGAGTGGATAAGTCGCCTGGTCCAGATGGCTTGCATCCCAGGTTGCTAAGGGAATTGGGGGAGGAGATAACAGGAGGGCTTGACATAATTTTCCAATCTATGACGATGTGACTTGAAAGACACGAGAGTGACCTTACACTGTGCTTGGAACTGGCTTCAGAGGAAGGTGAGGCTGAGGGAGAGAAGGAGGGCCACAGTTTTGAGGTTCTAAGGAAGAATGAGTTAGAGTGGGAGACAGTGATGAGTTTTGATATGAAGGTGCAGGGTGGAGAAAGGACACACAGGCTGGTGTACTGAAGCTTAGAAAGGGACTACAGGAAAGTTCAGAGAATTAATGATCTGGGAGAGAGAGAGAAGAGGGATTGCGATGTGAGAGAGGTGAGAATGGGATTGGTGATTGCACAATGAGATTTTGATTATCTGCTGTTTGGAAGATCCTCTCCAAATATGGGAGCAGGATCCCCGTATTGGGTTTTATAGAGAGTTAAGAGTTAAGTAAAACGGTTTAAACAGTAACAAAGAATTGGAGCGACTGGACATAAGCACAGAGGCATAAATCTAGTAAATCTTATCATCTATTGGACAATTTCTTTCTGAATAAGTTAGAATTTTAGACTGTCTGATAGTGCCAATGGAAACCTGTAGTTAATCTACAAATCCAACTGGATTATTAATAAAGACTATCAGGATTGTCAAAATCCTACCGGGGCAACAGGCCAAGTGAGATGAGGATTTATTTCTTGTGCGACTTTTGACATTTATCGCAGAGAGGAGACATTCAGTCAGGACGAGAATCAAACTCAGTTCTGTGAGATGAAAGAACAGTAGCTTAGAAATTACTCTTGGTGTGACATTTCCCTGCTATTTTAGGGCAAGTGTTAGCCCATTTGATATAAAATATGTTAAAATGTCATCTAAGCTCATTAAAAGCATTCAATCACTAACATATCAATAGAAAGACAATAAGAATTAGGAGCAGGAGTCGGCCATTTGGCCCCTCGAACCTGCTCCGCCATTCAATAAGATCATGGCTGATCTTCGACCTCAACTCCACTTTCCCGCCCGATCTCCATATCCCTTAGAGTCGAAAAATCTATCTATCTCAGCCTTGAATATACCCAATGACTGAGCCTCTACAGCCCTCTGGGGCAGAGAATTACAAAGATTCACCACCCTCTGAGTGAAGAAATTCCTCCTCATCTCAGTCTTAAATGTCCGACCCCTTATCCTGAGACTGTGACCCCGAGTTCTAGACTCTCCAGCCAGGGGGAAACAACCTCTCAGCATCGACCCTGTCAATCCCCTTCAGAATCTTGTGTTTCAATGAGATCACCTCTCATTCTTCTAAACTCCAGAGAGTATCGGCCCAATCTACTCAATCTCACAGAAATCACAGAAATCACAGAAACCCCACAGTGCAGATAGAGGCCATTTCGGCCCATCGAGCCTGCACCGACACATATCCCACCCGATCCCCGTAACCCCACGTATTTAATCCCCTTAACGCTAAGGGTCAATTTATCATAGCCAATCAACCTAACCCGCACATCTTTGGACTGTGGGAGGAAACCGGAGCACCCGGAGGAAACCCACGCAAACACGGGGAGAATGTGCAAACTCCACACAGACAGTCGCCCGAGGCCGGATTCGAACCCGGGTCCCTGGCGCTGTGAGGCAACAGTGCTAACCACTATGCCACCGTGCTGCCTCTCCTCATAGGACAGCCCTCTCATCCCAGGAATCAATCTTTATGGTATGGGCCCCACTTTGCTAATCATAACACTGAGGATATGAGGGTAAAACAACAAGTGGGAAAAATTCGGTTGCTTTGCACCTTCCATTAGCCCCCTAAGAGGGCGCTAATGGGGCACAAAGCAACTAGTGCCCAGGAGCGGCGATGTCTGCGCTGCTCGTGAAATTGACCAGACATTTTGCGGTGGCGCTAAACACTACCACCACGATCTTCTGCACCCACACATCGTGATGTCAGTCGAGCGTGCTACGCCCTGGTAGCGCCCCGGACCGGATATTGAGTGGCGCCCCCCTGCCTTACCGCCTGCCGCTAGCAACGACAGGTTGAGGGAAGCGTTTTGCAGTCGGGAAGCGACTGGGGGAACGCTATTTGTTGGCGACATTTTTGCACCATGCATTCTGAGAGAGAGAGAGAGACCTCTGGAGAGATTCAACGCTGTGTGAAGGAGTTTTGGGTACTGAGCAGGACTTTGCAGGTTCATTTTGATTTGACCTTCCTTGCATCGATTTAGATGAGACCGTGGGGGCTGCACTCTGAGCTCTTTCCCTGGGCCTCTCCATTGTTCTTTCCAGCAGATTTGATGTACGGGTCTCTCCAGGCCGAGATTCAAGGCTGCAATGAGCAGGATGTGGATGGAGAGCAAGATCGACCCTCCCCTTTAAGAACTGGCCGGTGCCAGTGTGTCTGTGTTCCATTGCTGACTGACATCACATGAGCTTCGCCAGCGCTCTGAGGTAGCACCTCGCTCCTCAGTGTTAGCGCACTAAGAGAGGTGTGAAGCATCTGATTTAGCGCTCCAATCACCTCCAGGGGCGATAGAAGCCAAGTTTGCAGTCAGAGGCGATAATTAGTGCCAGGCGCTAAACTTTGCGCACGGCCGATAATTGCGCCCTAAACAGGGCGATACCGAATTTCTTCCCCCAGGGCTTCACACAGTCCAAACTATCCCATCATTCTAATGTGTGCTTGACGTAAGGGTTAAATTATGAGGACAGGTTGCAGAGACTCGGTTTCTATTCCCTCCAGTTTAGGAGATTAATCGATGTGTTTAAAAAGTTAAAGGGATTCGATGATCAAAAGTGCTGATAGGGTAGAAAGAAAAAAACACCTTCCTCTGATGGAAAGCACTTCTTCACACAAAGGGTGGTGGAAATCTGTAACTCTCTCCCCAAACAGCTGTTGAGGCTGGGGGGGTCAATTGAAAATTCCAAAACTGAGATTGATTTTTTTGTTGTGTAAGGGTATCAAGGGTTACAGAACCAGGGCGGGTAAATGGAGTTAGGTTGCAGATCAGCCAAGATCTAATTGAATGGCGGAACAGGCTCGAGGGGCTGAATGGCCTCCTCCTGTTCTTATGCTGCAACACAGCTGCCTTTAGTAATGTGTTTTGCCCCCTGCACCCCATTCCAAATTTCGCCCCTTCTCTCCTGAGGATGCTAACTCCCGCTGAGGTATATTTCCCCAGGCACCAAGCATCCTCCGCTTACTGACCCCATCGGACATTTCTGTTGCATGCATCAAAACAACGAGCATCAGTGGGCTATTCGCCTGTGGGTGACATCACAGTGGAGCCGGAGCCTTTCCTCATCCGATGTCCACACTGATAGAAGTCGCTTGATAGCGGTCAGAAGGAGGAAGCACGGCTGTGTTAGCAGTGAATTGATAAAACTGGTACTTGTATCAAGTGGGGTGAAGTGTAAACGCTGGCATGGCCTGTTTCTGTGCCGTATATCCTATTTAATTCTAGGTAGAACCGTTCCGACCCGCTTTGTTTAAGGTCTTTAATGACCTTAGTGATGAAGTGGGCCCCATCCCCTGTGTCGAGTCTGAATTGAAACCCCAGGTCCCAGCAGTCAGGGCAGAGTCAGCCAGCCCAGTAATCCACACACTCCCCGGCCAGTGACTCCGTGAAAATGGATCCACCTACTGAGTAACTACTTCCTGGCAAAGGAACCAAGCTTCCATTGGCTCCCTGACAATGTCCCAACCCTCCACAAAACTGATTGCATTCACGGAAAAACCCAATAACCACAAGCACAGTAGGTAAGTTTACATCGAATCTACAGCACAAAAACAGGCCATTCGGCCCAACTGGTCCGTGCCGGTGTTTATGCTCCACACCAGCCTCCTCCCACCCCTCTTCATCTCGCCCCATCAGCCGTGGCTAAGTGGGCAGCGCTCTCGCCTCTGAGTCAGAAGGATTGTGGCTTCCAGTCCTTCTCCAGAGACTTGAGCACAAAAAGCTAGGCTGACACTCCCAGAGCAGTGCTGAGGGAGCGCTGCACTGTCGGAGGTGCCGTCTTTCGGATGAGACGCTAAACCGAGGCCCTGTCTGTCCTCTCGGGTGGACGCAAGAGATCCCATGGCACTATTTTGAAGAGGAGCAGCGAGTTCTCCCCGGTGTCCTGGGGCCAATATTTACCCCTCAACCAACATCACTGACACAGATTATCCGGTCATTATCACATTGCTGTTTGTGGGAGCTTGCTGTGCGCAAATTGGCTGCTGCGTTTCCTACATTACAACAGTGACTACACTTCAAAAGTACTTCATTGGCTGTAAAGAGCTTTGGGACGTCCTGAGTTTGTGAAAGGCGCTGGAGAAATGCGAGTATTTCTTTCTTTTCTATCAGCATATCCAATTCTGGGCACCGCACTTTAGGAAGGATGTGAAGACCTTCGAGAAGGGGCAGGAAATATTGACGAGAATGATTCCAGGGATGAGGGACTTCAGTTACATGGATAGACTGGAGAGGCTGGGGTTGTTCTCCTTGGAGCAGAGAAGGTTAGGTGGAGATTTGATCGAGGTGTTCAAAATCATGAGGGGTCTGGACAGAGTAGATAGAGAGAAACTGTTCCCATTGGCGGAAGGGTCAAGAACCAGAGGACACAGATTTAAGGTGATTGGCAGAAGAGCCAAAGGAGACATGAGGAAAAACTTTTTTACGCAGCGAGTGGTGAGGATCTGGAATGAAAGGGTGGTGGAGGCAGACTCAATGACGGCTTTCAAAAGGGAGTTGGATAAGTACCTGAAGGAAAAAAATTTGCAGGGCTCCGGGGAAAGGGCGGGGGAGTGGGACTAACTGAGGTGCTCTTGCAGAGAGCCGGCACGGGCTCAACGAGCCGAATGGCCTCCTTCTGTGCTGTAACCATTCTATGATTCTAAGATCATTCTATTCCTTTCTCATATGTTTATCCAGCCTCCATTAAATGCATCGATACTATTCGCCTCAACCACTCCCTGTGGTAGCGAGTTCCACATTCTCACCACTCTCTGGGTAAAGAAGTTTCTCCTGAATTCCCGATTGGATTTATTAGTGACTATTTTATATTGATGGCCCCTAATTTTGGACTCCCCACAAGTGGAAACATTTCCTCTACGTCTACCCTATCAAACCCTTTCATAATTTTAAAGACCTCTATCAGGTCACCCCTCAGTCTTCTCTTTTCTAGAGAAAAGAGCCCCCGCCTGTTCAATCTTTCCGGATAGTTATACCCTCTCAGTTCTGGTACCATCCTTGTAAATCATTTTTGCACCTTCTCCAGTGCCTCTATATCCTTATTATAATATGGAGACCAGATTGTGCACAGCGCTCCAAGTGTGGTCTAACCAGTTCGCCTGAAAGTGTCTATAACTCTTTTTATTAACACTCTGGGTGGAGACTGGCTGGTGGAATGGGTCAAAAACAACCCCAGAATTGATGAGATGACAGTTCTTGCTCTCTGTAGCCTGATATGAGTTTGGGTGGCCTGGAATTCTGCAACTAATCCTGGTCAGACTGGAGTCCATCATGGAGCAAGGTAAAGATGAGGAATAGGAGGGGGCCACGGATGGAATCTTACAGCACACCCAGAGGTGAGACGGTGCAGGTCACAGGAGGAGAAGCCATTGCGGGTGATCGGTAGATGTGGAATTAATATTGAGCGACCCTGTGGAGGTGAAGCATAAAAGGGGATGGTGTGATTGACCCTGTCAAAGTCAAAGAGGATGAGACGGTCTGAGCCACAGTAAACTTCAGCGAACTTGCTGTGAGATCAGCCAGGTCAGGGTTACTTCTCCTGATACTTTAGAAACTCTTTTTGCACAGCAGCATGGGGGGAAGATTGGGTCGTGCCCCCTTTGGGGCGATAACTTGGCCAGGAAGATATTTTTAGTGCCACGAAAAAATTAGCGCCCCAGCACCTGAAATTCAATGTTAGCGCCCCAAGCAGGAGGCGGGGTGCTACTGGGAGCGCTCCCCCTCCCTCTTGGGGCGCTAACATTGAATATCGCGGCGCTAGGTGCAGCAGCGCCACCCACGTCGGCACATAGCGCCGCGGAACTGCAGGCCGCCCTCCCGTGATTAAAGGGGAGGGGCCTAGCGCCCCGTGCACTGGGGCCCTGCTGGACCACCGGGGAGCGGGGTGCCGGTAAAAGAGCCCGGCACTCAAGAGGAGCGCCGGGCTGATGGATCACGGCCGGCACCCCGTGGGAGGAGGCCGGGGGCGGGGGGGGGGGCGGCAGGTGCTGGCAGGCAGCCCCAAAAAAAAGGCTGCCCGGCCCCTGCCCTTTAATTATCGCCACCCCGGCCGCAAATCCCCCCCCCCGACCCCGTTGGACACAGCGTCCAGCGATGCGTCAGGGGGCGCGAGTGGGGCGCAGTGCATGGCAATGACATCATCGCCGGAGGTGCAGCGCCGCAGGGTGCTACCGGCTACCGCCGCCGCTAACCTCCCGCTGAATTTCACAGGAGGCGTTAGTGGCGCTGCGCCCGGGCGCTAGTTGCTTTGCGCACCCTCGGGGCACTAACGGGAGGAGCAAAGCAACCAAATTTTCCCCCCTGGCTAAAACAAAGCTCACTGCGACTGGGACCATTGATTAGGCCACAGTTCGAGCACTGGGTGTAGTTTCGGGCCACATTATAGGAAGGACATTAAAGACACGGCGAGCAGCCAGCGTAGATTCACCAGGGATTGGAAACTATAGTCAGGAGGGGAGACTTTTTCGGGGCGCTAAAAGTAGAATATAAGAGGAGAGAATATAAGATAAGTCAGGAAGCAATGGTTGGGTGATGTTAAGCTTTGGTTTTATAGATTGTGAGAGGAATGGAAGAATGAGGAGTTGCAGAGGACTAGGTTAGAGTGGGAGACAGTGTGAACGCAGTGAGGATCCAGGGCGGTGGAAGAGTGTGTGAGGTGGAGGACTTGGAGCTGAGGAGGAAAGAGGAAGGAGGGTTCGGAGGAACAGCCCGATTAGTTCTACAATTCGCGCCTCCAATACACAGCTTCGCATGATGGAAGTGCTTGTCGGGAATGATGGAAACCCTGTGCCGGCCATGAATTGGGAATGCTGACCTCTATGGCCACATTCTCACTATCCATTCCCACCACACAAACCACTGCAGCGGGAACGATAAATCATAAAACTTATCAGCAGTGCTTTCAATAACGTAAAGGCAAGAAAGGTTGTAATGAAGAGAAATTGGAGGCTGTGATTGAGAGAAAGACCACCTATCAGACAAGGTTTTTTGCAACCTAATGTCGCAGCACGGTGTGTATTTAAAAGAATAATGTAAAGCTGATTTGAGTCTGGCTCTCCTATATGCAATATGGATAATTTCTGTCATTGCACACAAACGTTACCTCTCTTGTGCTGCCTTGCACGGGATGAACGGTTTGATAGCTCATTAGCTATGCCCGTCCCTGAGTCTTCGTGCTCAGAGGGTCTTAGGGCACGATTTTCATTGGGCCGTGGAGGTGGGATTGGAGGCGTGTGGGGGTTAAAAATCCCGAAATCGGGGGGCACGAACCCATCCCGCCCCCAACCCGCCTCCATGCCAGTTTCAAAGGAGGCGGGTACCCGACCCGCACTGGGACCCGCCTCCCCGAGGCGGGAAGGGGATTAGTGCCAATTAACTGCCCGTTAACAGGTAGTTAACAGGCAGTTTTTAGCCCAATCCCTATTTTCATTCTTGAAGTGTGGGATTCCCGACGGCTCCAAACCACGCCAAGTTAGCGAGGCGGGCCGTCGGGCTGAAGGGCTTGGAGGGGTCGAGATGTCCGGTGTTCAGGTGAGTGATGGGTGCATGAGTGCAGAGGTAAGTGTGTTTGGTGTGTTTAAAGTGTTAAAGAAGTTTTACTTACCTTTACAGCCTTCCTTCCTTCAGGTCTCGGGAGTCCCTCATCTCACCGGCACAGAAAGCAGAATGGTTGCGATCTGTCAAAAATTGCAGCATTCAGCTTTCTGTTCTGGAGAGATCTCTAAATCACCCTGAGAGGAAGGAATTAACTTAGAGTACAGATTGTCAGTGTTTGACAGCTTCAAACAGCTGTGAAACGCTGATATTTCATCTGTCAAAAGGTCTTGACAGATGAAATGTCAATCTGTGACATCACCTGTTGCCGGGTGGCCCTTAATTGGCCTGCTGAGCCTGCTGGGCGGGCTCAACAAGGTCAATCAAGTGAAAATCGCGTGGGTTGGCTAGAACTCGATGGAGGCGGGACTACAACCCTGAAAGTTGTAGTCCCGCCTCCTACCCGCCTCCTTAATGCAAATTCAGCCCTTAGTGTTCAGCGACATTCACAACTCCTCAGATACGGAAGTAAACCATGCCCACATGCAGCAAGACCTGGACGACATTCAGGCTTGGGCTGATAAGTGGCAGGTAACATTCGTGCCACACAAGTGCCAGGCAATGACTATCTCCAACAAGTGAGCGTCTAACCACCGCCCCTTGACATTCAACAGCATTACCATCGCTGAATCTCCCATCAGCAACATCCTGGGGGTCACCATTGACCAGAAACTTAACTGGACCAGCCACATAAATACTGTGACAACAAGAGCAGGTCAGAGGCTGGGTATTCTGTGGCGAGTGTCTCACCTTCTGACTGCCCAAAGCCTTTCCACCATCTACAAGGCACAAGTCAGGAGTGTGACCCACTTGCCTGGATGAGTGCAGCTCCAACAACACTCAAGCGGCTCGACACCATCCAGGACAAAGCAGCCCGCTTGATTGGCACCCCATCCACCACCTTAAACATTCACTCCCTCCACCACCGGTGCACCGTGGCTGCAGTGTGCACCATCTACAAGATGCACTGCAGCAACTCGCCAAGGCTTCTTCGGCAGCACCTCCCAAACCCACGACCTCTACCACCTAGAAGGACAAGGGCAGCAGGCGCATGGGAACACCACCACCTCCAAGTTCCCCTCCAAGTCACACACCATCCTGACTTGGAAATATATCAGCCGTTCCTTCATCGTCGCTGGGTCAAAATCCTGGAACTCCCTCCCTAACAGCACTGTGGGAGCACCTTCACCACACGGACTGCAGCGGTTCAAGAAGACGGCTCACCACCACCTTCTCAAGGGCAACTGGGGATGGGCAATAAATCGCCAGTGACGCCAACGTCCCATGAATGAAAAAAAAAGTTAACACACAATGCTGTCAAACAATAGTTAGATTGAAAGATAAATCTTTCACAATATTTTTAATAGAAATTAACAATAAGGGGGCGATTTTCTGACATCGGAAGAGGCGGGTTTGGAGGCGGGAAAGGTGGGAAAATCAGATTCAAAGAGGTCGGGTTCGGAACCCGCCTCCAAACAGCCTCCGTGGGATTTTGCCGGTGCCAGCTTTGGAGGTCGGGACACGCTCCCGCCTCCAGCTGGCCATTGCGCTAGTTAACATCCTTAAATGCTCGTTAAGGGCCTCTCTAAGTCTATTTTGAGAGGCCCTCGTGATTTTTCCAGCTTTTCGGTGTGATCCACGCACCTCCTAAACCACGCCAGGTAAACCTGGCGGGTTGACTCGTGGGTGGCCTCCTCACTGCTGCAGGTCTAACAAGATGTTGTTTATTGCAGCAAGGATTACTTGCAGGTGCCAAACCTTGGCTTTGAAAGGTCGCTGAGCACTTTTAGAAGACCTTCCGAAGTCGGAGGTGCTGCAGCTTGACTCCATCAACTGTGGGACCTCCTTGGAAGACCCTCTCCCCGCTTGCAATGAGCGCTTCTCCAAAGGAGGCATCTACAAGCAGCATGGGAACCATTCGTTTTCTTTCTGCATGGACCTCAGATGAGGATGAGGAGGAGGAGGAGGAGGATCTGGAGGAGGAGGAGGAGCAGGAGGTGGAGGTCAGAGCCCGGGATGCAAGAGATGAACTTATCCTGGCCAGATTTGCGTAGGTTGCCCAAGTTGGCACATGTCCTTTGCTCCATCCTAGGACATCATTGACAATGGACATGACTCTCTGGCCTCCTTTCACTCAGGCCACCAACCTGACAACGCAAGTGTGGCAGAGCCCGCAATGTGGAGCTGCCTAAGGCGAAAGAACAGATGGCATAACGCCAACATTTTGGCTTCAAATCATTTTAATGCTTTCCAACAGGGATGGCATTTCATCAATACACAGAAACAGTCTCCCAATCTGCACACAGATCTGGAGCTTATATCCCTTGCCAGCTGTACCCACACAGCCTTGGTTTCTTTGGCAGGCCTCTTCCTCCGAGATGAGTGGAAGAGCACCTCCATGCTCGCTGTCACCCCCGCAAACAACATTTGCAGCGCCTCATCCGAGAGCCTTGGGGAGGCCCTTGCCTTGGAATTGGACATAGTGGTTTCTCAAAAGATGTTGGAGGTGGTGCAGGAGACGCAGAAATCCTGTGGAATGAGCCAAGGGAGCAAGAAGCCATAAAATCAGACTGGAAAAGTGCTGTCAACAGAGGCGAGTTTCAGTCCCAAAACACTCATTGAGCGAGGGCATCCCACACCTGTGAAACCAAGTGGCCAATCAGGGGAAAATCGCACATTTTTGAAACCTATCAGTGGAGGGAGCAAGAAACCCACCCAAACTGAAACCAGCCTCGATCTCGCCTCAAGTGGGACAATCACCCCCTAAGTCTCTCTGGATGGATCTATTGCCACTACCAGATATCCCGGTGGCTCAGTGTGTAAATCAAATCAACTTTTATTGTCATTGTTAGTGCACAAGTGCAGTACAACGAAATGTAGGCTTGCGGCTCCCGAGAGTGTACATTTAGATTAAGACATTTAAACATTCAACATACATTTGGCTTCTAATACATTAACATAAGCATAACCATAATAAAGTGCATTGGCAGATGTGCAGACTTTAGAGTTTATTTGTGGAGTTCAGTAGGATGACAGCCCTGGGAAAGAAGCTGTTCCTAAATCTGGTCGTTCGGGTGCGAATGCATCTGTAGCGTCTCCCAGATGGCAGGAGGGCGAACAGACTGTGGCTGGGGTGGGTAGGGTCTTTGATGATGGACCGTGACCTCCGTAAACAGCGTTTCTGGTATATGTGCTCTATGGTCGGTAGTCGGGTGCCGGTAATGCGTTGGGCAGTTTTGACTACCCGCTGCAGGGTTTTCCGGTCATAGTAGCTACAGCTGCCATACCATACTGTGATACAGTTCATCAGGATGCTCTCTATTGTGCAGCGGTAAAAGTTAGAGAGGATCAGGGGTGACAGGTTACATCCCTTCAGCCTCCTTAGGAAATATAGGCACTGCTGGGCCTTCTTCACCAGAGAGGAGGTATTGAGGGACCAGGAGAGGTCTTCCGTGATGTGGACTCCGAGGAACTTAAAGCTGTCCACCCTTTCCACCACAGCCCCATTGATGTGGATGGGGGCGTGACTTCCGCCTTTAGACTTCCTGAAGTTCACAATGATTTCTTTGGTTTTCTTGATGTTAAGGGCCAGGTTGTTATCGGCGCACCACTTCACGAGATGCTGGACCCCCTCCCTGTAGGCTGACTCATCATTGTTGGTGATCTGGCCTACTACCGTGGTATCATCCGCAAACTTGATGATGGTGTTGGAACCATGAACAGCCACACAGTCGTGGGTGAAGAGGGAGTAGAGGAGGGGGCTCAGCACACATCCTTGTGGGGCCCCCGTGTTCAGGGTCAGGGGGGGGGAGGTGTGGTTACCTAATTTGACAGACTGGGGTCTGTTTGTTAGGAAGTCCAGGGTCCAGTTGCAGAGGGAAGTGTTCAGGCCTAGAGTGTGGAGTTTGGTGGCCAGCTTGTTGGGGACGATAGTGTTGAATGCTGAGCTGTAGTCTATGAACAGCATTCTGATGTAGGTCTCTTTACCATCTAAGTGATTCAGTGCCGAGTGTAGAGCAGTTGTGATTGCATCCTCTGTTGATCTGTTTGCACGATAGGCAAACTGGTGTTGGTCAAGAGAGGCGGGAACACTGGCTTTGATGTGAGACAGGACCAGTCTCTCGAAACACTTCATTATGATGGGTGTGAGTGCGACAGGTCGATAGTCGTTCAGGCATGTCACAGCCGTTTGTTTTGGCACAGGAATAATGGTAGCGGTCTTGAAGCATGTAGGGACTACTGCCTGGGCCAATGACAGATTGAAGATGGCGGTGAAGACATCAGCCAGCTGATCAGCACATTCCTTGAGTACCCGTCCAGGGATGCTATCCGGTCCAGCAGCCTTTCGTGTGTTCACTCCGCGTAGAACACCCCTTACGTCGGAGGTCGACAGAGTGAGCACCTGGTCTTCCGGGGGTGGCAAGGCTTTGGTAGCCGGCTCCCTGTTGTCCCTGTCGAAGCGAGCGTAGAAGTTGTTAAGCTCCTCCGGAAGGGAGGCATCGCTAACCGGGGGGCTGGTGTTTTTGCTCTTGTAGTCAGTGATGGACTGGATGCCTTGCCACATGCGCCGGGGGTCCGAGTTGTTGTGGAAATGATCCTCTATCCGCAGTGTCTGTTTCCTTTTGGCACCTCCCAAAGTGGTACCAAGCCATCAGACCAGGTATCGGGTCCCATTCTTGGTCTGTCCTGAGGCAGATAGTCTCAGCACGGGGGGAGGGAGGGTGTAATGGCTACAATCAGCCTCATTGCCCCATGGTTAGCAAGTGGGGAGAAAAGTCAGCCTGCTTCTTGCTCCTGCTCACTGTCCCGTGACATCTGCTGGGACATGTTTGAATGTCAGATTAGGACAGGATCGGGATCAGGGTTTGCTGTGATGGTCCTCCCCGCGACAAAATAGCCCGTCAACACTCAGAGTCTAGCTTCACAAATGAAGGATAATCACTTGGTTGAAGCACTGGAGAGCGGCCAATGTCTCTGGAACCACACCCAGCCCGGGAAGTGAACTGTTCAAGCGTAACAGCAGCTTTTATTGAGCGATTGTGGTATTCCAACCAATCGGTAGGTGGGTAAGGTGCCAGTCAGTGAAAGGGTGGGAAACATTTCCCCGTGTAATATGAGAAATCTCCAGTGAGGTATAAAAAGCAGAGTTGTGGGACACTTATTGAAGTATTCAGCTGCTTTGAATCTGTCCTGCAACCAAGATTAAAGACTGGCTCAAGTTATCTTTGGATGTAGGTCTGGATTTACGATGATGAAAAACAGCAGGTCCTTGAAACTCAAAGCTTCGCAGTGAGAATGGTGACTAAATGCCTTTACCAACCCATAATATCATTTACAGGGTGCCAACAACATCTTAAAACTGTTCAGCCACTCGAGTTCTCGTCTTACAGTCTCGATTTAAATCGCACCATTGTCTCTTCACCAATTGTTTAATTCCCCAGTACAAGGAGTCTCCATTCTTCAAACGCATCCCTTCACTAGTGTTCTCCCTACATCACCTCACCACTGCCTGCAGCGGAAATTGAAGCAGAAAGCTGACGTCCTGATGAATGACTTACCAGGCTCAGCCCCAGAGCGGCAATTTCATACTCAATCTAATTAAATGCAGCAATCAATTAGACACACGGTGAAATTAGTGCCCTAGTTCTTTGCCGAGCACCTCAGAGTAATGGAACAGTCTCAGTGTCTGGATGCCTACATGTTGGTGTATTCTGAAGCATGGCCTCCCTGGCATGTTGCAAAATGCTCTCTCTCTGGGATGTTTCAAAATGGTCACTCATGCCTGTCTTGGACATTGCCAAACGGCCACTTCTGGTTTCTCAAGAATGTGACAAAATGGTCGCTCATCGGCCGCCTAGGGTTTTCTAAACGGGACACTGGTGTAGAACCTTTATCTGATTCCGCATGAACTTCCACACCTGGTTCAGTACCGTGCCAGTCTTTGTGAATGGGATTCAAAAGCCATTGTGGCGCTTTCCTTTGGACTCCTTCAGGTCTCTGTGGGGTTTTTTAATGTGAAGAAGTCAAGGCTGTGTCCCAAAGGGAGAACATAGGAAATAGGAGCAGGAGTCAGCCATTCGGCCCCTCGAGCCTGCTCCGCCATTCAATAAGATCATGGCTGATCATCGACCTCAACTCCACTTGCCCGCCCAATCCCCATATCCCTCGATTCCCCTAGAGTCCAAAAATCTATCGATCTCAGCCTTGAATATATTCAACAACTGAGCATCCACAGCCCTTTGGAGTAAACTGTCTTATAATATGGTCGGACAAATCATCAATCGATTGTCCAGAGATTCCACCTACCACCACCGCCACCACACCCCACCCCCCCTCCACCCCCGTTATATTTCCTTCCCCAAGCACTCTAGAAGAAATTTCACCTCATCTCAGTCCTAAATGGCTGACCACCTATTCCTAAGACTATGCCCCCTAGTTCTAGACTCTCCAGCCAGGGGGAAACTGTTGTGTATGTACCTTTAAGAGAATAACTGGTCTCAGACTGCAGTACCGGCAGTGACCACCCCTGTATAAAAGGCGCTAGAGAGCCTCTGTTGTTTAGTTTCATTTATGCCTTTCACCAGTAAAGATCTGTTTGTTTTCTCTCCTGCTAGTCCGTGTCGCAATCATTCACGGACTTAACACTGGCGACGAGTTAGAAACGAACTTACCTGCAACTCAGCAGCAGCTCCGACGACATTGCTGAAGGTCGGAGCCAGAAGAAAGAAGAAAAAAAAAGAGGCCATTGAAACTCGAGAAACGGGCGTCGACCATCGATCATCGATTTCAAAATTTGCAGGAGAGACTGTCCGGAGCCAGGCTAGGTTCCTCGGTCCGTGGTTTCCCAGCTAATCGGGCTGGTGGCAGGTAGTGCTCTGATCCTTCCTGGGCTGCGGCGGGCTGAAGCTCGATCGGGTGGCCTTTCAACGGGGCCGGGCAGCGAGTCGGGAAGCAAGGAGAGAGAGAGGGTGGAGCATACAGGGCGCGGCCGGTGTTTCGAAGCTGGGCAGCGTTCGGACCTCAGAAGAGGGAGGGAAGTGTCCCAGAGGGTCCGCTCCATGACGGGAAGATAATAAAAGAAAACGAATTAATATTTAACGCGCAGGAAACAGTGGAAAGCAGCGCTAACAACAGCAGGGAAGAAGACAAAGCGCTGGAGGTGCCATTTTGTTAAATCGGGGAAGAAGGCAAAGCACGGGAGGCGCCATTTTAGATTTGCAAAATGCCGAAGACTGGCAGTATCACTGCTTTTGATAACACATTAGAGGACTGGACCACGTATGTGGAAAGAGTCGAGGTATATTTCGAGGCAAATGAAATAGCGGAGGGGAAAAAGGCATCAATATTGCTAAACTTAATGGGCGCTAGAACGTATGGCCTATTGCGGGATCTGATTACTCCAGCCAAACCGAAGGCGAAGAGTTTTAACGAAATTGTTGCTGTTCTACAGGAGCACTTAAACCCTGCACCGCTGTTGATAGCAGAAAGATTTAAATTCCACAGGAGGACTCAGCACAAAGATGAGAGCAATGCTGAGTATCTTACGGAACTACGCAAGCTATCAAAGCACTGCCAGTTCGGAGCAGGACTGGCAGATACCCTACGGGACAAATTTGTCTGTGGACTCCTGAGTGAAGGAACACAGAAGAAGTTACTCGCAGAAAAAGAGCTGACGCTAGATAAGGCTTTCAGCGTGGCAGTATCGTATGAAGCAGCAGCCAGGGGAGCTGCAGAAATTCAACAAAAACCTCAGGAATACAGCACCCACGAAATGACACGGGATTTGCAAAATGTTATCGTTGCGGCAGAACTAAGCATGACCAGAAGGACTGCTGGTCCAAAGACAAAATATGCAGACAATGTGGGAAGATTGGACACATTGCACGAGTTTGTTGGTCTGGGAAGAAGACCAGTGACAACAAAAAGGCTACTAAGGAACCGTACAAGAAAGTACAAAAGATGACGGACAGTAGTTCCAAAGACCAGATGAGCGGTAGTGAATCCGGAAACAGGAGACTAAACTGTCTCAAACTTCACAATGTAATCGCAAAAGAGGATCACCGAACCATTTGGGTCACTCTCACGATAGCAGGGTCCCAAGTTAAAATGGAATTGGATACAGGATCAGCGCTACGAGCGGCTATTTTCACACATACCCTTGAAAGAGACATCCATCATCTTGACGACGTATACGGGGCAAAAAGTATACCCCAGAGGAAAAATAAGGGTGCCTGTCGAATACAATGGCAAGAAAATACGGAAATTGTATCTCTACATACTGCCAAATGGTGGACCACCGTTATTGGGACGGGAATGGATCAGGAAGATAAACTTAGATTGGCATTCCATTCATGCAATGACGGTGGACGGTAAAAAAGATGAAGACATCACTCCTGGACGATTGTCAACAATCTTAGCTAACGCCAAAGAAGTATTTCAACAAGAACTGGGCACGCTTAAAGGCATAACCGCCTCGATAAAAATAGAAGAGAATGCAGTTCCCAAGTTTTTCAAAGTGAGACCGGTACCATATGCAATTCGCCCAGCCGTCGAGGCAGAGCTGGAGAATCTGGAGAAGGCGGGCGTGTTGTCTAAGGTCGACTGGAGCAAGTGGGCGACACCCATCGTTCCTGTCATGAAGAAAACGTTAAGCAATAAGTCCGGAGAGCCAAGGAAGATTCGCATCTGTGGGGATTTCAAGGTGACGGTGAACCCTGTCCTTCACACAGTACAATATCCTCTTCCAAGGATAGAAGACATCTTCGCCTCGCTGTCTGGAGGGAAGCATTTAAAAAAAATTGACCTAGCACAAGCATATTTGCAGATGGAGGTTGAAGAGTCCTCTAGGAAGTATCTCACGATAAACACTCACAAAGGTCTTTACCAGTATCATCGATTGGTATTCGGAGTAGCATCGGCTCCGGCGATATGGCAAAGAGCGATGGAACAAGTCCTGCAAGGGATTCCGGGACTCAGTGTTACTTGGACGACATCTTTGTAACAGGTGAAGATGACAGTGAACACCTTAACAACCTAGAACAGGTGCTCACTAGACTACGGGAAAATGGGCTGCGAGCCAACCGCCCCAAGTGCGAATTTTTTAAGAAACAGATATCGTATTGTGGCCACGTGATTGATGAAGAGGGGTTACATAAGTCCCCTGACAAAATTGAAGCGGTTGTTAAGGCCCCAGCACCTGAAAATGTGTCGCAACTGAGGTCATTCCTCGGGTTGGTGAATTACTATCATATGTTTTTGCCAAATTTGTCGACAATTCTGCACCCACTGAACGCCCTGCTACGAATGGGGGTAGCATGGAAATGGAGCGATGATTGTAAGCGTGCTTTTCAGAAGAGTAAGGACTTAATCACTTCAAAGGAAGTATTGGCTCACTACAACCCAGCACTGCCAATCAGGCTGGCGTGTGATGCGTCTCCCTACGGCATTGGGGCGGTACTGTCACATAAATTCCTTGATGGTTTGGAGAGGCCGATAGCTTTTGCGTCACGCTCGTTAACTTCTGCCGAGCGCAACTACGCCCAGATTGACAGAGAGGCCCTCAGCCTAGTGTGGGGGGTGAAGAAGTTCAATCACTATCTGCACAGTCAAAAATTTACTCTACTAACCGATCATCAACCTCTTGTCTCCATTTTCAACCCTCAGAAGGGCGTACCGATAATGACAGCACAACGGCTGCAGAGATGGTCCCTTTTCCTAGGGGCGCACCAATATGACATCGAGTACAAAGGAACTAAACAACATGGAAATGCTGATGGATTGTCACGTCTACCGTTGCCGACGGTGGAAGAAGAAGACCTTGCAGTGGATCCAATGGAGTTATTCCACTCGACCATAGTCGAATGTCTCCCTGTGACGAATGCAAACATAGAAAAGGAAACACGGAATGACCCGACACTATCACGGGTCTATGATTTAACGGTGAAGGGATGGCCAGCACATGGCGAACCACTGCTGCCAGCATTCTCGCCGAGAAGAGAACAGCTGTCAGTGTGCAGAGGAACCTTGATGTGTGGATCCAGAGTAGTAATTCCACCTAAGTTGACGGATAGAGTGCTCAATGAGCTTCATGAGGGTCATCTGGGTGGGGTAAAAATGAAGAGCTTAGCCAGAGCGTTTGTGTGGTGGCCGGGAATCGATAGAGAAATCGAAGAGATGACCAAGAGCTGTGCAGGATGCCAGAAGGTCCAAAACGCCCCACCACAAGCTCCTCTGCATCCATGGGAGTGGCCCTCATCTCCATGGCAAAGGGTGCACATTGATTTTGCTGGTCCCTTCATGGACTCGATGTTTTTAATTGCGGTGGATGCACATTCAAAGTGGCCAGAGGTAATAAAAATGTCCTCAACCACCACGGAAAAATCTATCACAGTTTTACGAACCATATTCGCCAGGAATGGGCTGCCTGAACAGATTTGCTCTGACAATGGACCACAGTTTGTGTCTGAAGAGTTCCGGAGGTTCTTAAAGAACAATGGTGTTAAGCATTACACATCTGCCCCATATCATCCAGCCACTAATGGATTGGCCGAGAGGTTTGTCCAAACATTCAAGAAGGCTATCAAGGCAACGTGTAATGAAGATATACCCCTACAACACAAGGTGGACAACTTCTTGTTTGCCTACCGGAATGCGACACATGCGGTTACCAGCCAAACTCCAGCCATGATGTTCTTCAATCGAAGACTACGATGCCGCTTGGATTTGGTTAAGCCAAACGTCCGAAGAGATGTGGAGAACAGGCAGTTTCAGAATATGAATGAAAGGCCGACCAGGAGTTTTAAGATAGGTCAACCAGTTTTGGCCCGGGACTACCGCACTAAGAAATGGCAAGCAGGAACGATTTGTACACGACAAGGACCTCTCATGTATACCGTGGACGTTGGGGAGAGCATTGTAAGCGCCATGCTGACCAGATTCTAGAGTCACGGGAAAACGTCAACTCCACACCACGATCTGATACACCTGGTAATGAAATCGACGTTCCAATTGCAGCTACCGCAGAACCGGTAATATTGGAAGCAGATGAACCAAACAACGACATTGATTCCGACTCAACATTGCCAGAAGAACCTGATACCCCAAAGAGGCGTTATCCAGACAGAATCAGGAAGCCTCCTCAAAGACTGAACTTATAATTGCTTAAACTTAACCAATGTATCTAGCAACAGTAATTGTGATTGTAATTCGTTATCATTTAGTTGTTAAATGAATGTTATGTACTGTTTATCTAAAAGGGGAGGAATTGTTGTGTATGTACCTTTAAGAGAATAACTGGTCTCAGACTGCAGTACCGGCAGTGACCACCCCTGCATAAAAGGCGCTAGAGAGCCTCTGTTGTTTAGTTTCGTTTATGCCTTTCACCAGTAAAGATCTGTTTGTTTTCTCTCCTGCTAGTCCGTGTCTCAATCATTCACGGACTTAACAGAAACAACCTCTCACATCTACCCTGTCCCCTGTCAATCCCCCTCAGAATCTTGTATGTTTCAATGAGATCACCTCTCATTCTTCTAAACTCCAGAGAGTATCGGCCCATTCTACACAATCTCTCCTCATAGGACAGCCCTCTCATCCCAGGACTCAATCTAGTGAACCTTTGTTGCACCGCCTCTAAGACAAGTACATCCTTCCTTAGATAAGGAGACCAAAACCGTGCCCAGTACTCCAGGTGTGGTCTCACCAAGGCCCTGTACAATTGGAGCAAGACTTCCTTAC
This sequence comes from Somniosus microcephalus, assembly GCF_052327205.1. NCBI lineage: Eukaryota > Metazoa > Chordata > Chondrichthyes > Squaliformes > Somniosidae > Somniosus > Somniosus microcephalus. Next base: position 5,422,470 of record NC_141004.1, read on the forward strand.
TCTTATACTCCAACCCCTTTGCAATAAAGGCCAACATGCCATTTACCTTCCTAATTGCTCGCTGTACCTGCATGCTAACTCTCTGCTTCCTGTACGAGGACACCTAAATCCCTCTGAACACCAACATTTAATAGTTTCTCACCATTTAAAAAATATTCTGTTTTCTATTCTTCACAGGACAGTGAATAACCTCACATTTCTCCACATTATACTCCATCTGCCACCTTATTGCCCACTCACTCAGTCTATCTATATCCCTTTGCAGTCTCTTTGGGCTGGATTTTACCAGCCCTGAGGAGGCGAGTTTGGAGGCGGGACTGCTGGGAAAATGGGAAAAATTGGGAGCAGGTCCCAGCCCCACTCCCAACCCACCTCCGAACCATCTTCCGGGGAGGCGGGTCACCAAGTCACGCAGGGATCCGTCTCCTAGCGGCAGGGAGGGGGTTAGAGACAATTAACAGGCAGTTAAGAGGCTTTTCCTCATTTTCAGCCTGTTGATGCGGCCTTCCCAACGGCGGGGAACCCCGCCAGGGTCAGCGAGGCGAGCTGTGGGTCTGCTGCAGTGTAAGTGTGCAAATGACAGCTGCAGAGGTAGCGTAATGTGTGCAATGGTGCACAGGTAAGTATGACAGGTGAGAGAATGTAGTGAGAAATATTTTAATTCTGTTTATATGTATCTGCAGGTGACAAAATTTGATGTTTCTGGGAAGCCTCATCTGATCGGGACAATTGACAGATGGTTTCTGCAATCTCACATGCAGCTGCCATCTGTTTTCTCCTAAGGAGAGAGTCATTGGTGAGCCTGGGTGCAAGGGCTCACCGTTGGAAAGTGATTGTCAGTGTTTGACAGCACCTCAATGCTGTCAAATACTGTCAAATCATCTGTCAAAAAATTATGGGACCTGTCACTTTAACAAAACCGGCAGATGAAGCATCATGCACTGACGTCATCTGACACCAGCTTTCCCTTAATTGGCCGGCAAGCCCGCAGGGCGGGGCTTAACAAGGTCAATCAGGGGAAAATAGCATTGGGTCATCAGATGTCACTTGGGGCGGGACTAGAATCCGGAAACCAGCAGTCCCGCCCCCAACGTGCCTCCTCAGGTAAGATCCAGCCCCTTGTGTTCTCCTCACAGCTTACTGTCCCACCTAGCTTTGTATCATCAGCAAACTTGGATACATTTCACTCGGTCCCTTCATCTAAGTCATTAATATAGATTGCAAATAGCTGAGGCCCCAACACTGATCCTTTTGACACCCCACTAGTAACAGCCTGCCAACCTGAAAATGACCCGTTTATCCCTACTCTCTGTTTTCTGCCCTTTAACCAATCCTCTATCCATACTAATATATTACCCCCAATCCCATGAGCCCTTATCTTGCGTAGCAGCCTTTCGTGTGGCACATTATCGAATGCATCTTGAAAATCCAAATATACCACATCCACTGTTTACGTTAATTTGGTGAGTCGCTGTCCCCGATTCAATATTAGTTTCCTTGGGATTTCCGGCCTACTGTAAATACTGACCAAAGTAATTATTCAACATGTCTGCCATTTCCTTATTTTCATTGACAATATCACCGTTATCAGTTTTCAAGGAGCCTACATTGCTCCTGGCTACCCTGGTTTTCTAATATATTTGTAAAAGAAATGTGACATTAACACAAGACAAACGTGTATTTCAGGGACCCACACAGACGGTGAAAGTGGCCACTCACTCACCAGCCACCAATACTCCAGAAATAAATCATTATTGGGGTTCATTTAGCGGGTCTGGGCCATTATTGAGGTCCCTCACAATCAGCGTGGGATGAGAAGTTTAGGGTTTATTTTACGATCAACAAGGCTGAAAAAATGAAAGAGGAGATGGGGTGAATGAGAAAGCAGTCATGGAGCCAAGCATGGGTTTCAGAAGCCTGAGGATTGTACAGGAAAGAGCAGAGTGGGAGAGCTGAGCAGTTCCACAGTATTGAGGTCCATCTTCATGCTTATTTGTGACAGAATATCTCACTCCATTCCAAAAATGAATGCAAATTCTTGACTAGTGGCTTCGGATGCTCCTGGATTTGAATGCAGCAGAAACTGTCATTAAGATTCAGGTGAATCGAGCTTCCCCATTTTAGGGTTTGTTTTTTCTGTCTAATTTACTTCCCTCCGCTCCGAAGCTGCAGACACATGTGGAGCGATGATTTACACGTCGTTTTTCCAGGATCAGCGATCTGACCCGTTTCTAAATCATAAAATAAACCTGAAACTTTTCATCCCACGCTGGTTGTGAGGGACCTCAATATCGGTCCAGACCCGTTAATTATGAGTGAGTGGCCACTTTCACTGGCTGTGTGGGTCCCTGAAATACACGTTTGTCTTGTGTTGATGTCACTTCGAAGGCGGGGTGAGCCACACCTGTCCAGGTGGACGACTGAACAGATGCTAATTGCGGAGTCCACACCTGTATCATCAGGCACGGTTCACAGACTCACATGGAGAGCTCCCTGGCGCTGGAGTTAGAACGAGTAAAAAGTAAAACAAAGACTTGCATTTCTATAGCGTCTTTTACGACCTCAGGACATTCCAAAGTGCTTTACAGCCAATGAAGTACTTTCGAAGTGTATCATCTCGCTTCTGAGTCAGAAGGTTGTGGGTTCAAGTCCCACTCCACCACTTGAATGCAAGATCCAGGCTGACACTCCCAGTGCCGTACTGAGGGAGTGCTGCACTGTCAGAGGTGTCGTCTTTTGGATGAGACGTTAAACCGAAGCCACTCTCGGGTGGATGTAAAAGATCCCAGGGCACGAATTCGAAGAAGATCAGGGGAGTTCTCCCCGGTGCCCTGGGGCCAATATTTATCCCTCAACCAACATCACTATAACAGATTATCTGGTCATTATCACATTGCTGTTTGTGGGATCTTGCTGTGCACAAATTGGCTGCCGCGTTTCCCACATTACAACAGTGACTACACTTCATTGGCTGTAAAGCGCTTTGGGATGTCCTGAGGTGGTCACAGGTGCTATAGAAATGCAAGTCTTTTCTTTTTCTTTCTACATGCAATGAAGGTGATGCTTAGATGTTTGTGTGTTTGCTTTTAATTTTCTCGGCCTCTCTCTGCAGCTCAGCCCCATTTGTAAAGCTCCAGCGGGGAGAGGAGAGGACCCTGTCTGCACTCGTTCCTGCAGCGCGAGTCTCCGCCTGTAAGCACAGGCACAAACCGGAGCAGATGGGAAGCAACACTTTGTGACTCCATCTAAGCAAAGTCAGCAGTTAATGTGGCCGCGAGCCACACAGCAGGAAGTTCCAGTCGAGGCTCGATAAAAAGGCAATCATTCATCTCCTCTTTAGTGCTCCAAAGAAGCCCCTGATCCATTTACCAAAATAGTAGCTTCCTTAATGGTTCATCTGGTGGAGTCACCACCTTCTGGTGCTGAGCCGCACCAAGCCTGATTGTCCCTCGTCTTGATTTTATCCACTCTTGTGTTGTGGGTGACACTGGCACGGCTGGCATTTATTGCCCAGCCCGCGCTGCCCTGTGGATTAGTGTGGGACTGCAATCAAGTGTTGGTCACAAAAGGTCGCAGAGTTGCCAATTCGCCTGGATTGTCCTGGAGTCTTCCGGAATGAATAAACGGTAATGGGATAATGACCTGATAATCTGTCTTACTGATGCTGGAGGAGGCATAAATATTGGCCCCAGGACACTGGGGAGAACGTCCCTGCTCTTCTGCGAAATAGTGGCCGTGGGATCTATTACAACCACCTGAGAGAGCAGACGGGAGCTCATTTTAACGTCTCATCTGAAAGACGGCACCTTCGACAGTGCGGCACTCCCTCGGTACTGTCCCACTGACAGTGCAGCACTCCCTCAGTACTGCCCCTCCGACAGTGCAGCGCGCCCTCAGTATTGCCCCTCCGACAGTGCGGCGCTCCCTCAGTACTGTCCCACTGACAGTGCAGCACTCCCTCAGTACTGCCCCTCCGACAGTGCAGCGCTCCCTCAGTACTGCCCCTCCGACAGTGCGGCGCTCCCTCAGTACTGCCCCTCCGACAGTGCGGCGCTCCCTCAGTACTGGCCCTCCAACAGTGCAGCACTCCCTCAGTACTGCCCCTCCGACAGTGCAGCGCTCCCTCAGTACTGCCCCTCCGACAGTGCAACGCTCCCTCAGTACTGTCCCTCCGACAGTGCAGCACTCCCTCAGTACTGCCCCTCCGACAGTGCAGCACTCCCTCAGTACTGTCCCTCTGACAGTGCAGCATTCCCTCAGTACTGCCCCTCCAACAGTGCGGAGCTCCCTCAGTACTGCCCTTCGACAGTGCAGCACTCCCTCAGTACTGCCCCTCCAACAGTGCAGCACTCCCTCAGTACTGCCCCTCCGACAGTGCAGCGCTCCCTCAGTACTGCCCCTCCGACAGTGCAGTGCTCCCTCAGTACTGCCCCTCCAACAGTGCAGCACTCCCTCAGTACTGGCTCTCCGACAATGCGGCGCTCTCTCAGTACTGCCTCTCTGACAGTGCAGCACTCCCTCAGTACTGCCTCTCCAACAGTGCAGCACTCCCTCAGTGCTGCCCCTTTGACAGTGCTGCACTCCCTCAGTACTGCCCCTTCGACAGTGCAGCGCTACCTCAGTACTGCCCCTCCGACAGTGCGGCGCTCCCCGAAGTACTGCCCCTCCGACAGTGCAGTGCTTCCTCAGTACTGCCCCTCCGACAGTGCAGCGCTCCCTCAGTACTGCCCTTCGACAGTGCAGCGCTCCCTCAGTACTGCCCCTCCGACAGTGCGGAGCTCCCTCAGTACTGCCCTTCGACAGTGCACTGCTCCCTCAGTACTGCCCCTCTGACAGTGCAGCGCCCCCTCAGTAATGCCCCTCCGACAGTGCAGAGCTCCCTCAGTACTGCCCCTCCGACAGTGCAGCGCTCCCTCAGTACTGCCCCTCCGACAGTGCAGCACTCCCTCAGTACTGCCCCTCCGACAGTGCGGTGCTCCCTGGAGTGGAACTTGAACCCCTGCACTTCTGATTCAGAGTGGAGAGTTTACCCACTGAGTCACAGCTGATACTTTTATTGGTTAATTAACATGTCAACGAACCAATGGTAGGTGTAACAGGTGGGTTTTAACGATAATCTGACAGCTTTCATCTTTGTTTTTTTCTGGTCCAGCCACGGATTTATTGGATTAAATTTCACAACGCACCATTGTCGGATTTCAACTCCCGACCACAAGATTGCTCGCCCTGCACCATAACCATATGACTACTCTCTGCTTTTCAGCCAGCACAGCAGTGGAGGGCCATTAGTGCCACTAGTCCAGGGAGGGGAAAGTCACTATTGTAGTGTATGTAACCTGTACCACCTTAAGAGACTACCTTAAGGTGATGAACTACTTTCTGATGGCTCCTGTATATTGTAGTACCGGTGGTGACCACACCAGTATATAAACCCTGTGGAGCAGTTTGTATTTCAGTTCAGCCCTGACCCTCAATTACTAAAGACCTGTTTAAGTATTCTGTTGTCTGTGTCCAATTATTCAGCATAACTACATTTGGAAAACACAGACTCAACAGTGGCGACGAGTCTGATCGTACCTAGCGGCAGTTTTGCATCCAAGGAAGCTTCATCCTCAGAACGGGCGTTGAAAAGGGGCATCCGCCCTCATCATCCTGCTGAGCACCGCATCGCACGGGAGGCATCGAGAACCCGGTTTGGATTTGCTGGCCACAAAGTCCACCATCAGCAACAGGCAGTGATCATCCCTTCTACGACAGTGGCGGGTAAGCCCGATCTAGCGACACGGAGAGAAAGTCGGCCGAGTTGTCAGTGGGAGAAGGGGAGGGAAACCGAAGAAAAGGGCGGAGAACACGACCGCAGCTGGTAAAAAGGGCCGGACTGCAATCGGGCACAGACGCGCAGCAGCCAGAAAAGCGTTAATGTCCACGAGGACCGCGGGAGCGGCGGGGGAACAAGAGCAGCAGCATCGGGGGAAATAAGGACCGCTGGGAGGCGAGAACGGCAACAGCGCGGTAATCGCCATTTTAGTCGGCGGGGGAAGAAGATAAGCGCGGGAAAAGCCGCCAAGTGCGGGAAGCCGCCATTTTGGAAAAATAAATAAAATAAAGGAAACTCAACAAGATGCCAAAAACGGGTAACATCACTCACTGCTTTTGATAGCGATGTAGAAGATTGGGCCACTTATGTGGAACGAGTTGAAGTTTACTGCACAGCGAATGAGGTACCGGCGGATAAGAAAGCACTAACCATGTTAAACTCGATGGGTGCGAAGACGTACGGGTTATTAAGGCACCTTGTAACACCAGATAAACTGGTAGGAAAGAGTTTCGCGGAGATTGTTACGATCCTGCAAGAGCATTTAAACCCCACGCCGCTGCTGATAGCGGAACGATTTAAATTTTACAAAAGAATTCAACTTAAAGAGGAAAGCAATGCTGAATTCTTAATCGAACTGCGCAAGTTATCAAAATACTATCAGTTCGGTACAGGACTAGCAGACGCTCTGAGAGATAAGTTCGTGTGTGGGCTACTAAAGGAAGGAACCCAGAAGCGACTGCTAGAGGAAAAGGATCTTACGCTGGACAAAGCTTTCAGCATTGCAGCATCGCACGAGGCAGCAGCACGAGGCACTGCGGAAATGCAGCAAAGGCCATCGGAATTCAGCACCAATGAAATGGCATTGGGTGCAGTAAAGTGTTATCGTTGCGGAAGGACAACGCATGATCAGAACCAGTGCTGGTTCAAAGATAAAGAATGCAGGAAATGTGGCAGGCTTGGTCACATAGCGAAAGTATGCCGGTCAGGAAAGAAGACCAGCAACAAAAAGTCGCCGCAGGAGAAGTACAAGAAAGTACTCAAGGTGACAGAGAACAGTTCGGATGAACAAAAGACGGATTCAGACTCCAGCAGTAAGGAACTGGGTTGTCTAAAAATACATAATGTGGGTAACACAGCAGACCACCAAATTATCTGGGTCATGCTTCGGATAGCAGGAGTCCAAGTGAAGATGGAATTGGACACTGGATCGGCATTGACGGTCATGAATAAGCAAGAGTACAAAAGGTTATTCTCACACATTCCCCTGAGGGATACGGAGATTGTATTGAAAACATACACGGGGCAAAGAGTATACCCCATCGGAAAGATAAAGGTAAAGGTGGTCTACAATGGTAAAGAAAGTCAGGGAATGGACTTGTATGTGTTACCTGAGGGAGGTCCACCACTACTGGGATGGGAATGGATCCGGAGAATAAATATGGACTGGCATTCCTTACAAGCACTAACTGTAGATTCCTGTAAAGAGGACGACGTCAAACCTAAACGACTGTCCAAAATATTGGACGATGCTAAGGAGGTGTTCCAACAGGGACTGGGAACACTGAAAGGAATTACGGCAAACATCAAGGTTGAAGAACATGCAAACCCAAAAATTTTCAAAGCCAGACCGGTACCTTATGCGATACGACCTGCTGTGGAAGCAGAGCTGGAAGGGCTAGAACGTTCAGGAGTACTGTCAAAGGTGGACTGGAGCGAATGGGCCACGCCCATTGTTCCCGTCATGAAGCGTTCGTTGAGCAACAAGCCGGGGGAACCTGGGAAGGTTCGCATCTGTGGCGATTTCAAGATCACTGTTAATCCGGTTCTTCACACGGTGCAATATCCGCTACCACGGATTGAGGATATCTTCGCTTCGCTGTCTGGCGGGAAACACTTCACCAAGATAGACCTGGCGCAGGCATACTTACAGATGGAAGTTGATGAAGCGTCACGCCAGTATCTCACGATCAACACACATAAGGGCTTATATCGGTATAATAGACTGGTTTTTGGAGTGGCATCGGCTCCAGCGATTTGGCAAAGGGCCATGGAGCAGGTATTACAGGGAATTCCAGGCACACAATGCTACCTGGACGACATTCTGATTACAGGAGATGATGATAAGGAACACCTCGTGAATTTGGAGCAGGTGCTCACCAGATTGAAAGAATATGGACTCAAGAGTTAATCGCCAGAAATGTGAGTTCTTTCAGAAGCGAATCTCGTACTGCGGTCACGTCATTGACCAGGAGGGGCTTCATAAGTCACCTGACAAGATCGAAGCTGTTGTGAAAGCTCCCACTCCGGAAAATGTATCCCAGTTGAGGTCGTTCCTTGGGTTGATTAACTATTACCACAAGTTTCTTCCAAATTTATCCACAGTGTTACACCCGCTGAACACTCTTTTGCAAATGGGAGTACCATGGAAGTGGAGCGAGGACTGTAAGCGGGCTTTTCAAAAAAGCAAGGCACTGATCACCTCTAAGGAAGTGTTGGCTCACTTTAACCCAACGCTGCCTATTCGTTTAGCTTGTGATGCTTCTCCATATGGTATCGGGGCAGTGCTCTCACATAAGTTGCCAAATGGCTTGGAAAGGCCAGTCGCGTTCGCATCCAGGTCATTGACCTCCGCTGAGCGCAACTATGCTCAGATAGATAGGGAGGCTCTCAGCCTCGTGTGGGGAGTTAAGGAATTTAACCATTACCTGCAAGGCCAAAGGTTTACGCTGCTGACAGATCACCAGCCGTTGGTTTCCATCTTTAACCCTAAGAAGGGCGTTCCGGTTATGATGGCGCAGAGGCTTCAGAGATGGTCCCTTTTCCTAGGGGCACATCAATATGATATCGAATTTAAAGGTACAAAGCAACATGGTAATGCTGATGGGCTGTCGCGCCTGCCACTACCTATAGCGGAAGAGGCACCGGCAGTTGACCCTGTCGAGATATTTCACTCGACCATCATCGAATGCTTACCAGTCACCAATGCGAGTATTGAGAGAGAGACCAGAAACGACCCGACACTGTCTCGGGTCTACGAATTGACAGTGAAGGGATGGCCAACACATGGTGAACCACTGTTACCGGCATTCTCAGCCAGACGAGAGCAGCTGTCCGTCTGTCAAGGAACATTGATGTATGGAACAAGGGTGATTATTCCTCCTAAATTAAGGGAGAGAGTTCTGAAGGAACTGCATGAAGGTCATCTGGGGGGAGTCAAGATGAAAGGCCTTGCTAGGGCTTATGTGTGGTGGCCAGGTATCGACAAACAAATAGAGGATCTGACTAAAAGCTGCTCAGGGTGCCAAAAAGTTCAAAATGCACCTCCAATTGCACCGCTGCATCCGTGGGAATGGCCTTCAACCCCATGGCAATGTGTGCATATCGACTTTGCAGGTCCATTCATGGATTCCATGTTTTTGATAGCGGTAGACGCACATTCTAAATGGCCAGAAGTGATTAAGATGTTGACCACTACCTCTGAAAAGACGATCGCAGTTCTAAGAACCATATTTGCAAGGAATGGGCTGCCGGAACAAATATGTTCAGACAACGGACCACAGTTCGTGTCAGAAGAATTCCAGAAATTCATGAAGAAGAATGGGGTGAAACACTATACATCTGCCCCATATCATCCGGCTACAAATGGGTTGGCCGAGAGATTTGTACAAACGTTCAAAAAGGCGATAAAGGCCATGAGCGAAGACCATATTCCACTACAACACAAGGTGGACAATTTCCTGATGGCACATCGAAACGCCACGCATGCAGTGACAAATCAAAGCCCTGCCATAATGTTCTATAACAGGAGGTTGCGGTCCCGATTGGATTTGTTAAAACCCAATGTGCGTAGGGAAGTCGAAAACAAACAATTCCAGCACGTAAATAACAAGGGCACTCGGAGTTTCGAAATAGGACAACCAGTGTTGGCCAGGGACTATAGGAATGATAAATGGCAATCCGGAACAATTCGTGCCCGACAAGGACCCTTGATGTACACGGTAGACGTTGGTGAGAACGTAATACGACGTCATGCTGACCAACTTGTGGAATCGAGAATAAGGGTCGACCCCATGTCTACGGCAGAGACACCAGTTGAAGAAGTTATTGAGCCTGTAGCATCTACCTCAGACTCGAACGTACATGATGATGTTCAATCCATAAGAGATCAAATGGACGAGTCACCCCAGCAACGAGAACCAGAGACCCCTGAAAGGCGTTATCCGGCCCAGATCAGGAGGCCTCCTCAGAGACTGAATCTTTGAACAGTTTGTATGAAAGTTGTATATATGTTATCCATGTTATGTTTAAATTGGGGTGTACACTGTTAAGCTAAAAGGGGAGGAATTGTAGTGTATGTAACCTGTACCACCTTAAGAGACTACCTTAAGGTGATGAACTACTTTCTGATGGCTCCTGTATGTTGTAGTACCGGTGGTGACCACACCGGTATATAAACCCTGTGGAGCAGTTTGTATTTCAGTTCAGCCCTGACCCTCAATTACTAAAGACCTGTTTAAGTATTCTGTTGTCTGTGTCCAGTTATTCAGCATAACTACATTTGGAAAACACAGACTCAACAACTATCCGATGACTGGACCGGAATCTCAGGCGAGGGTGTGATCGAGTTGCTGCTGATTCCGTCCAATGTCGAAGAGCCTGTGGACATTCACTGACTGAGCTTCCAGGTGAGTCCTGGGCACGAGAGCAAAGTATGTGGAACGTCACGAGTTAGTGTCTTTAGGAGAGATGGGGCCGGGGGGTGGTGGGAAATCGTGTTGGGGAGAATTATTCATGCTGGACCCTCATCTGTATATAACAGCCGGTAGACAAAGATCTTCTCACAACTGGTGCTGGGAGGTCCTGGCCCAGCAGAACAGATCTGCTGTAATTAATATAACCCATGACACCTTCCATCACCAAGACCACCTTCTGCCACTTTTTTTTATTTGTTCCTGGGATGTGGGCGTCGCAGGCAAGGCCAGCATTTATTGTTCATCTCTAATTGCCATTGAGAAGGTGGTGGTGAGACGTCTACTTGAACCGCTGCAGTCCGTGTGGTGAAGGTGCTCCCACAGTGCTGTTAGGGAGGGAGTTCCAGGATTTTGACCCAGCGACGATGAAGGAACAGCGATATATTTCCAAGTCAGCATGATGTGTGGCTTGGAGGGGAACTTGCAAGATCCCATGTGCCTGCTGTCCTTGTCCTTCTAGCTGGTGGAGGTCGCGGGTTTGGGAGGTGCTGCTGAAGAAGCCTTGGCGAGTTGCTGCAGTGCATCTTGTAGATGGTACACACTGCAGCCACGGTGCGCCGGTGGTGGAGGGAGTGAATGTTTAAGGTGGTGGATGGGGTGCCAATCAAGCGGGCTGCTTTGTCCTGGATGGTGTCGAGTTTCTTGAGTGCTGTTGGAGCTGCACTCATCCAGGCAAGTGGAGAGTGTTCCATCACACTCCTGACTTGTGCCTTGAAGATGGTGGAAAGGCTTTGGGGAGTCAGGAGGTGAGACACTCGTTACAGAATACCCAGCCTCTGACCTGCTCTTATTTATTTGGCTAACCCAGTTAAGTTTCTGGTCAATGGTGACCCCCAGGATGTTGATGGTGGGGGACTCGGTAACATTGCCCGTCTCCGTCCCTGCCTCAGCTCATCTGCTGCTGAAACCCTCATCCTTTGTTACCACCGGACTCGACTGTTCCAACACTCTCCTGGCTGACCTCCCACTTACCACCCTCAGTAAACTTGAGCTCATCCAAAACTCTGCTGCCCCGTGTCCTAACTCGCCCCAAGTCCCGTTCACCCATCACCCCCTGTGCTCACTGCCCCGTTTCCTAACTCACACCCAGTCCCATTCACCCATCACTCCCTGAGCTCACTGCCCCGTGTCCTAACTCACACCCAGTCCCGTTCACCCATCACCCCCTGTGCTCACTGCCCCGTGTCCTAACTCACACCCAAGTCCCGTTCACCCATCACCCCCTGTGCTCACTGCCCCGTGTCCTAACTCACACCCAGTCCCGTTCACCCATCACTCCCTGTTCTCACTGCCCCGTGTCCTAACTCACACCCAGTCCTGTTCACCCATCACCCCCTGTGCTCACTGCCCCGAGTCCTAACTCACACCCAGTCCCGTTCACCCATCACCCCCTGTGCTCACTGCCCCGTGTCCTAACTCACACCCAGTCCCGTTCACCCATCACCCCTTGTGCTCACTGCCCCGTGTCCTAACTCACACCCAGTCCCGTTCACCCATCACCCCCTGTGCTCACTGCCCCGTGTCCTAACTCACACCCAGTCCCGTTCACCCATCACCCCCTGTGCTCACTGCCCCGTGTCCTAACTCACACCCAGTCCCGTTCACCCATCACCCCTTGTGCTCACTGCCCCGTGTCCTAACTCACACCCAGTCCCGTTCACCCATCACCCCCTGTGCTCACTGCCCCGTGTCCTAACTCACACCCAGTCCCGTTCACCCATCACCCCTTGTGCTCGCTGACCTACATTGGCTCCCGGTCCGGCAATGTCTTGAATTTAAAATTCTCATCCTTGTTTCCAAACCCTTCCATGGCCCTCGCCCCTCCCTATCTCAGTAATCTTCTCCAGCCCTACAACCCTCTGCAATCTCTGTGTTCCTCCATTTCTGGCCTCTTGAGCATCCCCAATTTCCATCACTCCACCATTGGCGGCCGTGCCTTCAGCTGCCTGGGCTCTAAGCTCTGGAATTCCCTCCCTAAACCTCTCCACCTCGCTACCTCTCTCTCTTCCTTTAAGGTGGTCTTTAAAGCTTACCTCTTTAACCAAGCTTTTAATCCCTGGCCCTAATATCTCCTCACAAAAGCAGAATACAGCGGATGCTGGAAATCTGAAATAAAAACAGAAAATGCTGGAAACACTCAGCAGGTCAGGCAGCATCTGTGGAGAGAGAAACAGAGTTAACGTTTCAGGTCAATGTCATTTAATCTCTCCTGCCTTCCACCCCATCACAGACATTCCCTTTTGTTCTTTCCCCTCCCCCCTTTCCCTGCCCCTGTACTTGCTTAAAACCTGTTATGTCTCTAACTTTTTCCAGTTCTGACGAAGGGTCATCGACCTGAAACGTTAACTGTTTCTCTCTCCACAGATGCTGCCTGACCTGCTGAGCATTTCCAGCATTTTCTGTTTTTATTTCTAATGTCTGCTTATGTGGCTCGGTGTCAAACCTTGTTTGATAATCGCTCCTGTGAAGTGTCTTGGGACACTTTACTACGTTAAAGGCGCTATATAAATACAAGTTGTTGTTGTTTTGATACAACAATCTAAGGAACCACACAAGAGAAATTCCAAACATGGGATTCTGTCGGATGTTCCTGTGATCCGGGAACAGGGAACCTAACAAAAGCCGAGAACGAACAGTTGGTGATATTAACAGACGAGCACTTAACACGTTTGTAGAAAATGCCTCTCTCCAGCGCAGATGTTAACTGGTTTATTTTAAATTAGTTTAAATAGCAGATGAGCGAATGTCTCACAGGCATGTCCAGCTCTTGTGCATCAATAGAACAGACAGTAATTTCTGGGCTACAGATTACAGACCGGATGACTGTTTACCCCCATGACACTGCAATGAGAATTGTTGGCCCTTCTTCTCTTCCTCTTCATCTTCTCCACCTCCTCTTCCTCATCCTCATCCTTCTTGTTCTCCCCTCCTCCTCTTCCACCACCTTTTTTCTTTGTCTCTCCACTACCCCAAGGGTGACCCAATCAAACCGTCACCAGTCTGACTGGAAGTAAAATCAAAATTGGACAATGATGTTTCCCAGCATTTTAAGTGTGTAAAGATGGGTGTTGGTGACACATGGGCTGGATTTTATCAATGAAGGCGAGTAGGAGGCGGGTGTCCCACTTTTGGGGTTGTAGTCCCGCCTCCATCGAGTTGTAGCCAACCCACTCGATTTTCCCTTGATTGACCTTGTTGAGCCCACCCAGCGGGCTCAGCAGGCCAATTAAGGGCCACCCGGCAACAGGTGATGTCACAGATTGACATTTCATCTGTCAAGAGCTTTTGACAGATGAAATATCAGCGTTTGACAGCTCTTTGAAGCTGTCAAACACTGACAATCTGTACACTAAGTTAATTCCTTCCTCTCAGAATGATTTAGAGATCGCTCCAGAACAGAAAGCTGAGGCTGCAACTTTTGACAGCTCGTGGCCATTCTGCTTTCTGTGCCGGTGAGATGAGGGACTCCTGAGACCTGAAGGAAGGAAGCCTGCATTAGTACGTAAAGGTAAGTAAAACTTATTTAAACACTTTACACACACCAAACACACTTACCTCTGCACTCATACACCCATCACTCACCTGAACACCGGACATCTTGAAGCCCCCAAGTCCTTCAGCCCGACGGTCCGCCTCGCTAACTTGGAGTGGTTTGGAGCCGTCGGGCAGCCCACGCTTCAGGGATAAAAATAGGGATTAGGCTAAAAACTGCCTGTTAACTACCTGTTAACAGGCAGTTAATTGGCACTAATCCCCTTCCCGCCTCGGGGAGGCGGGTCCCAGCACAGGTCGGGTAACCGCCTCCTGGGAAACGGGCATGGAGGCGGGTTGGGTTCGTGCCCCCCGATTTTGAGATTTTAACAGCCCACACGCCTCCAATCACGGCTCCACGGCCCTGGGAAATTCTAGCCCAAATTGCCTTTACACGACAGAGGGAACCCAACCAGGCTGAAATACGTTTGCAAGTTCAATTCGCCACCCCTCAGCTTGACTCACAGCACAAACTCAATGTTGTACTCAGAGACTTCAGTGTCGCGTCTTCTACCAACAATACCCAGGGGTTGTGGCCTGACTTCAAGCTCCCGCTAGCTAGCATCGACAGCCAAAAGCCCGGATCAGCATGAGGTGGGTGAGGTGAGAAGTCTGAAGTTTGGAAAATGAGTCCTGGAATGCGCACAGACAAATGGACTCTGTGCGGCGCTCCATCGCAGATGTGGAATGAGTGGAGGTCTTCATTTCAGACCGAGCAAATAACAAATTTAACAAAATAGTCCCTCCGGAGCTAAACTTTCACCCAATTCACTGAGCGAGCCTGTTTATTTAGAAGCAGCCCAGTTTACCTCTCACACAGTTCCGTACTGTTCCACAGTGCCCATAAACTTATACATCAAATGTTTGAGCTGTGGTGTCTCAGCAGATATCTGAATCACACAGTACGTGGCCTCAGGCAAAGAGTAATTTAAAAAAAAGGAGTGATTGAAAACACTATGGCATCTTGAGTTCAAAGGGCTCGTGTTCTGAAGTGCCTTGGGTTGTTTCACTGTGTTTAAGGCACGGTCTCAGTACAAGCCCTTGTTGTTGTTGGTCTGTGCAGCCTGCTTTCATCACACTGCCAGGCCCGACCCTGTGCCATCCTGCATTCGGCACACTCTGAGTAATGCGATCATTTGATAAATGTTTCCTTTCTAACTTGAGAAACCCGAGTGAGGGGCTGACGACCATCACAGAGGGATCGCTCCAGATTGAGATAAATCAGGTTTCTGTGATTAATGGCGTCAAGGTTGGATTCTAAAAGGCTGAAGATTTTTTTTTAAATTCGATCTCGGGAGGTGGGCGTCGCTGGCAATGCCGGCATTTATTGCCCATCCCGAGTTACCCAGGTTTGATACAACGGAGTGCCTCGCTCGGCCACTGCAGGGGGCAGTTAAGAGTCGACCACGTTGGTGTGGGACTGGAGTCACCTATAGGCCCAGACCGGGTGAGGACGGCAGGTTTCTTTCCCTAAAGGGACATCGGTGAACCAGTTGGGTTTTTACGACAATCCGACAGATTCAGGCTCACTTTTACCGATCCCAGCATTTTATTTCCAGATTTTTTTAAACTGAGTTTGAACTCGCAATCTGCCCTGGTGGGATTTGAACTCCGGCTCTCGGGATTATTATTCCAGGCCTCTGTTGTAGGAAAGGAATGGGAAATGGGCCAGCTTCACTCGAGGTGACTGATCAGCTTTCACTCCGAGCTTTTCATTTCCTCCAGTGATTCTGACTGTAGCTCCTCAGAAAACAAACCCAGTTTCTGCGGTTGGTGCAAAGTGAAAACCAGGGGTGTGTTTTGAAAGCTGCAGAAGCAAATTCTTTTTAAAACACGTAATTCAAGAGTTAAAGTAATTGCAGGGAGACGGTAGAAAGTAGAGCCATTCACTCAGTAGCATCATGAGAGAGGGAGAGAGAGAGAGCAGGAAGAGGCACCTCTTAAACCAAATAATGATTTCCTTTCCGACTCAGCAAGGTTTGCTTGGCTCGAGAGCCACAGTGAAAAATGAGAGGAGATAATGTTTGCTGAAACTTTTTTACAGTTGTGAGTTTAAGTGTGAACGAGCCAAGAACTCGAAACAACACAAAGCACAGAGCTGTAGAGTCGAATGGGAGGGAGGGGGAGAAGGGGAGAACTCTTGTGATCCTTAAAAGCAGTAAAAAAAGACAGACTTGCATTTCTATAGCACCTTTCACAACCTCAGGACGTCCCAAAGCGCTTCACAGCCAATGAAGTACTTTTTGAAGTGAAGTCACTGTTGTAATGTGGGAAACGCGGCAGCCAATTTGCGCACAGCAAGCTCCCACAAACAGCAATGTGATAAATGACCAGATAATCTGATGTTGATTGAGGGATAAATATTGGCACGTTTAGCATCATCGCTTTGCTTTTGAGCTCGATGTCCCTATTTATTATTTTTCTGAAAAAGATCATAATAAAAACAATTGAGAAACTCTTACGATTCTACTCCTCTTAAAGTTTCACCGCTGAGCGTATTTTTCTTCTCCTTATTTTTCCTCCTCGTTCACCTCGCATTTCTCCACATTAAATTACATCTGACATCTTTCTGCCCAACCTACTAACCTGTCTGTGTCCTCCTGAAGTCACTCACAGACCTGCTCACAGTTAACCAGGCTCCTTATTTTTGTGACATCTCTGAAGTTTGACATTGTGCCCCTCTCCCCAAGCCCAGATCATTTTTGTATATTGAGGAGAGCAATGGTCCCAGCACTGACCGCTGGGGACACCACTGTTCCCGTCACTCCAGTCTGAAAACATCCATTAACCATTACTCTGAGTTTTCAGTAATTTAACCAACTCCCTATCTAGGCTTACTCCTTTAAGCTACTCCCTTTAACACCTTGTGGTTTAATTTAATAAGCAAGCCTCCTATGCAGCATTTTATCAAATGCTTTTTGAAAATCCATATACACAACATCCACTGCATTTTGTCTCCAACAAGCGAGAGTCTAACCACCGCCCCTTGACATTCAACGGCATTACCATCACCGAATCCCCCACCATCAACATCCTGGGGGTCACCATTGACCAGAAACTTAACTGGACCAGCCACATAAATACTGGGCTGGATTTTCATTCAGAAGTCGGGAAGGAGGCGGGACTACAACTTTTGGGTTGTAGTCCCGCCTCCATCGAGATGCGGCCAATCCACGCAATTTTCCTTTGATTGACCTTGTTGAGCCCACCCAGCGGGCTCAGCAAGCCAATTAAGGGCCACCCAGCAACAGGTGACGTCACAGACTGAAATTTCATCTGTCAAGACGTGTTGACAGATGAAATATCAGTGTTTCACAGCTGTTTGAAGCTGTCAAACACTGACAGTCTGACTTCTAACCTGAGTCCTTCTACGCAGACTCAGTTAGAAGTCTCACCGGCACTGAAAGCTGAAGGCTGTCACTTTTGACAGATCGCGGCCATTCTGCTTTCTGTGCCGGCTGAATGATGGACTCCCAAAGTCTAGAGGAAGGAAGGCTTTAAAGGTAAGTATAGGTAATTTAAACTTCTTTACACACTTTAGACACACCAAACACACTTACCTTTGCACTCATGCACCCATCACTCACCTGAACACCGACATCTCGACCCCTCCAAGTCCTTCAACCCGACGGCCCGACTCCTCTAACCTGGCGTGGTTTGGAGCCGTCGGGAATCCCACACGACAACCTTAAAAATAGGGATTAGGCTAAAAACTGCACGTTAACTACCTGTTAGCGGGATGGTGTTGGGACCCCCGAATTCAGGATTTTAGCCCCCCGCACGCCTAAAAGCCCGCCTCACGGCACACTGAAAATCGACCCCACTGTGACAACAAGAGCAGGTCAGACGCTAGGTATTCTGCGGTGAGTGTCTCACCTCCTGACTCCCCAAAACCTTTCCACCATCTACAAGGCACAAGTCAGGAGTGTGATGGAATACTCTCCACTTGCCTGGATGAGTGCAGCTCCAACAACACTCAAGAAGCTTGACACCATCCAGGACAAAGCAGCCCGCTTGATTGGCACCCCATCCACCACCTTAAACATCCACTCCCTCCACCACCAGCTTACCGTGGCTGCAGTGTGTACCATCTACAAGATGCACTGCAGCAACTTGCCAAGGCTTCTTCGGCAGCACCTCCCAAACCCGCGACCTCTTCCACCTAGAAGGACAAGGGCAGCAGGCACATGGGAACACCACCACTTCCAAGTTCCCCTCCAAGTCACACACCATCCTGACTTGGGAATATATCGGCCATTCGTTCATCATCGCTGGGTCAATGTCCTGGAACTCCCTCCCTAACAGCACTGTGGGAGCACCTTCACCACACGGACTGCAGCGGTTCAAGAAGGCGGCTCACCACCACCTTCTCAAGGGCAACTAGGGATGGGCAATAAATGCCGGCCTTGCCAGCGACGCCCACATCCCATGAAAGAACTTTTAAAAATACACTCTGTTATTTCCTCAAAGAACTCTATTCAATTTGGCAGACATGATGTGCCTTTTGTAAATCCATGATGGCTGTCCTTAATTAACCCTTTGTCTCCCTGGGTGAGTATTGATTTAATCCCATTTTATGGCCTCTAGAAGCTTTCCCACTACCGATATTAGGCTGGCTGGTCTACAGTTACCTTGTTTATCCTTTTCGTCCTTCTAGTTTGATGTTTGAGGGATTGCATTGATTGGCTCTCTGTCTCCCCTCAGTGTTGTAGGATATCGTCATCAGGGCCTGGGGCCTTTTCCAATTTTTTCAGTGCTCCTTCCTTATCCAACCAACGTTACTAAAAAGCAGATTATCTGGTCATTTATCTCATTGATGTTTGTGGGAGCTTGCTGTGCGCAAATTGGTTACCGCGTTTCCCACATTACAACAGTGGCTACACTTCAAAAAGTACTTCATTGGCTGTAAAGCACTTTGGGACACCCTGAGGTTGTGAAAGGCGCAATAGAAATGCAAGCCTTTATTTCTTCTTTCTTGTGGGGTTAGGAGCAGGACCCCTGGCCCCACAAAGGAAAGTAAAACATTTTCCTGTTTGTGCCTCTTTGTCTTCACAGCAAGTCCTGACTCCTTGCTCCAGCCTGAGGTAAAATCGCAGTCGGGTGCCGATGATGTCACGTGGGCGTGTCAGGGTTGGAGTCACGGGGCCGTGTAGACACGGGGCCGTGCTGTCCGGGCGAGGCTGGTTCTGGACCCAAGTGCAGACAGACGAGGCGAGAAGCAGATATGCAGTCTTAAATAACAGTACTTTACTAGAATCACACAGGTAAACAGTTACAAAACATAGGAGCTCAAGACAAGCTACCACATAGGCAAATGGCTAGTCAAGATAGGAACTCAAGACAAGCTACCATGAGGCAACCGGCTTGTCAAGACTGTGCTCAAGACAAGCTACCCCAGGGCAACCGGCTTGTCAAGATAGGAACTCAAGACAAGCTACCATGAGGCAACCGGCTTGTCCAAACTGAGCTCAAGACAAGCTACCACAGGGCAACTAGCTTGTCCAAAACTGAGCACCTAGTCAAGACAGAGCACCTTGTCAAGACTGACTCCCTTGTCAGGACTGAGCCCAGAGGGAAGAAACCACAGAACTTAAATACAAGCAAAAACAGGTGAAACCAATAAACCAGGTGAAAGGCAGTTAAGTAATAAACAGGAGAAACAAGTAACAATTAACAAAGGGAAACAAATAAGTGAAGGTGCCATCTAGGGGTTACTGAAGGAACTGACCGGCACCCTCACAGGACGTCGCTGGCAAGGCCGGCATTTATTGCCCATCCCTAGTTGCCCTTGAGAAGGTGGTGGTGAGCCACCTTCTTGAACCGCTGCAGTCCGTGTGGTGAAGGTGCTCCCACAGTGCTGTTAGGGAGGGAGTTCCAGGATTTTGACCCAGCGACGATGAAGCAACGGCGATATATTTCCAAGTCAGGATGGTGTGTGACTTGGAGGGGAACTTGGAGGTGGTGGTGTTCCCATGTGCCTGCTGCCCTTGTCCTTCTAGGTGGAAGAGGTTGCGGGTTTGGGAGGTGCTGCCGATCATGGCTCTAATTCTACTTTGTAATATTCACAGGTTGTAATTTGAATGTGCATGTCGGTTTTTAGAAAGTCATGAATTTACCCTCAGTCCTCACAGGGTTAAAATGGCCAGCGAGTCGTGGGTGTGGGAAGAACCGTCTTGAACAGGCACAGCTGGAGATTGGGCTGAGGTGACTGAGCTCTGCTGGCAAGGCCGCATCATTTTAAGCATGCACCAACCCCACACAAGTCGAATCTGAAATAAAAAACCTTCTTTATGACCTTGAAGCAATAGTCTGGGCCAGATAGCTACTCACAGCCAAAGGAAATGAATATCTGGATTCCTGGGCAGTGGTAAAAATGCTTCAATACAGATTTTTTTAGACATTTTCTGATTTTATAAAGTGCAATACATTATGAGCACATGGCAGCCAATTTATTGGGGTAAAGAAGCACGTCTTGGGGCATTTTTGTGTTTACTAGTGCGACCTCTTCCCCTACAGGCAATCGAGCGAGCACTTCTTCACACAAAGGCGAGTGGAAATCTGGAACTCTCTCCCCCAAAAAGCTGTTGAGGCTGAGATTGACCGATTTTTGTTGGGTAAGGGTTTTAAGGGTTCCGGAACCAAGGCGGGCAAATGGAGTTAAGATACAGATCAGCCATGATCTAAATGAGGGGCGGAACAGACTCGAGGGGCTGAATGTCCTCCTCCTATTCCTGTGTTCCTACTTACAGGAAACTTTCGATTTACCGGCACCTAAATAACCGGAAATCTCGGTTAACCGGCAAAATTCAGGAGTAGGTTCAGGTAAGTTTTACTTCATATTGTACTTGCCTTCCTCGATCTGTTGCTGTGCAAGGGCGAGGCTGCAGTTGTTGCTAAGCTACAGAGATGCTTGGAACTTGTGGCCATTGTTCTGAACCTGTTGCTAAGCAACAGGGTTTGTTGCTTTATACGGAGCTCTCACCTCTCCGAATCTTTTACTATAGCTTTCGGTTATCCGGAATTTCTGATGAACCGGCACCACGTCGGTCCCGTCGGTGCCGGATAAAAAAAAGTTTCCTGTACATCACATCAGCCTGCAATGTATCTAGCCAACTGACAAAGTATCAGCAAAGTTAAGACAATGCGAGAGGGGGTGGAAGGTGTAGACAATTCCCCAAAGCATCACCATGGAACGCTCCCATTTCTACACTTGACGGATGGTTGGGGGCGCGGCTGGGTGGCCAGGGTCTGTTGGAGCCTAAACCTGCCCATGTTCACTGCTGCCTAAACATGCTATTTATTCTCATTCTCCAACCGCTTTTCAAAAGGTGCGTCTGCAGAATTAATGCATTGTTTGGACAGCCCGGTGACTGGGGAACAATGGTCGCACTCTGATAGTAATTTTCCAGCCATTGTGCTGGTGAATCAGCCTTTTCATTGCGCAGGGGGAGCGGTTGAACGAGCTCTACACCAGAATTAAGATCATTTCAACTTTAGCGAATTGACATGCGGACCCTCCCTCAACAATCTGTGTTAAAAACTTGGCGTATTTTTTTAAGATGGCTCTTTGCAACAAGCAGATTTTAGTGGGCTTTCTCTCTCTCTCTCTCGCCCTCTCTCACTCTGCTGACCAACTTGAATCAGATCGCCAAGCGACTCATCTACCCAGCATGCAGGAGGCATGATGCCATGGTAACCTATATTTTAATTTTAAATCAGGATTAACAAAGTTGCCTAAAAATAATAATAGTTCCAGCGGCTGTGAATAATAAGGGCTTCATTCTCCAGAAGCTGTATCAGCAACGACCCCATCAGATTGCAAAGCTACACCCCAACAGTGGCCGTACTGTAATATAGATGGGACATCACTGCTGTCTCCAGACATCCACAAGCTGCAACAACAGCCACAGCTTGCATTTATATAGCGCCTTTAATGCCGTAAAACATCCTAAGATGCTTCACAGGAGCGTTATCAGACATAATTTGACACCGAGCCACATAAGGAGATGTTAGGACAGGAGGTAGCTTTTAAGAAGCCTCTTAAAGGAGGAGAGAGAGGCACAGAAGGCAGTTGAGGCCAATTCATTAAATATATTCAAGAAGGAGTTAGATATATTTCTGAAGGCTCAAGGGATCAAGGGATATGGGGAGAAAGCAGGGACAGGGTACTGAATTTGGATGGCCAGCCATGATCTCATTAAATGGCAGAGCAGGCTCGAGGGGCCGAATGGCCGACTCCTGCTCCTATCTTCTATGTTTCTATGAGAGGTTTAGGGAGGGAATTCCAGAGCTTAGGGCTCAGGCAGCTGAAGGCATGGCCGCCAATTGTGGAGCGATTAAAATCGGGGATGCTCAAGAGGCCAGAATTGGAGGAGCGCAGAGATCTCGGAGGGTTGTGGGGCTGGCGGAGATTACAGGCGTAGGGAGGGGCGAGGCCATGGAAGGATTTGAACACGAGGGTGAGAATTTTATGCAGTGGATTGCCCAGATTCCCTCAGCCCCTCTCGACATTTCTCATGGCAGCGAACTGACTGAACGAACAGACCGAGAAAAACAGTTCAAACTTCCCTTTGTATCAGGGCAGGAGACGCCAGCCAGGGTTCCATTACCTGATGGCGGCCAAATCACTCCTGCTGGATGGTGCAGGTCAAGCAAGGATAGGGTGTGAGGCTCCCACTGTCGAATAGCCTGCCTGTAGGCTCACACACAAAGAGTGTGCCCATTGGATGGGGCACCAGACTACAGGGAGGACCCTGTCAACAAAATATAGAGGCCTTCGGGAGAGGCGGGGAGAAAAATGAACGGACCGAGGTCAAATGAAGTAAAATACCAGAGATCACCTGCTCATCCCCCCAAAAAATTAACATTTAATTATTATAAACATTGGGGGAAAAATTCAGTTGCTTGCGCCTCCCGTTAGCGCCTTAAGAGGACGCTAATGGGGCGCAAAGCAACTAGCGCCCGGGCGCGGCGATGTTTGTGCCGCTTGCGAAATTAACTAGACATTTTGCGGCGGCGCTAAACACTACCGCCACGATCTCCTGCGCCAGCAGATCGTGACGTCAGTCGAGTGCGCCCCGGACCGGATATTGAGTGGCGCCCCCTGCCTCACCACCTGCTGCTAGCAACGACAGGTTGAGGGGAGCGTTTTGCGGTCGGGAAGGGACTGGGGGAGCGCTATTTAAAGACGACCGCTTCCTGCCTTTTTTTGTTGGTGACATTTTTGCACCACGCATTCCGAGAGAGAGAGAGAGAGAGACTTCTGGAGAGATTCAACGCTGTGTGAAGGAGTTTTGGGTACTGAGCAGCACTTTGCAGGTTCATTTTGATTTGCCCTTCCTTGCTTCGCCAGCGCTCTGAGGTAGCGCCTCGCTCCTCGGCCTTTGCACCTTAAGACAGGTGTGTTGTGCCTGATTTAGCGCTCCAATCACCTCCAGGGGCGATAAAAGCCAAGTTTGCCGTCGGAGGTGATAATTAGCGCCAGGCGCTAAACTTTGCGCACGGCCGATAATGGAGCCCCAAATGGGGCGATACCGAATTTTTCCCCCATAATTCCTAAGTGAAAGCATGTTGCAATAATTTAGATGTTTAGGAGGTGGTTCTTCTCCCTGAATAGTGGGCCTCTGGAATAGGCTGTCGGCTCGTGTGGTGGAGGCCGATTCGCTGAATTCCTTCAAGCGAGAGCTGGACCTATTTCTGGCTGGAGCCGAGCTCACCTCTTACAGAAGGTGGGCACTGCAGGGAATTCAGGGCCAGAGTGGTCTCCTGGACTAGTTCCCATCATCTAGATGAGTCGGAGAGGAATTTCACAGATTTCCCCCCCCTAAATTGGCCTGGTTTTTTTACCTGTTTTATTGCCTCTCCCAGGGGATCACACGGTTTGGGGTGGGGTGGGGAGTGTATATGTTGTGATACACAAGGTATTGCGATTGTGTGGGGCAGGCTGTATGGACCAGAGGGTCTCTCCCTGTCCGCCATTGTTCGTATGTTTGTATAAAATGTGTTTGTTGTGGATCACCCTCCCATGTGCCTGATCTCAGCATTACTAAAAGGCACGGAGAGGTGGTTCGGCATCTCTTCCTGTACCTTGACCTCAAAACCCGCAACAGTAAATTTAACCGGAGGAAAAGCTGCTCAGTTACACAGATAAAATTGATGATTAATCCATTTGCAAACATTTGGGGCCTAATTAGGGAAGGCCAACTCCAGACGCCCCAGGTTAAAAGTCTCAACATCCAATTATGTGTGTGATGGCTGTTATTGGCTGGCTGTGTGTAAACTTGCCGACACTAATGGTGCACAGCTGTGATTCCAACAATGTCTAATTGCACTGAAGGATTAATTAGCGGCAATGCTTGGTATCGGCCGCGCGACACACGGAAATAATGAGATTGGCTGCACATTGCTGGGATATTTCATTGTGATTGGGACAAATTAATCCTGTTATAGCAGCTTCTCATTTCTGGTAACAATACCTGCTGGTGGCACAAGTACACAAGTTAATAAGCGTGCGCACGGATTGATGTGGAGGCTAACACAAGGATACAACGGTTCCACAGATTGTAACACAGAAAGCAGAGAGTTAAACCAACTATAACAGAGATAGAAGAGAATTACACAGAGCGTAACTTAGATACGAGAGAGTTACACAGCGCGTAACTCAAATACGAGAGAGTTACACAGAGCGTAACTTAGATACGAGAGAGTTACACAGAGCGTAACTCAGATACGAGTTACACAGAATGCAACTTAGATATGAGAGAGTTACACAGAGCGTAACTTAGATACGAGAGTTACACAGAGCGTAACTTAGGTACGAGAGAGTTACACAGAGTGTAACTTAGATACGAGAGTTACACAGAGCGTAACTCAAATACAAGAGAGTTACACAGAGCGTAACTTAGATACGAGAGAGTTACACAGAGCGTAACTTAGATACGAGAGAGTTACACAGAGCGTAACTCAGATACGAGTTACACAGAATGCAACTTAGATACGAGAGAGTTACACAGAGCGTAACTTAGATACGAGAGTTACACAGAGCGTAACTTAGGTACGAGAGAGTTACACAGAGTATAACTTAAATACGAGAGAGTTACACAGAACGTAACATAGATATGAGAGAGTTACAGAGAGCGTAACTTAGATATGAGAGTTACACAGAGCGTAACATAGATATGAGTTACACAGAACGTAACTTAGATACGAGAGAGTTACAGAGAGCGTAACTTAGATACGAGAGTTACACAGAGTGTAACACAGATACGAGAGAGTTACACAGAGTGTAACTTAGATACGAGAGAGTTACACAGAGTGTAACTTAGATACGAGAGAGTTACACAGAGCGTAACACAGATAGGATGCAGATACGCAGAGCTTAACAGGGAGTAAGTTCAACAGAGTTTAACTCATATAGGCGAGAGGTACACGGGATTATTTTAGTGAAAGGGTGAAAACAGGCACGAAGTGGGTGCTGTGCTAATAAGACACGCCTGTTTGAAAGTCTGTTTTTAGCTTGTAATTTTGGTCCTACTTGCTGATTACCATGGTTTAAACGTGCCTGCAGGCACTAAATCAGGCACCTTCACGTTTAGCACTCAGGTGCTGATTAGAAGCAGTTTTCGTGGAGCGGTGTATGTGGGCTCCTCGCACCCGCTTCCACTGAAAGTGTGGAGTGCTCTGGCTGGCACACAGCGGCACGGTGCAGGGTGGCTCAGGGACCGAGGGAGAGGGCACACAGGTTCTCGGACACGGCACTGGAGGTCCAGGTGGAGGAGGTCCAGAGGGGGAGGGATCACCCCCCACAGACAGCAACAGAGCCAGGAGAGAGTTATACAGCCTGTCACACAACTCCCCTTCAGCAGTGCCACAAGGGATCTGCTATAATATCTAAAAAATGGTACATCAAGTACACAGAGATGTCACATTCCAGACATTACACTTTGTCACAAATGTAAAACAATTTTAAATGACTGGGTGCTTCTAACCTGCAGCATAAACGTGACAACACACTCCATGCTGTGAAACTCCATCATCAAACAAGCCACCTGAGCCTGTGTTTACTTAACAGCTACTGGACTTTCTGGTCCTAAAGAGACACAACTGCAGTTCATTAGAAGACCAAATTGTGCATTACATTATCCAACCTCCTGTCCCTATAACGCAGTGTGTCATCTCTCTAGCCATGAGCAATGGCACAGGAGATTGGCTAGTATGTTGTAACATTCTTACATCTAGCTTGCGTCTGATAGGCACCAGAATTCACACACCCGACGTTACACTTTCTCATGAATGCAAATCACTCTTAAGAAAAAGGGAGAAACTAAACCAGCCATTGGCAGGCAGCCTGAAACAGTTACACTGTCCTCAATGGACCTCTAACTGCTTATAGGTAGGTATAATTCCCCAGAATTGTCTATTTACAGCAATGGCCTTAACAGGACCGGCCAGGTTAGACAGTTCAACAAAGAGCCATGAGGCTGATTCCCAACATCAGAAGACGGAAGTATGAGGAAAGAGCTCAGCCTTTAATGGAGGTGGTTGAGCAGTGAACCGACAGAGGTCTATCAGATAGAACCACAGCTTGGAAATGCTAGTTCTGGAAAATTACTTCAGACAAAACAATGGTGTAGGACCAGGGATCTGTGTTGGGGTCTCAACTATTCACAGTATTTATTAACGACTTAGATGATGGGATAGAAAGTCACGTATCCAAATTTGCCGATGACACACAGATAGGCGGCATTGTCGGCAGTGAAGATAAAAGCATAAAATTACAAAAGAATATCGATAGATTAAGTGAATGGGCAAAACTGTGGCAAATGGATTTCAATTTAGGCAAATGTGAGGTCATCCACTTTGGACCTAAAAAGGATAGAACAGGGGACTTCCTAAATGGTGAACCTGGACCCCCAAAAACAGTGGAGGTCCAGAGAGACTTGGGGGTCCAGGTACATCGATCATTAAAATGTCATAAACAGGTACAGAAAATAATCAAAAAGGCTAATGGAATACTGGCCTTTATATCTAGACTAGAATACAAGGGGGTAGAAGTTATGCTGCAGCTGTACAAAACCCTGGTTAGACCACACCTGGAGCACTGTGAGCAGTTCTGGGCACCACACCTTAGGAAGGATATATTGGCCTTGGAGGGAGTGCAGCGTAGGTTTACCAGAATGATACCCGGACTCCAAGGGTTAAGTTATGAGGGGAGATTACACAAACTAGGGTTGTATTCCCTGGGATCTAGAAGGTTAAGGGGTGATTTGATCAAAGTTTTCAAGATATTAAGGGGAACAGATAGGGTAGAGAGAGAGAAACTATTTCCGCTGGTTGGGGAGTCTAGGACTGGGGCCAGTCTAAAAATTAGAGCCAGACCTTTCAGGAGTGAAATTAGGAAACACTTCTACACACAAAGGGTGGTAGAAGTTTGGAACTCTCTTCCGCAAACGGCAATTGGTGCTAGATCAATTGTTCATTTAAAAGCGGAGATTGATAGATTTTTGTTAACCAAAGGTATTAAGCGGTATGGGGTAAAGTTATATGGAGTTAGGTCACAGATCATTGAATGGCGGAACAGGCTCAAGGGGCTCAATGGCCTCCTCCTGTTCCTATGATCCTATGTTCCTCTTCCTATGACCAGGTGACACCCGTTCAGACGAGGAAAAGGTCAATTCAGGACTGAGGTAAGGAGGTTCTTAACCGAGTGAACACATGGCATGACTTCTGGGTAGTGGAGCAGAGCCTGAAACCCTGGAATTGTTGAAGAGCCAGCTGGATATCATGAAGAGGGAACTATGTAGAGAGCCTTTCACATCCTGTGCATGTCACCAAAGCACATCACAATCAATCAATGACCTTTTATTGAACTGTAGTCAGAAAAACCGCCTATTTCCACCTCCACAACGTCGCCCATGTCCGCCCTGCCTCAACTCATCTGCTGCTCAAACCCTCATCCATGCTTTTGTCACCTCCAGACTCGACTTTCCAACTCCGGGCCGGCCTCCCATCCCCCAGATTCTGTAATCTTCAGCTCATCCAAAACTCTGCTCCCCGTGTCCTAACTCACACCCAGTCCCGTTCACCCATCACCCCCTGTGCTCACTGCCCCGTGTCCTAACTCGCACCCAGTCCCGTTCACCCATCACCCCCTGTGCTCACTGCCCCGTGTCCTAACTCGCACCGAGTCCCGTTCACCCATCACCCCCTGTGCTCACTGCCCCGTGTCCTAACTCGCACCAAGTCCCGTTCACCCATCACCCCCTGTGCTCACTGCCCCATGTCCTAACTCACACCGAGCCCCGTTCACCCATCACCCCCTGTGCTCACTGCCCCGTGTCCTAACTCACACCCAGTCCCGTTCACCCATCACCCCCTGTGCACGCTGCCCCGTGTCCTAACTCACACCCAGTCCCGTTCACCCATCACCCCCTGTGCTCACTGCCCCGTGTCCTAACTCACACCCAGTCCCGTTCACCCATCACCCCCTGTGCTCACTGCCCCGTGTCCTAACTCGCACCAAGTCCCGTTCACCCATCACCCCCTGTGCTCACTGCCCCGTGTCCTAACTCGCACCGAGTCCCGTTCACCCATCACCCCCTGTGCTCACTGCCCCGTGTCCTAACTCGCACCCAGTCCCGTTCACCCATCACCCCCTGTGCTCACTGCCCCGTGTCCTAACTCGCACCAAGTCCCGTTCACACATCACCCCCTGCGCTCGCTGCCCCGTGTCCTAACTCGCACCAAGTCCCGTTCACACATCACCCCCTGTGCTCGCTGACCTACATTGGCTCCCAGTTAAGCAACGCCTTGATTTCAAAATTCTCACCCTTGTTTTCAAATCCCTCCATGCCCTCCTCACCCCTCCCTATCTCTGTAACTTCCGCCAGCCCCACAACCCCCCGAGATCTCTGCGCTCCTCCAATTCTAGCCTCTGGAGCATCCCTGATTTTAATCACTCCACCATTGGCGGCCGTGCCTTCAGTTGCCTGGGCCCTGAGCTCTGGAATTCCCTCCCTAAACCTCTCCGCCTCTCTTTCCTCCTTTAAGATGCTCCTTTTGGTCACCCATTCTAATATCTCCTTATGTGGCTCAGTGTCAAATTCTGTTTGATAATCGCTCCTGTGAAGCACCTTGGGATGTTTTACTACATTAAAAGCGCAAGTTGTTGGTGTTGTTGTTATATAGAAAAATGTTACACCAAGACCCCACAAACAGCAATGAGATGAATGACCAGAGAATCTGTTTTTTGCTGGTGTTGGTTAAAGGAGGGGTGTTAGCACCTGGACCACTGCTCTTCTTTGATCAAGTGCCACGGGATCTTTTACATCCACCTGAGAGAGCAGACGGGGCCTCAATTTAACGTCTCATCCGAAAGACGGCACCTCGGACAGTGCAGCACTCCCTCAGCACGGTACTGGAGTGTCAGACTAGCTACGAGCAATGTCACGGGGGAGCCGGTAGAATTGTAATATTTCTTCTAATCCCATTTCTCCTTTCATAATCATTATCACAGTCATCAGTGTCCTAATGGCTCAATAAATTCAGAGCTATATAAAGTAATAGAAAAAGATAAATGAGTTAATTAGCCAAAAATCAGAGTGGATCCCAATTCATCATGACACCTGCACACTTCAAGCCACCATCAGATATTACCAACCAGCAGGAAGACGGGAGACTGCACTCTTCTTTAATTAACCCCGCACTGACCAGAGCTCCTCCATCTGAGGACATTTTGATGTTGGGGTTTCTCCGAACTTTTACTCTGACAACCTTAAAAAAAATTTTAACCACGAAGTTATTAACTTCTGGACTTGTGGACCTGTTTTTTAAGAAACTGTACAACGGTCCCTCATTGCACTTGTTAGCTCAGTATCAGCGGGTACCGCTCCCAGGACAGGTACAGCACGGGTTAGATACAGAGTAAAGCCCCATCTGCACTGTCCCATCAAACACTCCCAGGACAGGTACAGCACAGGTTAGATACAGAGTAAAGCTCCATCTGCACTGTCCCATCAAACACTCCCACGACAGGTACAGCACGGGTTAGATACAGAGTAAAGCTCCCTCTACACTGTCCCATCAAACACTCCCAGGACAGGTACAGCACGGGTTAGATACAGAGTAAAGCTCCATCTGCACTGCCCCATCAAACACTCCCAGGGCAGGTACAGCACGGGTTAGATACAGAGTAAAGCTCCCTCTACACTGTCCCATCAAACACTCCCAGAGCAGGTACAGCACGGGTTAGATACAGAGTAAAGCTCCATCTGCACTGCCCCATCAAACACTCCCAGGACAGGTACAGCACAGGTTAGATACAGAGTAAAGCTCCATCTGCACTGCCCCATCAAACACTCCCAGGGCAGGTACAGCACAGGTTAGATACAGAGTAAAGCCCCATCTGCACTGTCCCATCAAACACTCCCAGGACAGGTACAGCACGGGTTAGATACAGAGTAAAGCTCCATCTGCACTGCCCCATCAAACACTCCCAGGACAGGTACAGCAACGGTTATATACAGAGTAAAGCTCCCTCTACACTGTCCCATCAAACATTCCCAGGGCAGGTACAGCACGGGTTAGATACAGAGTAAAGCTCCATCTGCACTGCCCCATCAAACACTCCCAGGGCAGGTACAGCACGGGTTAGATACAGAGTAAAGCTGCCTCTACACTGTCCCATCAAACACTCCCAGAGCAGGTACAGCACGGGTTAGATACAGAGTAGAGCTCCCTCTACACTGTCCCATCAAACACTCCCAGGGCAGGTACAGCACAGGTTAGATACAGAGTAAAGCTCCGTCTACACTGCCCCATCAAACACTCCCAGGGCAGGTACAGCAACGGTTATATACAGAGTAAAGCTCCCTCTACACTGTCCCATCAAACACTCCCTGGACAGGTACAGCACGGGTTAGATACAGAGTAAAGCTCCCTCTACACTGTCCCATCAAACACTCCCAGGGCAGGTACAGCACGGGTTAGATACAGAGTAAAGCTTCCTCTACACTGTCCCATCAAACACTCCCAGGACAGGTACAGCACGGGTTAGATACAGAGTAAAGTTCCCTCTACACTGTCCCATCAAACACTCCCTGGACAGGTACAGCACGGGTTAGATACAGAGTAAAGCTTCCTCTACACTGTCCCATCAAACACTCCCAGGGCAGGTACAGCACGGGTTAGATATAGAGTAAAGCTCCCTCTACACTGTCCCATCAAACACTCCCTGGACAGGTACAGCACGGGTTAGATACAGAGTAAAGCTCCCTCTACACTGTCCCATCAAACACTCCCAGGGCAGGTACAGCACGGGTTAGATACAGAGTAAAGCTTCCTCTACACTGTCCCATCAAACACTCCCAGGGCAGGTACAGCACGGGTTAGATACAGAGTAAAGCTTCCTCTACACTGTCCCATCAAACACTCCCAGGGCAGGTACAGCACATAAGAACATAAGAAATAGGATCAGGAATAGACCACTTGGCCCCTCGAGCCTGCTCTGCCATTCAATAAGATCATGGCTGATCTTGGGCTCAAAGCCACTTCCCTGCCCGCTCCCCATAACCCTTCAATCCCTTATCTTGCAAAAATGTGTCTATCTCCACCTTAAATGTATTTAATGACCCAGCCTCCACGGCTCTCTGGGGCAGAGAATTCCACAAATTTACAACCCTCTGAGAGAAGAAATTCCTCATCTCAGTTCTAAAAGGGCGACCCTTTATTCTGAGACTGTGCCCCCGAGTTCTAGATTTCCCCATGAGGGGAAACATCCTCTCTGCATCTACCCTGTTGAGCCCCCTCAGTATCATATATGTTTCGATACAATCACCTCTCATTCTTCTAAATTCCAATGAGTATAGGCCCAGCCTGCTCAACCTTTCCTCATAAGTAAACCCCCTCATCTCTGGAATTAACCCAGTGAATCGTCTCTGAACTGCCTCCAATGCAAGTATATCCTTCCTTAAATAAGGAGACCAAAACTGTACGCAGTACTCCAGGTGTGGTCTCACCAATACCCTGTACAGTTGTAGCAGGACTTCCCTGCTTTTATATTCCAACCCCCTTGCAATAAAGGCCAACATTCCATTTGCCTTTTTGATTACTTGCTGTACCTGCATGTTAACTTTTTGTGTTTCATGCACAAGGACCCCCAGGCCCCTCTGAACTGTAGCATTTTGTAATCTCTCTCCATTTAAATCACATTTTCCCACATTATGCTCCATCTGCCAAATGTTTTCCCACTCACTTAGCCTGTCTATATCCCTTTGCAGGTTCTTTGAGTCCTCTGCACAGCTTGCTTTCCCACCCATCTTTGTATCATCCACAAACTTGATTACATTACACTCGGTCCCTTCATCCAAGTCATTAATATTGATTGTAAATAGTCGAGGCCCCAGCACCGATCCCTGTGGAACCCCACTAGTTACCATTTGCCAACTGGAAAATGACCCATTTATCCCGACTCTCTGCTTTCTGTTAGTTAGCCAATTCTCTATCCATGCTAATATATTACCCCCAACTCCGTGAACTCTTATCTTATGCAGTATCTTATTTGGCACCTTTTCGAATACCTTCTGGAAATCCAAATACACCACATCTACTGGTTTACCTTTGTCCACCCTGCTTGTTACAACCTCAAAGAACTTCAGCAAGTTTGTTAAACATGATTTCCCTTTCCTAAAACCATGCTGACTCCGTTTGACTGCAGTATGTTTTTTTTAAATGCCCTGCTACTGCTTCCTTAATGAAGGACTCCAGCATTTTCCCAACGATAGATGTTAGGCTAACTGGTCTATAGTTTCCTGCTTTCTGTCTCCCTCCTTTCTTAACTAGGGTGTTACATTTGCGGTTTTCCAATCCGCTGGGACCTCTCCAGAGTCCAGGGAATTTTGGTATATTGCAACCAATGCATCCACTATCTCTGCAGCCACCTCTTTTAAGACCCTGGGATGCAGGCCATCTGGTCCAGGGGACTTGTCGTCTTTTAGTTCCATTATTTTACTGAGTACTATTTCCTTAGTGATAGTGATTGTCTTTAGTTCCCCACTCCCTGTGGCCCCTTGATTATCCATTATTGGGATGTTGTTAGTGTCTTCTACAGTGAAGACCGATGCTAAATATTTGTTCAGAGTCTCTGCCATTTCTCCGTTCCCCATTATTAATTCCCCAGTCTCAACCTCTAAGGGACCAACGTTTACTTTAGCTACCCTCTTCCTTTTTATATACCTGTAGAAGCTCTTACTATCTGTTTTAATGTTTCTTGCCAGCTTACTCTCATAATTCATCTTCTCTCTCTTTATTATTTTTTTAGTCATCCTTTGCTGGTTTTTAAAAATTTCCCAATCCTCTGGTCTCCCACCAATCTTGGCAACATTGTATGCCTTCGTTTTCAATTTGATACCATCCTTTACTTCCTTTGTTAGCCACGGATGGTGCTCCCTTCTCTTAAAATCTTTCTTTCTCACTGGAATATATTTTTGTTGAGAGTTATGAAATATCTCCTTAAATGCCCGCCACTGCA
This sequence comes from Somniosus microcephalus, assembly GCF_052327205.1. Taxonomy (NCBI): domain Eukaryota; kingdom Metazoa; phylum Chordata; class Chondrichthyes; order Squaliformes; family Somniosidae; genus Somniosus; species Somniosus microcephalus. The sequence goes on from NC_141004.1 coordinate 5,456,095, forward strand.
TTTCAACTTTCTTACCCTTTAATTTGGTTTTCCAGTCCACTTTAGCCAGTTCTGCCCTCATGCCAATATAATTGCCTTTGTTTAAGATCAGGACACTAAAGTGGGAAACAACTTTCTCACCCTCCAACTGAATTTGAAATTCAACCATGCTATGATCACTCTTTCCTAGAGGATCCTTTACTATGAGATCATTTATTAATTCTATCTCATTACATAGTCCCAGATCCAAGACAGCCTGCTCCCTGGTTGGTTCCATTACATACTGTTCTAGGAAAACATCCCGGATGCACCCTATGAACTGCTCCTCCAGGCTACCATGGCCACTTTGATTTGTCCAATATGGAGATTAAAATCACCCATGATTATTACCGTACCTTTTTTACAGGCCTCCATTATTTGTTGATTTATACCCTGTCCAACAGCATTGCTACTGTTCGGGGGCCTGTAGACTACGCCCACCAGAGACTTTTTCCCCTTATTATTTTTTATCTCCACCCAAACCGATTCTACATCTTGATCTTCTGAGCCAATATCACTTCTCACCGCTGCACTGATCCCATGTTTTACCAACAAAGCCACCCCACCTCCCTTTCCTTTCTGTCTATCCTTCCGAATTATCATATACCCCGGAATATTCAGTTCCCAGCCCTGGTCGCCTTGCAACCACGTCTCTGTAATGGCGATCAGATCATACCCACTTGTATCTATTTGTGCCGTCATCTCATCTATCTTGTTACGAATGCTGCATGCATTCAGATATAGAGCTTTTAACTTTGTCTTTTTAACACTTTTCCTTGTTTTGGCCTTTTTTTCTGTTAGACTCTTATTTTTAAACATTCTGTCCTTTCCTGTCACACTCTGGTTATCATTTCCCCCATCTCTAGCCTGCTCTATTGCTTTCTCATTTCTCATTGACTTTTTATTTCCCCGCTCACCTGGATCCTCCCCCCCACTATTTAGTTTAAAGCCCTCTCTACAGCCCTAGTTATTTGATTCGCCAGGACTCTAGACCCAGCATGGTTCAGGTGAAGCCCGTCCAAGCGGAACAGCTCCCTCTTATCCCAGTACTGGTGCCAGTGCCCCACGAATCGAAACCCATTTCTCCCACACCAGTCTTTGAGCCACTCGTTCATTTCTCTGATCTTATTTACCCTATGCAAATTCACTCGTGGCTCAGGTAGTAATCCACAATTGCCACAATTGGGAGAGCTGTGCCAAAGACTAGTCAAGGAACAGCCTGACAGAGAGTACAACGCCAACATATTCCCATAAAGGTCAAGGGAACCCTGGATGTCAAGGGATATACAAGAATGGATTAGGAAAAAAAGGGAGGCTTTTGGCAGATACAAAGGACTAAAAACAGTGGAAGCCCTAGAGAAGTATAGAAAGTGCAGGGTGGTACTTAAAAAAGAAATTAGGAGAGGGAAGAGGGGGCATGAAAAAACACTGGCGGGCAAAATAAAGGAAAATCCCAAGGTGTTTTATAAGTATATTAAGGGCAAGAGGATAACCAGGGAAAGAGTAGGGCCCATTAGGGACCAAAGTGGCAATCTGTGTGTAGAGCCGGAAGATGTGGAGGAGGTTTTAAATGAATATTTTGCATCTGTGTTCACTATGGAGAAGGACGATGTAGGCATAGAAATCAGGCAGGGGAATTGTGATATACTTAAACAAATTAGTATTGAAAGGGAGGAGGTACTAACAGTTTTAGTAGGTTTAAAAGTGGATAAACCCCCAGGCCCAGACGAGATGTATCCCAAGCTGCTATGTGAGACAAGGGAGGAGATTGCAGGGGCTCTCTGGCCACAGGGGAGGTGCCAGAGGACTGGAGGACAGCTAACGTAGTACCATTGTTCAAAAAGGGTAGTAGGGATAAACCAGGGAATTACAGGCCAGTGAGCCTAACATCAGTGGCAGGGAAATTATTGGAAAAAATTCTGAGGGACAGAATTAGTCTCCACTTGGAGAGGCAGGGATTAGTCAAGGACAGTCAGCATGGCTTTGTCAGGGGGAGATCATGTCTGACCAATTTGATTGAATTTTTCGAGGGGGTGACTATGTATGTGGATGAAGGTAGTGCAGTTGATGTAGTCTACATGGACTTCAGCAAGGCATTTGACAAAGTCCCACATGGGAGACTGGTCAAGAAGGTAAGGGCCCATGGGATCCAGGGCAATTTGGCACATTGGGTCCAAAATTGGTTTAGTGGCTGGAGGCAGAGGGTGATGGTCGAAGGTTGTTTTTGTGACTGGAAGCCTGTGTCCAGTGGTGTACCGCAGGGATCGGTGCTGGGTCCTTTGCTGTTTGTAGTGTGCATTAATGATTTAGATAAGAATGTAGGAGGTATGATCAGTAAGTTCGCAGATGACACGAAAATTGGTGGAGTGGTAAACAGCGAGGAGGGAAGCCTCAGGCTACAGGACGATATAGACGGGTTGGTCAGATGGGCAGAACAGTGGCAAATGGAATTTAACCCTGAAAAGTGTGAGGTGATGCGTTTTGGGAGGACTAGCAAGGCAAGGGAATACACAATGAATGGTAGGACCCTAGGAAGGACAGAGGATCAGAGAGACCTTGATGTGCATGTACATAGATCCCTGAAGGCAGCAGGACAGGTAGATAAGGTGGTTAAAAAGGCATATGGGATACTTGCCTTCATTAGCCGAGGCATAGAATATAAGAGCAGGGAGGTTATGATGGAGCTGTACAAAACGCTAGTTAGGCCACAGCTGGAATACTGTGTGCAGTTCTGGCCGCCACACTATAGGAAGGATGTGATTGCATTGGAGAGGGTGCAGAGGAGATTCACCAGGATGTTACCTGGGCTGGAGCGCTTCAGCTATGAAGAGAGACTGGACAGGCTGGGGTTGTTTTCCTTGGAGCAGAGAAGGCTGAGGGGGGACCTGATTGAGGTGTACAAAATTATGAGGGGCATTGATAGAGTAGATAGAAAGGAACTTTTCCCCTTAGTAGAGGGGTCAATAACCAGGGGCCATAGATTCAAGGTAAGGGGCAGGAGGTTTAGAGGGGGTCTGAGGAAAAGCTTTTTCACCCAGAGGGTGGTTGGAATCTGGAACTCACTGCCTGAAAGGGCGGTAGAGGCAGGAACCCTCACAACATTCAAGAAGTATTTAGATGAGCACTTGAAATGCCATAGCATACAAGGCTACGGACCAAGTGCTGGAAAATGGGATTAGAATAGACAGGGCTTGATGGTCAGCACGGACACGATGGGCCGAAGGGCCTCTTTCTGTGCTGTATAACTCTATGGCCTAGAAATTCAGTGGGTTGTGCCACCTGTTAGCGCCTTAAGAGGGCGCTAAGTGGGTCGGAAGCCACTGGCCACGCCTCCCGCTAAATTCAGCTGGACGCTAATGGCGGCGCGAGCCGTTAGTGCTGCGCCGCCACCGATTACGTCATCAGTGTGCGCAGCGCCCTGCTAACGCCCCGATTGCGATATTTAGATGCGCCCCCTGCTTTAACGCCGGGCACTATTTGCGACCGGGTCAAGGGGGCCTACCTGCGGCGGTTGAGGCGCTAATTAAAGGAGAGGTGCGGGGCGGCCATTTTTTTTGCTGGCCGCCTGCCAGCACCTCTCCGCGCTGCCGTCCCCGGCCTCCTGAGCCCCCCCCACCTGCGGAGTGCCGACTGCGTTCCAAGAGCCCGGCACTTCTCCTCGGTGCTGGGCTCTTTTGCCGGCACTCGCGATCCTCGATTGCGCTGCACAAGGCCCCTCCCCTTTAAGAAGGGGAGGAAGGCCTGCAGTACCACAGCATGCCATGCCGCAGCGTGTGGCGCTGCGGCACGTTGCGCAGCGATCTTCAGCTGCAGCGCCCCAAGAGGGATGCGGGGCGCCTCCAGTAGCGCCGCGATTCCCTCTGGGGCGCGCAAACTGAATTTCCAGCGGGCGGCCGCGACTGCTTCCGGGGCGCTACTTTTAGCGCCCTGGCGAGGCTGGCACCCCAAACAGGGCTGTAGTGAATTTCTAGGCCTATGACTCTATGGCCTAGAAATTCAGTGGGCTTCCCCACCAGTTAGAGCCTACAGAGGGCACTCAGTGGCTTTAGCGCCACTGGCCACGCCTCCCGCGATATTTAGCTGGGGCGCTAATGGCAGCGTTAGCCTGTAGCCCTGCGCCGCCACCGATGACGTCATCGGTGTGCACAGCGCCCCGCTACCACCCTGATCTCGATATTCGGTAGTGCCCGCCTCTGTCGCGCCGTTCGCAAATCGCGCCCGGTTCACGGGGCCTACCTGTGGCGGTAGTGATGCAAATTAAGGTGGAGGTGCTGGGCGGCCATTTTTTTCAGCGGCCGCCTGCCAGCACCTCCGTCCCCGGCCTCCTGATTTCCCCCCGCGGCAGTGCCGGATGTTTTCCGAGAGCCTGGGACTTCTCCTCGGTGCCGGGCTCTTTTGCCGGCACTCGCGATCTCCGATCACGCTGGTGCAGGCCCCTCCCCCTTAAGAATAGGAGGAAGGCCTGCAGTACCGCAGCGCGCCGTGCCACAGCGTGTGGCGCTGCAACACGTTGCGCTGTGATATTCAGTTTCAGCGCCCTAAGAGGGACGCGGAGCACCTCGAGCCTCGCCCCGTGTCCCTCTTGGGGCGTTCAAGCTGAATTTCCGGCGGTCGCAACTGCTCCGATCGCTGTGCTAATTCCGGCGCCCAGGCGAGCTTGGCGCCCCGTTTGCGGCTCCACCGAATTTCTCCCCCTGTGACTCTCTAGCCATCCTCACAGATTCATACCTTACAGCCAGTGTCCCGAACTCCTCCATCACCATCCCTGGGTATGTCCTGACCCACCGGCAGGACAGACCCACCAGGGGTGGCGGCACAGTGGTATACAATCGGGAAGGAGTGGCCCTGGGAGCCCTCAACATTGACTCCAGAACCCATGAAGTCTCATGGCTTCAGGTCAAGCATGGGCATGGAAATCTCCTGCTGGTTACAACCTACTGCCCTCCCTCAGCTGATGAATCAGTACTCCTCCATGTTGAACACCACTTGGAAGAAGCACTGAGAGTAGCAAGGGCACAGAATGTACTCTGGGTGGGGGACTTCAATGTCCATCACCAAGAGTAGCTCGGTAGCACCACTACTGACCGAGCTGGCTGAGTCCTGAAGGACATAACTGCCAGTCTGGATCTGCGACAGGTGGTGAGTGAACCAACACAAGGGAAAAACCTACTTGAACTCGTCCTCACCAATCTACTTGTCGCAGATGCATCTGTCCATGACAGCATTGGCAGCAGTGACCACCGCACAGTCATTGTGGAGTCCCGTCTTCACTCTGAGGACACCCTCCATTGTGTTGTGTGGCACTACCACCGTGCTAAATGGGATTCAGAACAGATCTAGCAGCTCAAAACTGGGCATCCATGAGGTGCTGTGGGCCATCAGCAGCAGCAGAATTGTATTCCACCACAATCTGTAACCTCATGGCCCGCCATAGCCCTCACTCTACTATTACCATCAAGCAAGGGGACCAACCCTGGTTCAATAAGGAGTGTAGAAGAGCATGCCAGGAGCAGCACCAGGTGTACCTAAAAATGCAGAGCCAACCTGGGGAAACTGCAACACAGGACGACATGCATGCTAAAAAGCGGAAGCAGCATGCTATAGGCAGGGCTAAGCGATCCCATAATCAATGGATCAGATCAAAGCTCTGCAGTCCTGTCACATCCAGTCGTGAATGGTGGTGGACCATTAAACAACTAACGGGAGGAGGAGGCTCCAAGAATATCTCCGTCCTCAATGATGGTGGAGCTCAGCACGTGAGTGTAAAAAACAAGGCTGAAGCGTTTGCAACCAACTTCAGCCAGAAGTGCTGAGTGGATGATCCATATCGGCCTACTCCCGAGGTCCCCACCATCACAGAAGCCAGTCTTCAGCCAATTCGATTCACTCCACGTGATATCAAGAAACAGCTGAGCACACTGGATACAACAAAGGCTGTGGGCCCCGACAACATCCCGGCTATCGTGCTGAAGACTTGTGCTCCAGAACTAGCCATGCCTCTAGCCAAGTTGTTGCAGTACAGCTACAACACTGGCATCTATCCGACAATGTGGAAAACTGCCCAGGTATGTCCTGTCCACAAAAAGCAGGACAAATCGTTTGGAATAAACGGGTCGTTTTCCGAGTGGCAGGCAGTGACTAGTGGGGTACCGCAAGGATCGGTCCTAGGACCCCAGCTGTTCACAATATATATTAATGATCTGGACGAGGGAATTGGATGTAATATCTCCAAATTTGCAGACGACACAAAGCTGGGGGGGAGGGTATGCTGTGAGGAGGATGTCGTGAAACTCCAGCACGATTTGGACAGGTTGCGTGATTGGGCAGAAACATGGCAAATGCACTATAATGTGGATAAATGTGAGGTTATCCACTTTGGTGGCAAAAACAGGAAGGCAGATTATTATTTGAATGGTAATAGATTGGGAGAAGGGGAAATGCAAAGCGACCTGGGTGTTCTTGTACACCAGTCGCTGAAGGTAAGCATGCAGGTGCAGCAGGCGGTTAAGAAGGCAAATGGTATGTTGGCCTTCGTAGCAAGAGGGTTCGAGTACAAGAACAAGGATGTCTTGCTGCAGTTGTACAGGGCCTTAGTGAGTCCACACCTTGAGTATTGTGTGCAGTTTTGGTCGCCTTACCTGAGGAAGGACGTTCTTGCCATGGAAGGAGTGCAGCGAAGATTCACCAGGCTGATACCTGGGATGGCAGGAATGACGTATGAGGAGAGATTGTGGCGATTGGGCTTATACTCACTGGAGTTTAGAAGATTGAGAGGGGATCTCATCGAAACCTATAAAATTCTGTCAGGCCTGGACAGACTAGATACAGGAAGGATGTTTCTGATGGCCGGGGAGACCAGAACCAGGGGTCATAGTCGAAGGATAAGGGGTAAGCCATTTAGGACTGAAATGAGGAGGAATTTCTTCACCCAGAGAGTGGTGAACCTGTGGAATTCTCTGCCACAGAGGGCGGTGGAGGCCAGTTCATTAAGTATATTCAAGAAAGAGTTGGATATATTTCTTAAGGCTAAAGGGATCAAGGGATATGGGGAGAAGGCAGGGACCGGGTACTGAATTTGGATGATCAGCCATGATCTCATTGAATGGCGGAGCAGGCGCGAAGGGCCGAATGGCCTACTCCTGCTCCTATCGTCTATGTATCTATGTATCTATGTAAATCCAATCCGGCCAATTACTGCCCAATCAGTCTACTTTCAATCTATCAGCAAAGTGATGGAAGGTGTCATCAACAGTGCTATCAAGCGGCACTTACTCACCAATAACCTGCTCACTGATGCCCAGTTTGGGTTCCACCAAGACCACTCGGCTCCCGACCCCGGTCCAAACATGGACATAGGAGCTGAATTCCAGAGGTGAGGTGAGAGTGACTGCCCTTCACATCAAGGCAGCATTTGACCGAGTGTGGCATCAAGGAGCCCTAGTAAAATTGAAGTCAATGGGAATCAGAGAGAAAACTCTCCACTGGCTGGAGTTAATCCTAGCAGAAAGGAAGATGGTTGTGGTGGTTGAAGGTCAATCATTGCAGCCCCAGGACATCGCTGCAGGAGTTCCTTTGGGCAGTGTCCTAGGCCCAACCATCTTCAGCTGCTTCATCAATGACCTTCCCTCCAACATAAGGTCATAAGTGGGGATTTTCACTGATGACTGCACATTGTTCAGTGCCATTCGCATCTCCACAGATAATGAAGCAGTCCATGCCCGCATGCAACAAGACCTGGACGACGTTCAGGCTTGGGCTGATAAGTGGCAGGAAACATTCGCGCCACAGAAGTGCCAAACAATGACTATCTCCAACAAGCGAGAGTCTAACCATTCAGTGGCATTACCATCGCCGAATCCCCAACTATCAACATCCTGGGGGTCACCATTAACCAGAAACTTAACTGGACCAGCCACATAAATACTGTGGCAACAAAAGCAGGTCAGAGGCTAGGTATTCTGCGGCGAGTGTCTCACCTCCTGACTCCCCAAAGCTTTTCCACCATCTACAAGGCACAGTAAGGAGTGAGATGGAATACTCTCCACTTGCCTGGATGAGTGCAGCTCCAACAACACTCAAGAAGCTCGACACCATCCAGGACAAAGCAGCCCGCTTGCTTGGCACCCCATCCACCACCTTAAACATTCACTCCCTCCACCACCGGCGCACCGTGGCTGCAGTGTGTACCATCTACAAGATGCACTGCAGCAACTCGCCAAGGCTTCTTCGGCAGCACCTCCCAAACCTGCGACCTCTTCCACCTAGAAGGACAAGGGCAGCAGGCACATGGGAACACCACCACCTCCAAGTTCCCCTCCAAGTCACACACCATCCTGACTTAGAAGTATATCGCCGATCCTTCATCGTCTCTGGGTAAAAATCCTGGAACTCCCTCCCTAACAGTACTGTGGGAGTACCTTCACCACACGGACTACAGCGGTTCAAGAAGGCGGCTCACCACTACCTTCAAATTAAGGAAAGTCAGCATAGATTTGTTAAAGGCAAATGGTGTTTAACTAACTTGATAGAGTTTTTTGATGAGGTAACAGAGGGTTGATGAGGGCAATGCGGCTGGTTTACATGGATTTCCAAAAGGCGTTTGATAAAGTGCCACATAATAGGCTGGCCAGCAAAGTTGAAGCCCATGTAATAAAAGGGACAGTGGCAGCATGGATACGAAACTGGCTAAGTGACAGGAAACAGAGAGTAGTGGTGAACGGTTGTTTTTCGGACTGGAGGAAGGTGTACAGTGGTGTTCCCCAGGGGTCGGTTCTAGGACCACTGCTTTTCTTGATATACAGGTAGACTACCCTTTATCCGAACTTCCGAAAACCAAAACCCTCTAAAAACCGAAGGTTTTTTCATTCAGCGTAAGTCGTGCGCACGACCCCGACCCCTGCCGACCCCCACCGCCGACACCCCGCCGACCCCCCACCCTTTCGGATAAGGGATAGTGTATCCTTTATCCGCATTTCCGAAAACCGAAATCCTCTGAAAACCGAAAGGTTTCGTTCAGCGTAAGTCGTGCGCACGACCCCGACCCCCGCCGACCCCCACCCCCGACCCCCCGCCGACCCCCACCCCCGCCGACCCCGACCGCTCGCCGACCCTCCCGCCAACCCCGACCCCCGCCGACCCCCCTGCCGACCCCCCGCCGACCCCGACCCCCACCGACCCCCCCCGCCGACCCCCGACCCCGCCGACCCCCACCCCCGACAAATTTCCCAGTCTTATAAAATACCTTCTGAAATCCGAAATTTTCCGAAAACCGAAACACGGCTGGTCCCGAGGTTTTCGGATAAAGGATAGTCTACCTGTACATTAATGACTTGGACTTGGGTGTACAGGGCACAATTTCAAAATTTACGGATGACACAAAACTTGGAAGTACAGTATAGTGAACAGTGAGGAGGAGAGTGATAGACTTCAAGAGGACACAGACAGGCTGGTGGAATGGGCAGACACGCGGCAGATGAAGTTTAATGCAGAAAAGTGCGAAGTGATACATTTTGGTAAGAAGGCAATATAAACTAAAGGATACAATCCTAAAGCGGGTGCATGAACAGAGAGACCTGGGGTTATATGTGCACAAATCATTGAAGGTGGCAGGGCAGATGGAGAAAGTTGTTAAAAAAGCTTACGGGGTCCTGGGCTTCATAAATAGAGACATAGAGTACAAAAGCAACAAAGTTATGATGAGCCTTTAAAAAACATTGGTTTGGCCACAACTGGAGTATTGTGTCCAATTCTGGGCACTGCACTTTAGGAAGGATGTGAAGGCCTTAGAGAGGGAGCAGTAAAGATTTACAAGAATGATTCCAGGGATGAGGGACTTCAGTTACGAGGATAGACTGGAGAAGCTGGGGTTGTTTTCCTTGGAGCAGAGAAGATTGAGAGGCGATTTGATAGAGGTGTTCAAAATCATGACAGGACTGGACAGAGTAGATAGAGAGAAACTGTTCCCATTGGCGGAAGGGTCGAGAACCAGAGGACACAGATTTAAGGTGATTGGCAGAAGAACCAAAGGTGACATGAGGAAAAACTTTTTTACACAAGTGGTTCTGATCTGGAATTCACTGCCTGAGGGGGTGGCGGAGGCAGACTCAATCGCGGCTTTCAAAAGGGAGTTGGATAAGTACCTGAAGGAAAACAATTTGCAGGGCTCCGGGGATAGGGCAGGGGAGTGGGACTAGCTGAAGAGAGCCAGCACAGGCTCGACAGGCTGAAGGGCCTCCTACTGTGCTGTAACCATTCTACTCTATGAATAAAGTGTCTTTGATTGGAATTCCTGGCTCCAACAGAACCGAGTTGAAGTCACATCTGTCGCGGCCTCGTGAGGTGGCATGCCCTCTCTGTCCTGCTCCATATTCAAGGAGCCTTAATTAGCTGGTTGCAGAGCTGAAACAGAGATTGCTGTGGGAATTAGAGCCCTTCACGTTCCCCAGTGCTGCCGTGTTTACCTGTCAGCCTCCCCTCAATGTGGCTCCGTGTCTAGTGTCTCATTAAAGTCTCTCAGTAATTTCTTTTTTTTGCTTGCATTCAGTTTGATGCCCTTTCGATATAATCACCGCCCTAGGCAGTTTTAGTTCTGTAACGTGGACTGTTCGCAAACTTGGTGACCCTAAGCTGAGCTTCCGACCCCATATTCTCCCCATCACCAAGACTGCCAATTTCCACCTCCATAACATCGCCCGTCACCGCCCTTGCCTCACTTCATCTGCTGCTGAAACCCTCATTCATGCCTTTGTTACCTCTAGACTCGACTCTCCAGGCCGGCCTCCCACCTTGCACCCTCCCTAAACTTGAGTTCATCTGAAACTCTGCTTCCCGTGTCCTAACTCGCACCAAGTCCTGTTCACCCATCACCCCTGTGCTTGATGATTTACATTGGCTCCCAGTTAAGCAACCCCTCGATTTTAAAATTCCCATCCACCACCTTAAACATTCACTCCCTCCACCACCGGCGCACCGTGGCTGCAGTGTGGACCATCTACAAGATGCACTGCAGCAACTTGCCAAGGCTTCTTCGGCAACACCTCCCAAACCCGCGACCTCTTCCGCTTAGAAGGACAAGGGCAGCAGGTGCACGGGGAACACGACCACCTCCAAGTTCCCCTCCAAGCACACACCATCCTGACTTGGAAATATATCGGCCGTTCCTTCATCGTCGCTGGGTCAAAATTCTGGAACTCCCTCCCTAACAGCACTGTGGGAGTAACTTCACCACACGGACTGCAATGGTTCAAGAAGGCGGCTCACCACCACCTTCTCAAGGGCAATTAGGGATGGGCAACAAATGCTGGCCTTGCCAGCAACGCCCACATCCCATAAAACGAATTTAAAAAAAACCTCCTCCAGCCCCACAACCCTCCGAGGTCTCTGTGCTCCTCTAATTCTGCCCTCTTGAGCATCTCCGCTTTCCATCGCTCAACCTTCAGTCGCCAAAGCTCAGGAATTCCCTCCCTAAACCTCTCCGCCTCGCTACCTCTCTTTTCTCCTTTAAGACGCTCCTTAAAACCTACCTCTTTGACCAAGGTTCCCTGCCCTGACATCTCCTTATGTGGCTCGGTGTCAAATTGTATGTGATAACACTCCTGTGAAGAGCCTTGGGACTTTTTACTATGTTAAAGATGCTATATAAATGCAAGTTGTTGTTGTTACCTGCTGAGACCGTGCCATCTGCCTACAGTGCAGGGCGGGCGCATTGCACCAACACCAAAGAACCGCCCTTGCCCATTGTGTCACCAGCTTTGCCACATCCAAAAACCAGACAGAAGGCAGGAGGGCGGAGGGGCAAAGGTGGTGGGGCCGAGCTTGATTCCTGAGGTTAGGACTTCCGATCGTCAAAGCTCAGGTCCGATTGCTTAACGGTCGTGTTACATTGACGTGAGCCCGGTTCTTGCATGGGGTGTGTTAACCCATTTAAAATAACCAATTGCCAGCTTTTGGTGAACTTCGCCCAATCAGTAGTTTTATCCACTGGCATTCGCCGCTAATGAAAATTCATTGAAAACCTTAAGAGGTGACATGCCCTGATCAGGCAGCTGACTCCATTTCTGCCTGCTTGGTCTCCTCCAATGGCTGGGGAGGGAACGCGCGTGCTGGTGTCAGGGTGAGGGTAGGGTTTGGTTTTGATGCAGTGGCCCTCCACAGTCGAATAGCCTACTGACACTCAGTGTCTAGACTCACGCATTACCAGTGGCCAGTTGGATGAGTTATGGAGGGATTGTTGGCAGGTAATGGGACTATGCTCCAACAGTAATCAGTGCCTTCGGGAGAGAAGAGGAAGGAGTTGGCGTGACATTTGGCATGTGTGACAATTAATGTGTGTGACAAGGTGCCAGTAGCTGGCAGACTAGAGGATCTGTACTTCAAAATAAACAGAGGGAACGATTTGCATTTGCATGTGTCACTGTCAATAATAACTATTTTAGTGAAATTGAGCAAAAGACTCGACTTTAGGCCGTGAACACTTCACACTGAATAATTACCTCCCCCACTCCCTGGGGAAACCTTTGTTCTAAGTTTTCAGCGATGGAACGCAGAGAGAGAAAGCAACTCAGCCGTACCCTCTGTCTGCCCAAACAGATCTGACACTGATTGATGAGAGATTTAATCTGCTGTCACTTGAACACTGACAGAGGAACAGATATCAAAGATTGGCAAGTGACTACCTCAGTGCATTCCGAGACACGACAAACAGAGGACGGACCGGTTCTTGTCACGCTGTGTCCTCGCTGGCCCACGCACTGACGGCCATATGGTGCAGACACAGCGAGACACAGCGAGAGTTCTCAACCACTAGAACTCACAACACAGGTTACAAGTTTACCGAGAAACAGGAGCAGATTACCAGAACGAACAAGAGAACACCGTTTTATTAAAAGATTCAAGTTATGGCGTCCTTTTCTTTCTCTTTTCTGATTTTTTTCTGAAGGCTTGCTGGGATATAATTCGTGGACACTGGCCCCTAGCTGATACCTCGTCCAAGGAGTCATTCTTCACCTGGACAGCGAGCGTTAGCGGGGTGTGCAATCATAGTGGCCGTCACAATGCCAGCTGATGCCAACTAGAATTCATCTGCTAGCAAGAGCCAGTTATGAACAGGAGTCCTTGGGTGATCTTTTTCCTCCCTAACTCACTGGCACTGAGACCAGGGCCCCAAACACTCCTTCCAGGTGGAGCAGCGATTTACTTGTACTTCTCGCAATCTAGTATTACTGTATTCACTGCTCACGATGCGGTCACAATCTAGTATTACTGTATTCGCTGCTCACGATGTGGTCACAATCTAGTATTACTGTATTCACTGCTCACGATGCGGTCACAATCTAGTATACTGTATTCACTGCTCACGATGCGGTCACAATCTAGTATACTGTATTCACTGCTCACGATGCGGTCACAATCTAGTATACTGTATTCACTGCTCACGATGCGGTCACAATCTAGTATACTGTATTCACTGCTCACGATGTGGTCACAATCTAGTATACTGTATTCACTGCTCACGATGTGGTCACAATCTGGTATACTGTATTCACTGCTCACGATGCGGTCACAATCTAGTATACTGTATTCACTGCTCACGATGCGGTCACAATCTAGTATACTGTATTCACTGCTCACGATGCGGTCACAATCTAGTATACTGTATTCACTGCTCACGATGTGGTCACAATCTAGTATTACTGTATTCACTGCTCACGATGTGGTCACAATCTAGTATACTGTATTCACTGCTCATGATGCGGTCACAATCTAGTATTACTGTATTCACTGCTCACGATGCGGTCACAATCTAGTATTACTGTATTCACTGCTCACGATGTGGTCACAATCTAGTATACTGTATTCACTGCTCATGATGCGGTCACAATCTAGTATTACTGTATTCACTGCTCACGATGCGGTCACAATCTAGTATTACTGTATTCACTGTTCACGATGTGGTCACAATCTAGTATACTGTATTCACTGCTCACGATGCGGTGACAATCTAGTATTACTGTATTCACTGTTCACGATGTGGTCACAATCTAGTATTACTGTATTCACTGCTCACGATGCGGTCACAATCTAGTATTACACTATTCACTGCTCACGATGTGGTCACAATCTAGTATTACTGTATTCACTGCTTACGATGCGGTCACAATCTAGTATTACTGTATTCACTGTTCACGATGCGGTCACAATCTAGTATTACTGTATTCACTGCTCACGATGCGGTCACAATCTAGTATTACTGTATTCACTGCTCACGATGCGGTCACAATCTAGTATTACTGTATTCACTGCTCACGATGCGGTCACAATCTAGTATTACTGTATTCACTGCTCACGATGCGGTCACAATCTAGTATTACTGTATTCGCTGCTCACGATGTGGTCACAATCTAGTATTACTGTATTCACTGCTCACGATGCGGTCACAATCTAGTATACTGTATTCACTGCTCACGATGCGGTCACAATCTAGTATACTGTATTCACTGCTCACGATGCGGTCACAATCTAGTATACTGTATTCACTGCTCACGATGCGGTCACAATCTAGTATACTGTATTCACTGCTCACGATGTGGTCACAATCTAGTATACTGTACTCACTGCTCACGATGTGGTCACAATCTAGTATACTGTATTCACTGCTCACGATGCGGTCACAATCTAGTATACTGTATTCACTGCTCACGATGTGGTCACAATCTAGTATTACTGTATTCACTGCTCACGATGTGGTCACAATCTAGTATACTGTATTCACTGCTCATGATGCGGTCACAATCTAGTATTACTGTATTCACTGCTCACGATGCGGTCACAATCTAGTATTACTGTATTCACTGCTCACGATGTGGTCACAATCTAGTATACTGTATTCACTGCTCATGATGCGGTCACAATCTAGTATTACTGTATTCACTGCTCACGATGCGGTCACAATCTAGTATTACTGCATTCACTGTTCACGATGTGGTCACAATCTAGTATACTGTATTCACTGCTCACGATGCGGTGACAATCTAGTATTACTGTATTCACTGTTCACGATGTGGTCACAATCTAGTATTACTGTATTCACTGCTCACGATGCGGTCACAATCTAGTATTACACTATTCACTGCTCACGATGTGGTCACAATCTAGTATTACTGTATTCACTGCTTACGATGCGGTCACAATCTAGTATTACTGTATTCACTGTTCACGATGCGGTCACAATCTAGTATTACTGTATTCACTGCTCACGATGCGGTCACAATCTAGTATTACTGTATTCACTGCTCACGATGCGGTCACAATCTAGTATTACTGTATTCACTGCTCACGATGCGGTCACAATCTAGTATTACTGTATTCACTGCTCACGATGCGGTCACAATCTAGTATTACTGTATTCGCTGCTCACGATGCGGTCACAATCTAGTATTACTGTATTCACTGCTCACGATGTGGTCACAATCTAGTATTACTGTATTCACTGCTCACGATGTGGTCACAATCTAGTATACTGTATTCACTGCTCACGATGCGGTCACAATCTAGTATTACTGTATTCACTGCTCACGATGCTGTCACAATCTAGTATTACTGTATTCACTGCTCACGATGTGGTCACAATCTAGTATTACTGTATTCGCTGCTCACGATGTGGTCACAATCTAGTATACTGTATTCACTGCTCACGATGTGGTCACAATCTAGTATTACTGTATTCACTGCTCACGATGTGGTCACAATCTAGTATACTGTATTCACTGCTCACGATGTGGTCACAATCTAGTATTGCTGTATTCACTGCTCACGATGCTGTCACAATCTAGTATTACTGTATTCACTGCTCACGATGTGGTCACAATCTAGTATTACTGTATTCACTGCTCACGATGCGGTCACAATCTAGTATTACTGTATTCACTGCTCACGATGTGGTCACAATCTAGTATACTGTATTCACAGCTCACAATGTGGTCACAATCTAGTATTACTGTATTCACTGCTCACGATACGGTCACAATCTAGTATTACTGTATTCACTGCTCACGATGCGGTCACAATCTAGTATTACTGTATTCACTGCTCACGATGTGGTCACAATCTAGTATTACTGTATTCACTGCTCACGATGCGGTCACAATCTAGTATTACTGTATTCGCTGCTCACGATGTGGTCACAATCTAGTATTACTGTATTCACTGCTCACGATGCGGTCACAATCTAGTATACTGTATTCACTGCTCACGATGCGGTCACAATCTAGTATACTGTATTCACTGCTCACGATGCGGTCACAATCTAGTATACTGTATTCACTGCTCACGATGCGGTCACAATCTAGTATACTGTATTCACTGCTCACGATGTGGTCACAATCTAGTATACTGTATTCACTGCTCACGATGTGGTCACAATCTAGTATACTGTATTCACTGCTCACGATGCGGTCACAATCTAGTATACTGTATTCACTGCTCACGATGTGGTCACAATCTAGTATTACTGTATTCACTGCTCACGATGTGGTCACAATCTAGTATACTGTATTCACTGCTCATGATGCGGTCACAATCTAGTATTACTGTATTCACTGCTCACGATGCGGTCACAATCTAGTATTACTGTATTCACTGCTCACGATGTGGTCACAATCTAGTATACTGTATTCACTGCTCATGATGCGGTCACAATCTAGTATTACTGTATTCACTGCTCACGATGCGGTCACAATCTAGTATTACTGCATTCACTGTTCACGATGTGGTCACAATCTAGTATACTGTATTCACTGCTCACGATGCGGTGACAATCTAGTATTACTGTATTCACTGTTCACGATGTGGTCACAATCTAGTATTACTGTATTCACTGCTCACGATGCGGTCACAATCTAGTATTACACTATTCACTGCTCACGATGTGGTCACAATCTAGTATTACTGTATTCACTGCTTACGATGCGGTCACAATCTAGTATTACTGTATTCACTGTTCACGATGCGGTCACAATCTAGTATTACTGTATTCACTGCTCACGATGCGGTCACAATCTAGTATTACTGTATTCACTGCTCACGATGCGGTCACAATCTAGTATTACTGTATTCACTGCTCACGATGCGGTCACAATCTAGTATTACTGTATTCACTGCTCACGATGCGGTCACAATCTAGTATTACTGTATTCGCTGCTCACGATGCGGTCACAATCTAGTATTACTGTATTCACTGCTCACGATGTGGTCACAATCTAGTATTACTGTATTCACTGCTCACGATGTGGTCACAATCTAGTATACTGTATTCACTGCTCACGATGCGGTCACAATCTAGTATTACTGTATTCACTGCTCACGATGCTGTCACAATCTAGTATTACTGTATTCACTGCTCACGATGTGGTCACAATCTAGTATTACTGTATTCGCTGCTCACGATGTGGTCACAATCTAGTATACTGTATTCACTGCTCACGATGTGGTCACAATCTAGTATTACTGTATTCACTGCTCACGATGTGGTCACAATCTAGTATACTGTATTCACTGCTCACGATGTGGTCACAATCTAGTATTGCTGTATTCACTGCTCACGATGCTGTCACAATCTAGTATTACTGTATTCACTGCTCACGATGTGGTCACAATCTAGTATTACTGTATTCACTGCTCACGATGCGGTCACAATCTAGTATTACTGTATTCACTGCTCACGATGTGGTCACAATCTAGTATACTGTATTCACAGCTCACAATGTGGTCACAATCTAGTATTACTGTATTCACTGCTCACGATACGGTCACAATCTAGTATTACTGTATTCACTGCTCACGATGCGGTCACAATCTAGTATTACTGTATTCACTGCTCACGATGTGGTCACAATCTAGTATACTGTATTCACTGCTCACGATGTGGTCACAATCTAGTATACTGTATTCACAGCTCACGATGTGGTCACAATCTAGTATTACTGTATTCACTGCTCACGATGCGGTCACAATCTAGTATTACTGTATTCACTGCTCACGATGTGGTCACAATCTAGTATTACTGTATTCACTGCTCACGATGCGGTCACAATCTAGTATTACTGTATTCGCTGCTCACGATGTGGTCACAATCTAGTATTACTGTATTCACTGCTCACGATGTGGTCACAATCTAGTATTACTGTATTCACTGCTCACGATGCGGTCACAATCTAGTATTACTGTATTCACTGCTCACGATGCGGTCACAATCTAATATTACTGTATTCACTGTTCACGATGTGGTCACAATCTAGTATTACTGTATTCACTGCTCACGATGTGGTCACAACCTAGTATACTGTATTCACTGCTCACGATGTGGTCACAATCTAGTATTACTGTATTCACTGCTCACGATGTGGTCACAATCTAGTATACTGTATTCACTGCTCACGATGCGGTCACAATCTAATATTACTGTATTCGCTGCTCACGATGCGGGCACAATCTAGTATACTGTATTCACTGCTCACGATGCGGTCACAATCTAGTATTACTGTATTCACTGCTCACGATGTGGTCACAATCTAGTATTACTGTATTCGCTGCTCACGATGTGGTCACAATCTAGTATTACTGTATTCACTGCTCACGATGCGGTCACAATCTAGTATTACTGTATTCACTGCTCACGATGCGGTCACAATCTAGTATTACTGTATTCACTGCTCACGATGCGGTCACAATCTAGTATTACTGTATTCACTGCTCACGATGCGGTCACAATCTAGTATTACTGTATTCACTGTTCACGATGCGGTCACAATCTAGTATTACTGTATTCACTGCTCACGATGTGGTCACAATCTAGTATTACTGTATTCACTGCTCACTACGCGGTCACAATCTAGTATTACTGTATTCGCTGCTCACGATGCGGTCACAATCTAGTATTACTGTATTCACTGCTCACGATGCGGTCACAATCTAGTATTACTGTATTCACTGCTCACGATGCGGTCACAATCTAGTATTACTGTATTCACTGCTCACGATGTGGTCACAATCTAGTATTACTGTATTCACTGCTCACGATGTGGTCACAATCTAGTACACTGTATTCACTGCTCACGATGCGGTCACAATCTAGTATTACTGTATTCGCTGCTCACGATGCGGGCACAATCTAGTATACTGTATTCACTGCTCACGATGCGGTCACAATCTAGTATTACTGTATTCACTGCTCACGATGTGGTCACAATCTAGTATTACTGTATTCGCTGCTCACGATGTGGTCACAATCTAGTATTACTGTATTCACTGCTCACTATGCGGTCACAATCTAGTATTACTGTATTCACTGCTCACGATGCGGTCACAATCTAGTATTACTGTATTCACTGCTCACGATGCGGTCACAATCTAGTATTACTGTATTCACTGCTCACGATGCGGTCACAATCTAGTATTACTGTATTCACTGTTCACGATGCGGTCACAATCTAGTATTACTGTATTCACTGCTCACGATGTGGTCACAATCTAGTATTACTGTATTCACTGCTCACTACGCGGTCACAATCTAGTATTACTGTATTCGCTGCTCACGATGCGGTCACAATCTAGTATTACTGTATTCACTGCTCACGATGCGGTCACAATCTAGTATTACTGTATTCACTGCTCACGATGTGGTCACAATCTAGTATTACTGTATTCACTGCTCACGATGTGGTCACAATCTAGTATACTGTATTCACTGCTCACGATGCGGTCACAATCAAGTATTACTGTATTCGCTGCTCACGATGCGGTCACAATCTAGTATACTGTATTCACTGCTCACGATGTGGTCACAATCAAGTATTACTGTATTCGCTGCTCACGATGCGGTCACAATCTAGTATACTGTATTCACTGCTCACAATGCGGTCACAATCTAGTATACTGTATTCACTGCTCACGATGCGGTCACAATCTAGTATTACTGTATTCGCTGCTCACGATGCGGTCACAATCTAGTATTACTATATTCACTGCTCATGATGCGGTCACAATCTAGTATTACTGTATTCACTGCTCACGATGCGGTCACAATCTAGTATTACTGTATTCACTGCTCACGATGCGGTCACAATCTAGTATTACTGTATTCGCTGCTCACGATGCGATCACAATCTAGTATTACTGTATTCGTTGCTCACGATGTGGTCACAATCTAGTATTACTGTATTCGCTGCTCACGATGCGGTCACAATCTAGTATTACTGTATTTGCTGCTCACGATGCGATCACAATCTAGTATTACTGTATTCGCTGCTCACGATGCGGTCACAATCTAGTATTACTGTATTCGCTGCTCACGATGCGGTCACAATCTAGTATTACTGTATTCACTGCTCACGATGCGGTCACAATCTAGTATTACTGTATTCGCTGCTCACGATGCGGTCACAATCTAGTATTACTGTATTCGCTGCTCACGATGCGGTCACAATCTAGTATTACTGTATTCACTGCTCACGATGTGGTCACAATCTAGTATTACTGTATTCGCTGCTCACGATGCGGTCACAATCTAGTATACTGTATTCGCTGCTCACGATGCGGTCACAATCTAGTATTACTGTATTCGCTGCTCACGATGCGGTCACAATCTAGTATTACTGTATTCACTGCTCACGATGTGGTCACAATCTAGTATACTGTATTCGCTGCTCACGATGCGGTCTCCTCTACATTGGGGAGACCAAATGCAGATTGGGTGACCGCTTTGCGGAACACCTCCATTCAGTCCGCAATCGTGCCTCTGAGCTTCTGGTCGCCTGTCACTTTAATTCTCCGCTTCACTCCCACTCTGACCTCTCTGTCCTCAGCCTCTGGCACTGTTCTAATGAGTCTCAATGTAAGCTCGAGGAACAGCACCTCATCTTTCGATTAGGCACTTTACAGCCTTCCAGACTCAACATTGAGTTCAACAGTTTCCAATCATAACCATTGCTCCCAATTTTTCGGACGGCAGCTATTGCTGATGATTCTGATATTCTCATTTACACCTCCTCTAGACTCATCTTTTGTTTCTGTACTTGTCCCATTACCATCGCCTTTCGCCTCGCACCATCATCCCCCTCCCATTTCTCATCAACATGCTGCCCCTTGGCGACATCATCCGAAAACACAGCGTCACTTTCCACATGTACGCTGATGACACCCAGCTCTACCTCACCACCACTTCTCTCGACCCCTCCACAGTTTCTAAATTGTCAGACTGCTTGTCCGACATACAGTTCTGGATGAGCAATAATTTTCTCCAATTAAATATTGGGAAAACCGAAGCCATTGTTTTCGGTCCCCGCCACAAACTCCGATCTTCAGCCACTGACGCCATCCCTCTCCCTAACATCTGTCTGAGGCTGAACCACACTGTTCGCAACCTTGGTGTCATATTTGACCCTGAAATGAGCTTCCGACCACATATCCGCAGCATAACAAAGACCGCCTATGTCCAATAATAAAAACAGAAAATGCTGGAGAAACTCAGCAGGTTAGGCAGCATCTGTGAAGAGAGAAACAGAGTCCGCCTATTTCCATCTCCATAACATCGCCCGTCTCCGCCCCTGCCTCAGCTCATCTACTGCTGAAACCCTCATCCATGCCCTTGTTACCTCAAGACTTGACTATTCCAACGCACTCCTGACTGGCCTCCCACATTCCACCCTACGTAAACTTGAGGTCATCCAAAACTCGGCTGCCCGTGTCCTAACTCGCACCAAGTCCCGTTCACCCATCACCCCTGTGCTCGCTGACCTACATTGGCTCCCGGTTAAGCAGCGCCTCGATTTCAAAATTCTCATCCTTGTTTTCAAATCACTCCATGGCCCCTCGCCCCTCCCTATCTCTGTAATCTCCTTCAACCCCACAACCCCCCGAGATATCTGCGCTCCTCTAATTCTGCCCTCTTGAGCATCCCTGATTATAATCACTCCACCATTGGTGGCCGTGCCTTCTGTTGAGGTAGATCAGGAAGGAAGTGTTAGGTGACACTAAACCTAACTGTTGGAGGTGTGTAGATTGTAGGAGGGAGCTGAAGGGGGTCCTCAGTCTCGAGGGCACTGGGAGCAGGAAGGCAGGTAACACATTTTCCCTTCCCATGAGGGCAGGATTTCAGATTTGAAGGGACACGGACTATGTCCAGGAGGGGGAAGGTATGGGGAACAGCAGAGAAATAGGTGAGTCACAAATCCTATTTCTGGAATGACTGTCCAACTCGTATTATTGTACTTCTGGGGCCATAGAATGAAAGAAGAGTAGGAGACATGCATCACGGTGAGGAAGCGGGGAGAAGGAGAAATGTGTTGACCTGCAAATTTGGAGGTGAAGAGAAAGAAGAGGAAAAGTCCGAGGTTCAATGAGTGTCGTAGTATCAGTAAAAGAGAGAAAGACAAGCAATGGAGAGAAGTTGGAGGCTGGAGGCGACCTAGCAGGCAACACACCTTTACTCATAGATCTCACTCAATAAACGAGGGTGCGGGCAATACCTGGAATGGACAGTCAGTCCACATTCTTACAGTGTCAATCAGTCTTCCAAAAGTATCACCCCATAAATGTTTTTCTTAGACTAATCCTGTCAGTGCCACAAAGACAACATTGATCAGAGATTCTGCCACTTCACTGGCGTGTGTTTAATGAATCCCATCAACTGCTGATAACAAAGGCTGTCTGGAAGATCAAAGCGTTTCCAACACTTTCCTTCAATGAGATCGCTTCTGAGCTCTTGTCTGGCCCACTCATCTCAGCAAGAAAAAATAAATTTGCTTCTTTAAGAAAATCGGACGCAGAGGGGTTTGTATTGATCCTTT
This sequence comes from Somniosus microcephalus, assembly GCF_052327205.1. Lineage (NCBI taxonomy): Eukaryota > Metazoa > Chordata > Chondrichthyes > Squaliformes > Somniosidae > Somniosus > Somniosus microcephalus. The sequence continues at coordinate 5,478,954 of NC_141004.1, forward strand.
GCGGGGGGGGGTGGGGGGTGACGGGCAACCAAGAGGACAGAGCCATTTTGAAACCTAGGCCCCATTTTAATAGAGCGAGCGCGCTAAACGTGTGTCAAATAATTCAGCTCACCAGATTCAGGCTGGCGTGATATCTGAGGCAGTGAGGTAAGTTCAGGGGCGGGGGCGGGTGGGTGGGTTCCACGGAGACTTGTGTGAGAGAGAGAGAGAGGCCTAGAAATTCAGCTGTTTGCGCCAGCCGTTAGCGCCAGATTTCCGGCGCTAGCCACTTAGCGCCCGGGCACCGCCGGATCTGCGCCTATGCCGAAATTCAGCTGGGATTTAGCGCCGGCGCAAAGTGTTAGCGCCCGCTCAGCTGCGCGCGCATCTTATGACATCATTTCGTCGTGCAACGCCGTTTGTGCGCCCCAAACCGGAAATTCAGTGGCGCCCGGCCGATGTGGGCGTGGCGCTGCTAAGAACTGTGAAATGGAACTCAACAGAGGCCCTGTGGGATTCGGGGAGCGCTAATTAAAGGGCACATCCACTCACCCATAAAAGCCAGCCATTTCGCTGCAATGACTTTACTGCTTTGGATTTCTGCACAGAGAGCAAGGCACAGAGATTACTGATTTCGGACACCATAGGAGAGGTATTTTTGGCTTCTAGCCTGTGCTTTGACATTTGCATCCTTGTGATTTTGCTGTTTGGAACTTTGTAATGGGGGCTGCATGGGGGGCCAACCCTCAGTTGCTACATTTTGTGCGAAGGGCTCGCAGATGCTTTGAGAGAGGGCCAGGCATGCCTAGACGCAGAGGGGCCATTAGGCGTCGCCAACGTAGGCCTTACACAGTCAGGCAATACCGGGAGCAGGTCTCATATCTCACCATGACTGCGGCGCATTGTGTTAAGAGGCTGCGCTTCAGAAGGGAGGTGGTTGGAGAGATCTGCCAGCTGCTTCACGCAGATTTGCAGCCACAGCTCATGTCCAGGACGTCTCTCTCGGTGGAAGTGAAGGTCACGGTGGCTCTCAGCTTTTATGCAAGCGGCTCCTTCCAAGCCGCTGCTGGGGACATTGCGAACATCTCCCAGTTCGCCGCACATCGCTGCATCCGACAGGTCACCGAAGCACTTTTCGCGAGGAGGCACCAATTCATCTCCTTCCCCATGACCCAACACAAGCAGGAGCAGCGTGCAGTCGGATTTGCCAGGATCGCGGCCTTCCCCATGGTGCAGGGCGCCATTGACTGCACGCATGTGGCTATGCGGGCACCTATCCACAATGCCAAGCAATACCGCAACCGGAAGGGCTACCATTCCCTAAATGTGCAGCTGGTGTGTGACCACAGGCAGCGCATCCTAGCTGTCAATGCCCGCTTCCCAGGAAGCAGCCATGATGCCTTTATCCTGCGCCAGACTACTGTGGCTGACATGTTCCAGGCACAGCCTCCACCAAGGGGATGGCTTATCGGGGACAAGGGCTACCCTTTGTGCACATGGCTCATGACCCCGCTCCGCGCGCCCAGGACCCCAGCGGAGCTGGCATACAACGAAAGCCATCAAGCCACAAGGAACCTAATAGAGCAAACGATAGGCGTCCTCAAGCAACGGTTCCGTTGCCTGGATCGTTCGGGCGGGTCTCTTCAGTATTCGCCGGATAGAGTCTCCCAGTTCGTCGTGGTGTGCTGCATGCTCCACAACCTGGCTATCCGCAGGACTCAGGCACTGCCACCTGACATTGCCCCACCACCTCAGGAGGACGAGCAGGAGGACCCTGAGGAGGAGGAGCACCAGGCCAGGAGGGAGCGACAAGGTCCAAGGGCCGTCCGCCGGGGGCTTATTGCTCGACACTTCTAGGCCCCCTGTCAGGGAATGGCCTGGGCCACTGAACGCAGCTGAAGGCAGCCGCTCCGCAAGCCCTCAGCCGGTTAACCCAACAACCACTTGAAACATGACACCTGCACATGGTGAATAAATAAACATCTTTATTTCAAAAACTCAGGGCCCTTCCCACATGGAAGAGCAAAACAGAGAAGACCCCCAAAAAACAGTCACAAACTTCTGTCACTCCCAAAACCTGGGGAGGACTAACAAAACATCAACATCCAAATGGCCTTCCTCACTGGCCTAACAAAAACAAGCCCCCCCCACAACACAAACACCCCCATAAAACCAAACAACATAATGCCCCCCAGAACAGAAGCCCCCGCATCACCCAAACCCTCGCTCACCACACTCTATTCGGTGTGGCGAGAGGGCGAGTCCGTCGACAGCCGTCTTTTGCCCCGGCCCGTCCTGCTGCTGCGCCTCAAGCTGGGCCGTGAGGCTGTGGCGAGGCTGGGGGAAGGATCTTCAGGGCGACAAGGTGTCTCGCCAGATGCCCTTGGGGGTCGGCCTACACGAGGGCGGGGCCGGGAGGGGCCGGCTGGTGGCTGCTACAGCTGTGGGTGGCCCTCTTCACTGCCTGCAGCAGCTCCTTGCACCCTGGCTGGGGGAGTGGCAGGCTCGCCTGCACCAATGGGGACAAGGTGGGTGATGCCAGGCGCGCGCTGCTCGCCAGACACACGTGCACTCGGGCGGCCTGGCCGGGGAGCAAGCGCGCCAAACTGTTGGTCGCCAGACCGGTGTGCGGCAGCAGGGCGGCGGCTGGCCTGGCGACGCCTCCGCGCCAGTGCGAGGGTGGCAGAAGTCAGTGCCACAACTGCGCCGGCATGTGCCCGCATCTGCAGTGCCATTGTCTGCCCAGCACCTCTCAGCTGGCGACTGGCGTGCTGCGCTGCCTCGAGTTGTTGCACCCCCCTCTCATGCGCTGCCACAAGGAGCTCCACCCCCCTGGCGTGCGCTGCTGCGATTTGCTCCAGCCCCCTGGCCTGGGATTGGCCGAAAGCCACCACACTTTGTGCGAGGCTTTCGATGGCGTGAGGCATCTGTGCCACCACCTCCATGAATTCGACGTGCCGCCGCTCCGACGCCGCCGACATCTCGTCCAGGAGGCGCACCTCCTGGGCGACGTCCGAGTCCGGACTGGAGGGCGCCTCCCCCCTCTGGGCAGAAGGCTGGCGTGCCGCCGGAGCCTTGCCGCGTGCGTCCATGCCACTGGGACCAGGTTCGGGGCTCCCCTCCCCCGCCTCCCCCTGGCTCTCCGGCACGCCAGACGTCTCCCCTTCATTGCCATCTCCTGGAGCGGAGGAGGGTTCCCCCGAGGTGGCGCCTTCCTGCTGCTCCTCGACGTCCTCCTCCTCCGAGGGCCTGGCTGTGTGGGCTTCAGGGAGCACCTCCTCCTCACCAGCTGAAAGCAGGAAGGCACAAGTGTAGCTTTAGAGTGAGGACAGGCCGACAGCGAGGGAGGCCGCACTGGTGCATTATGCGCATTTTTCGGCCAGTGGGGAAGGATGTAGATCTGATGCGCGAGGGCAAGGAGAGAGGTGCACCCGGTCCTGTCCTTACCAGTGGGTTCCAGTATAGGGTCGGCGTCACCGAGCGCCACAGGCCCAGTCACCAGGTGACGCAGGAGTCGGGCCACCCTCTCTTCCAGAACCGTTAGCTCCTGGTAATCGCGAGGGCCTCCACCAGTGACACGCAAGCTCCTGGCGTTCCTCGCCAGCTTGGCCTGCAAGAGAAAGGAGGGCGTCTAAGTACAGTGTGGTGCCCCGTTGGTGTGTGTGAGTCCTCCCATGGTGGAATAGCTTGGACAGTGCGGTGCCCTGTTGCTGTGTGTGAGTCCTCCCATGGTGGAATAGCTTGGACAGTGCGGTGCCCTGTTGCTGTGTGTGAGTCCTCCCATGGTGGAATAGCTTGGACAGTGCGGTGCCCTGTTGCTGTGTGTGAGGCCTCCCATGGTGGAATAGCTTGGACAGTGCGGTGCCCTGTTGCTGTGTGTGAGTCCTCCCATGGTGGAATAGCTTGGACAGTGCGGTGCCCTGTTGCTGTGTGTGAGGCCTCCCATGGTGGAATAGCTTGGACAGTGTGGTGCCCTGTTGCTGTGTGTGAGGCCTCCCATGGTGGAATAGCTTGGACAGTGTGATAAGTGCAGAAAGAGCTATTGATTAACATGCAAGTGCCATTGCAGCGGGAGGAGGGCTGGGCATTAGACCTTTGATGTCCCTTTGGCCCTAATGGGAGGTGCACATGCAAGGATGAGGGGGACACCGGAAAGGGTACTCACCTTGACCAGCCGACATAGGTCATTGTATTTCTTGCGGCACTGGTCCGCACTCCTGGGAACATCGGAGTTGGAGGAGACCCTCCGGGCAATTTTGGTCCAGGCCTCCCTGAACTTGCTCCTGGGAGCCTTCCTGCCACTAGCCGGGCGCACGACCCGTCTTCTCTTGCGTACCCCATGAAGGAGCACACCCAGCGCATGGTCAGAGAACCGCTGGGCTCTTTCACGGGCCCTCTCCATTACCTCCAGGCGTTGATTTGGGACACAACCAGTCCTGAGGCCTAGTTGCAGGGCTACAGCATGCAGGGCGTGGCTGCAGTCAAAGTTGACCCTTCCCCCTTTAAGAGCTGGCCGGCGTCAGGGTGTCTGCTGACACTCACCACATGATCGCACCTGCGCTGCGCCCGGAATCGGCGTTATCAGGCCGCATCGTCGGATTAGCGCCTGAACACAGGGTTCCAACGCCTATTGCAGCGCTCGGCCAAAAAGTTGGCCAAATCTACTGAATTTCGGCGAGGTCGCCTGCACTTTCCGGCGGCCGCTAAATTTGCCGAGCGCCCGACTTTAGCGCCGCAATAGCGTCCGAACTGAATTTCTAGGCCAGAGACTCCTGCTTGACCTAGCCCGGTGACACCACCACTAACGAAACCCCAGCTTCAGTGTCACCATGGAGCAAGGTGATTGCTTCTGGGGGAAGGAAGGCTATTGAAAACATCAATGGATTTTCATTTAGCTCTCAGTGGTCTCATGGTGTGGTTGAACTTTAGCAATCTTCCTTACGGCCTTCACTCCTGAGATTCTCTTCAAGAACAACCTCATTGTTTTCTCTGGTGACTAAGTATTGATCCCGACAAGGCTCTGATTGTTGTTCCTGACACCAGAGTAACAAAATACGAAAACCTCAGCCATTCCGATCTAACTCTTCAAAATTCTTCAATTTGCTGGCTATCACTTCAACTGTTAATTGATTGTATCTGCTCACAAATGAGTCATAGACATGAATATCAATTGAATCATTCACGCACCCTTTAAAAATGTAAAGGTTACCTCAACCCTCGCAGTTTCTGGATTTAATAGTAAAAAACAGAGGCTTGATTTTCATCTTGATGTTTTCTTAAATTATTTTGAAATATGTATTTAATTTAAAACAGTGGGATTGTTAAAAGTGTGATCCCTGGTTATTCAGGAAACTTCTGCTTTGACATTATCATCATCGGGAACGCGCTGCCTGAAGGGCGGTGAAGCAGATTCCATCGTAACTTTCAAAAGTGAATTGTATAAATATTTGAAGGGGAGAAATTTGCAGAGCCCTGGGGATCGAGCAGGGGGAGTGGGACTGATGGGAGAGCTCTTTCAAAGAGCCGGCACAGGCACGATGGGCCGAATGGCCTCCTTCTGTGCGATAAGATCCCAAGATAGGGTTAGGAGGGAAATTAGGGGCAATGCCTAAAGGTGCATTCAAAGAGATAGGTTTAAAGGAGGCTTTAGAAGGTGCAGACAGAGGTAACCAGGCAAAGGGGTTCAGAGATGGAGGCCCAGAAATTCTGCTCGTGTTCTCCTAACTTCCTACCAGACCTTGGGGGCAAGGTGGCAAAAGGCTATACCAACAATGGTAGAGCAGAGGGAGGGGAATGTGCAGGGAACACCTCCTAAAAGTACAAGGGCAGCAGGCACATAAGAAGACTTTCACTTCCAAGAACCCCCTCCAAGCCACACACCATCCCGACTTGGGAGTCATAGTCATAGGCCTAGAAATTGGGTTTTGGCTTAGCCAGGGCTTTAGCGCCGGAAATTAGTGCCGGCGCTAAGTCCCCTGCGCGCGCCAAAAATTCAGTGGCGCCGCGCCCAAACGGCTGCCGGCGCTACTGAAGGGTCTTAGCGCCTGGAAAAGGGCGCTAACTGCCGTTTCGCGCCGCAATTCTGGCGCTGCGGCACCCGATGCGGTGCGGCAGGCTGGGGAAGTGCAGGCCTCCTCCTTCCGTTAAGGAGGAGCTGCCTGCACCCGGCCGCGGCCCGCGCAAATCTGCTTAAAAATGAGCCCGGCACCTCGGACAAGTGCCGGGCTTGCATCTGTTCCGGGGGGGGGGGGGAGAGAAGTCCAGGGAGGGAGCTGCGGGCAGGCGGCCGGCGGGAAAGCGGCCGGCCGCCGCGGGGCCTTTAATGCGCCGGCGCTAACTGCAGTAAGGCACCTCTGACAAAACGCTGGTTGCGGCTGCCACGGGCGAGGCGGCCGCAACTCAATTTCGGAGTTCGGGTGGGTTACCACGGCAACCGGGACGCTGCGCACACCGATGACGTCATCGGTGCCGGTGCAGCGCTACCGGAGCAACGCCGATTTAGGGCCCCAGGGAATTTCACTACTGGCCATAACTCCGGCGCAAGGCCCTCTAGCGCCTCAAATGAGGCGCTAAGGCTACTGAATTTTCAGCCGATAGAGTTATACAGCACAGAAAGAGGCCCTTCGGCCCATCGCGTCCGCGCCGGCCATCAGGCCCTGTCTAATCTAATCCCATTTTCCAGCATTTGGTCCGTAGCCTTGTATGCTATGGCATTTCAAGTGCTCATCCAAATGCTTCTTAAATGTTGTGAGGGTTCCTGCCTCTACCACCCTTTCAGGCAGTGAGTTCCAGATTCCAACCACCCTCTGGGTGAAAAAGTTCTTCCTCAAATCCCCTCTAAACCTCCTGCCCCTTACCTTGAATCTATGCCCCCTTGTTATTGACCCCTCTACTAAGGGGAAAAGTTCCTTTCTATCTACCCTATCTATGCCCCTCATAATTTTGTACACCTCAATCAGGTCCCCCCTCAGCCTTCTCTGCTCCAAGGAAAACAACCCCAGCCTGTCCAGTCTTTCTTCATAGCTGAAGCGCTCCAGCCCATGTAACATCCTGGTGAATCTCCTCTGCACCCTCTCCAAAGCAATCACATCCTTCCTATAGTGTGGCGACCAGAACTGCACACAGTATTCCAGCTGTGGCCTAACCAGCGTTTTGTACAGCTCCATCATAACCTCGCTGCTCTTATATTCTATGCCTCGGCTAATGAAGGCAAGGAGCCCATATGCCTTTTTAACCACCTTATCCACCTGTTCTGCTGCCTTCAGGGATCTATGTACATACACACCAAGGTCCCTCTGGTCCTCTGTCTTTCCTAGGGTCTTACCATTCATTGTGTATTCCCTTGCCTTGTTAGTCCCTCCAAAATGCATCACCTCACACTTTTCAGGGTTAAATTCCATTTGCCACTGTTCCGCCCATCTGACCAACCCATCTATATCGTCCTGCAGACTGAGGCTACCCTCTTCGCTATTTACCACCCCACCAATTTTCGTGTCATCTGCGAACTTACTGATCATACCTTTTACATTCACATCCAAATCATTAATGTAGACCACAAACAGCGAGGGACCCAGCATCGATCCCTGCGGTACCCCACTGGACACAGGCTTCCAGTCACAAAAACAACCTTCGACCATCACCCTCTGCCTTCTGCCACTAAGCCAGTTTTGGATCCAATGTGCCAAGGCACCCTGGATCCCATGGGCTCTTACCTTCTTGACCAGTCTCCATTGCGGGATTTTATCGAAAGCCTTACTGAAATCCATGTATACCACATCCACTGCACTACCCTCATCCACACACCTAGTCACCCCCTCGAAAAATTCAATCAAATTAGTCAGACATGATCTTCCCTTGACAAAGCCATGCTGACTATCCCTGATTAATCCTTGCCTCTCCAAGTGGAGACTAATTATGTCTCTCAGAATTTTTTCCAATAATTTCCCTACCACTGATGTTAGGCTCACTGGCCTATAATTCCCTGGTTTATCCCTACTACCCTTCTTGAATAATGGTACTACGTTAGCTGTTCTCCAGTCCTCTGGCACATCCCCTGTGGCCAGAGAGGTTCTGAAAATTTGTGTCAGAGCCCCTGCAATCTCCTCCTTTGCCTCAAACAGCAGCCTGGGATACATCTCGTCCGGGCCTGGGGATTTATCCACTTTTAAGCCTGCTAAAACCGCCAGTACCTCCTCCCTCTCGATGCTAATATGTTCAAGTATATCACAGTCCCCCTGCCCGATTTCTATGTCTACATCGTCCTTCTCCATAGTGAACACAGATGCAAAAAATTCATTTAAAACCCCACCTACATCTTCTGGCTCCACACACAGATTGCCACTTTGGTCCCTAATGGGCCCTACTCTTTCCCTAGTTATCCTCTTGCCCTTAATATACTTATAAAACACCTGAGGATTTTCCTTTATTTTGCTCGCCAGTGTTATTTCATGGCCCCTCCTCGCTCTCCTAATTTCTTTTTTAAGTATCCCCCTGCACTTTTTATACTCCTCTAGGGCTTCCTCTGTCTTTAGTCCTTTGTATCTGCCAAAAGCCCTCCTTTTTTTCCTAATCCATTCTCGTATATCCCTTGACATCCAAGGTTCCCTGGGCTTGTTGGTCCCACCCTTGACCTTTACGGGAACATGTTGCCATTGTACTCTCTCAATTTCCTTTCTGAAAGACTCCCATTGCTCCGATGTGGATTTTCCTACAAGTAGCTGATCCCAGTCCACTTTGGCCAGATCCTGCCTTATCATATTAAAATCAGCCTTCCCCCAATTTAGAACCTTTATTTCCGGTCCATCTCTGTCCTTTTCCATGACTACCTTAAATCTCACCGAATTATGGTCACTGTCACCAAAGTGCTCACCTACTAACACTTCTACCACTTGCCCGGCCACATTCCCTAGAATTAGGTCCAGTACCACCCCCTCTCTTGTAGGACTTTCTACATGCTGGCTCAGAAAGCTCTCCTGGATGCACTTTAAGAATTCTGCACCCTCTAAGCCTTTCACACGCTGACTATCCCAGTTAATATTGGGGAAGTTGAAATCCCCCACTATTATTACCCTATTATTTGCACAGTTCTCTGAGATTTGCCTACATATCTGTTCCTCTATCTCCCCCTGACTGTTTGGGGGCCTATAGTACACTCCCAGCAAAGTGCTTGCCCCCTTTTTGTTTTTAAGTTCTACCCATATGGCCACATTAGAGGAACCTGTTAATATATCATCCCTCCTTACAGCAGTAATTGACTCCTTAATTAATATTGCGACACCCCCTCCTCTTTTACCCCCCCCCCCCGTCTCACCTGAAGATTCTATACCCCGGAATATTGAGCTGCCAGTCTTGCCCCTCCCTCAACCATGTCTCCGTGATAGCAACAATATCATACTCCCATGTGTTCATCAACACCTTCAGTTAATCCACCTTATTCGCAAGACTCCTTGCATTAAAATAAATATAATCATCGTTCCTTCATTGTCACTGGTTCAAAATCCTGGAACTCCCTCCCCAACAGCACTGTGGGAGCGCCTTCACCACACGGACTGCAGCGGTTCAAGAAGGCAGCTCACCACCACCTTCTCAAGGGTGACTAGGGATGGGCAATAAACATCGGCCTTGCCAGTGACACCCAGATGAATATAAATAAAGACCAGAGCAGGAAGAGCGGAGGGACATGAGGATGTTTAGGAGGTAGGGAGGGGGGAGGCCATGGAGGGATTTGAAGACAAGAATGAAAATTTTGAAGTTGATGCACCAGGGGGGAATGAAGAGTCAGTGGCAACGGCTGAGGTGCAGGTTGAGCAGGACATTGTGCGGGTAAGAAGCGGGCGCTGGTGTTCCGGAAGCTACGCCGCAAAGAGTCGCCACCGTCCGCAGAGGAAGGAGAGAAGACCGGAAGGGAAGTGAGAGGAGAGATCGTCTATCTCTGTTCTCTAAACAGAAACAGCTCCTTCAAGTCAAGTTTGATAAGTGTCGCTTAAAACTTTTTTTTTATTTGTTTATTAGATGTGGGCGTCGCTGGCAATGCCAGCATTTATTGCCCATCCCTAAATGCCCTTGAAAAGGTGGAGGTTAGCCGCCGCCTTGAACCGCTGCAGTCCATGTGGTGATAGTGCTCCTACAGTGCTACAGAAGAAGCCTTGGTGAGTTGCTGCAGTGCATCCTGTAGATGGTACACACTGCAACCACGGTGTGCCAGTGGTGGAGGGAGTGAATGTTTAAGGTGGTGGATGGGGTGCCAATCAAGCGGGCTGCTTTGTCCTGGATGGTGTCGAGCTTCTTGACTGTTTTGGAGCTGCACTCATCCAGACAAGTGGAGAGTATTCCATCACACTCCTTACTTGTGCCTTGTAGATGGTGGAAAGGCTTTGGTGAGTCAGGAGGTGAGACACTTGCCGCAGAATACCCAGCCTCTGACCTGCTCTCACAGTATTTATGCAGCTGGTCCAGTAAGTTTCTGGTCAATGGTGACCGCCAGGATGTTGATAGTGGGGGATTCGGCGATGGTAATGCCATTGATTGTCAAGGGGAGTTGGTTAGACTCTTGCTTGTTGGAGATAGTCATTGTTTGGCACTTCTGTGGCGCGAATGCTACCTGCCACTTATCAGCCCAAACCTGAACGTTGTCAGGTCTTGTTGCATGCAGGCATGCACTGCTTCATTATCTGTGGAGTTGCGAATGGCGCTGAACACTGTGCAGTCATCAGCGAACATCCCCATTTCTGACCTTATGTTGGAGGGAAGGTCATTGATGAAGCAACTGAAGATGGCTGGGCCTAGGACACTGCCCTGAGGAACTCCTGCAGTGATATCCTGGGGCTATGATGATTGACCTTCAACCACCACAACCATCTTCATTTGTGCTAGGTATGACTCCAGCCAGTGGAGCGTATTTCCCCTGATTCACATTGACTTCAGTTTTACTAGGGCTCCTTGATGCCAGACTCGGTCAAATGCTGCCTTGATGTGAAGGGCAGTCACTCTCACCTCACCTCTGGAATTCAGCTCCTTTGTCCATGTTAGGACCAAGGCTGTAATGAGGTCGAGAGTCGAGTGGTCTTGGCGGAACCCAAACTGGGCATCAGTGAGCAGGTTATTGGTGAGTAAATGCCGCTTGATAGCACTGTTGATGACACCTTCCATCACTTTGCTGATGATTGAGAGTAGACTGATGGGGCAGTAATTGGTCGGGTTGGATTTGTCCTGCTTTTTGTGGACAGGACATACCTGGGCAGTTTTCCACATTGTCGGACAGATACCAGTGTTGTAGCTGTACTGGAACAACTTGGCTAGCGGCGTGGCTAGTTCTGGAGCACATGTCTTCAGCATGATAGCCGGGATATTGTCGGGGCCCATAGTCTTTGCTGTATCCAGTGTGCTGCGAAGTGAATCGAATTGGCTGAAGACTGGCTTCTGTGATGGTGGGGATCTCCGGAGTAGGCCGATATGGATCATCCACTCAGCACTTCTGGCTGAAGATGGTTGCAAACGCTTCAGCCTTGTCTTTTGCACTCACGTGCTGGGCTCCACCATCATTGAGGATGGGGATATTCTTGGAGCCTCCTCCTCCCGTTAGTTGTTTAATGGTCCACCACCATTCACAACTGGATGTGGCAGGACTGCAGAGCTTTGATCTGATCCGTTGAGTGTGGGATCGCTTAGCTCTGTCTATAGCTTGCTGCTTCCACTTTTTAGCATGCATGTAGTCCTGTGTTGCAGCTTCCCCAGGTTGGCACCTCATTTTTAGGTACGCCTGGTGCTGTTCCTGGCATGCTCGTCTACACTCGTTGTTGAACCAGGGTTGGTCCCCTTGCTTGATGGTAATGGTAGAGTGAGGGAGATGCTGGGCCATGAGGTTACAGATTGTAGTGGAATACAATTCTGCTGCTGCTGATGGCCCACAGCGCCTCATGGATGCCCAGTTTTGAGCTGCTAGATCTGTTCTGAATCTATCCCATTTACCACGGTGGTGGCGCCACACAACACGATGGAGGGTGTCCTCAGTGTGAAAACGGGACTTCGTCTCCACAATGACTGTGCGGTGGTCACTGCTACCAATACTGTCATGGACAGATGCATCTGTGACAGGTAGATTGGTGAAGACGAGGTCAAGTAGGTTTTTCCCTCTTGTTGGCTCACTCACCACCTGTCACAGGTTCAGACTGGCAGTTATGTCCTTCAGGACTTGGCCAGCTCTGTCAGTAGTGGTGCTACCGAGCCACTCTTGGCGATGGACATTGAAGGTAGAGATAGGCAGAGCAACATGAGCGCAAAACAAAAGACTTCCCAGATGCTCAGACGGGGCTGAAAGCAAATCATTCTGAAAAAGTGAATACCTTCAGCCTCTGGGTCCAATGCCTCCAGTCTTGACAGCTCTGTGATTTAGGAGCTGATAAGACAACTCAAGATTAATATTCCTGCATAATAAAGCAAAGCTCATTCACACAGCTGGGAGAAGATGGTAATGAGTTTCCACAGAGCAGATCTGTGAATAGAGTGACAGGGATCGAGGCGGTCCTCATCTGAGGTGTAGTTGAAGATCTAAAGGTTTGACAAATGGGAAACTGAAACCTATAATTCTGCTTAATTTGAAAGCATTTGAATAATTTCTTTCACGATTACACCAAGAGACCTTTTATGAGCTCCTTGTAATGCCCCGATCTCCATTTCCCCAGTTACAATGATTTGCAAAGTCAAGCTCCAATTATTTGCCAATGGCTTCCTGAGAAGTTTTAACTTTATTCCACCAACTTTGTTTCCCGTTATACAGGTATTCCAGGTTTACTAAAGAGGGGCTTGGTGGTTTTGGCAAATGTGCTTGTGGAAGAAGGTTGTTACAATGACAGTGATGTGACACTCAAAAATGTCCCAAACATAGAGTTATACAGAGACAGACCTGTACCCACCAGTACTGTACCCCAGTGTAATACAGTGACAGACCTGTACCCCCCAGTACTGTACCCCAGTGTTATACAGAGACAGACCTGTACCCACCAGTACTGTACCCCAGTGTTATACAGAGACAGACCTGTACCCACCAGTACTGTACCCCAGTGTTATACAGTGACAGACCTGTACCCACCAGTACTGTACCCCAGTGTTATACAGAGACAGACATGTACCCACCAGTACTGTACCCCAGTGTTATACAGAGACAGACCTGTACCCACCAGTACTGTACCCCAGTGTTATACAGTGACAGACCTGTACCCACCAGTACTGTACCCCAGTGTTATACAGAGACAGACATGTACCCACCAGTACTGTACCCCAGTGTTATACAGAGACAGACCTGTACCCACCAGTACTGCACCCCAGTGTTATACAGTGACAGACCTGTACCCACTAGTACTGTACCCCAAGGGTTATACAGTGACAGACCTGTACCCACCAGTACTGTACCCCAAGGGTTATACAGTGACAGACCTGTACCCACCAGTACTGTACCCCAGTGTTATATAGTGACTGATCTGTACCCACCAGTATTGTACCCATGTTATACAGTGACAGACCTGTACCCACCAGTACTGTACCCGTGTTATACAGTGACAGATCTGTACCCACCAGTACTGTACCCGTGTTATACAGTGACAGACCTGTACCCACCAGTACTGTACCCCAGTGTTACAGTGACAGACCTGTACCCATCAGTACTGTACCCGTGTTATACAGTGACAGACCTGTACCCACCAGTGCTGTACCCCAGTGTTATACAGTGACAGGCCTGTACCCACCAGTACTGTACCCCAGTTTTATACAGTGGCAGATCTGTATCCGCCAGTATGTACCCCAGTTTTATACAGCGACAGACATGTACCCACAAGTAATGTACCCCAGAGTTACACAGTGACAGACCTGTACCCACCAGTACTGTACCCCATGTGTTATACAGTGACTGACCTGTACACACCAGTACTGTACCCCAGTGTTATAAAGTGGCAGACCTGTGAACACCAGTACTGTACCCCAGTGGTATACAGCGACATACCTGTACCCACCAGTACTGTACACCAGTGTTATACATTGACATACCTGTACCCACCAGTAATGTACCCCAGTTTTATACGGTGGCAGACCTGTACCCACCAGAATGTACCCCAGCTTTATACAGCGACAGACATGTACCCACAAGTATTGTACCCCAGTGTTACACACTGACAGACCTGTATCCACCAGTACTGTACCCCAGGGCTATACAGTGACAGACCTGTTCCGACCAGTACTGTACCCCATTGTTATATAGTCACAGACAAGTACCCACCAGTACTGTAACCCAATGTTATACAGCGAAAAATCTGTACCACCAGTGCTGTATGGCAGTGTTATACATTGGCAGACCTGTACCCACCAGTACTGTACCCCAGTGTTATACAGTGACAGACCTGTACCCACCAGTACTGGCCCCCATTGTTATACAGCGACAGACATGTACCCACAAGTATTGTACCCCAAGGGTTATACAGTGACAGACCTCTACCCACCAGTACTGTACCCCAGTGTTATACAGTGACAGACCTGTACCCACCAGTACTGTACCCGTGTTATACAGTGACAGACCTGTACCACCAGTACTGTACCCATGTTATACAGTGACAGACCTGTACCCACCAGTACTGTACCCCAGTGTTATAGAGTGACAGACCTGTACGACCCGTACTTTACCCGTGTTATACAGTGACAGACCTGTACCCACCAGTACTGTGCCCGTGTTATACAGTGACAGACCTGTACCACCATTACCGTACTCGTGTTATACAGTGACAGACCTGTACCCACCAGTACTGTACCCCAGTGTTATACAGTGACAGACCTGCACCCAACAGTACTGTACCCCAGTGTTATACAGTGATAGACATGTACCCACCAGTACTGTACCCAGTTTTATATGGTGGCAGATCTGTACCCGCCAGTATGTACCCCAGTTTTATACAGCGGCAGACATGTACCCACAAGTATTGTACCCCAGTGTTACACAGTGACAGACCTGTATCCACCAGTACTGTACTCCAGGGCTATACAGTGACAGACGTGTTCCGACGGGTACTGAACCCCATTGTTATATGGTCACAGACACGTACCCACAAGTTTTGTACCCTAGTTTTATACAGTGACAGACCTGTATTCACCAGTAATATATCCCAGAGTTACACAGTGGCAGACCTGTACCCACCAGGACTGTACCCCAGTGTTATGCTGTGACAGACCTGTACCCACTAGTACTGTACCCATGTAATACTACAACAGACCTGTACCCATCAGTACTGTACCCCAGTGTTATACAGTGACAGACCTGTACCCACCAGTACTGTACTCCAGTTTTATACAGCGGCAGACCTGTATCCACCAGTACTGCACACCAGGGCTATACAGCGACAGACCTGTTCCGACCGGTACTGTACCCCATTGTTATATGGTCACAGACATGTACTCACCAGTACTGTAACCCAGTGTTATACAGCGAATAATCTGTACCACCAGTGCTGTATGCCAGTGTTATACATTGACAGACCTGTACCCACCAGTACTGTACCCCAGTGTTATAGAGTGACAGACCTGTCCCCACCAGTACTGTATCCCAGTGTTATACAGCGATAGACCTGTACCCACCAGTACTGTAACCCAGTGTTATACAGCGACAGACCTGTACCCACCAGAACTGTACCCCAGTGTTGTACAGCGACAGACCTGTACCCACCAGTACCGTAACCCAGTGTTATACACTGACAGACCTCTACCCACAAGTACTGTACCCCAGTGTTATACAGCGACAGACCTGTACCACCAGTACCGTACTCGTGTTATACAGTGACAGACCTGTACCCACCAGTACTGTACCCCAGTGTTATACAGTGACAGACCTGCACCCAACAGTACTGTACCCCAGTGTTATACAGTGATAGACATGTACCCACCAGTACTGTACCCAGTTTTATATGGTGGCAGATCTGTACCCGCCAGTATGTACCCCAGTTTTATACAGCGGCAGACATGTACCCACAAGTATTGTACCCCAGTGTTACACAGTGACAGACCTGTATCCACCAGTACTGTACTCCAGGGCTATACAGTGACAGACGTGTTCCGACGGGTACTGAACCCCATTGTTATATGGTCACAGACACGTACCCACAAGTTTTGTACCCTAGTTTTATACAGTGACAGACCTGTATTCACCAGTAATATATCCCAGAGTTACACAGTGGCAGACCTGTACCCACCAGGATTGTACCCCAGTGTTATGCTGTGACAGACCTGTACCCACTAGTAATGTACCCATGTAATACTACAACAGACCTGTACCCATCAGTACTGTACCCCAGTGTTATACAGTGACAGACCTGTACCCACCAGTACTGTACTCCAGTTTTATACAGCGGCAGACCTGTATCCACCAGTACTGCATACCAGGGCTATACAGCGACAGACCTGTTCCGACCGGTACTGTACCCCATTGTTATATGGTCACAGACATGTACTCACCAGTACTGTAACCCAGTGTTATACAGCGAATAATCTGTACCACCAGTGCTGTATGCCAGTGTTATACATTGACAGACCTGTCCCCACCAGTACTGTATCCCAGTGTTATACAGCGATAGACCTGTACCCACCAGTACTGTAACCCAGTGTTATACAGCGACAGACCTGTACCCACCAGTACTGTACCCCAGTGTTGTACAGCGACAGACCTGTACCCACCAGTACCGTAACCCAGTGTTATACACTGACAGACCTCTACCCACAAGTACTGTACCCCAGTGTTATACAGCGACAGACCTATACCCACCAGTACTGTACCCCAGTGTTATACAGTGATAGACCTGTACCCACCAGTACTGTACCGCAGTGTTATACAGCGACAGACCTGTACCCACCATTACTCTACCCCAGTGTAATACAGCGACAGACCTCGACACACCAGTAGTTTACCCCAGTGATATATAGTGTCAGACCTGTACCCACCAGTACTGTACCCCAGTATTATATAGCGACAGACGTGTACCAACCAGTGCTGTACCTCAGTGTTGCACAGTGATTGACCTGTACCCACCAGTACTGTACCCCAGTGTTATACAGTGACAGACTTGTACCCACTGTTGTGTATGTACCTTTAAGAGAATAACTGGTCTCAGACTGCAGTACCGGCAGTGACCACCCCTGTATAAAAGGCGCTAATGAGCCTCTGTTGTTTTAGTTTCACTATTGACTTCCATCAGTAAAGACTTATTTTGTTCCACTCCTGCTGTCCGTGTCTCAATCATTCACGGACGTAATACTGGCGACGAGCAGATACGAACCTACCTACAGTCTGCACCACCTCCTGGGATCCATTCCTACAGCGAAGTGAGCAGAGGTCGAGGCCAGAAAGAAAAGAAAGTAAGAGGCAGTAGAAACGGGCGTCGACCGTGGGCACCCGCCCTGTGTTGCAGAGTTGAAGATTGCTGGAGAAGCTGTCGGATGCGGGGCCTGGTTCCTGTCGACGGTGCTTCAGCTAATCGGGCTGGTGGCAGGTAGTGCACTGATCCTTCCTGGGCTGCGGCGGTCGCGAACTCGAGCGGGTGGTTTGCAACGGGGCCGAGCAGCGTTGTCGGGAAGAAGAGAGAGAGAGGGTGGAGCACACAGGGCGCGGCCGGTGCTACGAAGCCGGGCTGCGTATATACCCGCGAAGAGGGAGGCAAGAGTCCCACAGGGTTGTTCCACGACGGGAAAATAATAAAAAAATATATATATATATTAAACGCGCAAGAAACCGTGGAAAGTAGCGCTAACAACAGCGGGGAAGAAGGCATAGCGCGGGAGGCGCCATCTTAATCAGCGGGGAAAACGGCAAAGCGCGGGAGGCGCCATTTTGTTAAATCGGGGAAGAAGGCAAAGCGCGGGAGGCGCCATTTTAGATTTGCAAGATGCCGAAGACTGGCTGCATCACTGCTTTTGATAATACAATAGAGGACTGGACCACGTATGTGGAAAGAGTCGAGGTATATTTCGAGGCAAACGAAATAGCGGAGGAGAAAAAGGCATCGATATTGCTAAACTTAATGGGCGCTAGAACGTACGGCCTATTGCGGGACCTGATTACTCCAGCCAAACCGAAGGCGAAGAGTTTTAACGAAATTGTTGCTGTCCTACAGGAACACCTAAACCCTACACCGCTGTTGATAGCAGAAAGATTTAAATTCCACAGGAGAACTCAGCACAAAGATGAGAGCAATGCTGAGTATCTTACGGAACTACGCAAGCTATCAAAGCACTGCCAGTTCGGAGCAGGACTGACAGATACCCTACTGGACAAATTTGTCTGTGGACTCCTGAGTGAAGGAACACAGAAGAAGTTACTCTCAGAGAAAGAGCTGATGCTAGATAAGGCTTTCAGCGTGGCAGTATCGTATGAAGAAGCAGCCAGGGGAGCTGCAGAAATTCAACAAAAACCACAGGAATACGGCACCCACGAAATGACACGGGGATTTGCAAAATGTTATCGCTGCGACAGAACTAACCATGACCAGAAGGACTGCTGGGCCAAAGACAAAATATGCAGGCAATGCGGGAAGATGGGACACATTGCACGAGTTTGCAGGTCTGGGAAGAAGACCAGCGACAACAAAAAGGCTACTAAGGAACCGTACAAGAAAGTACAAAAGATGACGGACAGTAGTTCCGAAGACCAGATGAGCGATAGTGAATCCGGGAACAGGAGACTAAGCTGTCTCAAACTTCACAATGTAATCGCAAAAGAGGATCACCGAACCATTTGGGTCACCCTCACGATAGCAGGGTCCCAAGTTAAAATGGAATTGGATACAGGATCAGTGCTAACCGTCATGAATCGACGAGGCTACGAGCGGCTATTTTCACACATACCCTTGAGAGAGACATCCATCGACTTGACGACGTATACGGGGCAAAAAGTATACCCCAGAGGAAAAATAAGGGTGCCTGTCGAATACAACGGCAAGAAAATACGGAAATTGTATCTCTACATACTGCCAAATGGTGGACCACCGTTATTGGGACGGGAATGGATCAGGAAGATAAACTTAGATTGGCACTCCATTCATGCAATGATGGTGGACGGTAAAAAAGATGAAAACGTCACTCCTGGACGATTGTCAACAATCTTAGCTAATGCTGTGATGAAATATGTCATTCATCAGACTCTGTATTTAACTACATATATTGTATTGCCTGCTCCTGTGTTTTACCTTGTATTGCATATAGTGCACCGCCCCCTTTCTCCCCATTGGGTGTGTCGGCTCCGCCCATACCTGGCCCTACTTAAGACAAGCCCAGGCTTGTCTTGCAGCAGAACAGCAGAATGCTAGGTGAAGCTAGGTGAAGACACAGGCATCTTTCTTTGCTAATAAAAGCCTTGTTTTATCCAGTTAACTTTGAGCCTTGAAGTTATTGAGGCGCATCAAACGCCAAAGAGGTATTTCAACAAGAATTGGGCACGCTTAAAGGCGTAACCGCCTCAATAAAAATAGAAGAGAATGCAGTTCCCAAGTTTTTCAAAGCAAGACCGGTACCATACGCAATTCGCCCAGCCATCGAGGCAAAGCTGGAGAATCTGGAGAAGGCGGGCGTGTTGTCTAAGGTCGACTGGAGCGAGTGGGCAACACCCACCGTTCCTGTCATGAAGAAAACGTTAAGCAATAAGTCCGGGGAGCCAAGGAAGATTCACATCTGTGGGGATTTCAAGGTGACGGTGAACCCAGTCCTTCACACAGTACAATATCCTCTTCCAAGGATAGAAGACATCTTCGCCTCACGGTCTGGAGGGAAGCGTTTTACAAAAATTGAACTAGCACAAGCATATTTGCAGATGGAGGTTGAAGAGTCCTCTAGGAAGTATCTCACGATAAACACTCACAAAGGTCTTTACCAGTATCATCGATTGGTATTCGGAGTAGCATCGGCTCCGGCGATATGGCAAAGAGCGATGGAACAAGTCCTGCAAGGGATTCCAGCGACTCAGTGTTAATTGGATGACATCCTTGTGACAGGTGAAGATGACAGTGAACACCTTAACAACCTAGAACAGGTGCTCACTAGACTACGGGAACATGGGCTGCGAGCCAACCGCCCCAAGTGCGAATTTTTTAAGAAACAGATATCGTATTGTGGCCACGTGATTGATGAAGAGGGGTTACATAAGTCCCCTGACAAAATTGAAGCGGTTGTTAAGGCCCCAGCGCCTGAAAATGTGTCGCAACTGAGGTCATTCCTCGGATTGGTGAATTACTATCATAGGTTTTTGCCGAATTTGTCGACAATTCTGCACCCACTGAACGCCCTGCTACGGTCGGGTGTAGCATGGAAATGGAGTGATGATTGTAAGCGTGCTTTTCAGAAGAGTAAGGACTTAATCACTTCAAGGGAAGTATTGGCTCACTACAACCCAGCACTGCCGATCAGACTGGCGTGTGATGCGTCTCCCTACGGCATTGGGGCGGTACTGTCACATAAATTCCTTGATGGTTTAGAGAGGCCGATAGCTTTTGCGTCACGCTTGTTAACTTCTGCCGAGCGTAACTACGCCCAGATTGACAGAGAGGCCCTCAGCCTAGTGTGGGGGGTGAAGAAGTTCAATCACTACCTGCACGGTCAAAAATTTACTCTACTAACCGATCATCAACCTCTTGTCTCCATTTTCAACCCTCAGAAGGGCGTACCGATAATGACAGCACAACGGCTGCAGAGATGATCCCTTTTCCTAGGGGCACACCAATATGACATCGAGTACAAAGGAACTAAACAGCATAGAAATGCTGATGGATTGTCACGCCTACCGTTGCCGACGGTGGAAGAAGAAGACCTTGCAGTGGATCCAATGGAGTTATTCCACTCGACCATAGTCGAATGTCTCCCTGTGACGAATGCAAACATAGAAAAGGAAACACGGAATGACCCGACACTATCACGGGTCTATGATTTAACGGTGAAGGGATGGCCAGCACATGGCGAACCACTGCTGCCAGCATTCTCGCCGAGAAGAGAACAGCTGTCAGTGTGCAGAGGAACCTTGATGTGTGGATCCAGAGTAGTAATTCCACCTAAGTTGATGGATAGAGTGCTCAATGAGCTTCATGAGGGTCATCTGGGTGGGGTAAAAATGAAGAACTTAGCCAGAGCGTTTGTGTGGTGGCCAGGAATCGATAGAGAAATCAAAGAGATGACCAAGAGCTGTGCAGGATGCCAGAAGGTCCAAAACGCCCCACCACAAGCTCCTCTGCATCCATGGGAGTGGCCCTCATCTCCATGGCAAAGGGTGCACATTGATTTTGCTGGTCCCTTCATGGACTCGATGTTTTTAATTGCGGTGGATGCACATTCAAAGTGGCCAGAGGTAATAAAAATGTCCTCAACCACCACGGAAAAAACTATCACAGTTTTATGAACCATATTCGCCAGGAATGGGCTGCCTGAACAGATTTGCTCTGACAATGGACCACAGTTTGTGTCTGAAGAGTTCCGGAGGTTCTTAAAGAACAATGGTGTTAAGCATTACACATCTGCCCCATATCATCCAGCCACTAATGGATTGGCTGAGAGGTTTGTCCAAACATTCAAGAAGGCTATCAAGGCAATGTGTAATGAAGATATACCCCTACAACACAAGGTGGACAACTTCTTGTTTGCCTACCGGAATGCGACACATGCGGTTACCAACCAAACTCCAGCCATGATGTTCTTCAATCGAAAACTACGATGCCGCTTGGATTTGGTTAAGCCAAACGTCCGAAGAGATGTGGAGAACAGGCAGTTTCAGAATATGAATGAAAGGCCGACCAGGAGTTTTAAGATAGGTCAACCAGTTTTGGCCCGGGACTACCGCACTGAGAAATGGCAGCCAGGAACAATTTGTACACGACAAGGACCTCTCATGTATACCGTGGACGTTGGGGAGAGCATTGTAAGCGCCATGCTGACCAGATTCTAGAGTCACTGGAAAACGTCAACTCCACACCACGATCTGATACACCTGGTAATGAAATCGACATTCCAAGTGCAGCTACCGCAGAACCGGTAATATTGGAAGCAGATGAACCAAACAACAACATTGATCCCGACTCAACATTGCTAGAAGAACCTGATACCCCAAAGAGGCGTTATCCAGACAGAATCAGGAAGCCTCCTCAAAGACTGAACTTATAATTGTTTAAACTTAACCAATGTATCTTGCAACAGTAATTGTGATTGTAATTAGTTATCATTTAGTTGTTAAATGAATGTTATGTACTGTTTATCTAAAAGGGGAGGAATTGTTGTGTATGTACCTTTAAGAGAATAACTGGTCTCAGACTGCAGTACCGGCAGTGACCACCCCTGTATAAAAGGCGCTAGTGAGCCTCTGTTGTTTTAGTTTCACTGTTGACTTCCATCAGTAAAGACTTATTTTGTTCCACTCCTGCTGACCGTGTCTCAATCATTCACGGACGTAATACCCACCAGTACTGTTCCCGTGTTATACAGTGACAGATCTGTAGCCACCAGTACTGTGCCCGTGTTATACAGTGACAGACCTGTACCAACCAGTACTGTACCCGTGTAATACAGTGACAGACCTGTACCCATGAGTATTGTATCCCAGTGTTATACAGTGACAGACCTGTACCCACCAATACTGTACCCCAGTGTTAAACAGCATCAAACCTGTACCCACCAGTACTGTACCCATGTAATACAGTGATAGACATGTACCCACCCGTACTGTACCCGGTGTTACACAGTGACAGACCTGTTCCTACCAGTACTGTACCTCGTGTTACACAGTGACAGACCTGTACCCACCAGTCCTGTACCCAATTATTATACAGCGACAGACCTGTATGCATCAGTATTGTGCCCCAGTGTTATACAGCGACAGGCTGGTACTCTCCAATGCAGTACACCACTGCTATACAGGGACAGACCTGTACCCACCAGTAATGCAACCCAGTGTTGTACAGCGACAGGCAATTACACACCAGTATTGCATTCCAGTTATATAGTGACAGACCTGTACCCTTCAGTACCTCTACCCCAGTGTTATACAGCGACAGACCTGTACCCACCAGTACTGTACCCCAGTGTTATACAGTGACAGACCTGTGCCGACCAATGCTGTACCCCAGTGTTATACAGTGACAGGAATGTACACACTGTAATGATATCAGCAAAAAGTGATGTTATTTGCCTGTTTGATTATCATGTCTTACCAGCATGTTTGCCTGATTGATTGCTTGTGCCTGACCAGCAGAGGTCATGTGAGAGACAAGCAGTGGAGTTTAGTTTCAGTTTCGCTTTAGATGGATTTCTAACATGATGTCTCCTGTAAATGCTGTTAACAAGAGTTGAACAAGCTTTAGATTAAAAGTCATTCTCTTTCATAAATGTCTCGTCATTGAACCCACAAAGAAATCAATACACACACCAGTACTGTGCCCCAGTGTTATACAGCGACAGACCTGTACCCAACAGTACTGCATCACAGAAATCACAGAATCACAGAAACCCCACAGTGCAGATAGAGGCCATTTCGGCCCATCGAGCCTGCACCGACACATATCCCACCCGATCCCCGTAACCCCTACACCAACACATATCCCACCCTATCCTCGTAACCCCACGTATTTAATCCCCCTAACACTAAGGGTCAATTTTTTATCATAGCCAATCAACCTAACCCGCACATCTTTGGACTGTGGGAGGAAACCGGAGCACCCGGAGGAAACACACGCAAACACGGGGAGAATGTGCAAACTCCACACAGACAGTCACCCGAGGTCGGATTCGAACCCGGGTCCCTGGTGCTGTGAGGCAACAGTGCTAACCACTATGCCACCGTGCTGCAGTGTCATGCAGTAACAGACCTGTACCCACCAGTACTATACCCCAGTGTTATACAGTGAAGGACCTGTACCGACCAGTACAGTACCCCAGCGTTATACAGTGACAGACCTGTACCCACCAGTACTGTACCCCAGCGTTATGCAGTAACAGACCTGTACCCATCAGTACTGTACCCCAGTGTTATACAACGACAGACTTGTACCCATCAGTACTGTACCCCAGTGTTATGCAGTAACAGACCTGTACCCACCAGTACTGTGCCCCAGTGTTATACCGTGACAGACCTGTACCCACCAGTGCTGTACCCCAGTGTTATACGGTGACAGGCCTGTACCCATCAGTACTGTACCCCAGTGTTATACAATGACAGACTTGTACCCATCAGTACTGTACCCCTGTGTTATACAGTGACAGACCTGTACCCACCAGTACTGTTCCCCAGTGCTATACAGCGACAGGCCTGTACACACCAGTACTGTATTCCAGTGTTATATAGTGACAGGCCTGTACCCTCCTGGAAGATATTTAGTAGATGAGAATCATATATGTATAACTTCAAGTGTAGCTATTGACCAAATAATATTACCCATAATTACTCCTGGGTAACTAGAACGTGTTCAAAATATAGCTGCAGACAGTTCAAAAGCAGCTTTGACTAAGTGTTGATAACAAACAGGCACAGACTGCAAATGAAGGTCAAATTATTTTTTTGCTAAGAAAAACATATTATGATGCTGTTAGAACTTAGAATTTGCTTAACAAAATTAATTGCAACAATATTTAAAGAAAGACCTTGTACTGCTTGAGACATGAAATGAAAGAGATACGGTAAATTCCAATGGGGTGAGAAGCTATAAACAAGATAACACGACAGCAGAACAGGGTTAGTGGAAATGTACTGGAAAAGGAGTGGCCAGGTTACTAGCCGTAACCTGAGTGACAATGGTATTTGGACCATTAGAACCAATTAATAAAGGTGATTTTGTTAAAGACCATATATGGACACTGGCCAACCAAACTGTTGATAAGGAATGGGTTGAAACATCGAGATTCAAAGAACAGTTTCACACAGAGTTTTGCTGTGAGGGTAAGGAACAGACCTGCGATGACATTGCCTGTGTCCGAAGGGCTCCAGAGACCAAGAGCTGCGAGCTATCCGTCACTATCGCCTAATGTTAAGTATTGATTATGTTGTAAGCTTAATAAATCTGATCTATTGCTCAAACATACTGGCTGCTGCCTATCTGTGCCTCGTCCAAGAACTCTGAGTGGACAATACTGATTGACTCACACTCCAATACTGTACACCAGTGTTATACAGTGACAGACCTGTACCCACCAATAATGTACCCCAGTGTTATAAAATGACAGACCTGTACCCAACAGGACTGTACTCCAGTGTTATACGACAGGCCTGTACCCCCCAGTGCTGTTTCCCAGTGTAATGTAGTGACAGACCTGTACCCACCAATACTGTACCCCAGTGTTACACAGTGACAGACCTGTACCCACCAGTACTGTATCCCAGTGTTATACAGTGACAGACCTGTACCCACCAGTACTGTATCCCAGTGTGAAACAGTGACAGACCTGTACCCCCCAGGACTGTACTCCTGTTATACAGTGACAGACCTGTACCCACCAGTACTGAACCCCAGTGTTATACAGCGACAGACCTGTACCCACCAGTACAGTACCCCAGTGATATAGTGAGAGACCTGAACCCACCAGTACTGTACCCAAGTGTTATACAGTGACAGAACTGTACCCACTAGTACTGTACCCCAGTGTTATACAGTGACAGACCTGTACCCACCAGTACTGTACCCCAGTGTTATACAATGACAGAACTGTACAAACCAGTAATGTACCCCACTGCTATACAGGAACAGACCTGTACCCATCAGTACTGTACCCCTGTGTTATACAGTAACAGACATGTACCCACCAGTATTGTACCCCTGTTATACAGTGACAGACCTGTACCCATCAGTACTGTACCCCTGTGTTATACAGTAACAGACATGTACCCACCAGTATTGTACCCCTGTTATACAGTGACAGACCTGTACCTGCCAGTACTGTACCCCAGTGTTATACAGTGACAGACCTGTACCTGCCAGTACTGTACCCCAGTGTTATACAGTGACAGACCTGTACCCACCAGTACTGTAACCCAGTGTTATACAGTGACAGACCTGTACCCACCAGTACTGTACCCCAGTGTTATACAACGACAGACCTGTACCCACCAGTACTGTTTCCCAGTGTAATGTAGTGACAGACCTGTACCACCAGTACTGTATCCCAGTGTTATACAGTGACAGACCTGTACCCCCCAGTACTGTACCCCTGTTATACAGTGACAGACCTGTTGTATCCGTGTATTAATGGAGACACGGAATGCAGGAGTTGGTTTAACAGGTGTTTACTGAACAAAGTCTGGAGGTGAACTAAAAGATACAAGACACTATACAGGCTTATATATCCGAGTGGTCACTACCGGTATTACAGTACACAGGGGCTCTTAAAGGTACATACACTACAATTCCTCCCCTTTTAGATAATTAGTGCATAACATTTTCAGTAATCATTAATTAACATGTTTAGAAGAACAATAATCTACACATTTGCTGCAGTTAATCAATTATAAGTCAGTCTCTCTGGAGGCTTCCTGACTCGGTCCGGATAACGCCTCGGTGGTGTAGTAGTTTTTGGTGGTGTAGTAGGTTCTTTTGGCAAGGTCGATTCGGCTTGAATGCCAGTGTTGGGTTCATCTGGTTCCAGTATCACCGGATCGGAGGTAGACACAATGGGTATCTCTGCTTCATCATTAGGCATATAGAGTTGTGGTGTAGGTTGTCCCTTTTCGGATGACTCTATGATCTGGTCAGCATGGCACCTTATTATGCTTTCTCCAATGTCCACGGTATACATCAGAGGTCCTAGTCGTGTGCAAATAGTTCCAGGCTGCCATTTCTCGGTACGGTAGTCCCGGGCCAAAACTTGTTGACCTATCTGGAAGGTTCTAGTTGGCCTTTCATTCATGCCTTGAAATTGCCGGTTCTCTACGTCCCTTCTGATGTTTGGCTTGATCAAATCTAGCCGGCATCTTAGTCTTCTATTGAAAAACATCATGGCGGGAGTTTGGTTTGTAACCACATGTGTTGCATTCCTGTACGCAAACAAGAAGTTATCTACCTTATGTTGTAGATTTATGTCTTCATTGCCCATGGCCTTTATGGCCTTCTTGAAGGCCTGGACAAACCTTTCAGCTAATCCATTGGTGGCGGGATGGTATGGGGCAGACGTGTAGTGCTTAACCCCATTGTTTTTTAAGAACTTCCTGAATTCTTCGGACACAAATTGCGGTCCCTTATCAGAACAGATCTGTTCAGGCAGCCCATTCCTGGCAAATATGGTCCTTAATACTGTGATGGTTTTTTCCGTGGTGGTGGAGGACATCTTTATTACCTCCGGCCACTTGGAGTGTGCATCAACCGCGATTAAGAACATTGAGTCCATAAATGGACCAGCAAAATCGATATGTACCCTTTGCCATGGAGATGAGGGCCACTCCCATGGATGTAGAGGGGCTTGTGGTGGGGCGTTTTGGACCTTCTGGCATCCTAGACAGCTCTTGGTCATTTCTTCGATGTCTCCATCGATGCCTGGCCACCACACAAACGCTCTGGCTAGGTTCTTCATTTTCACTCCACCCAGATGCCCCTCGTGAAGCTCCTTTAGCACTTTATCCTGGAGTTTGGGTGGAATCACCACTCTGGATCCACACATCAAGGTTCCTCGGCACACTGACAGATGTTCTCTTCTTTGCGAGAATGCTGGCAACAATGGGTCGCCATGTGCTGGCCATCCCTTCACCATTAAATCGTAGACTCGTGAGAGAGTCGGGTCATTTCTCGTTTCCTTTTCAATGGTAGAACTTGTTACTGGTAGATATTCCACTATGGTTGAGTGGAACATCTCCACTGGGTCCACTGTAGGTGCCTCTTCTACCGTTGGCAACGGTAGGCGCGATAAACCGTCAACATTCCCATGCTGTTTTGATCCTTTGTATTCTATGTGATATTGGTGTGCCCCTAGGAAAAGGGACCACCTCTGTAGCCTTTGCGCTGTCATAATGGGAACGCCCTTTTTAGGGTTGAATATGGAGACGAGGGGTTGATGGTCAGTCAACAAGGTAAATTTTTGTCCGTGTCGGTAATGGTTGAATTTCTTCACCCCCCACACCAGGCTGAGTGCTTCCCTGTCGATCTGGGCGTAGTTACGCTCAGCTGAGTTCAATGTGCGTGACGCAAAAGCTATCGGCCGCTCCGAGCCATCAGGGAACCTATGCGATAATACCGCTCCTACGCCGTAAGGGGATGCATTGCATGCCAGCCTGATTGGCAGTGATGGGTTGTAATGAGCCAACACTTCCTTGGACATGATCAAGCCTTTGCATTTATGGAAGGCACGTTTACAGTCTTCGCTCCATTTCCAAATTACTCCCGTTTGTAGCAGTGCATTAAGAGGGTGCAGAACAGTTGACAAGTTCGGTAAAAATTTATGATAGTAATTTATCAATCCCAGGAATGACATTAATTGTGAGACATTTTCAGGTGCTGGGGCTTTTATGACCGCTTCAATTTTTTCAGGTGACTTATGCAACCCTTCTTCGTTAATTATATGGCCACAATATGATATTTGTTTCTGGAAAAATTCGCACTTGGGGCGATTTGCTCGTAGGCCTCGTTCTCTCAGTCTAGTGAGCACCTGCTCCAAATTGGCATGGTGCTCGTTGTCATTTTCTCCTGTTACAAGGATGTCGTCTAGGTAGCATTGAGTCCCCGGTATCCCTTGGAGGGCTTGCTCCATAGCTCTTTGCCAGATAGCTGGAGCTGATGCTACTCCGAAAACCAGTCAATTGTACTGGTACAGGCCTTTGTGTGTGTTTATCGTGAGATACTTTTTAGAGGCCTCTTCAACCTCCATCTGTAGATATGCCTGTGCCAAGTCAATTTTGGTGAAACGTTTCCCTCCGGATAGTGAGGCGAAAATATCTTCTATCCTCGGAAGAGGATACTGTACCGTGTGAAGGACCGGGTTTACAGTCACCTTGAAGTCCCCACAGATGCGAATTTTTCTCTGTTCTTCAGATTTATCATTATTCAACGTTTTCTTCATGACCGGGATGATGGGTGTTGCCCACTCGCTCCAATCTACCTTGGATAACACGCCTGCCTTTTCCAAATTCTCCAGCTCTGCCTCGACTGCTGGACGAATTGCGTATGGCACCGGCCTTGCCTTAAAAAACTTGGGAATTGCCGCATCTTCCACTTTTATTGAGGCGGTGACGCCTTTCAAGGTTCCTAGTTCCTGTTGAAACACTTCTTTGGCATTGGCCAAGATATCTTTTAATCGTTCAGGTATGACGTCATCATCATTTTTTTTCTTACTGGTCACCGTCAGTGCCTGAATGGAGTGCCAGTCTAAACGTATCTTCCTGATCCATTCATGATCCAACAGCGGTGGACCACCATCTTGCAGAACGTATAAATACAACTTCTGTATTTCCTTGCCGTTGTATACAACAGGCACCCTTATTTTCCCTCTGGGGTATACTTTCTGCCCCGTATATGTCTTCAAGATAATGGATGTGTCTTTCAAAGGTATATGCGGAAATAGCCGCTCGTAATCCCGTCGACTTATGTCGGTCAGAGCTGATCCTGTATCTAGCTCCATTTTAACTGGGGACCCCGCTATCGTGAGGGTAACCCAAATGGTCTGGTAATCTTCTTTGGCAATTACATTATGTAATTTGAGACAGCTTAGTCTCTTGTTTCCGGAGTCACTATCGCTTTTCTGGTCTTCGGAGCTACTGTCCGTCATCATTTGTACCTTTCTGTACTTTTCCTTATTGATTTTTTTTCTGTCAGTGGATTTTTTGTTTCCAGATCGGCATACACGTGCAATGTGTCCCATCTTTCCGCATTGCCTGCATGCTTTGTCCTTGAACCAGCAGTCCCTCTGGTCATGGGTGGATCTGCCGCAGCGATAACATCTCTCGAAACCCCGTGTTATTTCATGGGTGCCGAAGTCCTGTGGCTTTTGCTGTATCTCTGCAGCTCCTCTTGCTGCTGCTTCGTATGATACAGCCACACCGAAAGCCTTGTCCAGTGTCAAATCTTTCTCAGAAAGTAACCTTTTCTGTGTTCCTTCACTTCGGAGACCGCAGACGAATTTGTCTCGTAGAGAATCTGCCAGTCCTGCCCCGAATTGGCAGTGCTTTGACAGCTTTCTTAATTCGGTGAGGTAATCAGCGTTACTTTCATTCTTGTGCTGATTCCTCCTGAAGAATTTGAATCGTTCCGCTATGAGCAGCGGTGTTGGGTTTACGTGTTCCTGTAGGGTATAAACAATCTCCTTAAAATTCTTGTCCATCGGTTTGGCTGGAGTGATTAAGTTTCGTAACAGCCCGTATGTCCTTGCGCCCATCAGATTTAGAAGTACCGATGCCTTTTTATCATCCTCTACTTCATTCGCTGTGCAATATACCTCCACTCTTTCCACATATGTGGTCCAATCCTCTATATTACTATCGAAAGCAGTAATATTGCCAGTCTTAGGCATCCTGAAAATCAAAAATGGCGCCTCCCGTGCTTTCCCTTCTTCCGTGCCGAGAAAAAAATGGCGCCTCCCGCGCTTTCCCGCCGCTGCCGCTGCTGACAACGCTGTTCTCCGTGGTTTTTATTTATACAGATATTTTTAATAGTTGGAGACTCGTTCCCGCCGGACTCTCTGGGATTTTTCCCTCCCTCTGCTTGGTCCGAACGCCGACCTGCTTTGCAGCGCCGGCCGTCTCCCGGGTGCTCCACCCTCCGTCTCTGCTTGCCTCCGCCTTCCAACTCGCTGCTCGGCCCCGCTGCAGAGCCACCCGATCGAGCCCCAGCCCGCCACCCAGGAAGGATTAGTGCAGTACCTGCCACCAGCCCGGCTTGCTGGTGAAACCACAGTTTGTTTGTTTTTCTTTGACCTTCGATCTCCTTGAGGTGCTGCCGAATTGCAGGTAAGTCCATTTCCAATTCGTCGCCACTGTTGTATCCGTGTATTAATGGAGACACGGAATGCAGGAGTTGGTTTAACAGGTGTTTACTGAACAAAGTCTGGAGGTGAACTAAAAGATACAAGCCACTATACAGGCTTATATACCCGAGTGGTCACTACCGGTATTACAGTACACAGGGGCTCTTAAAGGTACATACACTACAAGACCTGTACCCGCCAGTATTGTAACCCAGTGTTATACAGTGACAGACCTGTACCCACCAGTACTGTACCCCAGTGTCATACAGCGACAGACCTGTACCCACCAGTACAGTACCCCAGTGATATAGTGAGAGACCTGAACCCACCAGTACTGTACCCCAGTGTTATACAACGACAGACCTGTACCCACCAGTACTGTACCCCAGTGTAATGTAGTGACAGACCTGTACCCACCAATACTGTACCCCAGTGTTATACAGTGACAGACCTGTACCCACCAGTACTGTACCCCAGTGTTATACAGTGACACACCTGTACCCACCAGTACTGTACACAGTGTTACACAGTGACAGACCTGTACCCACTGGTACTGTACCCCAGTGTTATACAGTGACAGACCTGTACCCACCAGTACTGTACACTAGTGTAATACAGTGACAGTCCTGTACCCACCAGTACTGTACCACAGTGTTATACAGTGACAGACCTGCACCCACCAGCAATGTACCCCAGTGTAATACAGAAACAGACCTGTACCCTCCAGTACTGTACCCCAGTGTTATACAGTGACAGACCTGTACCCACCAGTACTGTACCCCAGTGTTATACAGTGACAGACCTGTACCCACCGGTACTGTACCCCAGTGTAATACAGAGACAGACCTGTACCCACCAATACTGTACCCCAGTGTTATAGAGGGACAGACATGTACTCACCAGTACTATACCCCAGTGTTATACAGTGACAGACATGTACCCACCAGTACTGTACCCCAGTGTTATACAGTGACAGACCAGTACCCACCAGTACTGCACCCCAGTGTTATACAGTGACAGACCTGTACCCACCAGTACTGTACCCCAGTGTTATACAGTGACAGACCTGTACTCACCAGCACTGTACCCCAGTGTTATACAGTGACAGACCTGAACACACCAGTACTGTACCCCAGTGTTATACAGTGATAGACCTGTACCCACCAGTACTGTACCCCAGTGTTATACAGTGACAGACCTGTAGCCACCATTATTGTACCCCAGTGTTATACAGTGACAGACCTGTAACCATCAGTACTGTACCCCAGTGTTATACAGGGACAGACATGTACCCACCAGTACTGTACCCCGGTGTTGTACGTTGAGAGACCTTAACCCACCTGTACAGTACCCCAGTGTTATACAGTGACAGACCTCTACCCCCCAGTACTGGACCCCAGTGTTATACAGTGACAGACCTGTAACCATCAGTACTGTACCCCAGTGTTATACAGTGACAGACCTGTACCCACCAGTACTGTTTCTCAGTGTCAGACAGTGATAGACCTGTACCCACCAGTACTGTACCCCAGTGTTAAACAGTGACAGACCTGTACCCACCAGTACTGTACCCCAGTGATATACAGGAACAGACCTGCACCCACCAGTACTGTACCCCAGTGTTATACAGTGACAGACATGTACCCACCAGTACTGTACCCCAGTGTTGTACGTTGAGAGACCTTAACCCACCTGTACAGTACCCCAGTGTTATACAGCGACAGATCTGTACACACCAGAATTATACCCGAGTGATATACAGCGACAGACATGTACCCACCAGTACTGTTTCTCAGACTTATATACTGACAGACCTGTATCCTCCAGTGCTGTATTTCAGTGTTATACAGCATCAGACCTGTACACACCAGTACTGTATTCCAGTGTTAGACAGTCATAGACCTGTACCCACCAGTACTGTACCCCAGTGTTATACAGTGAAAGACCTGTACCCGTCTGTACTGTACCCCAGTGTTATTCAGTAACAGGCCTGCACCCACCAGTACTGTACCCCAGTGTTTATAGTGATAGATCTGTACCCACCAGAAATATACCCCAGTGTTATACAGCGACATACCTGTTTCCACCAGTACTGTACCCCAGGGTTATACAGTGAAGGACCTGTACACACCAGTACAGTACCCCAGTGTTATACAGTGACAGACCTGTACTCACCAGTGCTGTACCCCAGTTTTATACAGCGACAGTTATGTATCCACCAGTATTGTACTAGTGTTACACAGTAACAGACCTGTACCCACCAGTACTGTACCCCAGTGGTATACAGTGACAGACCTGTACCCACCAGTATTGTACGCCAGTGTTATTCAGTGACAGACCTGTACCCACCAGTACGGTACCCTAGTGTAATACAGCAACAGACCTGTACCCACCAGTACTGTACCCCAGTGTTATACAGTGACAGATCTGTACCCACCAGTACTGTACCCCAGTGTTATACAGTGACAGACCTGTACCAACCAGAGCTGTACACCAGTGTTATACAGTGACAGACCTGTACCCACCAGTACTGTACCCCAGTGTAATACAGGGACAGACCTGTACCCACCAGTACTGTACCCCAGTGTTATACAGTGACAGACCTGTACCCACCAGTACTGTACCCTAGTGTAATACAGTGACAGACCTGTACCCATCAGTATTGTACCCCAGTGTTATACAGTGACAGACCTGTACCCACCAGTACTGTACCCCAGTGTTATACAGTGACAGACCTGTACCCATCAGTATTGTACCCCAGTGTTATACAGTGACAGACCTGTACCCACCAGTACTGTACCCCAGTGTTATACAGTGGCAGACCTGTACCCACCAGTGTTGTAACCCAGTGTTATACAGTGACAGATATGTACCCACCAGTACTGTAACCCAGTGTTATACAGAGACAGACCTGTACCCACCAGTACTATACCCCAGTGTTATACAGTGACAGACATGTACTCACCAGTACTGTACCCCAGTGTTATACATTATCAGACCTGTACCCACCAATACTGTACGCCAGTGTTATACAGTGACAGACCTGTACCCACCAGTACTGTACCCCAGTGTTATACAGTGACAGACCTGTAGCCACCAGTATTGTGCCCCAGTGTTATACAGTGACAGACCTGTACCCACCAGTACTGTACCCCAGTGTTATACAGTGACAGACCTGTACCCTCCAGTACTGTACCCCAGTGTTATACAGTGACAGACCTGTACCCACCAGTACTGTACCCCAGTGTTATACAGTGACAGACCTGTACCCACCAGTACTCTACCCCAGTGTTATACAGTGACAGACCTGTACCCACCAGTACTGTACCCCAGTGTTATACAGTGACAGACCTGTACCCACCAGTACTGTACCCCAGTGTTATACAGTGACAGACTTCTACCATCCAGTACTGTACCCCAGTGTTATACAGTGACAGACCTGTACCCACCAGCACTGTCCCCCAGTGTTATACAGTAACAGACCTGTACCCACCAGTAGTGTACTCCAGTGTTATACAGTGACAGGCCTGTACCCACCAGTACTGTACCCCAGAGTTATGCAGTGACAGACCTGTACCCACCAGTACTGTACCCCAGAGTTATGCAGTGACAGACCTGTACCCACCAGTACTGTACCCCAGTGTTATACAGCAACAGATATGTACCCACCAGTATTGTACCAGTGTTACACAGTAACAGACCTGTACCCACCAATACTCTACCCCAGTGTTATACAGCGACAGCCCTGTAACCTCCAGTACTGTGCCCCAGTGTTATACAGTGACAGACCTGTACCCACCAGTACTGTACCCTAATGTAATACAGAGACAGACCTGTACCCACCAGTACTGTACCCCAGTGTTATACTGTGACAGACCTGTACCCACCAGTACTGTACCCCAGTGTTATACAGTGACAGACCTGTACCCACCAGTACTGTACCCCAGTGTTATACAGTGACAGACCTGTTCCCACCAGTACTGTATCCCAGTGTTATACAGTGTCTGACCTGTACCCACCAGTACTGTACCCTAGTTTAATACAGTGACAGACCTGTACCCACCAGTACTGTACCCCAGTGTTATACAGTGACAGACCTGTACCCATCAGTACTGTATCCCAGTGTTATACAGTGACAGGCCTGTACCCACCAGTACTGTACCACAGTGTTATCCAGTGACAGACCTGTACCCACCAGCACTGTACCCCAGTGTAATACAGAGACAGACCTGTACCCACCAGTACTGTATCCCAGTGTTATACAGTGTCCGACCTGTACCCACCAGTGCTGTACCCCAGTGTTATACAGTGACAGACCTGTACCCACCAGAACTGTACCCTAGTTTAATACAGTGACAGACCTGTACCCACCAGTACTGTACCCTAGTTTAATACAGTGACAGACCTGTACCCACCAGTATTGTACCCCAGTGTTATACAGTGACAGGCCTGTACCCACTAGTACTGTACCCCAGTGTTATACAGTGACAGACCTGTACCCACCAGTACTGTACCCCAGTGTTATACATTGGCAGACCTGTACCCACCAGTACTAAAACCCAGTGTTTCACAGTGACAGACCTGTACCCACCAGCACAGTACCCCAGTGTTATACAGTGACAGACCTGTCTCCACCAGTACTGTACCCCAGTGTTATACAGTGACAGATCTGTACCCACCAGTACTGTACCCCAGTTTTATACAGTGATAGACCTGTACCCACCAGTACTGTACCCCAATGTTATACAGTGACAGACCTGTACCCACCAGTACTGTACCCCAGTGTTATACAGTGATAGACCTGTACCCACCAGTTCTGTACCCCAGTGTTATACAGTGACAGAGCTGTAGCCACCAGTATTGTACCCCAGTGTTAGACAGTGACAGACCTGTACCCACCAGTACTGTACCCCAGTGTTAAACAGTGACAGACCTGTCCCCACCTGTACAGTACCCCAGTGTTATAGAGCGACAGATCTGTACACACCAGAATTGTACCCCAGTGATATACAGCGATAGACATGTACCCACCAGTACTGTTTCTCAGACTTATATAGTGACAGACCTGTATCCTCCAGTACTGTATTTCAGTGTTATACAGCATCAGACCTGTGCACACCAGCACTGTATTCCAGTGTTAAACAGTCATAGACCTGTACCCACCAGTACTGTACCCCAGTGTTATACAGTGAAAGACCTGTACCCGTCTGTACTGTACCCCAGTATTATACAGTAACAGGCCTGCACCCACCAGTACTGTACCCCAGTATTATATAGCGACAGACCTGTACCTACCAGTACTGTACCCCAGTGTTTATAGTGATAGATCAGTACCCACCAGAAATATACCCCAGTTTTATACAGCGACAGACCTGTACCCACCAGTATTGTACTAGTGTTACACAGTAACAGACCTGTACCCACCAGTACTGTACCACAATGGTATACAGTGACAGACCTGTACCCACCAGTACTGTACCCCAGTGTTATACAGCAACAGACCTGTCCCCACCAGTACTGTACCCCAGTGTTATACAGCGACAGACCTGTCCCCACCAGTACTGTACCCCAGTGTTATACAGTGACAGACCTGTACCCACCAGTACTGTACCCCAGTGTTATACAGAGACAGACCTGTACCCACCAGTACTGTACCCCAGTGTTATACAGTGACAGACCTGTACCCACCAGTACTGTACCCCAGTGTTATACAGTGACAGACCTGTACCCACCAGTGCTGTACCCCAGTGTTATACAGCGACAGACCTGTCCCCACCAGTACTGTACCCCAGTGTTATACAGCGACAGACCTGTACCCACCAGTACTGTACCCCAGTGTTATACAGCGACAGACCTGTACCCACCAGTATTGTACCCCAGTGTTATACAGAGACAGACCTGTACCCACCACTACTGTGCCCCAGTGTTATACAGAGACAGACCTGTACCCACCAGTACTGTACCCCAGAGTTATACAGAGACAGACCTGTCCCCCACCAGTACTGTTCCCCAGTGTTATACAGCGACAGACCTGTCCCCACCAGTACTGTACCCCAGTGTTATACAGTGACAGACCTGTACCCAGCAGTACTGTACCCCAGTGTTATACAGAGACAGACCTGTCCCCCACCAGTACTGTACCCCAGTGTTATACAGTGACAGACCTGTACCCACCAGTACTGTACCCCAGTGTTATACAGAGACAGACCTGTCCCCCACCAGTACTGTACCCCAGTGTTATACAGTGACAGACCTGTACCCACCAGTACTGTACCCCAGTGTCATACAGAGACAGACCTGTACCTACCAGTACTGTACCCCAGTGTTATACAGTGACAGACCTGGACCCCACCAGTACTGTATCCCAATGTTATACAGTGACAGACCTGTACCCACTAGTACTGTACCCCAGTGTTATACAGAGACAGACTTGTACCCCACCAGTACTATATCCCAATGTTTTACAGTGACCTACCTGCGCTCCATTTATTAAGCCTTCTTTCCAGTTTTGACCTTGGCAAATGGTGGTGCCCGTTGGCCTGAGGCAGGATAGGCCAGAGAATGGGAATTTCCACAGCCCTTTCTCCTGGTGGCGATTGCAGTCTAGCAATGTCGAAGATCCCGGAGTAGGTGGTAGTTCACATTGTGTGAGCCCTGGGCTGGAATCGTTATTACCAGAAACACAGGCCTTGCAGAGTTGCTACGAGCTGACTGTTAACAAGTCTGTGAATTGTAGAAATCAATGGGATAAAAGTTGGTGATGGCTTCTTTTTGGGCAGATAGCCAAAGGCACACACGGAGCCCCCACGCCCGGGGCTCACCTGAAATTGGGTCTTGGGCCTGATTTCAATAATTTGGGTGAGCTGCCTGCACCTGTCGCACAGGGTGTTTCTTCCCAAATTTGGCCCTTGTTGCGCCGCTTTTACACCCAGCAAATGGGCGGCATGAGATCCAATTGCTACCCCAATCTATCAAGTGGAAGAAAGGAGTTTGATAGCAAAATACTGCAGATGCTGGAAATCCAAAATAACAACAGAAAATGCTGGAAAAACTCAGCAGGCCAGGCAACATCCATGGAGAGAAAATAGAGTCAATGTTTCAGGTCGAAACCATTTGCCTTGACAAAGCGTTTCGACCTGAAACGTTGACTCTATTTCTCTCTCCACGGAAGAAAGGAGTTTTTCAGTCGAATCATAAATGGTTTATTTTAGATTCAGAAAATCATAGAATTTTATTGAAGGAGGCCATTCGGCCCATCTTGCCTGTGCTGGGTCTCTGAAAGAGCTATTTAATCAGTCCCACTCCCCTACCCTTCCCCCATTCGGCCCATTGTACTTCTATCAGGTCTAATGAAGAGAGCCCCAGTTTCTCGAGCCTATAATCCCTGAGGTCATTCTAACTCCAACCTAGCCAATGATTTATAAAGGTTTAGCATTATCTCTCTGCTTTTGTCCTCGATCTGTAAACCATTTGCTTTTTACAGCTTTATCAACTTGTTCTTCTATATACACAGGATTACATAGAATATCCTTCACTTTGGTCGGAAAACAGAAAAGCAGAATATTTTTTAGATGGTGAGAAACTTTCAAATGTTGATGTTTAGAGAGATTTGGGTGTCTTTGTGCAAGAAACACAGAACGTTAGCATGCAGGTACAGCAAGCAATAAGGAAGGCAAATGGTCGTCGTTGTACGTGTCTTCACACTGTTCCCTTTTGGGGAAATGTATGAAGTAGTGGAAGGATTTCTGGTTGCGATTAACGCTCCTTCCGTGACCGTAACCATCTTCGTACCAGCCATTAGGGTGGTTAGTCCTATGGCGGGAGGGTTTTACGGGCTCCCACAACCCATACGAGCGGGGGGGGGCCACCCACACCCACGGACGCAAGTATCCCACTGGATGTCAACCCAGAATTTAGAGCCGGAGCTCTGACTCCACTTGCCAGGACTGTCTGGAGCGGGGTTCGAAACCCTACGCCTTCTGGCCCAGCGGCGGGGATGCTACCGCTATGCCAAAGGCCCACTCCCAGGCAAATGGCATGTTGGCCTTTATTGCAAGGGGTTGGAGTATAAGAGTAAGGAAGTCTTGCTCCAATTGTACAGGGCCTTGGTGAGACCACACCTGGAGTACTGGGCACAGTTTTGGTCTCCTTATCTAAGGAAGGATGTACTTGCCTTGGAGGCGGTGCAACAAAGGTTCACTAGATTGATTCCTGGGATAAGAGGGCTGTCCTATGTTTCCAATGGCAGGGGAGCACAGAACCAGGGGCCACAGTCTAAAAATAGCGGGCAAATCATTTAAAACAGAGATGAGGAAGAATTTCTTCACTCAAAGAGTGGTGAGCCTGTGGAATTCCCTGCCACAGAGGGCTGTGAAGGCTAATTCAATAAATATTTTCAAGAGAGAATTGGATATATTTCTGAAGGCTAAGGGGATTAAGGGTTACGGAGAAAAGGCGGGGACGGGGTACTGAACTGGTAAGATCAGCTATGATCTCAGACGAAGATCAGCCATGATCTCATTGAATGGCGGAGCAGGCTCGAAGGGCCGAATGGCCTACTCCTGTTTCTATCTCTATGTTTCTATGAGAGATTGTGTAGATTGGGCCGATACTCTCT
Source organism: Somniosus microcephalus (assembly GCF_052327205.1). Classification (NCBI taxonomy): domain Eukaryota; kingdom Metazoa; phylum Chordata; class Chondrichthyes; order Squaliformes; family Somniosidae; genus Somniosus; species Somniosus microcephalus. The sequence continues at coordinate 5,518,474 of NC_141004.1, forward strand.
GAGTTTAGAAGAATGAGAGGTGATCTCATTGAAACATATAAGATTCTGAAGGGGATTGACAGGGTAGATGCCGAGAGGTTGTTTCCCCTGGCTGGAGTGTCTAGAACTAGGGGTCACAGTCTCAGGATAAGGGGTCAGCCATTCAAGACAGAGATGAGGAGGAATTTCTTCATTCAGAGGGTTGTGAATCTTTGGAATTCTCTGCCCCAGAGGGCTGTGAATGCTGAGTCTTTGAGTATATTCAAGGCTGAGATCGATAGATTTTTGGACTGTAGAGGAATCAAGGGATATGGGGATCGGGTGGGAAAGTGGAGTTGAGGTCGATGATCAGCCATGATCTTATTGAATGGTGGAGCAGGCTCGAGGGGCCGAGTGGCCGACTCCTGCTCCTATTTCATATGTTCTTATGTTCTTATATACAAAACTAGCTGAAGTGCCCGGCGGTGCCGAGGCTTTTTCGAGGGAATGTTGTTGTTGGAAGAGAGAGAGAGAGCGACTGGGGGGAAGAGAGAGAGCGACTGGGGGGAAGAGAGAGAGCGGCTGGGGGGAAGAGAGAGAGCGACTGGGGGAAGAGAGAGAGCGACTGGGGGGAAGAGAGGGTGGGGAGGGGGAGGGCGGGGAGGGGGAGGGGGAGGGCGGGGAGGGGGAGGGGGAGGGCGCGGAGGGGGAGGGCGGGGGCGGGGAGGGGGGAGGGCGGGGGGGCGGGGAGGGGGGGAGGGTGGGGGGAGGGGGGGAGGGCGGGAGGGTAGGGGAGGGGGGAAGGGAGGGCAGGGGGGGGAAGGGAGGGCGGGGGGGAAGGGGCGGGGAAGGGAGGGCGGGGGGGGAGGGAGGGCGGGGTGGGGGAAGGGAGGGCGGGGGGGAAGGGAGGGCGGGCGGGGGGGGAAGGGAGGGCGGGGTGGAAGGGTGGGCGGGGGGGAAGGGAGGGCGGGGGGGAAGGGAGGAGGGAGGGAGGGCAGGGGGAGGGAGGGCAGGGAGGGGGAGGAGGGGGGAGGGAGGGCAGGGGGGGAGGAGGGGGGAGGGAGGGCAGGGAGGGGGAGGAGGGGGGAGGGAGGGCAGGGAGGGGGAGGAGGGGGGAGGGGGGAGGGAGAGAAGGGGGGAGCGGGGGAGAGAAGGGGGTGAGAAGGGGAGAGAAGGGGGGAGCGTGGGAGAGAAGGGGGGAGAGGGGGAGAGAGACAGAGGGAAGGAGAGAGAGAGGGCGAGTGGCCTGCGGCCGCAAATGGAGCCAAGCCCCGAGAACAGGCGTGAGCCGGCTTCAGGCTGAGAGACGGCCACGGCCATGCCCGGTTGCCGGGGTAACCCTGCTAAGCCGCGCCGCCCCGCACTCCCGAGAGCCCCGCTCTCCAAGCCCCAGCCGCCCCGCCCTGCCCCGCACTCCCGAGCCAAGAACAGGCGTGAGCCATCTTGAGGCTGAGGGACGGCCGGCGGGCCCGGTTGCCGGGGTAACCCTTCATGCTCAGCAAGCCCCGGCCGAGATCCGCACTCCCGAGAGCCCCGCCCCGCCCCGCAGTCCCGAGAGCCCCGCCCCCCCCGCCCCGCAGTCCAGAGAGCCCCGCCCCCCCGGCCGAGCCGGCTTGAAGTCCACCGATTGCGGCTGAGCAAGACGTCCGGCGGGCCCGGTTGCCGGGGTAACCCACGCAGTCTGTGAAACCAAGAGAAATTTTTTTTTTTTTTTTTAAAAGCTGCCACGGAGAAGGAACGCGCAGTCTGTGAAAGCAACAGAAATGTTTTAAAAATTTTTTTGATAAACAGGTGTTAAGAAGATGGGAGGCCTTCTTGAAAGTTTTTTAATGTTTTTAAAAAGCTGCCACGGAGAAGGAACGCGCATTCTTGCTGAAAACACCAAAAGTTATTTTTTTTTAAACGGCTGTTAAGAAGATGGGACACCATCTTCATTGTGTTTTAACATTTTAGACATTGTGTTTTGACGTTTTACACATTAAAAAAAAATCGCTCCTAACAAATAAACACACAGAAGGTGAGAATAAAGATGGCGGCCACTCACCTCGGTTCAGAACGATAAGGCCCGCCCACACACGCACCGATTGGTCGACCGTCAGGTCACCAAACCTCGAGGTCACTCTGTCGCTAATGAACGGATAATGAGATGCTAATGAGCGGAATGTTGAAGGTTTTTCGGATACCGCGGGCGCGATTTTTGCCCAGCCGAAACGTAAATATGCTTAAGACCGTTTGGGAAAGGTAAGCTTTCTTTCGACGCAACGCACGCGTAGGTACGCTCTATAACTTTCGAGCGCATACCAAACAGACGCACACGTGATGACAGACAGACAGAAGGACAGACAGACAGAAGGACAGACAGAAGGACAGACAGACAGATAGACAGAAGCATCCGTTTGTATATATAGATGTTAATATTTGTATATCTGAGCCCCTATGTCTGCTCCTTGACTTCTTTTAAAGTTTTACCATTTATTTCCTCTGCTTATTCATCCTCCAAAAATTGACCAATTTACATTTCTCCATTTTAAGTTTATATGACAGTTTTCTGCCCAACCTACTAACCTGTCTGTGTCCTCCTGAATCACTCACAAACCTGCTCACAGTTAACCAGGCTCCTTATTTTTGCGACATCTCTGAAGTTTGACATTGTGCTCCCTCTCCCCAAGCCCAGATCATTTTTGTACATTGAGGAGAGCAATGGTCCCAACACTGACCCCTGGGGACACCACTGTTCACATCACTCCAGTCTGAAAACATCTATTACTCTGAGATTTCAATCATTTAACCAACTTCCTATCTAGGCTGTCACACTCTGTTTAACACAATGTGACTTACTTTTATTAACAAGCCTCTTATACAACGCCTTAGCAAATACCTTTTGAAAATTCATATATACGACATCCATTGCAAATCCTTCATCAATACACTCCTTTACTTCCTCAAATAACGCTATTACATTTTTGATGAAGTAACAGAGAGGATTGATGAAGGGAATGCAATGGATGTTGTCTACATGGATTTTAGGAAGGCGTTTGACAAAGTACCACATGGAAGGCTGGTTAACAAAATTGAGGCTCATGGAATAGGTGGGTCAGTGGCAGCTTGGATAAGGAATTGGCTTCAGGACAGAAAATAGCGAGTTGTGGTAAATGGCTGTTTTTCAGACTGGAGGATGGTAGACAGTGGTGTTCCCCAAGGGTCAGTGCTGGGGCCACTGCTTTTTTTGATATATATAAATGACCTGGATATTGGAATACAGCGTAGAATTTCTAAATTTGCCGATGACACCAAACTTGGGTGTGTGGCAAACTGTGATGATGATACCAATCGACTGCAAAAGGACATAGAAAGGCTAGCAGAATGGGCAGACAAGTGGCAGATGGAATTTAATACAGAGAAGTGTGAGGTGATGCATTTTGGCAGAAGGAACAGGGAGAGGCGATATACACTTAATGGCACAGTTTTAAAGAGTGTGCAGGGACAGAGGGACCTGGGAGCTAATGTGCATAGGTCCCTGAAGGTGGCAGGACATATTGAGAGAGTGGTTAGCAAAGCATATGGGATCTTGGACTTCATAAATAGAGGTATTGGGGTCGATTTTATCTCGGGTGCGGGGAATTGGCGGGTTCCCCGAATTTAGTGATTCCCACACGATTCTAAATGGGTCTGTGAAATTGATGCAATTTTAACTCAATTGGCCCATTGATTTCCAGCGTGTGGGAAGCCTTGGCAATTGAGTATTTCCAGTCAGAAAGTCGCAGAATATGACGTCATCATTGCTGCTGCTTTTAAGGTCCACAGCAAGCCTTGCTTCCTCTGCAGGCTTCCAACCTTCAACATTAAGATGGCACAGGAGCCTGCAGGAACAACGGCCAGCGGGAGGGCCAGATCTGCGCCCAAATTTGATGAGGCTTCACTACAGGCATTATTGGATGGTGCTAGGGCCCACAGGGAGGTCCTCTTCCCTTCTTCCGGGAGGAAGAGGCCTCCCAGTCAGACCAAGGCTGCGTGGCTAGAGGTGGCAGGTCAAGTCAACAGCTAGGGGCTAACACGAAGAACGTGGTTGCAGTGCAGGAAAAGATTCCATGACCTTCTTCGCACTGGAAAAGTAAGTACTGTATGATGTTTCCATCACCATCAATCTGATCCCCATTGCCTTTCCTCACCAGCACTCAGCTTTAGCAATCCCTTCCTGCACATCCCACTAGACACTCACATCCATGCACCTTTACCCATTCCCTCTCTCTCTATGCTCATATTCACAGAACTATGCCACCATGCAGCCCTCACACTCCCTCTCACTCTGATGCTTTGAACACAACTGACAACATACAGGGAGGGCCCTTGGTATTGCAACCTCACTCCATATTTGTCTCCTTCTAAGTATCTATGCTATTCAATCTCTGCACTCACTCCTTCATTCTCACTCAACCTCCACTTGTCTCCCTCATTGCAGGAAAAGAGAGCTCACAACAGGAGAGAGCGAGCCAGGACAGGAGGAGGGCCGCCCTCATTAGCCCAGCTCACCCCCTGGGAGGAAGGCGTCCTAGAGATTGCCAGGGCTGACCGAGATGTGGACTTTGGGGAAGGATAGGCAGGAGCATCCCCGCAAGCTGGTGACAGAATAGTTTTCCATCTCTCTCATTGGCATTGCATGAGTCGCTGATAATGATTCTGAAGCTACATCATATGGACTTATGATCATCTGCAAAATGGAACGTGCATGTAACCTTGGCATCACATCTCTAACTTTTTCCTTGACTCCCCCACAGGACCATCGAGAGCCCCCGTCCCCACGGTGCAGGAGGAAGAGCCTGAGCAGCCGGACTCCTCAGAGGAATCTGCAGCCTCTGAGGGCACAGCGTCATCAGAAATAAGCGCACCCAGCACCAGCGCAGACACTCACACCTCGGTGGGACCTTCGGGACATAGTGTAGAGTTGTCACCTGGTGTATCACAGCTCACAAGTGAGCATCAACAGATTGTGGAGACAGGGACAGCAGTGGAGAGTCCTCGTCGGAGGGCGCAGGACTCTGTCAGCTCGGCTCAGCTGCATTTCGACCCTTTGCCTCTGGGTCCATCCGTAAGATCAGAGGTGATGGAACTCCAAGCACAGATGCAGGAGTCTCTGGCAGGTTTTGTCTCTAGGGTCGCTGCGAGTGTGGAGCGAATGGAGGAGTCCATAGCGACCATGAGCAGAGCCTTTGTGGAGTCATTGGCGCATGAACGCTTCAACACGGAAAGGATGGCTACCTACGCAAAAATGATTGCTGCCTCCGTGGTAAGGCTGGCTACGGTAGAGGAGAGGAGGGCTACGGCCATGGAGGAGGTTAGTCGCCAGGGTATGGAAAACATGGTGAGTGTTCAGAATAGAATGACATCTCTTGAGGAGCGATGGGCATCTATTGAACAGAGAAATCAGACCTTCATGGAAGTCCTTCTGAGTAGGACTGCCATTGCAGATACGGGTCCCCATGGCAGCCCTGATGTGCAGCAAGCTGCTCTCAAGCCACTTGCAGGCACTGAGGGGGCCCTGGCCCATGAGAGGGAGGTTGGTGGCAGATCTCAAGGAAGTGGGGGCTCCTCTCCAAGCGCTCACACTTCCATGCCACTGCAGAGCCCTCGGTCAGAGCCCCGCCGGAGTCCACACCCAACGGAGATAGAGGTCTCAACCCCTGCACAGCCGCAGGAGCAGCAGACTGCTGACGAGCCCTCACAGGCTCGCCATCCCAGAGGATGCCCGCCAAAGGTATCGAGACAGGAGCAGCAGGAAAGTGAGCAAGGGGCCTCCACATCTGCTGAAGCCACAGGGGAACCACTACGTAGGAGCATGCGTAAGAGGAAAATGAAGCACAAATAGTCACAAGGGTAGTCACTTGGGTGAAATGCTGTGTATTTTGTGAAAATGCCATCAGTTGTGTGTTTTTCATAAAAATTCTGATGGCAACTTCTGCAGTTGTGGCGTGTCATTTCGCGATTGGGGCTGGAGGTCCTCTAATGCCAAGAGGGGAAGGAAAAAAAGGCCTCCCATGCTTCTGGTAGGTGCCTCAGTTGAGGAAGCACTGAGGGAGGGTGGCGAGAGGGGTCTCGCGGGAGGCCACACTGGAGAAGTGTGTGAGGCTCCAACCTTCCACAGCTGTGGTTATGCCTGGTAAAAGTTGCCCAGACCTGAGACAACAAAGTCCTGCCACCTGCAAATGATGACTGATCAAATCTCCTCTTTAATGTTGGACCTGCAGCTGATAGTCAGCAAGCCAATAGTGTTCACGCCAGGTTTCACAGGCGTGATCCCCACCAGGCGCGTTTTACGTGGGAAAAGGGTTAAACAGGCAAGGGCCTGTTAAAATGGGATTATAAAGGCCAATCAGTGCTGTTTAAGGGCCCTAAAGACCAGTCCCACCCGTTGCAGGTGGGACTGATTCGGGTCAGTCAGACACACCTAGGTTAAAATGGCGTGGAGGCGGGAACCAGGCCGGGGGGGTCACGACCCCTAGGTTTTGCGATTTTAAACCCCGCACGCCTAAAAGTCCGTCTCACGGCCCAATGAAAATTGAGGCCAAATTGAGTACAAAAGTAGAGAAGTTATGCTGAGCCTTTATAAAGCGCTGGTTAGGCCACAACTGGAGTATTGCGTCCAGTTCTGGTCACCACACTTTAGGAAGGGTGTGAAGGCCCTTGAGAGGGTGCAGAGGAGATTTACCAGAATGGTTCCGGGGATAGGGGATCTTAGCTACAAGGACAGGTTGGAGAAGCTGGATTTGTTTTCTTTAGAGCAAAGGAGGTTGAGGGGTGATTTGATGGAGGTGTACAAGATTATGACGGGTTTGGATAGGCTAGACGGGGAAAGGCTGTTCCCACTAGTTGATGGTACAAGGACTAGGGGACACAGATTTAAGGTTTTGGGCAAGAAATACAGGGGGGACGTGAGGAAAAACTTTTTTACGCAGCGAGTGGTGAGGACCTGGAACTCGCTGCCGACAGAAGTGGTGGAAGCGGAGACACTCAATGTTTTCAAGGGGAGACTGGACAGGCACTTGAGGGAAATAAACTTGCAGGGCTACAGGGATAGAGCGGGGGAATGGGACTGACTGGATTGCTCTACAGAGAGCCGGCACGGACTCGATGGGCTGAATGGCCTCCTTCTGTGCCATTATGACTCTCTATGACTATGACATTTAAAAAAAAAATCATTTATGGGGTCAGGGCGTCGCTGGCCACAGCTGGAATACTGTGTGCAGTTCTGGTCGCCACACTATAGGAAGGATGTGATTGCATTGGAGAGGGTGCAGAGGAGATTCACCAGGATGTTACCTGGGCTGGAGCACTTCAGCTATGAAGAGAGACTGGACAGGCTGGGGTTGTTTTCCTTAGAGCAGAGACAGCGAGGGGGGACCTGATTGAGGTGTACAAAATTATGAGGGGCATAGATAGGGTAGATAGAAAGGAACTTTTCCCCTTAGTAGAGGGGTCAATAACCAGGGGGCATAGTTTTAAGATAAGGGGCAGGAGGTTTAGTGGGGATTTGAGGAAAAACTTTTTCACCCAGAGGGTGGTTGGAATCTGGAACTCACTGCCTGAAAGGGTGGTAGAGGCAGGAGCCCTCACAACATTCAAGAAGCATTTAGATGAGCACTTGAAATGCCATAGCATACAAGGCTACGGACCAAGTGCTGGAAAATGGGATTAGAATAGACAGGGCTTGATGGCCAGCATGGACATGATGGGCCGAAGGGCCTCTTTCTGTGCTGTATAACTCTATGACTCTATGGCAAGGCCGGCATTTATTGCCCATCCCTAGTTGCCCTTGAGAAGGTGGTGGTGAGCCGCCTTCTTGAACCGTTGCAGTCTGTGTGGTAACATTTGTCAGACATGACTTGCTTTTTACAAATCCATGATGGATGTCCTTAATTAACCCATGACTTGCTGGGTGAGTATTGATTTCATCCTGTATCATTGCCCGATGAAGCTCACCCACTACCGAGGTTACGCTGACTGACCTATGACTGTCCAATCAATTATATGCATCTTATTTATCTGCACATACATTATTATTTTAAGAACATAAGAAATAGGAGCAGGAGTCGGCCGTATGGCCCCTTGAGCCTGCTCCGCCATTCAATCAGATCATGGCTGATCTTCGACCTCAACTCCACTTTCCCGCCCGATCTCCATATCCCTCGATTCCCCTGAAGTCCAAAAATCTATCGCTCTCAGCCTTGAATATACTCAACGACTGAGCATCCACAGCCCTCTGGGGCAGAGAATTCCAAAGATTCCCAACCCTCTGAGTGAAGAAATTTCTCCTCATCTCGGTCCTCAATGGCCGACCCCTTATCCTGATTTCAAGTTCCTGAGATTTAACGGGTAAATGCACTGACCCATGTGGAACTGAGCCATAACAGACTAGAAGGTGCCACATTAGATTGGCAGGTTTGAGTTGACCCAGCTGATCTCGGGGGTGTTGAGTCTGTGTGTTCCAGATATACTTATTTTAAATAACTGGACACAGACAACAGGAAAAACTTAAACAGGTCTTTACTACTTGAAGGTCAGGGCTGAACTGCTTTACAAATTACTACACAGAGCTTATATACCGGTGTGGTCACCACCGGTACTACAATATACAGTAGCAAGAGAAAGTAGTCCATCTTCTTAAGGTAGTTCTCTTAAGGTGGTACAGGTTACATACACACAATTCCTCCCTTTTTAGCTTAACAGTGTACACCCCAATTTAAACATAACATGGATAACATATATACAACTTTCATGCAACTGTTCAAAGATTCAGTCTCTGAGGAGGCCTCCTGATCCGAGTTGGATAACGCCTTTCAGTGGTCTCTGATTCTGGTTGCTGGGGTGACTCCTCTAATTGATCTCTTATGGATTGAACATCCTCATGTACGTTCGCGTTTGAGGTAGATGCTACAGGTTCAATAATTTCTTCCACTGGTGTCTCTGCCGTAGCCATGGGTTCGACCCTTGTTCTCGATTCTACAAGTTGGTCAGCATGACGTCGTATTACGTTTTCACCAATCTCTACCGTGTACATCAGGGGTCCTTGTCTGGCACGAATTGTTCCAGATTGCCATTTCTCATTCTTATAGTCCCGGGCTAACACTGGTTGTCCTATTTCGAAACTCCGAGTGGTCTTGTTATTTACATGCTGGAACTGTTTGTTTTCGACTTCCCTACGCACATTTGGTTTTAACAAATCCAACCTGGACCGCAACCTCCTGTTATAAAACATCATGGCAGGACTTTGATTTGTCACTGCATGTGTGACGTTTCGATATGCCATTAGGAAATTGTCCACCTTGTGTTGTAGTGGAATATGGTCTTCGCTCATGGCCTTTATCGCCTTTTTGAACGTTTGCACAAATCTCTCGGCCAACCCATTTGTAGCCGGATGATAAGGGGCAGATGTATAGTGTTTCACCACATTCTTCTTCATGAATTTCTGGAATTCTTCTGACACGAACTGCGGTCCGTTGTCTGAACATATCTGTTCTGGCAATCCATTTCTTGCAAATATGGTTCTCAGAACTGCGATCGTCTTTTCTGAGGTAGTGGTCGCCATCTTAATCACTTCTGGCCATTTAGAATGTGCGTCTACCGCTATCAAAAACATGGAATCCATGAATGGACCTGCAAAGTCGATATGTACACGCTGCCATGGGGTTGAAGGCCATTCCCATGGATGCAGCGGTGCAATTGGAGGTGCATTTTGAACTTTTTGGCACCCTGAGCAGCTTTTAGTCAGATCCTCTATTTGTTTGTCGATACCTGGCCACCACACATAAGCCCTAGCAAGGCTTTTCATCTTGACTCCCCCCAGATGACCTTCATGCAGTTCCTTTAGAACTCTCTCCCTTAATTTAGGAGGAATAATCACCCTTGTTCCATACATCAATGTTCCTTGACAAACGGACAGCTGTTCTCGTCTGGCTGAGAATGCCGGTAACAGTGGTTCGCCATGTGATGGCCATCCCTTCACTGTCAATTCGTAGACCCGAGACAGTGTCGGGTCGTTCCTGGTCTCTCTCTCAATACTCGCATTGGTGACTGGCAAACATTCGATGATGGTCGAGTGAAATAACTCAACAGGGTCAACTGTCGGTGCCTCTTCCGCTGTAGGTAGTGGCAAGCGCGACAGCCCATCAGCATTACCATGTTGCTTTGTACCTTTGAATTCGATATCATATTGATGTGCCCCTAGGAAAAGGGACCATCTCTGGAGCCTCTGCGCTGTCATCACCGAAACACCCTTCTTAGGGTTAAAAATGGAAACCAACGGCTGGTGGTCTGTCAGCAGCGTAAACTTTTGGCCTTGCAGGTAATGATTACATTTTTTTACTCCCCACACGAGGCTGAGAGCCTCCCTATCTATCTGAGCATAGTTGCGCTCAGCGGAGGTCAATGATCTGGATGCGAACGCGACTGGTCTTTCCAAGCCATTTGGCAACTTATGTGATAGCACTGCCCCAATACCATATGGAGAAGCATCACAAGCTAAACGAATAGGCAGCGTTGGGTTAAAGTGAGCCAACACTTCCTTAGAGGTGATCAATGCCTTGCTTTTGTGAAAAGCCCGCTTACAGTCCTCGCTCCACTTCCATGGCACTCCCTTTTGTAAAAGAGCGTTCAGCGGGTGTAGCACCGTGGATAAATTTGGCAGAAACTTATGGTAATAGTTAATCAACCCTAGGAACGACCTCAACTGGGATACGTTTTCCGGAGCGGGAGCCTTCACAACAGCTTCGATCTTGTCAGGTGACTTGTGAAGCCCCTCCTGGTCAATGACATGACCACAGTACGAGGTTCGCTTCTGAAAGAACTCACATTTCTGGTGATTAACTCGAAGTCCATACTCTTTCAATCTGGTGAGCACCTGTTCCAAATTAGCAAGGTGTTCCTCATCATCATCTCCTGTAATAAGAATGTCGTCCAGATAGCATTGTGTGCCAGGAATTCCCTGTAATACCTGCTCCATGGCCCTTTGCCAAATCGCTGGAGCCGATGCCACTCCAAAAACCAGTCTATTATACCGATATAAGCCCTTATGCGTGTTGATCGTGAGATACTGGCGTGACGCTTCATCAACTTCCATCTGTAAGTACGCCTGCGCCAGGTCTATCTTGGTGAAGTGTTTCCCGCCAGACAACGAAGCGAAGATATCCTCAATCCTCAGAAGCGGATATTGCACCGTGTGAAGAACCGGATTAACAGTGATCTTGAAATCGCCACGGATGCGAACCTTCCTCGGTTCCCCCGGCTTGTTGCTCAATGAACGCTTCATGACGGGAACAATGGGCGTGGCCCATTCGCTCCAGTCCACCTTTGACAGTACTCCTGAACGTTCTAGCCCTTCCAGCTCAGCTTCCACAGCAGGTCGTATCGCATAAGGTACCGGTCTGGCTTTGAAAAATTTCGGGTTTGCATGTTCTTCAACCTTGATGTTTGGCGTAATTCCTTTCAGTGTTCCCAGTCCCTGTTGGAACACCTCCTTAGCATCGTCCAATATTCTGGACAGTCGTTTAGGTTTGACATCGTCCTTTTTACCGGAATTTACAGTTAGCGCTTTTAAGGAATGCCAGTCCATATTTATTCTCCTGATCCATTCCCGTCCCAGTAGTGGTGGACCTCCCTCAGGTAACACATACAAGTCCATTCCTTTGCTTTCTTTACCCTTGTGGACCACCTTTACTTTTATCTTTCCGATGGGGTACACTCTTTGCCCCGTGTATGTTTTCAATACAATCTCCGTATCCCTTAGGGGAATGTGTGAGAATAACCTTTTGTAATCTTGCTTATTCATGACCGTCAATGCCGATCCCGTGTCCAATTCCATCTTCACTTGGACTCCTGCTATCTGGAGTGTAACCCAAATAGTTTGGTGGTCTGCTGTGTTACCCACATTATGTATTCTTAGACAACCCAGTTCCTTACTGCTGGAGTCTGAATCCGTCTTCTGTTCATCCGAACTGTTCTCTGTCACCTTGTGTACTTTTTTGTACTTCTTCTGTGGTGACTTTTTGTTGCTGGTCTTCTTTCCTGACCGGCATACTTTCGCTATGTGACCGAGTCTGCCACATTTTCTGCATTCTTGATCTTTGAACCAGCACTGGTTCTGATCGTGCGTTCTCCTTCCGCAACGATAGCACATTACTGCACCCAATGCCATTTGATTGGTGCTGAGTTCCGATGGCCTTAGCTGCATTTCCGCGGTGCCTCGTGCTGCCGCCTCGTGCGATGCTGCAATGGTGACAGCTTTATCTAGCGTAAGGTCCTTTTCCTCTAGCAGTCGCTTCTGAGTTCCTTCTTTTAATAGTCCACACACGAACTTATCTCTCAGAGCATCTGCTAGTCCTGTACCAAACTGACAGTACTTTGATAGCTTCTGCAGTTCAATTAAGAATTCAACGTTGCTTTCCTCTTTCAGCTGCGTTCTTCTGTAAAATTTAAATCGTTCCACTATCAGCAGCGGCGTGGGGTTTAAATGCTCTTGCAGGATAGTAACAATATTCGCGAAAGTCTTATCCGCCGGTTTATCTGGTGTTACAAGGTGCCTTAATAACCCGTACGTCTTCGCACCCATCGAGTTTAATAGGGTTAGTGCTTTCTTTTCAGCCGGTATCTCATTTGCTGTACAATAAATTTCAATACGCTCCACATAAGTGGCCCAATCTTCGACATCGCTATCAAAAGCAGTGATGTTACCGTTTTTAGGCATCCTTGTAAGTTTCTTTAAGTATTTAATTTTTTTCCAAAATGGCGGCTTCCCGCGCTTGGCGGCTTTCCCCGCGCTTGTCTTCTTCCTGCGCCGACTAAAATGGTGGCTTCCCGCGCTTGGCTTCTTCCCCCACTGGCTACAATGGCGATTACCGCGCTGTTGCCGTTCTCGCCTCCCAGCGGTCCTTAATTTCCCCCGACGCTGCTGCTTTTACTCCCCGCTGTCCTCGTGGGTATTAGCGCTTCCTTTCTTGCTGCGCGTCTATTCCGATTGCAGCCCGGCCCTTTACACCGGCTGCGGTCGAGTTCTCTGCCCTTTTTCCTCCGGTCTCGCCCCCCTTCTCCACTGACAACGCGGCCGACTTTCTGCCCGTGTCGCTAGATCGGCTTACCCACCGCCGTGGAAGAAGGATGATCACTGCCTGTCGCTGATGGTGGACTTCGTGGTCAGCAATTCCAACCCGGGTTCTCGATGCCTCCCGTGCGAATGCGGTGCTCAGCAGGATGATGAGGGCGGGTGCCTCTTCTCGACGCCCATTCTGGGGACGAAGCTGCCTTGGATGCAATTGCCGCTGGGTAAGATCAACTCGTCGCCACTGTTGAGTCTGTGTGTTCCAGATATACTTATTTTAAATAACTGGACACAGACAACAGGAAAAACTTAAACAGGTCTTTACTACTTGAAGGTCAGGGCTGAACTGCTTTACAAATTACTACACAGAGCTTATATACCGGTGTGGTCACCACCGGTACTACAATATACAGTAGCAAGAGAAAGTAGTCCATCTTCTTAAGGTAGTTCTCTTAAGGTGGTACAGGTTACATACACCACAGGGGGAGTGGGGGAGGGGGGTACAGTTGCCCTCAGGACCTCTGGGCTAAAGAGGAGGGAATATCAGCCAGGTTTCCTGCCCTTGATCACCATCCCGTGACCCTTGCTAGAAAGTGCGTGTAGGTGTCGAGGGAGGTGAGGAGGGGGCTCCACTGTGATGTCCTCTCACGAGCAGTCAGCTTGTTGATGGTCACCGCCTCTGGGTTGGGTACCAGGTGATTCAGCAACTGCAGCAGAGGAAGAGGAAACCAGTTCGAGCAGTGCCACCCTACACCCTTCAGCACCCACCATAAAGAGTTGGGTCCGAGCTAAAGGTTTAGCAGAAAACACTAAGGTGCAAAACTGTTCCCGGTTAAAAAGCAACCGGGTTTCACACCAGGACGGACAGACTGAGCCCATGAAAGGGTTAAAACGGCACATCACACATCAGCTCGGAGTTTGAGTGACAGGTCAACAGGAACGGAGTCTTTAAACCCACTTTGTCATTAATTGATTGATGTCACTCGTCGACATGTGTCATATTTCGTTACGGTTGATCGACAGGGAAGCCTGGTGCTGGGGAACATGGCATGTAAAATTGATGATAATCTGGGAAAGGGATGGAAGGAAATGGCAACATCTTGTGCTCGTCTCTCCCCACAGAGGCTCCAGTAAAGCTGCATATGCACAATGCCAATCAAGCAAGCCCGCAGCTTTCTCCTGATAATGAAGAATGGACACGCGAGTGGAAGGCAGGCAACGAGGAGAGGAAATCGAGCTGATGAGACAATTTGTCAGATAATAGAAGTTTTGAGTATGCTAATATATCTGCCTTAAGGACATAATTGCAGTTTGCCTAACTAAATCTAGTTAACCCGTTAATGGTTTGGCAGTAATATTTGTGCCACTATTGACTATGGCCATTGCTTCTTGCAGCTTTCCTCTCTTTTTGTTCCTCCTGTGCTACTAAACCCCCTCCTACATGTTCTCTGTCCCCCCGTCTCCTCACTCTACTGAAATTAAGGCTCGTCACAGTCTCCTCGATTATAACTCATATACTTTCCCCGTACCTCACAGCTCCGCTCTCGGTCCGTCAACCCCCAGGGTTTTAAAACCCCGGCTTGGTGGCAACCCGTCACTGCTTCCTGATTTGCCCCATCTTTGCTCCCACTCTTCCCAACCTGGTTAGGGTCCTGTGTTGTAGGGCGAGGCTCGTCACCTGGGTATCAGCCAATCAATCCATCGATCAAAGGTGCCAATATAGCAACAGTGATGTGATTCCTTACATCCCAAAACCAGTAACAGCTATGTATTAACCTCGCCATAGCTTCTTCACACAATGGGTAGTGGAAATCGGGAACTCTCTCCCCAATAAGTTGTAGCGGGGGCTCCTACATCAGCCGTGCCTCTGTGGGTAGCACTCTCGCCTCTAAGTCAGAAGGTTGTGGGTTCAAGTCCGACTCCGGATACCTGAGCACATAAATCCAGGCCGACACTCCCAGTGCCAGTACTGAGGGAGTGCTGCACTGTCGGAGGTGCCGCCTTGCGGATGAGATGTTAAACCGAGGCCCCGTCTGCCCTCAGGTGGATATAAAGGAACCCATGGCACTATTTTGAAGAAGAGCAGGGGAGTTCTCCCCAGTGTCCTGGCTAAAATTTATCCCTCAATCAACATCATTAAAAAACAGATGATCTGGTCATTATTACATTGCAGTTTGTGGGATCTTGCTGTGTGCAAGTTGGCTGCTGCGTTTCCTACATTACAACAGTGACCACACTTCAAAAGTACTTCATTGGCTGTAAAGCGCTTTGGGATATCCGGTGGTTGTGAGAGGCGCTGGAGAAATGCAAGTCTTTCTTTTTCTATGTTCTATAGCATGAGAGCCAGAACTCCAATTATTATAAAAGTGTTTGATTAGGAACATAGGAACATGAGGAGGCCATTCAGCCCCTCGAACCTGTTCCGCCATTCAATGAGATCACGGCTGATCTGTATCTTAACTCCATCTACCCACCTTGATTCCATAATCATTAATACCCTTACCCGACAAAAATCTATCTACCTTAGTTTTGAAATTTTCAATTGACAACCTCAACAGCTTTTTGGATGAGAGAGTTCCCGATTTTCACTCCCCTTTGTGTGAAAAAGTGCTTCCTGACATCACCCTTGAACGGCCTGGCTCTAATTTTAAGGTTACGCCCCCTTGTTCTGGACTCCCCCCACCAGAGGAAATAGTTTCCTTCTATCCACCCAATCAACTCCTGTAATCATCTTAAACGCCTCGATTAGATCACCCCTTAATCTTCTAAACTCGTGGTGTGGAGATGCCGGAGTTGGACTGGGGTGGACAAATGTAAGAAGTCACACAACACCAGGTTATAGTCCAACAGCTTTATTTGAAATCACAAGCTTTCGGAGCGCTGCTCCTTCGTCAGGTGAAGTGGAGAAATGCATAAAGACACAGCTTATATAGTCAGAGAATAATGTCAGATGTTTACAGGTAATCTTACCAACTGCCATTTATCACACCTCGGCAGAGAGATAATCACAGCACTCAAAGGTGTGAATGGTGTCCAAACAGGTCAGTCAGGAAAACATTACATCAAAGAACAATGAGGTGGGGTCACAAGGGGTCAAATATTGCAGGTACATGGTACATGGTACATACTCATGTGACTCGGCCAACGTTGTCTACCTCATACGTTGCAGGAAAGGATGCCCCGGAGCATGGTACATCGGCGAGACCATGCAGACACTGCGACAACGGATGAACGGACACCGCGCAACAATCACCAGGCAGGAGTGTTGCCTCCCAGTCGGGGAACACTTCAGCAGTCAAGGACATTCAGCCTCCGATCTTCGGGTAAGCATTCTCCAAGGCGGCCTTCGAGACACACAACAACGCAAAATCATCGAGCAGAAACTGATAGCCAAGTTCCGCACCCATGAGGACGGCCTCAACCGAGATCTTGGGTTCATGTCACGCTACATGTAACCCCACCTGACGCAGGGTCATCCAGACTCGAGTCGACATTGGCTTGTTCTCTCTACACAGATGCGGCCGGACCTGCTGTGATTTCCAGGAAAAAAAAACAATGTTTTTTGTCTGTTTTTTTGTTTTTCATACAGCCCCAGCATCTGCAATATTTGACCCCTTGTGACCCCACCTCATTGTTCTTTGATGTAATGTTTTCCTGACTGACCTGTTTGGACACCATTCACACCTTTGAGTGCTGTGATTATCTCTCTTCCGAGGTGTGATAAATGGCAGTTGGTAAGATTACCTGTAAACATCTGACATTATTCTCTGACTATATAAGCTGTGTCTTTATGCATTTCTCCACTTCACCTGATGAAGGAGCAGCGCTCCGAAAGCTTGTGATTTCAAATAAAGCTGTTGGACTATAACCTGGTGTTGTGTGACTTCTTCTAAACTCGAGGGAATACAAGCCCAGTCCATGCAACCTGGCCTCACAATTTATCCCATTTAGCAGGAACCCTGGCTGATTTCCCCTCTCTCTAACCCAGAGGTCACTGGACAGTGATCAGGAGCAGGAACCCTGGCTGATTTCCCCTCTCTCTAACCCAGGGGTCGCTGGACAGTGAACAGGAGCAGGAACCCTGGCTGATTTCCCCTCTCTCTCTAACCCAGGGTTCGCTGGACTGAGATCAGGAGCAGGAACCCTGGCTGATTTCCCCTCTCTATCTAACCTAGGGGTCACTGGACAGTGATCAGGAGCAGGAACCCTGGCTGATTTCCCCTCTCTCTCTAACCCAGGGATCACTGGACAGTGATCAGGAGCAGGAACCCTGGCTGATTTCCCTTCTCTTTAACCTAGGGGTCACTGGACAGTGATCAGGAGCAGGAACCCTGGCTGATTTCCCTTCTCTCTAACCTAGGGGCCACTGGACAGTGGTCGGGAGCAGGAACCCTGGCTGATTTCCACCTCTCTCTAACGCAGGGCAACCCTGGCTGATTTCCTCTCTCTCTAACGCAGGGGTCACTGGACTGTGATCAGGAGCAGGAACCCTGGCTGGTTTCCACCTCTCTCTAACTCGGGGTCACTGGACTGTGATCAGGAACAGGAACCCTGGCTTATTTCCCCTCTCTCTAACCCAGGGCTCTCAGGACGGTGATCAGGAGCAGGAACCCGGGCTGATTTGCCCTCTCTCTAACCCAGGGCTCACTGGACAGTGATCAGGAGCAGGAACCCTGGCTGATTTCCCATCTCTCTAACCCAAGGGTCGCTGGAAGTGATCAGGAGCAGGAATCCTGGCTGATTTCCTCTCTCTCTAACCCAGGGGTCGCTGGACAGTGATCAGGAGCAGGAACCCTGGCTGATTTCCCCCTCTCTCTAACCCAGGGGTCACTGGACAGTGATCAGGAGCAGGAACCCTGGCTGATTTCCCCTCTCTCTAACCCAGGGGTCACTGGACAGTGATCGGGAGCAGGAACCCTGGCTGATTTCCACCTCTCTCTAATACAGAGCAACCCTGGCTGATTTCCCCCTCTCTCTAACGCAGGGGTCACTGGGCAGTGATCAGGAGCAGGAACCCTGGCTGATTTCCCCTCTCTCTAACCCAGGGGTCACTGGGCAGTGATCAGGAGCAGGAACCCTGGCTGATTTCCACTCTCTCTAACCCAGGGGTCGCTGGACAGTGATCAGGAGCAGGAACCCTAGCCCAGGAGCTGTGCGGAGAATTGGATCAACCCACCTGCTGAAGCAGCTGAGACCCGCTCGCTCAGCACAGGTGGGAGATGAAGCCTGGGACCTGTGGATGGTGTGGCTGAGGGAGCGACATGGTTTATACACAGGAATGATGCAAAGGAGTACAATTGTGACTTAATCACCATGCAATTATTGAATCATAAACCGTGATAAATACTCGTCAATATATATTATCGTCAATCATTCTGCAGCTGAATACAGGAGGTGCAATGTAATATACAATTTAATCGTAACCCAATTAAATACAGACATCATGTGACACATTGAAAATCACCACTATTTTAAAATTAATTTTTGTTAAATATTTCAGTTCTGAAAATGACCCTATTTGTAGCTCATCGATGCTAACCTAATGGTTTGTTAAATGTTCATGAGCTTCATTTGCAAGTTATTATGTCCACCTTGAGGGTGACGATTCTCGGTTCCCTTCCAGCATTCCAGAATCTTTGATGCTCCGAAACGCGGGCTATTTTTCCGCGTGTTTTATTATTTCCTTTCCCATTGTCCCCTCGCTCGACTCTCACCACGCCCTGCAGCTTCTGCAGTTTGTGAGGCAGGAGACACCAGCGTGCGTCCAATACAAGGGGGCCACCTAATTAAAACTGTCGCTAAGAGTGAAGAGAGAGGTTTAGGCAAATGTCTTTATACAGAGCATTCTTGGACCGTGGAGTGTTTTGTCACTGGTTGAGGCAGAGAACATTAGGCCTTTCAAGGGAAAATGGGATACATATTTGAAGCCGAGGAAGATTCAGGGCTATGAGGAGAGAACAGGGGCAGTGGGATTAGTTTTGGATTGCTCCAGCAAGGAGCTAGCACAGACTCGATGGGCTGAGTGGCCTCCTTCTGTGCTACAAACCTCTATGGTAAGTGAATAGAGGGCCAGGGCAGAGGTGGGGTCCCTGACTGAGTGATGATGAGAGAGCTGAGATTGAAACCGGTGTCACAGTTGGTTCCACATGGTGCTGTTGCCTGACTTTCAATATAACTGACAGGGAAGGTTTTCACTCTCAATTGCTGTAAGGGTCCTTCAAAAATGAGTATGTGGAACATTTCACTCTCGAGACTGCACATAATGCTTTAATTTGAAACATGGTGCTTGCCCTTCAAAAGCAAGGATTGGGAAATGGGAATATCACACGTGGGGCTAGAAATTCATTATCGCCCAGGAATGGGCAGTATCGTTAGAAAAGTTTGAGAATTAGTGCCAGGCGCTAATGCTTTAGACTGCATGTAAAATTCATTCTCACTGCTCAAAGAAATGATTGGGGAACTAAATCAGGTCTTAAAGGCCTCGCTCAGTGGCGTTACACTCAATATCGGGTGCAGTCTAATCTCAACTCATCACTGCCACAGGCTTTTCACAGTACTTAAAGGGGAGGTTCATTGATGCTGCAGCACCTCGTTCTCAGCATTGCTGGCTGTGCAGCTGCCTCAGCAAGGAGAAGCACAACAAGGAGAAGGAGGCGGAGGACTGAAACAGGTGTGCTCAGGGCAGATCCACCTCAGTCAGGTGGTCAGGGTGATTGATTGCTTCAACAAATGCTACATACCATCATCTGTACCACAAGCTTCACACACTGCCCAAAGCACCACACCCCCAGCGCTCACCCACCAACAATCTCTACCTACCAACACTCACACCTGCATCTCACATCCTCATCCCTCTGCGCACATGTTCCCGTATTTCTGGCTGCCTACGTTCCCTCTGCTGTAGATCCTGGACAGCGAGGTGGTGCCAGTCCAGCCCCCAATAATGTTGCCAACTGTAGCCGTTTGAATCTTTGAACAATAACTGTAGGCATTTTGCACTCGCCAGAAGACTGCTGATAAAAAAGAGCCTTGAAATTACTCACACAAACTGCTCCACTGGCTGAAACTGACAATGAGCCACTGAAGCTAACCTGCCCTGACAGCTGCAAGTGATTAAAGCTGATGCCTTTAAATAACGTCGCTGGAGCCAGCGTCCGTCAGCTGTGCACCTGCTCTCCCTGTTGCTGTCTGGTCGAGGTGCAAAGGCAAGTAGCGACAAAATTTTTTCCAGGTCGGGCATCCGGTGAGCGTTGCACACTCACTGATGTCACGATCTGCCTGACATTGAAGTCTCCGGCGGTACCATGTACCGGCGGCGCAAAGGGGGCCTGAATTTGCCGTGCAGCACTGGATTCAGGTCGCCTCAGCGCGATTGCATCAGTGCCCTGTTACCGCCCTCTGCAGGCTCTGGGAGTGTTTGATGGGACAGTGCAGAGTGAGCTGTACTCTGTATCTAACCCCGTGCTGTACCTGCCTTGGGAGTGTTTGATGGGACAGTGTAGAGGGAGCTTTACTCTGTATCTAACCCATGCTGTACCTGCCCTGGGAGTGTTTGATGGCACAGTGTAGAGGGGGCTTTACTCTATATCCAACCCATGCCGTACCTGCCCTGGGAGTGTTTGATGTGTCAGTGTAGAGGGAGCTTTGCTTGGTATCTGACCTGTGCTGTACCTGCCCTGGGAGTGTTTGATGGAACAATGTACAGGGAGCTTTACTCTGTATCTAACCCGTGCTGTACCTGCTCTGGGAGTGTTTGATGGGACAGTGTAGAGGGAGCTTTATTCTGAATCTAACCCGTGCTGTACCTGCCCTGGGAGTGTTTGATGGGACAGTGTAGAGGGAGATTTATTCTGTATCTAACCCGTGCTGTACCTGCCGTGGGAATGTTTGATGGGACAGTGTAGAGGGAGGTTTATTCTGTATCTAACCCCGTGCTGTACCTGCCTTGGGAGTGTTTGATGGGACAGTGTAGAGGGAGCTTTACTCTATATCTAACCCGTGCTGTACCTGCCCTGGGAGTGTTTGATGGGACAGTGTAGAGGGAGCTTTACTCTGTGTGATGAAATATGTCATTGATCAGACTCTGTATTTAACTACATATATTGTATTGCCTGCTCCTGTCTTCACCTTGTATTGTATATAGTGCACCGCCCCCTTTCTCCCCATTGGGTGTGTCAGCTCCGCCCATACCTGGCCCTACTTAAGACAAGCCCAGGCTTGTCTTGCAGCAGAACAGCAGAATGCTAGGTGAAGCTAGGTGATGACACAGGCATCTTTCTTTGCTAATAAAAGCCTTGTTTTATCCAGTTAACTTTGAGCCTTGAAGTTATTGAGGCGCATCAATTTTATTAGCAAACTTTCAACGATGGATCAACTTTTGAAACCGGAACACTTGGATTTGGACCCGCATGCTTCGGATGCATCGGCACGGTTTGGACACTGGTTCCAGTGCTTGGAATTTTTTATGGCCAACTCCGAAGCTGTCACAGCCTCTAAAGCCACCAGAGATGTGAAACTCGGGATCCTGCAGAATCGGGTAAGCCACCGGGTTTTTCCACTCATCCAAGACGCCGCCACCTACCTGGATGCCTGCAACATTCTTAAGGCCCACTATCAGCGGCCTACCAATGAGGTGTACGCCAGGCATCTGCTTGCTACCTGCACACAGCGACCCGGAGAGTCGCTAGAGGACTTTCTAGTCACCCTAAAAGTGCTTGGCAAAGACTGCAAATGCAAAGACGTGAAGGCCACGGTATACACAGACGAGCTTATTCGGGATGCCTTTATCACAGGCCTTAGCTCTAATCACATCCGGCAGAGACTGCTAGAGAAAACGGGCTTAGATCTGACACAGACTGTGGACACAGCGCGATCGCTGGATGTGGCTCAGAAGAACTCTGACTCCTACTCTTCAGGCCGCGCGACCCACGCCGCCTCGTACGCACCAAGGGCGCCACCATGTTGGAAGACATCTTCCCCGCCCGGTAGCCCAACACCGTCGGGGCCCTGCTCTCCCCCCAGAAGCCCTACGACCGCCGCGACGCATCGGGGCCCCAAATGCTACTTCTGCGGGCAGCCGAAGCACACCAGGAACCTGTGCCCGGCGAAAGGCACCACCTGCTGTAAGTGCGGTAAGAAGGGGCACTTTGGGAAGGTGTGCAGAGGGAACCCCGCAGGCAAACCCGCCACCGCCGCGTGTGCGCCGTGGGAGCGGCCATCTTGGACGCCATTTGTCCGACCTCGTGGGGTCCGCCATCTCGCGAGCAGACATCGTGGATGCCATCTTACCCGGCCTTGTGTGGCCCACCATCTTGTCCCGATCAGGGCCCTACAGTGGCGTCGATCACAGTGGACCAGTCCAGACTGCACCCACTATCCAAATCGATGGTGGACATCGAGGTAAACGGGTGCAAGGTTAAATGTTTAATTGACAGCGGGAGCACGGAGAGCTTCATTCACCCTGGTCTGGTACAACGACTCTAACTATAGTCCCTACTCAGGGCACGACCTCTATGGCCAACAAAACCCAGATATCGACTATTGCGGGCTACTGCGCGGTACGATTGTCTGTTAAAGGCACTGTATATAATAATTTTAAACTGTTAATTATGAAGGATTTATGTGTGAGCGTGATCTTGGGCCTGGATTTTCAGTGCCACCACCAAAGCATCACGCTCAATTTCGGTGGGTCCCAGCCGCCCCTCACAGTATGCGGTCTGGCTACCCTGAAGGTAAAGCCGCCTTCGCTATTCGCGAACCTTACCCCTAACTGCCGGCCAATAGCGACCAAAAGCAGGAGGTACAGCTGGGAGGACAGGTGGTTTATCGCGACCGAGGTAGACAGGCTCCTGAGGGAGCGCATTATTGAACGCAGCAACAGCCTGTGGTGCGCCCAAGTGGTGGTGGTGAGAGGTAGCGAGAAGAAGCGGATGGTGATTGACTATAGTCAAACAGTCAACATCTATACCCAACTAGACGCCTACCCGCTACCCCGCATATCCGAGATGGTGAACCAAATTGCCCAATACCGGTTGTTCTCCACTATCGACCTCAAGTCAGCGTACCACCAGCTCCCTATCAGACCAGAGGACCATTCGTACACCGCCTTCGAGGCAAACGGACGCCTCTACCAGTTCCTCAGAGTCCCCTTTGGGGTGACGAATGGGGTCTCGGTCTTTCAGAGGGAGATGGACCGCATGGTCGATGACCACCACTTGCAGGCAACCTTCCCCTATCTCGACAACGTCACCATCTGCAGCCACAACCAACAGGACCACGACTCAAACCTCGCGAGGTTTCTGAAAACCGCACAAAAACTCAACCTCACTTACAACGAGGACAAGTGCGTTTTCAACACCACGCGCCTCTGCATACTAGGCAGCGTGGTGGAGAATGGGGAAATCGGACCAGACCCCGACCGATTGCGCCCCCTACGGGAGCTGCCCCTGCCCAACACTCCCAAAACCCTGAAAAGGTGCCTGGGGTTATTCTCGTATTATGCCCAATGGGTCCCTAACTACTCCGATAAAGCCCGCCCCCTCTTGAAAGCATCCTCTTTCCCGCTCTCTGCTGAGGCCCATGCTGCCTTCAAAAGCATTAAGCAGGATATTGAGCGGGCCACGCTACAGGCAGTGGACGAGAACACTAACTTTCAAGTGGAAAGTGATGCGTCTGACTTTGCCTTGGCGGCCACCCTCAACCAGGCGGGGCGGCCCGTAGCTTTCTTCTCGAGGACCCTCCAGGGGCCCGAGATCAGACACTCCTCCGTGGAAAAGGAGGCCCAAGCCATCGTGGAGGCAGTGCGCCACTGGCGGCACTACCTAGCCAGCAAACGCTTCACCCTACTTACCGACCAGCGGTCGGTAGCATTTATGTTCAATAATAAAGAGAGGGGGAAGATTAAAAATGATAAGATTCTTAGGTGGCGGATCGAGCGCTCCACCTTCGAGTACGACATCATATACCGGCCGGGGGCCCTTAACGGATCCCCCGACGCCCTCTCACGAGGGATGTGTGCCAACGCCACCGGGGATCGGCTACAGACCCTCCACAACGACCTCTGCCACCCAGGGGTCACACGGCTGTTCCACTTCATAAAGTCCCGCAACTTACCCTACTCGATTGAGGAAGTTCGGTCTCTGACCAGGAACTGCCGCACTTGCGCTGAGTGCAAGCCTCGGTTCTACCGCCCTGATAGAGCCCACCTAATCAAAGCTACATGGCCCTTTGAGCGGCTTAGCTTAGATTTCAAGGGCCCCCTCCCGTCCGTCGACCGCAATGTTTACTTCCTGAACATTGTGGACGAATACTCCCGTTTCCCATTCGCCTTCCCCTGCCCAGACATGACCAGCGCCACGGTCATTAAATGCCTCAACAGCCTGTTCTGCCTGTTCGGTATGCCAAGCTATATCCACACGGTTAGTGGGGCGTGCTTCATGAGTGAAGAGCTACGCCAGTACATGCTGTCCAAGGGGATTGCCACGAGCCGTACCACCAGCTACAACCCCCGGGGTAACGGTCAGGTGGAGCGAGAGAATGGGACAGTATGGAGGGCAGTCACTCTAACTCTAAGGACCAAGGGCCTCCCTATCTCCCGCTGGCAGGAAGTCCTCCCAGATGTGCTCCACTCAATACGGTCACTATTGTGTACCGCCACTAATGCCACGCCTCATGAGCTAATGTTTGTGTTTCCCCGGAAATCCACCTCAGGCGTATCGATACCATCATGGCTCTCCACCCCAGGTCCGGTACTTTTGCGGAAGCATGTGAGGGGCCACAAGACAGACCCTCTCATGGAGCCAGTGCACCTGCTCCATGCCAACCCACAATATGCGTATGTCCGGCACGCCGACGGACGGGAGGACACTGTGTCCATAAAAGACCTCGCCCCAGCCGGTAACAACAGCAACAACGACAACGACTACAACAACAACAGCAACAACCACAACAACCACAACAACTATTACCCACCCACTCCACCCACTATTCTTTCATCACCCCCAGAAGAACACCAGCCAACGGTACCCCCACCACCTACTCCTTCAACAACCCCGGTGGTGCCCCCGGCAGAGACCCAGGAGGTCACCTGGGACACCCAGCCGGCACCCGCGGCACCGCAACCATTACGTCGGTCACAGAGGACTATCACACCCCCGGACAGACTAAATCTGTAGAAGGGGTGAATGTGATGAAATATGTCATTCATCAGACTCTGTATTTAACTACATATATTGTATTGCCTGCTCCTGTCTTCACCTTGTATTGTATATAGTGCACCGCCCCCTTTCTCCCCATTGGGTGTGTCGTCTCCGCCCATACCTGGCCCTACTTAAGACAAGCCCAGGCTTGTCTTGCAGCAGAACAGCAGAATGCTAGGTGAAGCTAGGTGATGACACAGGCATCTTTCTTTGCTAATAAAAGCCTTGTTTTATCCAGTTAACTTTGAGCCTTGAAGTTATTGAGGCGCATCATTCTATATCTAACCCGTGCTGTACCTGCCCTGGGAGTGTTTGATGGGACTGTGTAGAGGGAGCTTTACTCTGTATCTAACCCCGTGCTGTATCTGCCCTGGGAGTGTTTGATGGGACAGTGTAGAGGGAGCTTTACTCAGTATCTAACCCGTGCTGTACCTGCCCTGGGAGTGTTTGATGGGACTGTGTAGAGGGAGCTTTACTCTGTATCTAACCCCGTGCTGTACCTGCCCTGGGAGTGTTTGATGGGACAGTGTAGAGGGAGCTTTACTCAGTATCTAACCTGTGCTGTACCTGCCCTGGGAGTGTTTGATGGGACTGTGTAGAGGGAGCTTTACTCTGTATCTAACCCGTGCTGTACCTGCCCTGGGAGTGTTTGATGGGGCAGTGTAGAGGGAGCTTTACTCAGTATCTAACCTGTGCTGTACCTGCCCTGGGAGTGTTTGATGGGACAGTGTAGAGGGAGCTTTACTCTGTATCTAACCCGTGCTGTACCTGCCCTGGGAGTGTTTGATGGGACAATGTAGAGGGAGCTTTACTCTGTATCTAACCCGTGCTGTACCTGCCCTGGGAGTGTTTGATGGGACAATGTAGAGGGAGCTTTACTCTGTATCTAACCCGTGCTGTACCTGCCCTAGGAGTGTTTGATGGGACATTTGATGGAAAGAGAAAGTCCATTAAATGTGATGCCTTTATGAGTGAAATACCAGACGGGATGGAAGCTCTCCATTTCATCCGGTGGCTGCAATACAAACGAGACAGATTCTGAGGAATCAGTAAGTTGACTGACTCGAAGCCGAGTAAGTAAATACTTTTTTTTATCCGCGATGTGTGCATTGTATTTTTTTTGTTTTTTTAAGTCTCCACTCGCAGCAGTTGATGAAAAGCTCTGCAGGGTGCCCGGGTAGCACGACTCCTCTGGCTGGGATGTGACAGGGGTGATTATACAGTCGAGGCTGCTGATTATCATACTGCTTTGTGATACAATACAGCCATTATCATAAAAAGTGGATAAAAAAACCACCCAAACCCATCTCCTATTGATACTGCAATGGTCCTGCCTGTTTTATGTCATAACAGAACCTATTTTGCATCATTGTTCCCCCCGGGGAGCAGCGCATCAGCCAATCTGAAGGCCAATCGAAGGGACTGGTGTACCAAACTGAAATGTAAATCACTGCACTGATCTCTTAAAGGCATCCTGTCGTGAGACTGGGGAGGGAGGGGAAGCGGTGAGATGTTGTGGTCACAGGTTGGAGCTGGGTGGCGGACAGAGCACAGAGGGTTCCTCGTTTCCATCCCCGGTTCGTGCTGAGTTTTCTAATCTTAGCCGGCATGGCGGTTGAGCGGTTGGAACTTGCTGCCGGCTTATCCTAGACTGGACTTTGGGGCAGGTGGTCTGACAACACCGAGCTGGTGGAAGGGTCAAGAGATGCCTCCCTTCCGGAGGAGCTTAACAACTCCTACGCTCGCTTCGACAGGGACAACAGTGAGCCGGCTACCAAAGCCTTGCCACCCCCGGAAGACCAGGTGCTCACTCTGTCGACCTCCGACGTAAGGGGTGTTCTACGCGGAGTGAACACACGAAAGGCTGCTGGACCGGATAGCATCCCTGGACGGGTACTCAAGGAATGTGCCGATCAGCTGGCTGATGTCTTCACCGCCATCTTCAATCTGTCATTGGCCCAGGCAGTAGTCCCTACATGCTTCAAGACCACTACCATTATTCCTGTGCCAAAACAAACGGCTGTGACGTGCCTGAACGACTATCGACCTGTCGCACTCACACCCATCATAATGAAGTGTTTCGAGAGACTGGTCCTGGCTCACATCAAAGCCAGTGTTCCCGCCTCTCTCGACCAACACCAGTTTGCCTATCGTGCAAACAGATCAACGGAGGATGCAATCACAACTGCTCTACACTCTGCACTGAATCACTTAGATGGTAAGGAGACCTACATCAGAATGCTGTTCATAGACTACAGCTCAGCATTCAACACTATCGTCCCCAACAAGCTGGTCACCAAACTCCACACTCTAGGCCTGAACACTTCCCTCTGCAACTGGACCCTGGACTTCCTAACAAACAGACCCCAGTCTGTCAAATTAGGTAACCACACCTCCCCCCCCGACCCTGAACACGGGGGCCCCACAAGGATGTGTGCTGAGCCCCCTCCTCTACTCCCTCTTCACCCACGACTGTGTGGCTGTTCATGGTTCCAACACCATCATCAAGTTTGCGGATGATACCACGGTAGTAGGCCAGATCACCAACAACAATGAGTCAGCCTACAGGGAGGAGGTCCAGCATCTCGTGAAGTGGTGCGCCGATAACAACCTGGCCCTTAACATCAAGAAAACCAAAGAAATCATTGTGGACTTCAGGAAGTCTAAAGGCGTAAGTCACACCCCCATCCACATCAATGGGGCTGTGGTGGAAAGGGTGGACAGCTTTAAGTTCCTCGGAGTCCACATCACGGAAGACCTCTCCTGGTCCCTCAATACCTCCTCTCTGGTGAAGAAGGCCCAGCAGCGCCTATATTTCCTAAGGAGCCTGAAGGGATGTAACCTGTCACCCCTGATCCTCCCTAACTTTTACCGCTGCACAATAGAGAGCATCCTGACGAATTGTATCACAGTATGGTATGGCAGCTGTAGCTACTATGACCGGAAAGCCCTGCAGCGGGTAGTCAAAACTGCCCAACGCATTACCGGCACCCGGCTACCGACCATAGAGCACATATACCAGAAACGCTGTTTACGGAGGTCACGGTCCATCATCAAAGACCCTACCCACCCCAGCCACAGTCTGTTCGCCCTCCTGCCATCTGGGAGACGCTACAGATGCATTCGCACCTGTACGACCAGATTTAGGAACAGCTTCTTTCCCAGGGCTGTCATCCTACTGAACTCCACAAATAAACTCTAAAGCCTGCACATCTGCCAATGCACTTTATTATGGTTATGTTTATGTTAATGTATTACAAGCCAAATGTATGTTGAATGTTTAAATGTCTTAATCTAAATGTACACTCTCGGGAGCCGCAAGCCGACATTTCGTTGTACTGCACTTGTGCACTAACAATGACAATAAAAGTTGATTATGATTATTATTATGATTATTATAGATGGTGGAGAGGTGCTGCTGGGTGTTGTTAGCGTATGTGTGGAGCCTGATCCCATGTCAGCAGCTGATGGTGTCAAGGGGCAGCATGTAGATGAGCAAGAGTAGCTGGCAAGGATCGCTCCTTGGAGGACTCTGGAAGTAATGGTATGGCGGTGGAAAGAGAAGCCATTGCTGGAGATTCCTCTGACTGTGATCAGATTGGAAAGATTGCAACTATCGCTGACAGTCCCACCGATCCGGCCAACTGAGGATAGGCTCTGGTGGAACAGAGAGAGAAGTGCAGAGGACCGCCGTCATTCCCTCCAGCTATACATCAGGAAGACCGAAGCCATCGTCTTCAGCTCCCCACCACAAACTCTGCACCTGGCCACCAATTCCATCCCATTTTCATTGTCTCAAACTGGACTAGACTGTTTGACCCTATTGGACCTCAAACTGAGCTTCCGACCCCATATCCTAATCATCGCAAAGACCACCTACTTCCATCTCTGTACCGTCGCCTGTCTCTGCCCCTGCCTCATCCCACCTGCTGCTGACACTCTCATCCATGACTTGACTACTCCAATGTTCCCCTGGTCAACCTCCCATTCTCCAGCCTCTGCAAAGTTTGACTTAACAAAACTCTGCATCCCTGATTATAATCACGCAACCTTTGGTGGCCATGCCTTCTGTTGCCTGGGCCTTAAGCTCTGGAATTCCCTGCCTAAACCTCTCCGCCTCTCTGCGTCTCTCTCTCCTCCTTAAAGACGCTCTTTAAAACCTACCTCTTTGACCAAGCTTTTGGTCACCTGCCCTAATTTATCCTTATGTGGCTCGGTGTCAAATTTTTTGTCTTATAATACTCCTGTGCAGCACCTTGGGGCGCTTTACTATGTTAAAGGCGCTATATAAATATATAAGTTATTGTTGTTGTTGCTGCTGCCCATATCCTAACTTGTGCAAGTCCCGCTCACCTTTCACCCCCCCACCCACCACACCCACCCCCACCGCCACATGTCCTCTCAAACCTACACTGCCTCCTGTCCCCAAACACCTCAAATTTAAATCTCTCCTCCTTGCGCTTAAACCCCTTCATGGTCTTATCTCTCCCTATCTCTTTAAACTCCTCAAATCCTAACAGTGAGAAAATAGAGAGACAGTAAAGGTATGACAGCAACATCGAGAGTTTCTGTGGTCATTTTGGCAAGGGACAGAATGGAGGCAGGTCTTCCAGTGTCTCGGTACAGAACCACAATGGTGGTTGGGGACCTGCTGTTCCCTTCAGGTGAGATCATAAGAATAGAGACGATAGTTGGTGATATTGAGGGAAAAGCATTGGTTGCAATCCCAGTAACAGTCCTCTGTCCATTATTTCACTTTAAGTGGGTTAATACCTCTGGTAAAACAGAGGCCAGTGGATCGGCACGTGTTCCTGTTGAGGCCAGTATCAACAGTAAGTTACAGGTTAATAACCGAATTGTGAGGAGAAATTTTTCACTAAAAAGTGACATAATTAAGGTGTATTTGAACAAAGCATGATTCCCATCTCAGGTGCAGGAAATAGATTTCTCCTGGTTCAGGAATCAGTGACTTGCAAGCAAGAAATTATAGGAACAGGAGGTGGCCATTCAGCCCCTTGATCCTGTTCAATTAGATCATGACTTATCTCACTTTGGTTCTATAAACCTTAATACTCTTGCCTAACAAATATCTATTAATCTCAGTTTTGACATTTTTAATTGGCCCCCAGCCTCAACAGCTTTTGGGGGAGAGAGTTCCAGATTTCCACCAGCCTTTGTGTGAAGAAGTGCTTCCTGACATCACCCCTGAACGGCCCGGGTCTAATTTTAAGGTTCTGCCCCCTTGTTCTGGACTCCCCCCACCAGAGGAAATAGTTTCTCTCTATCCACCCGATCAAATCCTTTAATCATCTTAAACACCTCGATCAGATCACCCCTTAATCTTCTAAACTCGAGGGAATACAAGCCCAGTCTGTGCAACCTGTTCTCGTAATTTAGCCTCAGTGTCATTCTGGTGACTCTGCGCTGCCCCCTCTCCAAGACCAATATATCCTTCCTGAGGTGTGGGGCCCAGGACTGGACACAGTTATTCCAGATACGATCTAACCAGAGCTTTATACAGCTCCAGCATCCCTTCCACCCCTTTGTATTCCAGCCCCCTCGGGATAAAGACCAACATTCCATCAGCCTTTTTAATTAATTTTTGTCCACTAGCTTTTAGCGATTTGTGTACATGGACCCCTAAAGCTCTCTGCTCACCCACAGTTCCCAGCTTCTCAACATTTAGAGAATACTCGGATTGATCTTCCTTGGGTCCATAGCGCACTTCCCAACATTGAACTCCATCTGCCACAGTTTTGTCCACTCACTGAATCTATCAATGTCCCTTTGCAATGTGCTGCTCCCATCTGCACTGGTAATGGTGCCACCGAACATGATGTCATGGAACACCTCCGCAGTTTTGAACGACGGTTGAAACACGGCCATTGCCGGCCTCAAGGTGCTTTGTGAAAGGGCTGAGAACCTTTCCCTAGGCAAATGGAGTCAATGAGCTAACAGAGTGGGTGAAAAACTTAGCGGGCCTCCGAGTGGCAAATGACCTAACTGCTGAGGACATTAAACGCCTCCTCGAAGATGCTGTGGGCAGTGCACACTTTCTAAGATGCGCTCAATCGGTTAGGCAAGGCAATAACTTTTCCGATCTTATTAAGGAGCTCCTAGAATTAGAGGTAAGAACCAGTGAGCAGGTTGCGACTCTAGGTGGCGGGAGTTCAAGACCCCCTCACGCTAATAATGAAAGGTTGTGGTTTATTTGCACTAAATGCGTCAACTGTGGCTCACTGGGTCGCACTCTCGTCTCTGAGTCAGAAGGTCGTGGGTTCAAGTCCCACTCCAGAGACTTCAGCATAAAAATCTAGCTGACACTCCCAGTGTAGTGCTGAGGGAGCGCCGCACTGTCGGAGGGGCAGTACTGAGAGAGCGCCGCACTGTCGAAGGGGCAGTACTGAGGGAGTGCTGCATTGTCAGAGGGGCAGTACTGAGGGAGCGCCACACTGTCGGAGGGACAGTACTGAGGGAGCGCCGCACTGTCGGAGGTTCAGTACTGAGGGAGCGCTGCACTGTCGGAGGGGCACTACAGAGGGAGCGCTGCGCTGTCAGAGGGGCAGTACTGAGGGAGCGCCGCACTGTCGGAGGGGCAGTACTGAGGGAGCGCTGCGCTGTCGGAGGGGCAGTACTGAGGGAGCGCTGCACTGTCGGAGGGGCACTACAGAGGGAGCGCTGCGCTGTCAGAGAGGCAGTACTGAGGGAGCGCCGCACTGTCGGAGGGGCAGTACTGAGGGAGCGCCGCACTGTCGGAGGGGCAGTACTGAGGGAGTGCTGCACTGTCGGAGGGGCAGTACTGAGGGAGAGCCGCACTGTCGGAGGGGCAGTACTGAGGGAGTGCTACACTGTCGGAGAGGCAGTACTGAGGGAGTGCTGCACTGTCGGAGGGGCAGTACTGAGGGAGCGCCGCACTGTCGGAGGGGCAGTACTGAGGGAGTGCCGCACTGTCGGAGGGGCAATACTGAGGGAGTGCCACACTGTCGGAGGGGCAGTACTGAGGGAGCGCCGCACTGTCGGAGGGGCAGTACTGAGGGAGCCCTGCACTGTTGGAGCTGCTGTCTTTTGGGTGAGACGCCAGACCGAGGCCTGGTCTGCTCTCTCAGGTGGACATAAAAGATCCCACAGATGCTATTCTGAAGAAGAGCAAGGGAGTTTTCCCCAGTGTCCAGGCCGATATTTATTCCTCAACCAACAGATTATTTGGTCATTATCACATTGCTGTTTGTGGGAGCTTGCTGTGCCCAAATTAGCTGCTGCTTTTCTTACATTACAACAGTGACTACACTCCAAAAAGTACTCCATTGGCTGTGAAGCGCTTTGGAATGTCCTGAGGTCATGAAAGGCGCTATATAAATGCAAGTCTTTCTTTTTTCAGGGCTTGGTCAGAAGGCTGCCCAGTACATCAGTCTGATCAGCTGGTCCTTGTATGCAACGTCGCTGGGCGAGAATTGCTCGTCGATCTGGATGTGCTGCTCTTTAGGAAAGGAACAAAAAGGAAGTCAGAATGGAACCTGGATTGACAAGCTCGAGCACCAGAACTGTGTACTAGTTCTGAACTTTCAATTGTTCATGCCCCATCATGAGGGCAGATATTAGTGTTCCTTCGCTCATACACCTGCTCGTCGAGAATGTGGAATTAGCCTAAAGCTAAGACTGACGTAAATAGAACTGTTGAGTGGGAGACGCGAGAAAAGCAGCAGGTTTGGGCTTCTCATCTTCTTGAAGGACCTGTATTATGTAACCGAACCCATGAAGATTTTTACATCAAAATACACAGAATGTACAGCACAGAAACAGGCCATTCGGCCCAACTGGTCCGTGCCGGTGTTTATGCTCCACACGAGCTTCCTCCCACCCCTCTTCATCTCACCCCATTCTTTTTTGTACTTAACCAGCTTCCCCTTAAATACATCAATGCTGTTCGCCTCAACCTCTCCTTATGGTAGCAAGTTTCACATTCTTACAACTCTGGGTACAGAAATTTCAATCATACAATGTTAAAAGAAATGGTGCATGATTTTACTACAAGCGATTCGGATAAAGACTTTGATGCTGGATCAGGAAGAGACTGAGGGTTGAAGAGTTGAGGGAGGATTCGGAGAATGGATAGCTATAGCAGGAGCTGGGCTACTGCAGCATGGAATAGGGTGGGTGTAGAGTCATTGTGGGAACATGATGAAAGAAGGTGTAATCAGTTGAAGGGGCCACTTCGGGGACTGAACGAACAGACAGGGGCTTTTTATCAGAGTAAGAAGAGTCACTGGTTTAAATAAAGGAGTTAGCAGAAGGATTAGGCAAGGTCAAGGATAGTGTTAATGATGTAATCCATCAAAACAATGAAGACTTTAAGGAATAACTGATCTCTGAGGCAATTACCTGCGGTATGTATGGAGGGTTTCTGCTCAATCCGGTTCAAAAGGGGTTGAATGATATCGAAAATAAGCTGATCCCAAATTTCCTATTGGATAAACAAATGAAAATATGGGAATCAGATGGGGATATGGATTGGTGCGAAGATTCAATCGGTGGATTATGCCAGGGAGCCTTGCAAGCAGAGTAACATTATTGTGGGACTAACTCCTGTGATAGAGGCAATATCGGTTCTGAGCAGCCAATGAAGGTGTCTAAGGATGAGTCGGTGGGAAGAGTACAATGGAAATGCTGGCTCTAGATAGAAGGTTCTTTTCAAGCCTTGAGGTGGGGAATGAGAGAGTAGGCACACTAGGTGGAATAGCCATATAAGCAGGATATACTCATTATCATAATCACAATCATAATTGTTAAGTCTGTGAGTTGTTCAAGTAATTAATACTCAGACTTAATCAGTAACAATAAAACAGGTCTTTACTGGTTGGAGGTAGGGACTACACTGAATACAAGATTACTGCACAGTGCTTATATACCGGTGTGTTCACCCCCGGTATTACGTCTACAGCAGCCTGAGAAAGTAGTACATCTCTTAAGGTGGAACAGGCTTAAGCTCTCTTAAGGTGGAACAGGTTACATACACAACAATAATCAACTTTATTGTCATTGTTAGTGCACAAGTGCAGTACAACGAAATGTAGGCTTGCGGCTCCCGAGAGTGTACATTTAGATTAAGACATTTAAACATTCAACATACATTTGGCTTGTAATACATTAACATAAACATAACCATAATAAAGTGCATTGGCAGATGTGCAGGCTTTAGAGTTTATTTGTGGAGTTCAGTAGGATGACAGCCCTGGGAAAGAAGCTGTTCCTAAACCTGGTCGTACGGGTGCGAATGCATCTGTAGCATCTCCCAGATGGCAGGAGGGCGAACAGACTGTGGCTGGGGTGGGTAGGGTCTTTGATGATGGTCCGTGACCTCCGTAAACAGCGTTTCTGGTATATGTGCTCTATGGTCGGTAGCCGGGTGCCGGTAATGCGTTGGGCAGTTTTGACTACCCGCTGCAGGGCTTTCCGGTCATAGTAGCTACAGCTGCCATACCATACTGTGATACAGTTCGTCAGGATGCTCTCTATTGTGCAGCGGTAAAAGTTAGAGAGGATCAGGGGTGACAGGTTACATCCCTTCAGCCTCCTTAGGAAATATAGGCGCTGCTGGGCCTTCTTCACCAGAGAGGAGGTATTGAGGGACCAGGAGAGGTCTTCCGTGATGTGGACTCCGAGGAACTTAAAGCTGTCCACCCTTTCCACCACAGCCCCATTGATGTGGATGGGGGTGTGACTTCCGCCTTTTGACTTCCTGAAGTCCACAATGATTTCTTTGGTTTTCTTGATGTTAAGGGCCAGGTTGTTATCGGCGCACCACTTCACAAGATGCTGGACCTCCTCCCTGTAGGCTGACTCATCGTTGTTGGTGATCTGGCCTACTACCGTGGTATCACCCGCAAACTTGATGATGGTGTTGGAACCATGAACAGCCACACAGTCGTGGGTGAAGAGGGAGTAGAGGAGGGGGCTCAGCACACATCCTTGTACTAATTCTGTAGCAGTTGTTGTTAAGTCTGTGTGTTATAGTGAGAATTACTACACAGACCACAAGAGTAAATTCAACAGGTCTTTACTGGTTGGAGGTCGGACTATACTGAATACAATATTATTACACTGTGCTTATATACCGGTGTGGTCACCACTGGTATTACGTATACAGCAGCCAAAGAAAGTAGTACCTTTCTTAAGGTGGACCAGGCTTAAGTTCTCTTAAGGTGGAACAGGTTACATACACCACAATCCTCCCTTTTTAGCTTAACAGTCATATCCCCAAATAAACATAACATATATACATATATAACTTCAGGTATAACAGTTCAAAGGTTCAGTCTCTCAGGAGGCTTTCTGATTCGGCTTGGATAACGCCTTTCAGTGGTCTCTGATTCTTGTTGTTGAGGTGCCTCCTCTAGTTGGTTGCCAATGTATTGGGTGTCATCATCATCAAATACATTCTCGGCCGAGGTAGATGCTTCAGGTTCATGAACGTCTTCCACAGCTGTCTCTGTCACAACCATGGGTTCGACCCTTGCTCTCGACTCTACCAGTTGATCCGCATGACGCCTTATCACATTATGACCAATATCTACGGTGTACATCAGAGGTCCTTGTCTGGCCCGGATTGTTCCGGACTGCCATTTGTCGTTTCCATAGCCCCTTGCCATCACTGGTTGTCCTACGTCGAAAGTTCGAGTGGTCTTGCTGTTAATATGCCGAAACTGTTTGTTTTCCACTTCCCTCCGCACATTTGGTTTTAACAAGTCCAACTTGGACCGCAACCTCCTGTTATAAAACATCATAGCAGGACTTTGGTTAGTCACGGCATGATCGGCGTTTCTATATGACATCAGGAACTTATCGACCTTGTGTTGCAGCGGAATCTGATCATCATTCATGGCCTTAATAGCCTTTTTGAATGTCTGGACAAATCTTTCAGCCAACCCGTTTGTCGCCGGATGATATGGGGCAGAGGTATAATGTTTAACTCCATTCTTCTTTAAGAATTGTTGGAATTCTTCCGATACAAACTGTGGTCCGTTGTCCGAACAGATCTGTTCTGGCAATCCGTTCCTTGCGAATATTGTTCTTAACACCGCAATTGTCTTTTCTGAAGTAGTGGTATTCATCTTGATGACTTCTGGCCATTTGGAATGTGCGTCCACCGCGATTAGGAACATGGAGTCCATGAATGGACCAGCAAAGTCAATGTGTACGCGTTGCCATGGGGCTGAAGGCCATTCCCATGGGTGTAGCGGTGCTGTCGGAGGTGCATTTTGCACTTTTTGACACCCAGCGCAGCTTTTCGTTAGCTCCTCAATCTGTTGGTCAATACCCGGCCACCATACGTAAGCCCTAGCAAGAATTTTCATTTTAACTCCCCCCAGATGACCTTCATGTAGTTCTTTTAAAACTCTTTCCCTTAACTTGGGAGGAATAATCACTCTTGTCCCGTACATCAAAGTACCACGGCAGACGGACAGCTGGTCTCGCCTTGCCGAGAATGCCGGTAACAGAGGATCACCCCGTGTTGGCCATCCTTTCACTGTCACCTCGTAGACTCTGGACAGTGTCGGGTCATTCCTGGTTTCTCTTTCAATACTTGCGTTGGTGACAGGTAAACACTCGATAATGGTCGAATAAAATAACTCAACAGGGTCAACTTCTGTCGTGTCTTCATCTTCAGGTAGTGGCAGGCGCGACAGGCCATCAGCATTGCCATGCTGTTTCGTACCTTTGAATTCTATCTGATATTGATGTGCCCCTAAGAAAAGAGACCATCTCTGGAGACGCTGTGCTGTCATCACCGAAACACCCTTCTTAGGGTTAAAAATGGACACCAACGGTTGATGGTCCGTCAGAAGTGTGAATTTTTGGCCCTGTAGGTAATGATTAAACTTCTTCACTCCCCATACAAGGCTAAGGGCCTCCCTATCGATCTGCGCATAGTTGCGCTCAGCAGAGGTCAATGATCTGGATGCAAACGCGACTGGCCTTTCCGTGCCATTTGGCAATTTATGTGAGAGTACTGCCCCAATACCATATGGAGAAGCATCACAAGCCAACCGAATAGGCAGTGTCGGGTTGAAGTGAGCCAACACTTCCTCTGAGGTGATCAATTCTTTGCTTTTGCGAAATGCCTTCTTACAGTTTTCGCCCCAGTCCCATGGTACCCCTTTCTGTAAAAGAGCATTCAACGGATGCAGCACCGTGGATAGATTTGGCAGAAATTTATGGTAGTAGTTAATTAATCCTAGAAACGACCTCAACTGAGAGACATTCTCCGGAGCGGGAGCCTTTACAACTGCCGCTATCTTGTCAGGAGACTTATGAAGCCCCTCCCGGTCAATGACATGACCACAGTACGAGATCCGCTTCTGGAAGAACTCACATTTCTGCCGATTTACCCTAAGTCCATACTCTTTCAGTCTGTTGAGCACCAGTTCCAAGTTAGCGAGATGCTGTTCATCACCATCACCTGTGATCAGAATGTCGTCCAGGTAACATTGTGTGCCTGGAATTCCCTGTAATACCTGCTCCATGGCCCTCTGCCAAATTGCTGGAGCCGATGCCACACCAAAAACCAGCCTATTGTACCGGTACAACCCTCGATGCATGTTGATCGTGAGGTATTGGCGTGACTCTTCTTCAACCTCCATCTGCAAGTACGCCTGCGCCAGGTCTATCTTGGTGAAGTGTTTCCCGCCAGACAGTGAAGCGAAAATATCCTCAATCCGTGGAAGCGGATACTGCACCGTGTGAAGCACCGGATTAACGGTGATCTTGAAATCTTCACAGATGCGAACCTTCCCTGGATCTCCTGGCTTATTGTTCGCAGGACGTTTCATAACAGGAACAATGGGCGTAGCCCACTCACTCCAATCTACTTTAGACAGTACCCCTGAACGTTCTAGTGCTTCCAGCTCTGCTTCAACCGCAGGTCGTATTGCATAGGGTACCGGTCTGGCTTTAAAAAATTTTGGTTGTGCATGTTCATCAATCTTGATGTTTGCCATAATTCCTCTCAGTGTTCCCAGTCCTGGCTGGAACACCTCTTTAGCCTCATCCAATATTCTGGACAATCGTTTAGGTTTGACAGCTGTTTCCCCGGAATCTACCGTTAGTGCTTTCAAGGAGTGCCAGTCCATATTCATTTTCCTAATCCACTCCCATCCTAGTAGTGGTGGACCTCCTTCAGGTAGCACATATAAGTCCATTGCTTGGCTTCCTTCGCCCTTGTGGACCACTTCTACCTCTATTTTTCCGATGGGGTACACTCTTTGCCCCGTGTACATTTTCAATATAATCTCCGTATCCTGTAAGGGAATATGTTGGAATAACCTTCTGTAATCTTTCTTATTCATGACCGTCAATGCCGATCCAGTGTCCAATTCCATTTTTACTTGGACTCCTGCTATCTTAAGAGTGACCCAAATTGTCTGGAGGTCTGTATCCTTACCAACGTTGTGTATTCTTAAGCTATCCAGTTCATTACTGCTAGCGTCTGAATCTGACTTCTGTTCAGTCAAACTGTTCTTTGTCACCTTGTGTACCTTTGCATATTTTCCTTGCGGTGACTTTTTATTGCTGGTCTTCTTTCCTGACCGGCATACTTTAGCTATGTGGCCAAACCTGCCACACGTTCTGCATTCTTGGTTTTTAAACCAACACTGGTTCTGATCGTGCGTTGTCTTTCCACAACGATAACATTTGACAGAACTCAAACCCAATTTGTTTGTACCTAGTTCCGGTGGCCATAGCTGCATTACTGCCGTGCCTCTCGCTGCGGCCTCGTGTGCTGCTGCCATAGTGACCGCCTTCTCGAGAGACAGCTCATTCTCCTCGAGCAGTCGCCTTTGTGTATCCTGTTTAAATAAACCACACACAAATCTATCTCGAAGTGCCTCTGTCAGTCCCTTTCCAAACTGACAATATTTTGCTAGCTTACGTAATTCCATCAAATATTCAGCATTGCTTTCATTTTGCAGCTGTCTTCTATCGTAAAATTTAAATCGTTCCGCTAGCATCAGCGGCGTGGGGCTAAGATGATTTTTTAGGACAGTAACAATCTGTTTGAACGTCTTATCCGCCGGTTCATCTGGTGATAACAGGTGTTTCAATTGCCCGTATGTCTTCGCACCCATTAAGTTTAGTAATGTTAGTGCTTTATCTGTCTCAGGAATTTTATTTGCCTTACAATAGTTTTGTATGCGTTCTACATACATAGCCCAGTCTTCTATATCACTGTCGAAGGCATTAATGTTCCCATGTTTAGGCATCGTAGCAATTTATCATATTTTTAATGTTATCTAAGATGGCAGCTTCCCGCTCTTGCCGCCGTCCTCCGCCCACAAAATGGCGGTTTTCCCGCGCTTGGCCGTCTTCACCCGTCCCCCGACGCTGTCTCCGCTTCACCGTGGCTCTCGCGCCTTCAGTTTCCCCAGACGCTGCGCCTTTAGCCCGAATGCGGCCCTTATCTCCGGTCGCGATTGATGTCCCGCGCTGCGCCTCTCGCTCGAAAGCGGCCCGGCCCTTATCTCTGGTCGCGATCGACCTCACCGCCCTTATTCCTCCGTCTTCCCAGCCCCGTCTGTACAGCCAACGCGGTTGACTATCTGTCGCGTCGCTGCCCGGCTTACCCACCACGAGGTAGTAGAAGAAGCTGACAGTCGCTGATGGAGGCTTCGAGGTCAGGATGTCTTCTGCACTCCGGTTGCTCGATGCCTGCCGCTGGACATGTCTTCCCGTAGGTGATGAGGGTGGAAACCTCTCTTCGACGTCCTGTCTGTGGACGAAGTCGCCGTGGAAATTACTGCAGCAGGGTAAGAATCGGACTCGTCGCCACTGTTAAGTCTGTGTGTTATAGTGAGAATTACTACACAGACCACAAGAGTAAATTCAACAGGTCTTTACTGGTTGGAGGTCGGACTATACTGAATACAATATTATTACACTGTGGTCACCACCGGTATTACGTATACAGCAGCCAAAGAAAGTAGTACCTTTCTTAAGGTGGACCAGGCTTAAGTTCTCTTAAGGTGGAACAGGTTACATACACCACAGTTGTAAGGGTTAAACAGGATAAGGTCAGTGGCAGAATATCGTAACAGCCTGTAGGAAGTAATGAAAAAGAACGTTAATTATTAGGCAGGCTGCCAGAGAGTCTAAAGGATGGGAATGAAGAGAATGAATCGAGCTAGCTATGGGATGTATCAAGACCAGATAAGAGAGTGAAGTCCATGTGTGACACTCAGAGAGAGAACAATCAACAGAGATTGATGGTATTGCGCAGTTGAGAAGAAGTAGGAATGTCACCTGGCATGGTGACATGTTAGGTAACGTACTCACATATTCGTTAGAGAGATAGGATGCACTGATGTAATAACATCACGTTAGGAAGAGGTAATTAACATGATACAGATACAACACAACGGAGACACTCAGGGACTTTTAACTGGTCTTTCTTACGCTAGCGTGAACAGTCAAGGTGGCACATTTCCACAACCGATGAGTCCGTTGCACGTGAGTTGTTTTAGTACCAGTCTCATGGGCACTGCATGTAATGGGCTATATCAGTGATTTGATGAATAAAATATATTAATCAGACGTTTCATTATTTCCTAGCCCTCAAACTTGTATTAAGGGTAAGGATGTTACTCTCCACTATATGGGAGTACTGTTGGAGATGGATGCTTGGCTGCAATGTTGTGGAACTAAGAATAATGTACTGGGTATTTTTCATTTATTCATCTGGTGTCACTGGCAAGGCCGGCATTTATTGCCCATCCCTAATTGCCCTTGAGAAGGTGGTGGTGAGCCGCCTTCTTGAACCGCTGCAGTCCGTGTGGTGAAGGTGCTCCCACAGTGCTGGCAGGGAGGGAATTCCGGGATTTTGACCCAGCGACGATGAAGGATCGGCGATATATGTCCAAGCCGGGAGGGTGTGTGACACAGAGAGGAGCTTGGCGGTGATGTTATTCCCAAGACATTGCTGCTCTTGTCATTCTCCGTGGTAGAGGTCTCAGGGCAGGGAGGCGCTGCCGGGGTAAGCTCACATCTGCCATCGTACAGAGTAGCCTCATCATGTTGCATTGACCTTTATCTGGTTGTAATAAACTCTTTCCTGTCACCGAAAAGTACCCAGCATTCCATAGCAAGCGCAGAGAAATGAGCAAGACAGCCTAGCTGTGTGCTGAGAAGAGGGAGCTGAGGGTTTCAAGCCATGGGGTACCTGTTTTGTAATTCATAATTTGGGCTCACTCTTTCTAGCCATTTAACCACTATCCTAATACTGCAACTTGTATTTATATAGCGCCTTTAATGTAGTAAAATGTCCCAAGGCACTGCACAGGAGTATTTTAAGACAAAAAAATTTGACACCGATCCTGCTGCCAAGGAGAGATCTCCAAACACGTGCACAGTAGGATTATACTTGACCATTTTGTTAATGAGCTGCACTGCGGGAGCCTGAAGCTGGGGTGTCAGGGAAATTAGTTCAACTCTTTGTTTGTGCGAGGCTCTGACTGCCTTGGCTGTGAGACCAGCACCTACTCTTTCAGTTCCCGTGTTAACACTGAAGCTAAGATTGGGGGGACAGAGCAGCCCGATGCCTGAATGTCATTTTAAGCGGATAAAGAGAGAATCACACAATCCAGAACGCGAGTTAAATTCTACCCATCTGTTAGCAATCCAAACAAGGGCAGTTTTGCATAAACCCTGTTTGCCATTTTTGAATAATTTTTCTTTCAGTGTGAAAAATGTGGCCTTTGTGTCGGTGGAAAGTGCAGGGACTGTCATTTGTGGATAGAG
Organism: Somniosus microcephalus; assembly: GCF_052327205.1. Lineage (NCBI taxonomy): Eukaryota > Metazoa > Chordata > Chondrichthyes > Squaliformes > Somniosidae > Somniosus > Somniosus microcephalus. The sequence goes on from NC_141004.1 coordinate 5,560,501, forward strand.
GAGTGAAATGAAGGTTAATTTCAATATATCACCTACAGGACAATCATTATCAAGGAATCAAGAAGTAAATTAAGACCCAGAAATAGATTCCCCACTGCCTCACTCCACAGTAGGCATGCTGTAGGGAATTGAGAGACGCTCTCTCCTCATTATAACAGGAAAATAGCAGAGAATTTCATTAACTCGGCTAAAGATACACTTTACGAGGAAGGTACGTATAATTTTAATGACAGCGGGAGGCAATTTAAGCAGACTGCGAGTCAGATCCAACACTTTGTGTGAGCATTATTAATTTCACACCACCTTTTAACAATATCTCATGCTCTCTCTTAGGCTGTCGGTAACCACTTGTGTATAAGGGGAGATTTATCAGGTTTCAATAGTTATCAGTAAATAACCACTGATTAATGGCTGACTCATTTTAAAAAAATGAATTTGTGCACGTGAAGTGTATGTGTAGGCAGACTAAATCATAGAATCACACAGCACAGGAGGAGACCATTCGGCCCATCGGGCCTGTGCCGGCTCTTTGAACGAGCTCTCCAATTAGTCCCACTACCCCTGCTCTCTCCCCAGAGCCCTGCAAATTTTCCCTTCAACTATTTAATCAACTCCCTTTTGAAAGTTACTATTGAATCTGCTTCCACCGCCCTTTCAGGCAGCGCGTTCCAGATCACAACAACTCGCTGCGTAAAAACATTCTCCTCATCTTCTCTCTGGTTCTTTTGCCAATTATCATCAATTTGTGTCCTCTGGTTACCCACCCTCCTACCACTGGAAACAGTTCCTCCTCATTTACTCGATCAAAACCATTCATGATTTTGAACAGCTCTATCAAATCTCCTCTTAGCCTTCTCTGCTCTAAGGAGCACAACCCCAGCTTCTCCAGTCTCTCCACATCACTGAAGTCCCTCAGCCCTGGGCCTATTCTAGTAAATCTCCTCCGCACCCTCTCCGAGGCCTTATCATTCTTCCTAAAGTGTGGAGCCCAGAATTGGAAACACTACTCCAGCTGAGGCCTAACCAGTGATTTAGAAAGGTTGAGCATAACTTCCTTGCTTTTGTACTCTGCCTCTATTAATAAAGCCAAGAATCCCGTACACTTTAGCAGCCTTCTCAACTTGTCCTGCCACCTTCAGAGATTTGTCTACGTAGAACCCCCAGGTCTCCCTGTTCCTGAACCCTCTTTAAATTGTAACATAGTTCTAAATATCAAAATGCTTCACTTCATAATTCTCTGCGTTAAATTTCATTTAATTTAGACTGAAGATTGTCTGCTGTACACGATATTCCAGTGCCCAGCAAGACTGAGCAACAACAACTTGCATTTATATAGCGCCTTTAACATAGTAAAACATCCCAAGGCGCCTCACAGGAGCGATTATCAAACAGAAATTTGACACCGAGCCACATAAGGCGATATTAGGGCAGGCGACCAAAAGCTTGGTCACAGAGGGAGGTTTTAAGGAGTGTCTTAAAGGGGGAGAGAGAGGCGGAGAGGATTAAGGAGGGAATTCCAGAGCTTAGGGCCCAGGCAGCTGAAGGCACGGCCGCAAATGGTGGAGCGATGGAAATCAGGGATGGTCAAGAGGCCAGAATTGGAGGAGCGCAGGTATTTCGGGGGGAGGGTTGTGGGGCTGGAGGAGATTACAGAGATAGGGAGGGGCGAGGTCATGGAGGGATTTGAAAACAAGAATGGGAATTTTAAAATTGAGGCTTTGCTTAACCGGGAGCCAATGTAGGCCAGCGAGCACAGGGGTGATGGGTGAGCGGGGCTTGGTGCGAGTTAGGACACGGGGCAGTGAGCACAGGGGGTGATGGGTGAACGGGACTGGGTGTGAGTTAGGACACGGGGCAGTGAGCACAGGGGGTGATGGGTGAACGGGACTGGGTGTGAGTTAGGGCACGGGACACTGAGCACAGGGGGTGATGGGTGAACGGGACTGGGTGTGAGTTAGGACACGGGGCAGTGAGCACAGGGGGTGATGGGTGAACGGGACTGGGTGCGAGTTAGGACACAGGGCAGTGAGCACAGGGGGTGATGGGTGAACGGGACTGGGTGTGAGTTAGGACACGGGGCAGTGAGCACAGGGGGTGGTGGGTGAACGGGACGCGGTGTGAGTTAGGACACGGGGCAGTGAGCACAGGGGGTGGTGGGTGAACGGGACTGGGTGTGAGTTAGGACACGGGGCAGTGAGCACAGGGGGTGATGGGTGAACGGGACTGGGTGCGAGTTAGGACACGGGGCAGTGAGCACAGGGGGTGATGGGTGAACGGGACTGGGTGCGAGTTAGGACACGGGGCAGTGAGCACAGGGGGTGATGGGTGAACGGGACTGGGTGTGAGTTAGGACACGGGGCAGTGAGCACAGGGGGTGATGGGTGAACGGGACTGGGTGCGAGTTAGGACACGGGGCAGTGAGCACAGGGGCTGATGGGTGAACGGGACTGGGTGTGAGTTAGGACACGGGGCAGCGAGCACAGGGGGTGATGGGTGAACGGGACTGGGTGTGAGTTAGGACACGGGGCAGTGAGCACAGGGGGTGGTGGGTGAACGGGACGCGGTGTGAGTTAGGACACGGGGCAGTGAACACAGGGGGTGATGGGTGAACGGGACTGGGTGCGAGTTAGGACACAGGGCAGTGAGCACAGGGGGTGATGGGTGAACGGGACTGAGTGCGAGTTAGGACACGGGGCAGTGAGCACAGGGGGTGATGGGTGAACGGGACTGGGTGTGAGTTAGGACACGGGGCAGTGAGCACAGGGGGTGATGGGTGAACGGGACTGGGTGCGAGTTAGGACACGGGGCAGTGAGCACAGGGGGTGATGGGTGAACGGGACTGGGTGTGAGTTAGGACACGGGGCAGCGAGCACAGGGGGTGATGGGTGAACGGGACTGGGTGTGAGTTAGGACACGGGGCAGTGAGCACAGGGGGTGGTGGGTGAACGGGACGCGGTGTGAGTTAGGACACGGGGCAGTGAGCACAGGGGGTGATGGGTGAACGGGACTGGGTGCGAGTTAGGACACGGACAGCCGAGATTAGGATGAGCTGAAGTTTATGGACGATGCAAGGTGGAAGGTCGGCCTGGAGAGCGTTGGCAAGAGGCGTAAACAACGGATGGCAGTGGTGGTCTTGCCAACCACTGGCAGTGCTGTCGCTATGATCACGCTTGATGAGGTTGTCCCACTGACCTGGAGCAGGCTAGGGCAGATGTCTTAGAATATGTTGGGCGTGCCACCAGCTGCAGAATGGTGAGAGCTGGGCCCGTCTCCCTGACATGCCTGCTTTCTAAGGGTTGCCAACCCCTCCAGGGTTGCCCTGGAATCTCCAGGAATTGATTACCAATCTCCAGGACACGGCTGCGAGCAGACACCAGGAGAAGCATCGTAGGAACGATAAAAAATTGTGTTTTTAAACAATTTCTTTCAACAGTTTTGGTTATTAGTTCTAAAAATATTGGAGAGATGGGGAAGAAAAGGCTGTTTTTCCTGGGAAATTGGCATCGCTGGCAAGGCCAGCATTTATTGCCCATCCCTAGTTGCCCTTGAGAAGGTGGTGGTGAGCCGCCTTCTTGAACCGCTGCAGTCCGTGTGGTGAAGGTGCTCCCACAGTGCTGTTAGGGAGGGAGTTCCTGGATTCTGACCCAGCGACGATGAAGGATCGGCCGATATATTTCCAAGTCAGGATGGTGTGTGACTTGGAGGGGAACTTGGAGGTGGTGGTGTTCCCATGCGCCTGCTGCCCTTGTGCTTCTGGGTGGTAGAGGTCGCGGGTTTATGTCAACGAAGAATCTGTTCACTTTCCAATTGGCCGTGGGAAGGCGGGGCACCGCGAGGTGGACGTGTCCGGTGGCCAATGGCGGGAGCGTGGGGGCGGGGCAGATAGTGGGAGGCAGGAGGTCATGTGACGCAGCCTCCAGGAATATATCTGAGCAGAGTTAGCGACTCCTACCGCGATCGTGACCTTTACCGTGAAACTGAATTGACTTGGAAAGAAACTTAACTTAAGGAGCGAGCAAAAATGACCACCAACATTTTTGTCACAAAAATTATTTACATATAGATTTCGGAAAAATGAAATGAGTGAAAACGGACTGTAACCTTTGCAAGAAGCATTGGCTGAGTAAGAACAGCAGAGCCCGTGGTACTGCCGCTGATTCCATTCCAAACTACCTCACCATGAAAAGAGCCGCAGAGGAGATTTACAAGGATGTTGCCTGGGCTGGGGAATTTTAGTTACGAGGAAAGATTGGATAGGCTGGGGTTGTTTTCTTTGGAACAGAGGAGGCTGAGGGGAGACTTGATTGAGGTGTATAAAATGATGAGGGGCCGAGATAGAGTGGATAGGAAGGACCGATTTCCCTTAGCAGAGAGGTCAATAACCAGGGGGCAGAGATTTAAAGTAATTGGTAGAAGGATTAGAGGGGAGTTGAGGAGAACTTTCTTCACCCAGAGGGTGGTGGGGGTCTGGAACTCACTGCCTGAAAGGGTGGGAGAGGCAGAAACCCTCATCACATTTAAACAGTACTTGGATATGCACCTGAAGTGCCGTAACTGACAGGGCTACGGACCGAGAGCTGGGAAGTGGGATTAGGCTGGAGAGCTCTTTGTCGGCTGGCGCGGACACGATGGGCCGAATGGCCTCCTTCTGTGCCGTAAACTTCAATGATTCTACGATTGTATGTGATCCTCGGGAAATGTGTAACATGTTCATTTAAATATTTTTGCATCAAATCTGGTACCTCAATGATACCTGCACATGAAATGGGATCAAGCTCGTCAGCTCACTAATAACAAGGAATGAATCTTAGCCCAGAAAGAAATTAGCAACGGCCTCTCTCTCCCAATTTCCCACTCTCTCTGCTCCACTATTCTAACTGTGCTTTAACCAAAGATTTGCCCCTATTTATAAAACTTGGGATCCCATATGATTTTTTTATATAACTTGCTTAATTTGTCCTCCCACTTTCAGGAAAGAAAGAATTTGCATTTATATAGCACCTTTCACATCCTCAGAGTGTCCCAAATGCTTCACAACCAAAGAGTTACTGGTTGAAGTGCAGTTGCTATTATTTTTTTGGCAATTGGGGCAGCCGATTAGCGCACAGCAAGAGCCCACAAACAGCAAGTGAATGAAAGAGCGGGTAATTTGTTTGCGTGAGTTTAGAAGATGAGTGGAGCGCCTTTAAAGGTATGAAGTGAATATTGACACCACTGTGTCAGCCAATGAGCTGGAGGTGGGGCGGGACTTACGGCAGGACTCACAGCAAACAGTCTACTTACTCAGCAAACAGCAAACAGAGTCGATTTGCCATACAGCAAGCAGAACTCATGATCAAAACTACAGCAAAGTCTCCCGATAAAAGCAGGCTTATTTCTCCAGCGTAATGCAGTGAGTGGAGGATGGTTAGGTAACACAACTTCTGTGCATAAAATCAACCCCAGTCACTGACAGCAGCGCGGTTTCCGGGCGTGAGTGACCGGGGAATTACCCAATCGTGTAGGCAGCAGCAAAGATGTCCATGCTGTCACCCGACCACGAACGTAACATCCTCGGAGGGGGACAGAAACCCCCAGAGTGAGTGTGCAGAATCAACACACCCAGAACTAACGGCCTCAGACAAGGCAAGTGTGTTCCGAAAAAATAAAGAGCAAAAATTTCTGATAGAAATCTTGCAAGGTAAAAGGGTGCTCTGAGGTCAATACAATAGTGTGCACACACATTTAAAAGAGGTACTGTAATTGGAAGGGCAGAGAGCGACACGGAAGGAGAAACTTGACCTCGGGCCACCCGGTTCACAGCTGTAAACTGGGCGTTAAGCCTCTGATCTGTGGCGCCCAATCTGGACCGGAAGTGTCCCAGGCGCCATATTGGCTCGGGCATTATTTTGAAGATGAGCAGGGGAGTTATCTCTTGCTCATCGCCGGAAGGGCTTCAGGCTCCTTGCTGTCAGATGGTAGCACTCTCCCACCTTGACGCAGAAGGTCGTGGGTCTGAGCCCCACTCCGGAAACTTGAGCACAAAAATAGACCATCACTCCCAGTGCAGTACTGAGGGAGCACTGCACTGTCGGAGGGGCAGTGCTGAGGGAGTGCTGCACTGTCGGAGGGGCAGTACTGAGGGAGCGCCGCACTGCCAGAGGGGCAGTACTGAGGGAGTGCTGCACTGTCGGAGGGGCAGTACTGAGGGAGCGCTGCACTGTCAGAGGGGCAGTACTGAGGGAGCGCTGCACTGTCGGAGGGGCAGTACTGAGGGAGCGCCGCACTGCCAGAGGGGCAGTACTGAGGGAGTGCTGCACTGTCGGAGGGGCAGTACTGAGGGAGCACCGCACTGTCAGAGGGGCAGTACTGAGGGAGCGCTGCACTGTCGGAGGGGCAGTGCTGAGCGAGTGCTGCACTGTCGGAGGGGCAGTACTGAGGGAGCGCCGCACTGTCAGAGGGGCAGTACTGAGGGAGTGCTGCACTGTCGGAGGGGCAGTACTGAGGGAGCGCTGCACTGTCAGAGGGGCAGTACTGAGGGAGCGCTGCACTGTCGGAGGGGCAGTACTGAGGGAGCACCGCACTGTCAGAGGGGCAGTACTGAGGGAGTGCTGCACTGTCGGAGGGGCAGTACTGAGGGAGCACCGCACTGTCAGAGGGGCAGTACTGAGGGAGCGCTGCACTGTCGGAGGAGCAGTACCGAGGGAACGCTGCACTGTCGGAGGGGCAGTACTGAGGGAATGCTGCCCTGTTGGAGGGGCAGTACTGAGGGAGCGCCGCACTGTCGGAGGGGCAGTACTGAGGGAATGCTGCACTGTCAGAGGAGCAGTACTGAGGGAGCGCTGCACTGTCGGAGGGGCAGTACTGAGGGAATGCTGCACTGTCAGAGGAGCAGTACTGAGGGAGCGCTGCACTGTCGGAGGGGCAGTACTGAGGGAGTGCTGCACTGTCGGAGGGGCAGAACTGAGGGAATGCTGCACTGTCAGAGGAGCAGTACTGAGGGAGCGCTGCACTGTCGGAGGGGCAGTACTGAGGGAATGCTGCACTGTCAGAGGAGCAGTACTGAGGGAGCGCTGCACTGTCGGAGGGGCAGTACTGAGGGAGTGCTGCACTGTCGGAGGGGCAGTACTGAGGGAGTGCTGCACTGTCGGAGGGGCAGTACTGAGGGAGCGCTGCACTGTCGGAGGGGCAGTACTGAGGGAGCGCTGCACTGTCGGAGGGGCAGTACTGAGGGAGCGCCGCACTGTCAGAGGGGCAGTACTGAGGGAGTGCTGCACTGTCGGAGGGGCAGTACTGAGGGAGCGCCGCACTGTCAGAGGGGCAGTACTGAGGGAGTGCTGCACTGTCGGAGGGGCAGTACTGAGGGAGCGCCGCACTGTCAGAGGGGCAGTACTGAGGGAGCGCTGCACTGTCGGAGGGGCAGTACTGAGGGAGTGCTGCACTGTCGGAGGGGCAGTACTGAGGGAATGCTGCACTGTCGGAGGGCCAGTACTGTGGGAGCGCTGCATTGTCGGAGGGGCAGTACTGAGGGAGCGCTGCACTGTCAGAGGGGCAGAGCATTCTGAAGGGGGAGGGGGATCAGCCAGTTGTCGTGGTACATGTAGGTACCAACGATGTAGGTAAAAAGAGGGAGGAGGTCCTACAAGCTGAATTTAGGGAGTTAGGAGCTAAATTGAAAAGTAGGACCTCAAAGGTAGTAATCTCTGGATTGCTACCAGTGCCACGAGCTAATAAGTTTAGAGAGAGTAAGATAGATAAGCTAAATACGTGGCTTGAGCAGTGGTGCAAGGGAGAGGGATTTAAATTCTTGAGGCATTGGAACCAGTTCTTGGGGAGGAGTGACCTGTACCAAGGGGACGGTCTACACCTGAGCTGTGAGGGAGCCGATGTCCTCGGGGTAATATTTTCTAGGGCGGTTCGGGAGGATTTAAACTAATTTGGCAGGGGGATGGGAACCTAGATAGTGGAAAAGAGGGAAGTCATATGAAGTCAGAAATAGATGGTAGAAAGGTGAGAAGCAATAAGCAAAGGAGAGAAACACAAAGGGCCAAACTAATTCATAATGAGAGTGTGAAAAAAGCAAGCCTGAAGGCTTTGTATCTTAATGCTAGAAGCATTAGGAACAAGGTGGATGAATTAGTTGTGGAAATAGAGGTAAACAAGTATGATTTGATTGGGATTACAGAAACGTGGCTGCAGGGTGGGCAAGGCTGGGAACTTAACATCCAGGGATATACAATATTTAGGAAGGATCGGCAAAAAGGTAGGGGAGGTGGGGTAGCATTGCTGGTAAAGGAGGGGATTAATGCAATGGAAAGGAAGGATATTAACTCGGATGAAACGGAATCTGTATGGGTAGAAATGAGAAATAGCAAGGGGAGGAAAACGTTAGTGGGTGTGATATATAGGCCTCCAAATAGTAATATGGAGGTGAGGGAAGGCATAAAAAGGGAAATTAGAGAAGCGTGCGATAAGAGCACAGCTGTCATCATGGGTGACTTTAATTTACATATTGATTGGACTACCCAAATTAGTAAAAATTCTGAGGAGGAGGAATTCCTGGAATGTTTTCGGGACGGTTATCTGGACCAATATGTCGAGGAGCCGACTCGAGATCAGGCCATTTTAGACTGGGTATTGTGCAATGAGAAGGGACTTATCAACAATCTTCTTGTACGAGGCCCCTTGGGTCAGAGCGATCATAATATGATCGAGCTCTCAGTCGAGATGGAGAGTGAGGAAATTGAATCAGAGACTAAGGTCCAGAACTTAAATAAAGGGAATTACGAGGGTATGAGACGGGAATTGGGTAAGATTGATTGGGTGGTGTTTCTGGGGGGATTGACAGTGGATAGACAATGGCAAGCATTCAAAGATAGAATGGAAGAATTCCAGAACATGTTTATACCGGTTTGGCATAAAAATAAACCTAAAAAGGTGGCTCAACCGTGGATAACGAGGGAAATTAGGGACAGCATAAAATAAAAAAAAAGGGCATATCAACTGGCAAAAAAAAGCACCAGACCGGAAGATTGGGGGCAGTACAGGATACAGCAAAAGAGGACAAAGGGATTAATCAGGAAGGGGAAAATAGAATACGAAAGTAAACTTGCAGCAAACATAAAGACAGACTGCAAAAGCTTTTATCGGTATATCAGGAGGAAAAGACTGGTAAAATCCCAAGTCCGATTCGGGAGAATATATAATGGAGAATAAGGAAATGGCAGACCAATTAAACTCATACTTTGGTTCTGTATTCACAAAGGAGGACACAAATAACCTCCCAGGAATATCGGCAAACATAGGGACTAATGAGAGGGAGGAGCTGACAGAAATTAGTATCTCTAGGGATATGGTGTTGGGTAAGTTGAGGGGACTGAAGGCCGACAAATCCCCGGGGCCTGATAAACTACATCCTAGGGTACTTAAGGAGGTGGCCCTGGAGATAGCAGATGCTCTAAGGATCATCTTCCGGAACTCCATTGACTCGGGAACAGTACCCGTGGATTGGAGGGTAGCTAATGTTACCCCAATATTTAAAAAGGGGGGTAGAGAGAAAGCAGGGAATTATAGACCAGTAAGCCTTACATCGGTTGTGGGCAAAATGCTAGAGTCCATTATTAAGGATAAAATAGCGGAGCACTTGACAAATGGGGAAAGGATCGGACAGAGTCAACATGGATTTACAAAGGGTAAATCGTGTTTGACTAATCTGCTGGAATTTTTTGAGGAAGTAACTGGTAAAATAGATGGGGGAGAGCCAGTGGATGTGGTGTACCTTGACTTCCAGAAAGCCTTCGATAAGGTTCCACACAAAAGATTATCATGCAAAATTAAGGCTCATGGGATTGGGGGCAAAGTATTAACGTGGATAGAGAACTGGCTGGCGGATAGAAAACAGAGAGTTGGAATAAACGGCTCGTTTTCGGAGTGGCAGGCAGTGACCAGCGGGGTGCCGCAAGGATCTGTCCTGGGACCCCAGCTGTTCACAATATATATAAATGATCTGGATCAGGGAATTGGATGCAATATTTCCAAATTCGCTGACGACACTAAACTAGGAGGAGGGGTGGGCTCTGATGAGGATGTCAGGAGGCTACAGTGCGATTTGGACAGGTTGGGGGAATGGGCGGATACGTGGCAGATGCACTATAATGTGGATAAATGCGAGGTTATCCACTTTGGGGGTAAAAACAGGAGGGTAGATTATTATCTAAATGGCAATAGATTGGGAGATGGGGAAGTGCAGAGGGACCTGGGTGTTCTTGTGCACCAGTCACTGAAGGAGAGCATGCAGGTGCAACAGGCGATTAAGAAGGCAAATGGTATGTTGGCCTTCATATCAAGGGGGTTCGAGTATAGGAATAGGGATACCTTACTACAGCTGTACAAGGTGCTGGTGAGACCGCATCTGGAGTATTGTGTACAGTTTTGGTCGCCCCATCTGCGGAAGGATGTTCTTGCCATGGAAAGAGTGCAGCGGCGATTCACCAGGCTGATACCTGGAATGGCGGGAATGACCTACGAGGAGAGATTGAATAGTTTGGGCTTGTACTCACTGGAGTTTAGAAGATTGAGAGGGGATCTCATCGAAACATATAAAATTATGGCAGGCCTGGACAGGCTGAATTCAGAGAGAATGTTTCCAATGGCAGGGGAGCACAGAACCAGGGGCCACAGTCTAAAAATAGCGGGCAAATCATTTAAAACAGAGATGAGGAAGAATTTCTTCACTCAAAGAGTGGTGAGCCTGTGGAATTCCCTGCCACAGAGGGCTGTGAAGGCTAATTCAATAAATATTTTCAAGAGAGAATTGGATATATTTCTGAAGGCTAAGGGGATTAAGGGTTACGGAGAAAAGGCGGGGACGGGGTACTGAACTGGTAAGATCAGCTAAGATCTCAGATGAAGATCAGCCATGATCTCATTGAATGGCGGAGCAGGCTCGAAGGGCCGAATGGCCTACTCCTGTTCCTATCTCTATGTTTCTATGTTTCTATGTACTGAGGGAGCGCCGCACTGCCGGAGGGGCAGTACTGAAGGAGTGCTGCCCTGTCGGAGGGGCAGTACTGAGGGAGCGCCGCACTGTCAGAGGGGCAGTACTGAGGGAATGCTGCACTGTCAGAGCAGCAGTACTGAGGGAATGCTGCACTGTCAGAGGAGCAGTACTGAGGGAGCGCTGCACTGTCGGAGGCGCAGTACTGAGGGAAAGCTGCACTGTCAGAGGAGCAGTACTGAGGGAGCGCTGCACTGTCGGAGGGGCAGTACTGAGGGAGTGCTGCACTGTCGGAGGGGCAGTACTGAGGGAATGCTGCACTGTCAGAGGAGCAGTACTGAGGGAGCGCTGCACTGTCGGAGGGGCAGTACTGAGGGAATGCTGCACTGTCAGAGGAGCAGTACTGAGGGAGCGCTGCACTGTCGGAGGGGCAGTACTGAGGGAGTGCTGCACTGTCGGAGGGGCAGTACTGAGGGAGTGCTGCACTGTCGGAGGGGCAGTACTGAGGGAGCGCTGCACTGTCGGAGGGGCAGTACTGACGGAGCGCTGCACTGTCGGAGGGGCAGTACTGAGGGAGTGCTGCACTGTCGGAGGGGCAGTACTGAGGGAATGCTGCACTGTCGGAGGGGCAGTACTGAGGGAGCGCTGCACTGTCGGAGGGGCAGTACTGAGGGAGTGCCGCACTGTCGGAGGGGCAGTACTGAGGGAGCGCTGCACTGTCGGAGGGGCAGTACTGAGGGAATGCTGCACTGTCGGAGGGGCAGTACTGAGGGAGCGCTGCACTGTCGGAGGGGCAGTACTGAGGGAATGCTGCACTGTCGGAGGGGCAGTACTGAGGGAGTGCTGCACTGTCAGAGGGGCAGTACTGAGGGAGCGCTGCACTGTCTGAGGGGCAGTACTGAGGGAGTGCTGCACTGTCTGAGGGGCAGTACTGAGGGAATGCTGCACTGTCTGAGGGGCAGTACTGAGGGAGCGCCGCACTGTCAGAGGGGCAGTACTGAGGGAGCGCTGCACTGTCGGAGGGGCGGTACTGAGGGAGCGCTGCACTGTCAGAGGGGCAGTACTGAGGGAACGCTGCACTGTCGGAGGGGCAGTACTGAGGGAATGCTGCACTGTCGGAGGGGCAGTACTCAGGGAATGCTGCACTGTCGGAGGGGCAGTACTGACGGAGCGCTGCACTGTCGGAGGGGCAGTACTGAGGGAGCGCCGCACTGTCAGAGGGGCAGTACTGAGGGAGCGCTGCACTGTCGGAGGGGCAGTACTGAGGGAGCGCTGCACTGTCGGAGGGGCAGTACTGAGGAAGCGCTGCACTGTCGGAGGGGCCGTACTGAGGGAGCGCTGCACTGTCGGAGGGGCAGTACTGAGGGAGCGCTACACTGTCGGAGGGGCCGTACTGAGGGAGCGCTGCACTGTCGGAGGGGCAGTACTGAGGGAGGGCTGCACTGTCGGAGGGGCAGTACTGAGGGAGCGCTGCACTGTCGGAGGGCCAGTACTGAGGGAGCGCTGCACTGTCGGAGGGGCAGTACTAAGGGAACGCTGCACTGTCGGAGGGGCAGTACTGAGGGAGTGCTGCACTGTCGGAGGGGCAGTACTGAGGGAGCGCTGCACTGTCGGAGGGGCAGTACTGAGGGAACGCTGCACTGTCGGAGGGGCAGTACTGAGGGGGTGCTGCACTGTCAGGGGGCAGTACTGAGGGAAAGCTGCACTGTCGGAGGGGCAGTACTGAGGGAGTGCTGCACTGTCGGAGGGGCAGTACTGAGGGAACGCCGCACTGTCAGAGGGGCAGTATTGAGGGAGCGCTGCACTGTCGGAGGGGCAGTACTGAGGGAGGGCTGCACTGTCGGAGGGGCAGTACTGAGGGAGCGCTGCACTGTCGGAGGAGCAGTACTGAGGGAACGCTGCACTGTCGGGGGGGCAGTACTGAGGGAGCGCTGCACTGTCGGAGGGGCAGTACTGAGGGAACGCTGCACTGTCGGAGGGGCAGTACTGAGGGAGCGCTGCACTGTCGGAGGGGCAGTACTGAGGGAGAGCCGCACTGTCGGAGGGGCAGTACTGAGGGAGCGCCGCACTGTCGGAGGGGCAGTACTGAGGGAGCGCTGCACTGTCGGAGGGGCAGTACTGAGGGAGCGCTGCACTGTCGGAGGGGCAGTACTGAGGGAACGCTGCACTGTCGGAGGGGCAGTACTGAGGGGGTGCTGCACTGTCAGGGGGCAGTACTGAGGGAATGCTGCACTGTCGGAGGGGCAGTACTGAGGGAGTGCTGCACTGTCGGAGGGGCAGTAGTGAGGGAGCGCTGCACTGTCGGAGGGGCAGTACTGAGGGAACGCCGCACTGTCAGAGGGGCAGTATTGAGGGAGCGCTGCACTGTCGGAGGGGCAGTACTGAGGGAGGGCTGCACTGTCGGAGGGGCAGTACTGAGGGAGCGCTGCACTGTCGGAGGGGCAGTACTGAGGGAACGCTGCACTGTCGGAGGGGCAGTACTGAGGGAGCGCTGCACTGTCGGAGGGGCAGTACTGAGGGAACGCTGCACTGTCGGAGGGGCAGTACTGAGGGAGCGCTGCACTGTCGGAGGGGCAGTACTGAGGGAGAGCCGCACTGTCGGAGGGGCAGTACTGAGGGAGCGCCGCACTGTCGGAGGGGCAGTACTGAGGGAGCGCTGCACTGTCGGAGGGGCAGTACTGAGGGAGCGCTGCACTGTCGGAGGGGCAGTACTGAGGGAGCGCTGCACTGTCGGAGGGGCAGTACTGAGGGAGCGCCGCACTGTCGGAGGGGCAGTGATGAGGGAGCGCTGCGCTGTCGGAGGGTCAGCACTGAGGGAGCGCTGCACTGTCTGAGGGGCAGTACTGAGGGAGAGCTGCACTGTCGGTGGGGCAGTACTGAGGGAGCGCCGCACTGTCGGAGGTGCCGTCTTTTGGATGAGACATTAAACGAGGCCCCTGTCTGCCCTCTCAGGTGGATGTAAAAGATCCTGCGGCACTATTTCGAAGAAGAGCAGGGGAGTTCTCCCCGGTGTCCTGGGCCAATATTTATCCCTCAATCAACATCACTAAAACAGATTATCTGGTCATTATCACATTGCTGTTTGTGGGAGCTTGCTGTGCACAAATTGGCTGCCGCGCTTCCTACATTACAACAGTGACGTCACTTCAAAAGTACCTCATTGGTTGCAAAGCACCTCCGACAACCAGAATTATTTTGTATGTATGTTGGTATGCATGTATGTCTGTGTTATTGTGTGTTTATGTGAATGAGTGTGTGCATGTGTGTGCGAGTGTGTATATGAGTGAGTTTGTATGTGTGTGTGAGATTGTGTGTGTGTGAGATTGTGTGTGAGAGAGTGTGTGTTTGTGTGTGTGAGAGAGAGAGTTCTTCTCTTCTTAGGCAGTCCCTCGGAACCGAGGATGACTTGCTTCCACATTAAAAATGTGTTCTCAGGTGACTGATGAGTCCAATGCGGGACCTACAGTCTCTGTCACAGGTGGGGCAGACGGTGGTTGAAGGGGTGGGTGGGTGGGGTGCTTGGGTTGATGTGCGCTCCTTGCGCTGCCTGCGCTTGGCTTCCGCTTGCTCCCGGCGAAGAGACTCAAGGTGTTTGGCGCCTTCCCGGATGCTTCTCCTCCACTCTGTGCGGTCTTGGGCCAGGGATTCCCAGGTGTCGGTGGGGATGTTACACTTTTTCAAGGAGGCTTTGAGGGTGTCCTTGAAGCGTTTCCTCTGCCCACCTGGGGCTCTCTTGCCGTGCCGGAGCTCCGAGTAGAGCGCTTGTTTTGGGAGTCTCGTATCGGGCATGCGGACCATGTGGCCCGTCCATCGGAGCTGATTGAGCGTGGTCAGAGCTTCAATGCTGGGGATGTTGGCCTGAGCAAGAACACTGACGTTGGTGCGCCTATCCTGCCAATGGATTTGCAGGACCTTGCGGAGGCAGCGTTGGTGGTACCTCTCCAGTGCTTTGAGGTGCCTGCTGTACATGGTCCATGTGTCTGAGGCATACAGCAGGGCAGGTATCACTGCTGCTCTGTAGACCATGAGCTTAGTGCCGGGTTTGAGGTCCTGGTCTTCAAACACTCTCTCTTCCTCAGGCGACCGAAGGCTGCACTGGCACACTGAAGGCGGTGTTGGACTTCATCATCGACGTCTGCCCTTGTTGACAGTAGGCTCCCGAGGTATGGAAAGTGGTCCATGTTGTCCAAGGCCTTGTCGTGGATTTTGATAATCGGGGGGCAGTACTGTGTGGCGGGGGCAGGTTGGTAGAGGACCTTTGTCTTACGGATGTTTAGTGTAAGGCCCATGCTCTCGTACGCTTCGGTGAAGGTGTTGACGATGGTTTGGAGTTCGACCTCCGAGTGAGCGCAGACGCAAGCATCGTCTGCATACTGTAATTCGACATCAGTGGATGGGACAACCTTGGATCTGGACTGGAGGCGACGGAGGTTGAACAGTTTCCCGTTTGTTCTGTAAATTAGCTCCACTCCAGAGAGAGAGAGTGTGTGTGTGTGTGTGTGTGTGAGAGCAAGTGTGAGTGCGAGTGTGTGTGAGAGTGTGTGTGCGAGTGTGTGTGAGAGTGTGTGTGCGAGTGTGTGTGTGAGTGTGTGAGAGAGTTTGTGAGTGTGTGTGTGAGAGAGTTTGTGTGTGTGTGTGAGAGAGTTTGTGAGTGTGTGTGTGAGAGAGTTTGTGTGTGTGTGTGAGAGAGTTTGTGAGTGTGTGTGTGAGAGAGTTTGTGAGTGTGTGTGAGTATGAGTTTGTTTATGAAAGTACAGATGTGTCAGGATTGCACTGGGAGTGTGACCGAGACTCAGGCCGTCAGGCTTCTGATGGAGATCAGCGGGGCGGGGGGAAGCCATTGCTGCCTCAGGGGGAGGAGAATCAGGTTGAAATCTACGAATCTTTCTGGCTTTGGGTTGGCCCTGTACTCCCAGAAGACACTGTGGTGAGACCACATCCAAATATTGGCAGGATTGCGGGAGAATCGCCACAGAGATTCACACCCTCAACATCACAAGTTCCACGGGATAATTAGCCTCTATATGTAGATGAATTACACCTTCAGAGAATGGACCCTTGCGTTAGTTACAGTGCTGGACGTGCTACAGAAAAGAACCTTCTGGAACACCTCGCAGGTTGCTGGTCAACCAGTGACAGTTCATAGCAACCAGTGACCAGACTCTTGGGCAGCGAGAATATCCCCAGAACAGTGAGCAATGTGACTCCTGGCTGGTCTGTTTGCAGTGAGACAGGGAGAAATCTGGGGTCGGATTTGTGTAGAGTGCACATCTGCTGCCTCCCTGTGGCGTGCCTGGGTTACTGCAATGCTGAAAGGCAGAGCCGCATTTCGAAAAACCTTGGGGGAGAAATTCACCTCCTTTGCACCTCCCATTGGCGCCTCCGGGGGAGGGGGCGTTAACGGGGCGCTACCAGCTTTGCGACCGGGCGCGGTGAGAGTACCGACGCCTGCGAAGTTGACGTGGAGGTTGGCGGCGACAGCACCAGGCTCGCCTGCGCCCGGAGATCGTGATGTCATCGCCGTGTGCGGCGCCCCGGTACCGCCCCGGACCCGAACTTCGGTTCTGCTCCCTGCAGCATTGGCGGGCGGTGACACCGGCAGCTGCAGGAGGCGTTGTTCGGGAGGCCGGGCGCTTCGGCGGGTGGGGGGGGGAAAGTTAAAGGCGATGTTGGCACGGCAAGTCGTAAAATTGTTGCGACGCGGTGTTTGAATTTTTTCCATTTTCCTTTGGCCGCGATCGATCGGCCCGGCGCTCTGCTGGAGTGCATGGGGCTGATCGAGCCGGATCGTGGCCACCGTCAGGGACCGGCTGACTGGTCCCAATACAGAGCCTGCAGAAACGGCCCGGCCCTTTAAGGGAGGGAAGGAGCCTCGGATCTCGGTAGCGCTGCACCATTACCGCCCCGCCTGCCTCCTTTAGCGCCCCAGGCAGGAAGTGGACCGCTTGATTCAACACTCCACTTCCTTCCTGGAGCGCTAACACTGAATTTACAGAAAGCTGAGAATCATTGGCGTCAGCCGCTAATTTTTCCAACTTTCAAAAGTTAACGTCCCGAAGGGGGCACTCCCGAATCTCTCCCCCCCACCTCCCGCCCCCCCGGTGCCTCTCAGAAACACCCGAAACATTTCAGAGACAAGGAGCCGCTTTGAAGGGCAGTTAACCGTTACCGAGGTGAACGGTGTCCCGGCAGCACAAACAAGCTTTCAAACAGCACGAGTGAGACAGAACGAGAAAGAAAGGCAGCCGTCGTTAGCCCATGACCAGGGTCGAATTCTCCGCTTCCCTCCACCCCTGTCCCTGACTCTGGCTGGGGAGCCAATGTTCCCGTGACGCTGCGCGGCCGTGCCGTGGTCTGGAGGTACCGCGCTGGCCGCTCGTCGGCTTCTAGATGGAAAGGGGCCGCCCAGCCTGTTAAAGAGGCCACGCGCCCCAAAAACAAAACTTAGTGGGGACATTGCTGGGGGGCAGTGCCGTGATGGGCTGGTGCTTCACCCAAACAACCAGCAAATGCCAATCACAGAGCCAGCGCAGCCTGTCCTCACCTGGCCGGCACACCTGGGCAGGTCCGTGTAGTGTATGTACCTTTAAGAGAGAACTACTTTTACAGCTCCTGTATACTGTAGTACCGGCAGTGACCACACCTGTATATAAGCCCTGAGCAGGCATCTGTACTGTTAGTTTTTAGACTACCCTCATCCAGTAAACACCTGTTGATTGTTGATCTGCAGTCTCCGCCTATTTATTGAAGAACACCATACCTTAAGATTCACGGATTTAATAGTGGCGACGAGGTCGATTCGAACCTACCTGCAACTCTGCATTTCCTCCCAAGGATTTGCTCCTGGAGGACAGTGGAAGAAAGTCGAGGCCAGAAGCACGGGCGTCGACCACGAGCAACCGCCCAGTCATCCGGCAGAGAGTGAGCATCGCAGGAGAGGCTGTTGAGAGCTGGGCTTGGTTCTCCAGCCACGACGATCCAGCAACAGGCT
This sequence comes from Somniosus microcephalus, assembly GCF_052327205.1. Classification (NCBI taxonomy): domain Eukaryota; kingdom Metazoa; phylum Chordata; class Chondrichthyes; order Squaliformes; family Somniosidae; genus Somniosus; species Somniosus microcephalus. Next base: position 5,578,467 of record NC_141004.1, read on the forward strand.
GGCAACAGGTACAGCGCAGACCCTTCCCGGGCAGCGGCGGCTGGAGCTGACCGACGGCACAGAAAAGGCCGAGCAGCGTCGACGGGGTAAGAGAGAGGGTGAAGCGCACAGGACGCAGCCGGGGGTTGAAGACTGAGCGGCATCGACGGAAAACAAAAAGAGAGAGAGGGTAAAGCACAGCCGGGGTTCAGGACCAAGCGGCGGCAACGAGAGAGGCGCACAGGAAAACGCGCAGAGCGCAACCAGGGCTCAAGGGCTGAGCAGCATCCGCGGGGGAAGAAAGGAAGCGCGGGAGACGCCATTTGAGCTGTGGAGAAGAAGGGAGAGCGCGGGAGACGCCATTTTTGAAGCCGCAGCAGAGAAGAAGGGCGAGCGCGGGAAGAAAGGGAAGCGCGGGAGACGCCATTTTAGCCAGTCTAACCACACCCAGGGATGCCGAAGAGTGGCAGTGTCACAGTGTTCGACAATGAAGTCGAAGATTGGGCGACATATGTGGAACGTATTGAGGTGTACTGCAGGGCAAATGAAGTGCCAGATGCCAGGAAAGCACTGGTTTTGTTGAATTCCATGGGTGCAAAAACGTATGGCTTACTGCGAAACCTAATAACCCCAGAGAAGCCAGTGGATAAGGATTTCGAAAACATAGTGGAAATCCTACAGGACCACTTAAACCCCACACCGCTGCTGATAGCAGAAAGATTTAAGTTTCACAAAAGGAACCAGCATAAAGACAAAAGTAATGCTGAGTATTTAACGGAACTGCGCAAGCTATCGAAACACTGCCAGTTTGGAATGGGACTAGCAGATACGTTAAGGGACAAGTTTGTGTGTGGGCTTCAAAGTGAAGGAACCCAGAAACGGCTTCTATCAGAAAAGGATCTTACGCTGGACAAAGCTTTCAGCATGGCAGTATCACATGAAGCAGCCGCACGGGGCACTGCAGAGATACAACGGAGACCGCAAGAATATGGCACCAATGAAATGTCATATGGAGCAGGGAAGTGTTATCGCTGCGGCGGAACAACACACAACCAGAAGGATTGTTGGTTCAAGGACCAAGTGTGCAGACAGTGTGGAAAAGCAGGACACATAGCAAGAGTCTGCAGGTCGGAGAAGAAAACCAGCAGCAAGAAATCTCCACAGGAGAAGTACAAAAAGGTACATAAGGTGACGGAGAGTAGTTCAGACGAACAGAAAAGTGATCCAGACTCCGGAAGCAAGGAGCTGGGTTGTCTGAAACTACATAATGTAATCAAAATGGAGGATCACCAGTCTATCTGGGTCACGCTCAAGATAGACGGAGTCCAAGTGAAAATGGAATTGGACACAGGATCAGCCCTAACAGTCATAAACCGAAGGGACTACAAGCGGCTATTCTCACATATACCCTTGAGAGCTAGAGAGATTGTCTTGAAGACGTACATGGGGCAAAAAGTCTACCCCAAAGGAAAAATAAGGGTGAACGTGATATACAACGACCAGGAAATACCAAAAATGGACCTATATGTATTGCCAGATGGAGGACCACCACTACTAGAACGTGAATGGATCCGGAAGATACAATTAGATTGGCATTCCATACAGGCACTGACGGTAGAGGCCAAAAAGGATGATGACGTCACACCTGGACGACTGTCAAAAATGCTAACTGACGCACAAGAAGTGTTCCAGGAGGGACTTGGAACACTAAAAGTCATAACAGCGACGATTAAAATAGAGGAAAATGCAAGCCCAAAGTTTTTTAAGGCCAGACCGGTGCCTTATGCGATCCGCCCAGCCGTCGAAGCAGAGCTGGAAGGTTTGGAACGTTCAGGAGTACTGTCCAAAGTGGACTGGAGCGAGTGGGCTATACCCATCGTTCCTGTAATGAAGAGGTCGTTGAGTAATACGCCTGGGGAACCAAAGAAGGTTCGCATCTGTGGGGACTTTAAGGTGACAGTGAACCCAGTCCTTCACACGGTACAATATCCGCTTCCGCGGATTGAAGATATTTTCGCCTCACTATCTGGAGGAAAATGCTTCACTAAGATTGATCTGGCCCAGGCGTACCTGCAAATGGAGGTAGAAGAAGCCTCGAAACAATACCTCACGATCAACACTCACAAAGGTCTCTACCAATACAACTGGCTGGTGTTCGGGGTAGCATCGGCTCCGGCTATTTGGCAAAGGGCAATGGATCAAGTCCTGCAAGGGATTCCAGGGACCCAGTGTTATTTGGACGACATCCTGGTCACGGGCGAAAATGACAGTGATCACCTCGTCAACCTGGAGAAGGTGCTCACTAGATTGAAGGGATATGGGCTACGAGCAAATCGCCACAAATGCAAGTTTTTCCAGAAGCAGATCTCGTATTGTGGCCACGTTATTGATGAAGAGGGGTTACATAAGTCCCCTGAAAAGATTGAGGCAGTAGTCAAGGCTCCAGCACCGGAAAATGTGTCACAACTGAGGTCGTTCCTCGGGCTGGTGAACTACTACCATAAGTTCTTACCAAATTTGTCTACAGTATTACACCCACTGAACACCCTACTGCAAACGGGGGTACCATGGAAGTGGAATGACGAATGTAAACGAGCTTTCCAGAAGTGCAAAGAATTGATCACATCAAAAGAGGTGTTGGCCCATTTCAACCCAGCACTACCAATTCGGTTGGCGTGTGATGCATCACCCTATGGTATTGGAGCGGTGCTGTCGCACAAATTCCCAGACGGGTTGGAGAGGCCAGTAGCCCTTGCATCTCGGTCACTAACCTCAGCCGAGCGCAACTACGCCCAGATTGACAGGGAGGCCCTCAGCCTAGTATGGGGAGTAAAAAAATTCAACCACTATCTGCACGGGCAGAAGTTCACCTTGCTGACTGACCACCAACCACTTGTCTCCATCTTTAATCCAAAGAAGGGCGTTCCGGTGATGACTGCGCAACAGCTACAAAGATGGTCCCTTTTTCTAGGGGCGAACCAATATGAAATAGAGTATAAGGGCACGAAACAGCATGGAAGCGCTGATGGGCTATCATGCCTGCCACTGCCTACTGCGGAGGAAGCATCAGCAGTGGACCCTGTCGAAATATTTTATTCGTCGATAATTGAACGCTTGCCAGTAACTAACGCGGATATAGAGAAGGAGACCCGAAATGATCCGACACTGTCTCGGGTATATGATTTGACGGTGAAGGGATGGCCAACACATGGCGACTCACTGTTGCCAGCATTCTCATCCAGAAGAGAACAGCTGTCAGTATGCCAAGGGACAGTGATGTGTGGATCCCGAGTGGTAATTCCACCCAAGTTAAGGGAGAGAGTGCTCAATGAGCTTCACGAAGGCCATCTGGGAGGGGTGAAAATGAAAAGCCTTGCTAGGGCTTATGTGTGGTGGCCGGGAATCGATCAACAAATCGAGGACCTAACAAAGAGCTGCTCAGGATGTCAGAAGGTCCAAAATGCACCACCACATGCCCCTCTACACCCATGGGAGTGGCCCTCCTCTCCATGGCAACGGGTGCATATTGATTTTGCTGGTCCATTCATGGACTCAATGTTCTTAATAGCAGTGGATGCACACTCGAAATGGCCTGAGGTGATCAAAATGTCCTCCACCACTACGGAGAAAACGATTGCAGTCCTACGGACCATATTTGCCAGGAACGGCTTGCCAGAGCAGATTTGCTCTGACAACGGACCACAGTTTGTGTCCGAAGAGTTTCGGAAATTTATGAGAAGGAATGGGGTAAGGCATTACACATCCGCCCCGTATCATCCAGCCACAAATGGATTGGCTGAGAGTTTCGTACAAACCTTTAAAAAGGCAGTAAGGGCCATGTGCGATGACGACATTCCACTGCAGCATAAGGTGGACAATTTCCTGTTAGCCTACAGAAATGCGACACATGCAGTTACCAACCAGACCCCGGCCATGATGTTCTTTAACCGAAGGTTGAGATCTCGTCTGGATTTGCTCAGACCAAATGTGCGAAGAAATGTTGAGAATAAGCAATTCCAGCACATCAATGAGAAGCCGACAAGGAGCTTCAATGTAGGACAACCAGTCTTGGCCCGCGACTACCGAACAGAGAAATGGCAACCTGGAACGATATGCACACGGCAGGGGCCATTAATGTACACAGTGGATGTCAGGGAGAACATTGTGAGACGCCATGTCGACCAGATCCTAGCGTCACAGGAACGAGTCAACCCCATGTCTCGCGTACCTGGTGATGAACCCGACATACCGGTAGCATCTACCTCAAACAGTAGCAGTGGAAGCTGATGAACTAACCGACGACAGGGGGCCAGAATCGCCTCCGCACCAAGAACAAGACACTCAGGAAAGGCGCTATCCAGAAAGGATCAGGAAGCCTCCCCAAAGACTGAATCTATAAATGGACTATTTCAGTTAATGTGCATGTTAAAAGTGTTAACTGTTATTTGAATGTTATGGTACTGTTAATCTAAAAGGGGAGGAATTGTAGTGTATGTACCTTTAAGAGAGAACTACTTTTACAGCTCCTGTATACTGTAGTACTGGCAGTGACCACACCTGTATATAAACCCTGAGCAGGCATCTGTACTGTTAGTTTTTAGACTACCCTCATCCAGTAAACACCTGTTGATTGTTGATCTGCAGTCTCCGCCTATTTATTGAAGAACACCATACCTTAAGATTCACGGATTTAATAGTCCGCACTCCACAAGGATCAGCAGCAGGAGCACAAGGGCTGGCTGACCCCGCCTTCAGGGCGAGAATCTTTTAGAGGTTTTCAAGATTCTGAGGGGATATGCGAGGGCATGAAAGATCCTGTCCACTGGTCGGTGAATCGGGAGCAAGTACGATCACCGGACAGGTGAGGTTTTACGCACAGAGGGTTGTTAATGTTTTACTGCAACTGGGTTTTACTGAGGCAGAGACTGCAGTTTCAGTTCAAAGGGAAAAGGACAAGTATTTGAAAAGGAAGAATATAAACAAGAGTCTGGGGAACGGGCAGGGATGTGGGAATAGTGTAGAGAGCTTCAGTTACACAGCTCTGATCTGACAAATAGCACCTTCAATGCTTGCAATTCATGCCTGATAACCCCAGGGGTACTGAACCCGAATGTAGCCCCTAACCCCTCGACTGGGTGAGGTCAGCAGACACAGCACATAAACCCCTCGATTAGATTCCAGCCTGTAACTCACTCCCGGGTATCCGTTATTCTATATATAAACCCCCCGAACCCCTCGATTATATCCCAGTCTGTAACTCACTCCCGGGTAGCTGTTATTCTATATATAAACCCCCGAACCCCTCGATTAGATTCCAGGCTGTAACTCACTCCCGGGTATCCGTTATTCTATATATAAACCCCCCCGAACCCCTCGATTAGATTCCAGCCTGTAACTCACTCCCGGGTAGCTGTTATTCTATATATAAACCCCCGAACCCCTCGATTAGATTCCAGGCTGTAGCTCACTCCCGAGTATCTGTTATTCTATATATAAACCCCCAAACCCCTCGATTATATCCCAGCCTGTAACTCACTCCCGGGTAGCTGTTATTCTATATATAAACCCCCCAAACCCCTCGATTAGATTCCAGGCTGTAGCTCACTCCCGGGTATCTGTTATTCTATATATAAACCCCCAAACCCCTCGATTATATCCCAGCCTGTAACTCACTCCCGGGTAGCTGTTATTCTATATATAAACCCCCGAACCCCTCGATTAGATTCCAGGCTGTAGCTCACTCCCGGGTATCTGTTATTCTATATATAAACCCCTCGATTAGATTCCAGCCTGTAACTCACTCCCGGGTATCTGTTATTCTATATATAAAACCCCCGAACCCCTCGATTAGATTCCAGCCTGTAACTCACTCCCGGGTATCCGTTATTCTATATATAAACCCCCCCGAACCCCTCGATTAGATTCCAGCCTGTAACTCACTCCCGGGTATCTGTTATTCTATATATAAACCCCCCAAACACCTCGATTGGATTCCAGCCTGTAACTCACTCCCGGGTATCCGTTATTCTATATATAAACCCCCCGAACCCCTCGATTAGATTCCAGCCTGTAACTCACTCCCGGGTATCTGTTATTCTATATATAAACCCCCCGAACCCCTCGATTATATCCCAGCCTGTAACTCACTCCCGGGTGTCTGTTGTTCTATATATAAACCCCCGAACCCCTCGATTAGATTCCAGCCTGTAACTCACTCCCAGGTATCTGTTATTCTATATATAAACCCCCCGAACCCCTCGATTAGATTCCAGCCTGTAACTCACTCCCGGGTAGCTGTTATTCTATATATAAAGCCCCTGAACCCCTCGATTAGATTCCAGCCTGTAACTCACTCCCGGGTATCTGTTATTCTATATATAACCCCCCCGAACCCCTCGATTAGATTCCAGCCTGCAACTCACTCCCGGGTAGCTGTTATTCTATATATAAACCCCCCCGAACCCCTCGATTATATCCCAGCCTGTAACTCACTCCCGGGTAGCTGTTATTCTATATATAAACCCCCAAACCCCTCGATTAGATTCCAGCCTGTAACTCACTCCCGGGTATCCGTTATTCTATATATAAACCCCCCGAACCCCTCGATTAGATTCCAGCCTGTAACTCACTCCCGGGTATCTGTTATTCTATATATAATCCCTCCGAACCCCTCGATTATATCCCAGCCTGTAACTCACTCCCGGGTATCTGTTGTTCCACATGTAAACCCCTCGAACCCCTCGATTAGATTCCAGCCTGTAACTCACTCCCGGGTATCTGTTATTCTATATATAAACCCCCTGAACCCCTCGAATAGATTCCAGCCTGCAACTCACTCCCGGGTAGCTGTTGTTCTATATATAAACCCCCCCGAACGCCTCGATTATATCCCAGCCTATAACTCACTCCCGGGTAGCTGTTATTCTATATATAAACCCCCAAACCCCTCGATTAGATTCCAGCCTGTAACTCACTCCCGGGTATCCGTTATTCTATATATAAACCCCCCGAACCCCTCGATTAGATTCCAGCCTGTAACTCACTCCCGGGTATCTGTTATTCTATATATAAACCCCCCGAACCCCCCGATTATATCCCAGCCTGTAACTCACTCCCGGGTATCTGTTGTTCTACATATAAACCCCTCGAACCCCTCGATTAGATTCCAGCCTGTAACTCACTCCCGGGTATCTGCTATTCTATATATAACCCCCCCGAACCCCTCGATTAGATTCCAGCCTGCAACTCACTCCCGGGTATCTGTTATTCTATATATAAACCCCCTGAACCCCTCGATTAGATTCCAGCATGTAACTCACTCCCGGGTATCTGTTATTCTATATATAAACCCCCGAACCCCTCGATTAGATTCCAGCCTGTAACTCACTCCCGGGTATCTGTTATTCTATATATAAACCCCCTGAACCCAGCGATTAGATTCCAGCCTATAACTCACTCCCGGGTATCTGTTATTCTATATATAAACCCCCGAACCTCTCGATTAGATTCCAGCCTGTAACTCACTCCTGGGTATCTGTTAATCTATATATAAACCCCCTGAACCCCTCGATTAGATTCCAGCCTGTAACTCACTCCCGGGTATCTGTTGTTCTATATATAAACCCCCCCGAACCCCTCGATTAGATTCCAGGCTGTAACTCACTCCCGGGTATCTGTTATTCTATATATAAACCCCCCGAACCCCACGATTAGATTCCAGCCTGTAACTCACTCCCGGGTGTCTGTTATTCTATATATAAACCCCTGAACCCCTCGATTAGATTCCAGCCTGTAACTCACTCCCGGGTATCTGTTATTCTATATATAACCCCCCCGAACCCCTCGATTAGATTCCAGCCTGCAACTCACTCCCGGGTAGCTGTTATTCTATATATAAACCCCCCCGAACCCCTCGATTATATCCCAGCCTGTAACTCACTCCCGGGTAGCTGTTATTCTATATATAAACCCCCAAACCCCTCGATTAGATTCCAGCCTGTAACTCACTCCCGGGTATCCGTTATTCTATATATAAACCCCCCGAACCGCTCGATTAGATTCCAGCCTGTAACTCACTCCCGGGTATCTGTTATTCTATATATAAACCCCCCGAACCCCTCGATTATATCCCAGCCTGTAACTCACTCCCGGGTATCTGTTGTTCTACATATAAACCCCTCGAACCCCTCGATTAGATTCCAGCCTGTAACTCACTCCCGGGCATCTGTTATTCTATATATAAACCCCCTGAACCCCTCGATTAGATTCCAGCCTGTAACTCACTCCCGGGTATCTGCTATTCTATATATAACCCCCCCGAACCCCTCGATTAGATTCCAGCCTGCAACTCACTCCCGGGTATCTGTTATTCTATATATAAACCCCCTGAACCCCTCGATTAGATTCCAGCCTGTAACTCACTCCCGGGTATCTGTTGTTCTATATATAAACCCCCACCGAACCCCCCGATTAGATTCCAGGCTGTAACTCACTCCCGGGTATCTGTTATTCGATATATAAACCCCCCAAACCCCTCGATTAGATTCCAGCTTGTAACTCACTCCTGGGTATCGGTTATTCTATATATAAACCCCCGAACCCAGTGATTAGATTCCAGCCTGTAACTCACTCCCGGGTATCTGTTATTCTATATATAAACCCCCGAACCCCTCGATTAGATTCCAGCCTGTAACTCACTCCCGGGTATCTGTTATTCTATATATAAACCCCCTGAACCCAGCGATTAGATTCCAGCCTATAACTCACTCCCGGGTATCTGTTATTCTATATATAAACCCCCGAACCTCTCGATTAGATTCCAGCCTGTAACTCACTCCTGGGTATCTGTTAATCTATATATAACCCCCGCAAACCCCTTGATTAGATTCCAGCCTGCAACTCACTCCCGGGTAGCTGTTATTCTATATATAAACCCCTGAACCCCTCGATTAGATTCCAGCCTGTAACTCACTCCCGGGTATCTGTTATTCTGTATATAAACCCCCCCAAACCCCTCGATTAGATTCCAGCCTGTAACTCACTCCCGGGTATCTGGTATTCTATATATAAACCCCCCGAACCCCTCGATTAGTTTCCAGCCTGTAACTCACTCCCGGGTTTCTGTTATTCTATATATAAACCCCCCAAACCCCTCGATTAGATTCTAGCCTGTAACTCACTCCCAGGTATCTGTTATTCTGTATATAAACCCCCCCAAACCCCTCGATTAGATTCCAGCCTGTAACTCACTCCCGGGTATCTGGTATTCTATATATAAACCCCCCGAACCCCTCGATTAGTTTCCAGCCTGTAACTCACTCCCGGGTATCTGTTATTCTATATATAAACCCCCCGAACCCCTCGATTAGATTCCAGCCTGTAACTCACTCCCGGGTATCTGTTATTCTATATATAACCTCCCGAACCCCTCGATTAGATTCCAGCCTGTAACTCACTCCCGGGTATCTGTTATTCTATATATAAACCCCCCGAACCCCTTGATTAGTTTCCAGCCTGTAACTCACTCCCGGGTATCTGTTATTCTATATATAAACCCCCTGAACCCCTCGATTAGATTCCAGCCTGTAACTCACTCCCGGGTATCTGTTATTCTATATATAAACCCCCCGAACCCCTCGATTAGGTTCCAGCCTGTAACTCACTCCCGGGTATCTGTTATTCTATATATAAACCCCCCGAACCCCTCGATTAGGTTCCAGCCTGTAACTCACTCCCGGGTATCTGTTATTCTATATATAAACCCCCCGAACCCCTCGATTATATCCCAGCCTGTAACTCACTCCCGGGTATCTGTTATTCTGTATATAAACCCCCCCGAACCCCTCGATTAGGTTCCAGCCTGTAACTCACTCCCTCACTGATATCTCTATGTGATGTCTGTTGCTTGCTGTGGTCTATTTGTGGTTTTCCGCAGTGGTAATAATCTTGTTTTGATCATTCTTGGAACTTTTGAATACGATCAGACTCTTGAACAAAGCTCCTGTTATAGTAACATTCTGTCCATTTGTAACTATGCTGGTTTAAAACCACATTGAAGAAAGGTACAAAGCAAGGAACATTCTTGAATTCAGCAGAGTCCCTGAATAAACAGAGAATCAAATCACGGAGTGGGGTTTGAGTCTTGTTTACACAGGACTGCCAGTGGGGCCTGTGAAAGGCCCACCTGCAGTTACCATATCCTTCAACGATTAACTCAATCAAACTGTTACTTGCTGCAACTCCAATCTGTTTTGAAAACTGATCATCCACAATCTCACATATTCTTCTTCCCCCTGCACTCTCAGTACAGTGGAATCCAGCTCAAACCAAGACATTAAAACTGTGGAACTCCTGAGCTCCTTGAGTCTTGGCTAACCCTAATTCTAACCCTAAGCCTAAACCTAAACATAATCCTAATCCTAATGTTAAATTTAACCCTAATCCTAACCCTAAGCGTAATCCTAATCCTGATACCTGGGATGGCAGGAATGACGTATGAGGAGAGATTGGGTCGATTGGGCTTGTACTCGCTGGAGTTTGGAAGAATGAGAGGGGATCTCATTGAAACTTATAAAATTCTGACAGGACTGGGCAGACTAGATGAAGAAAGGATGTTCCCGATGGCGGGGGAGTCCAGAACCAGGGGTCACAGTCTAAAGATAAGGGGTAGGCCATTTAGGACAGAGATGAGGAGGAATTTCTTCACCCAGAGAGTGGTGAACCTGTGGAATTCTCTACCACAGAAGGCAGTTGAGGCCAATTCATTAAATATATTCAAGAAGGAGTTAGATATATTTCTTAAGGCTAAAGGGATCAAGGGATATGGGGGGAAAGCAGGGACAGGGTACTGAATTTGGATGAGAAGCCATGATCTCATTGAATGGCGGAGCAGGCTCGAGGGGCCGAATGGCCTACTCCTGCTCCTATCTTCTATGTTTCTATATGTTTCTAATGTTAAATTTAACCCTAACCCTAACCCTAATCATAACCATAAACCTAACTCTAATCCTAATCCTAACCCTAACCCTAATCCTAATACACTAACTCTATCCCTAACCCTAACCATAACCCGAACCTCCTTGAGTCTTCGCTAACACTAAGTGTAATCCTGATCCTAACTCTAACCTGAATTCTAAGCTTGACCCCTACGCTGACTCTAAACTAACCCTAATCCTAACCCAACCCTAACCCTAATCCTAACTTTGACCCCAACACTGACCTTAACCTAACCCTAATCCTAATTATAACCCTAAAACTAACCCAATCCTAGCCCTAATCCTAATCTTGACCTAATCCTAACCCTAACCTGTAGTCTTCCCTTCCTCCTACAATTTACAAGCTTTCAAAATCAGATTTCGGCGTCACATCCTCCGCAGCCCTTCATTTACCCTGCCTGCCCCCCTGTCCTGACTTATGGACCTTGACCCTTCACCTGGGTTCACGCAGTCGCTCTGGGCGTGTCCTCCAGTGGCAGGAAGTGGGTTTGTGCCCACGATTTCCCAGCTGCCCTCAGAGAGGCTGGCACAAGGCGAGGTGTGACAGGCTGACTGGCTCTGAACCCCAACACACGTCAGCGCTTCCAGGAAAGGAGGGGAGAAAGTTATTCTCTGCGAGTATTTGTAGATTTACGAGATGAACCAGTTAAGCAGCAGTTACTGTAACAGACCCTCTGGCAGCCGAGTCTCAGGCTGCAATTTCTGTTTGTTTACACAGCCCAGTCTTTCTGTGCTGTCACGTATTCTCCTGAATGAAACCCTTGTTGCCGGGCAAAGCCTGGAGGAAATAATCCCTCCGCGGGGAGACAGTTGCATCACAATTATCGGAGCATTGAATCCGCGTGACCTCTGACCTTTAACCCTGAGTAGGCCGGCTCCCTGGCAGAAATCTGGAAATATTGCATTTGGTTCTTTGAGGATTGAAGCAACTTGACAGGCTTAACACAAGCACCTGTTTTTATTATTAACGGTGATCTATGGTCTGTGAATGTCTAGCTGTCTGCACACCCTTCTCCCGAGCTTTGGGATGCAGGAGAGAAGCCATCACCGTCCGTCACACTGCCGCAGGGTCTGCCCAGTAAACCTCCCTTTCCCAGCATGGCCCCCAAGTGTGGCACTTTGACCTCCCACCCCAGCCGTCCTGTGACCTCTGTGAGAGAGATTCCCAATATTGTGCCCAATATTTAATGCTCTGGGCCCATTAGGAGGGAAGTTGAGGCCGTTTCCAACTCACCTGATGCAAAAGAAAGATAAGAAAGAACTTGCATTTCTATAGCGCCTTTCACAACCTCAGGATGTCCCAAAGTGCTTTACAGCCAATGAAGTACTTTTGAAGTGTAGTCACTGTTGTAATGTAGGAAACGCAGCAGCCAATTTGCGCACAGCAAGCTCCCACAAACAGCAATGTGATAATGACCAGGTAATCTGTTTTTAGTGATGTTGATTCAGGGATAAATATTGGCCACGACACTGGGGACAACACCCTGCTCTTCTTTGAAATAGTGCCTAGGGATCTTTTATATCGACCCGAGAGAACAGACGGGGCCTCGGTTTTAATGTCTCATCCAAAAGACGGCACCTCCGACAGTGCAGCACACCCTCGGTAATGCCCCTTCGACATGGCAACATTCCCTCAGTACTGCAACTCCGACAGTTCAGCGCTCCTTCAGTACTGCCCCTCTGACAGTGCAGCGCTCCCTCAGTACTGCCCCTCCGACAGTGCAGCACTCCCTCAGTACTGCCCTTCCGACAGTGCGGCACTCCCTCAGTACTGCCCCTCCGACAGTGCAGCACTCCCTCAGCACTGCCCTTCCGACAGTGCGGCACTCCCTCAGTACTGCCCCTCTGACAGTGCAGCGCTCCCTCAGTACTGCCCCTCTGACAGTGCAGCGCTCCCTCAGTACTGCCCCTCCGACAGTGCAGCGCTCTCTCTGTACTGCCCGTCCGACAGTGCGGCGCTCCCACAGTACCGCCCCTCCGACAGTGCAGCACTCCCTCAGTACTGCCCCTCCGACAGTGCAGCACTCCCTCAGTACTGCCCGTCCGACAGTGCAGCACTCCCTCAGTACTGCCCCTCCGACAGTGCAGCACTCCCTCAGTACTGCCATTCCGACAGTGCAGCACTCCCTCAGTACTGCCCCTCCGACAGTGCAGCACTCCCTCAGTACTGCCATTCCGACAGTGCAGCGCTCTCTCAGTACTGCCCCTCCGACAGTGCAGCACTCCCTCAGTATTGCCCCTCCGACAGTGCGGCACTCTCTCAGTACTGCCCCTCTGACAGTGCAGCACTCCCTCAGTACTGCCCCTCTGACAGTGCAGCACTCCCTCAGTACTGCCCCTCCGACAGTGCAGCACTCCCTCAGTATTGCCCCTCCGACAGTGCGGCACTCTCTCAGTACTGCCCCTCTGACAGTGCAGCGCTCCCTCAATATTGCACTGGGAGTGTCAGCCTGGATTATGGGCTCAAGTCTTTGGAGTGGGAGTTTGAACCCACGACCTTCGGACTCAGAGGCGAGTGTGCTGCCCACTGAGCCACGGCTGTGGGAAACTTGCAGCCTGTCTTAAAGGGCCACCATCTTTCAAAAAAAAATGCTTGGCCCACAATGAAGTAAAGTGGGTTGAGTGGCATCATCATGGTGTCAGGAAGCACTTCTTCACAAAAAGGGCGGTGGAATCATAGAATGAACACAAAAGAGGCCATTCGGCCCGTCGAGCCCGTGCCGGCTCTCTGCAAGAGCACTTGAGCAAGTCCCACTCCCCACGCCCTTTCCCTGTAGCCCTGCAAATTTTTTTGCTTCAGGTATTTACCCAACTCCCTCACGATTAAGCCGCCTCCACCACCCTCAGGCAGTGCATTCCAGATCCTAACCACTCGCTGCGTAAAAAAGTTTTTCCTCATGTCGCCTTTGGTTCTTCTGCCAATCACCTTAAATCTCTGTCCTCTGGTTCTCGACCCTTCCGCCAACGGGAACAGTTTCTCTCTATCGACTCTGTCCAGACCCCTCATGATTTTGAACACCTCTATCAAATCTCCTCTCAATTCTCTGCTCCAAGAAGAACAACCCCAGCTTCTCCAGTCTATCCACGTAACTGAAGTCCCTCATTCCTGGAATCATTCTTGTAAATCTTTTCTGCACCCTCTCTAAGGCCTTCACATCTTTCCTAATGTGCGGTGCCCAGAATTGGACACAATACCCCAGTTGAGGCCGAACCAGAGTTTTATAAAGGTTCATCATAACTTCCACACTTTTCACTCTATTTATGAAGCCCAGGATCCAGTAAGCCTTTTTAACTGCATTCTCAATCTGCCCTGCCACCTTCAATGATTTGTGCACATACACCCCCAGGTCTCTCTGTTCATGCACCACCTTTAGGATTGTACCCTTTAGTTTATGTTGCCTCTCCTCGTTCAAGGCGGAGATTGACAGACGTTTGAACTACAAGGGAGTCAAGGGGTACGGGGAGAGAGCGGGAAAGTGGTGTTGAGGACAAGATCAGATCAGCCATGTTATTGAATGGCGGAGCAGGATCGAGGGGCCGATTGGCCTCCTCCTGCTCCTGGTTCTTATGACACTGAGGCTTAGAGTGTTATCTTATAAGGACAGGTTGCACAGGCTGGGCTTGATTTGCCTCGAGTTTATAAGGTTGAGGGGTGATCTGAGCAAGGTGTTTAAAATGATAAAGAGGTTCGATAGGATAGATATACAGAAACCAGAAACAGAAATCCAGAGCACGAGGGCTCAATATTAAAATTAGAGCCCGGCCATCTAGGAGTGAAATCAGGAAAATCTTCTTCACACGAAGGGCAACAGAAATCTGGAACTCTCTCCTGCAAAAGGCCGTGGATGCCGAAGGACAATTGGAGCTTTCAAGACTGAGGTCGATGGATTTTTGTTGGGTGCGGGTATCAAGGATATGGAGCCAAGGCGGGCAAATGGAGTTAAGATACAGATCAGCCACGATCTCACTGAGTGGAGGGAGAGGCTCGAGGGGCTGAATGGCCTCCTCCTGTTCCTAATGTTGCTGAACAAGCCAGACCAAAGCTGACTGGTTATTTGTCTTGCTGCGGAGGCAAGGGCAGTATCTCAGTGTACTACATGTTGACACAGAAACAATCAGTGTCCGAGTTAATATTCTGCCAGTTCCAATTTATAATTAATTAATTGATTTTATTAAATCAGCTCTTGATCACATCTTTCAGAAAAGCCTCACAAAGTACTTCACATGCAGTCACATTACCACGGCAACCATTTTGCACACAGCAAGATGCCACATTAGTTAAATCACCTGTTAATCTATTTTGTTTTCTGGTGTTGGTTGAGGGAGGAATATTGAGCCAGGACACCCGGGAGACTGCCCTGCCCTTCTTCAAACAGTGCCATGGGCTCTTCTATATCCACCAGAACAGGCAGTCACGGCCTTGGTCTGAATGCAACCTTCGAACCCAAGGTGAGAGTGTTACCCAGGCTTCGTGAGACAACAACAAACCATGAATCTCAAATGCAGGTTACTGTACATTTATTGTTGTTCTTCTTCTCTTCTTAGGCAGTCCCTCGGAACCGAGGATGACTTGCTTCCACATTAAAAATGAGTTCTCAGGTGACTGATGAGTCCAATGCGGGACCTACAGTCTCTGTCACAGGTGGGGCAGACGGTGGTTGAAGGGGCGGGTGGGTGGGGTGCTTGGGTTGACGTGCGCTCCTTGCGCTCCTTGCGCTTGGCTTCCGCTTGCTCCCGGCGAAGAGACTCGAGGTGTTCGGTGCCTTCCCGGATGCTTCTCCTCCACTTTGTGCGGTCTTGGGCCAGAGATTCCCAGGTGTCAGTGGGGATGTTGCACTTTTTCAAGGAGGCTTTGAGGGTGTCCTTGAAGCGTTTCCTCTGCCCACCTGGGGCTCTCTTGCCGTGCCGGAGCTCCGAGTGGAGCATTTGTTTTGGGAGTCTCATATCGGGCATGCGGACGATGTGACCCGTCCATCGGAGCTGATCGAGTGTGGTCAAAGCTTCGATGCTGGGATGTTGGCCTGAGCGAGAACACTGACGTTGGTGCGCCTATCCTGCCAATGGATTTGCAGGATCTTGTGGAGGCAGCATTGGTGGTACCTCTCCAGTGCTTTGAGGTGCCTGCTGTACATGGTCCATGTCTCTGAGGCATACAGGAGGGCGGGTATCACTGCTGCTCTGTAGACCATGAGCTTAGTGCCGGGTTTGAGGTCCTGGTCTTCAAACACTCTCTTCCTCAGGCGACTGAAGGCTGCACTGGCACACTGAAGGCGCTTTTGGACTTCATCATCGACATCTGCCCTTGTTGATAGTAAGCTCCCGAGGTATGGAATGTGGTCCACGTTGTTCAAGACCTTGTCGTGGATTTTGATAATCGGGGGGCAGTACTGAGTGGCGGCAGCAGGTTGGTAGAGGACCTTTGTCTTACGGATGTTTAGTGTAAGGCTCATGCTCTCGTAGGCTTTGGTGAAGGTGTTAATGATGGTTTGGAGTTCCACCTCCGAGTGAGCGCAGACGCAAGCGTCGTCTGCATACTGTAATTCGATGACAGAGGTAGGGATGACCTTGGACCTGGACTGGAGGCGATGGAGGTTGAACGGTTTCCCATTTGTTCTGTAAATTAGCTCCATTCCAGCAGGGAGCTTACTAAGGGTGAGATGGAGCATTGTTGCAAGGAAGATCGAGAAGAGTGTTGGTGTGATGACACAGCCTTGCTTAACCCCGGTCCGTACATGAATTGGGTCTGTGGTGGATCCGTTGGTCAGGATCACGGCTTGCATGTCGTGGTGAAGCAGGCAGAGGGTGGTGACAAACTTTTGAGGGCAGCCGAATTTGAGGAGGACACTCCATAATCCCTCACAGTTGAGAGTGTCAAAGGTCTTTGTGAGGTCAAAGAAGGCCATGTACAGCGGTTGGTGCTCCCAGCGCAGACCCTGGCACCAAGAGTGAGAATCAGGAATCCAGGTCTGTGCACCTCACAAGAACTCCATCCATCACACCGAAGGGAGAGAACATTCTGTGGCGGCCATGCTGACCGCTATGTCCCAATTCCTGACACAAGCTCCAAGCGCATGGAGCTCGATACCAGGAGCGCCCGATTGTAAAGTCTACCCCATAATCTCCCATTGACCCTTGGGGAACACCACTGTCTACCATCTTCCAGTCTGAAAAACAGCCATTTACCAGTCATTCGGGAATGGCAGATAGTAAACCCAGACAGACAGACAGACAGACAGACAGAAAGAAAGAGAGAGAAAGACAGACTTGCATTTTTACAGCGCCTTTCATGACCTCAGGACGTCCCAAAGCACTTTACAGCCAATGAAGTACTTTGTGAAGTCAATGGCCTAGAAATTCAGTGGCCTGCGCCACCAGTTTGCGCCCAAAGAGGGCTTTTGCGCCACTGTGCAAACCTACCGCGATATTTAGCGGGGCGCTAATGGCGGCGTTAGCCAGTAGCGCTGCGCCGCCACCGATGACGTCATCGGTGTGCGCAGCACCCCGCTATCACCCCACTGGCCATATTTGGTTGCTGCCGCCTCCCCCGCGCCGGCCGCAAACAGCGACCGGTACACGGGGCCTACCTGTGCCGGTAGTGGGGCGAGTTAAGGTGGAGGTGCGGCCGGCCGCTTTTTCGGCGGCCACCTGCCCGCACCTCCGTCCCCGGCCTCCTACACCCCCCCCCTACCCCCGCGGCATTGCCGGCTGTTTCCAGAGAGCCCGGCACTTCTCCTTGGTGCCGGGCTCATTTGCCGGCACTCGCGAGCGGGGATCGCGCTGTTGCAGGCACCTCCTCCTTAAGAGTGAGAGGAAGGCCTGCAGTACCGCAGGCTGCCGTGCCGCAGCGGGTGGCGCTGCGGCACTTTGCACGCCGATATTCAGTTTCAGCGCCCCAAGCGGGGCGCCGAAACCCTTGTTTAGCGGCCGGCTTCCACTTGGGGCGCTGAAACTGAATTTCCCGCTGGCGCAAGTGGCTCCGCACGCAGCGGTAATTCCGGCGCCCAGGCGAGCTGGGCGCCCCTAACTGAATTTCTAGGCCATAGAGTCATAACAGCACAGAAGGAGGCCATTCGGCCCATCGAGTCCGTGCCGGCTCTCTGTAGAGCAATCCAGTCAGTCCCATTCCCCCGCTCTATCCCCGTAGCCCTGCAAGTTTATTTCCCTCAAGTGCCTACCCAGTCTCCCCTTGAAAACATTGAGTGTCTCCGCTTCCACCACTTCCGTCAGCAGCGAGTTCCAGGTCCTCACCACTCACTGCGTAAAAAAGTTTTCCCTCAAATTCCCCCTGTATCTCTTGCCCAAAACCTTAAATCTGTGTCCTGACGGACAGAGGGGCGCGGGCACTGCCGGAAGCGGGGCAGCGGGGCGGTGGAATTCTGGGTGAAGAAATTCCTCCTCATCTCTGTCCCAAAAGTCCTACCCCTTATCCTTAGACTGTGACCCCTGGTTCTGGATTCCCCAACCATCGGGAACATCCTCCCTGCATCTAGTCTGTCCAGTCCTGCCAGAATTTTATAAGTTTCAATGAGATCCCCTCTCATTCTTCTAAACTCCAGCGAGTATAAGCCCAATCGACCCAATCTCTCCTCATAAGTCATTCCTGCCATCCCAGGTATCAGCCTGGTGAATCTTCGTTGAACTCCTTCCATGGCAAGAATATCCTTCCTCAGATAAAGCGACCAAACCATCAACTAGTGGGAACAGCCTTTCCCCGTCTAGCCTATCCAAACCCGTCATAATCTTGTACACCTCGATCAAATCACCCCGCAACCTCCTTTGCTCTAATGAAAACAAATCCAGTTTCTCCAACCTGTCCTTGTAGCTAAGATCTCCCATCCCCGGAACCATTCTGGTAAACCTCCTCTGCACCCTCTCAAGGGCCTTCACATCCTTCCTAAAGTGTGTTGACCAGAACTGGATGCAATACTCCAGTTGTGGCCGAACCAGCGCTTTATAAAGGTTCAGCATAACTTCTCTACTTTTGTACTCAATACCTCTATTTATGAAGCCCAAGATCCCGTAGGCTTTGCTAACCACTCTCAATATGTCCCGCCACCTTCAGGTACCTATGCACATTAACTCCCAGGTCCCTCTGTCCCTGCACACTCTTTAAAACTGTGCCATTAAGTGTATATCGCCTCTCCCTGTTCCTTCTGCCAAAATGCATCCCCTCACACTTCTCTGTATTAAATTCCATCTGCCACTTGTCTGCCCATTCTGCCAGCCTTTCTATGTCTTGTTGCAGTCAATTGGTATCATCCTCACTGTTTGCCACACCCCCAAGTTTGGTGTCATCGGCAAAGTTAGAAATTCCACTCTGTATTCCAATATTCAGGTCATTTATATATATCAATAAAAAGCAGTGGCCCCAGTACTGACCCTTGGGGGACACCACTGTCTACCATCCTCCAGTCTGAAAAACAGCCATTTACCACAACTCGCTGTTTTCTGTCCTTAAGCCAATTCCTTATCCAAGCTGCCACTGACCCACCTATTCCATGAGCCTCAATTTTGTTAGCCAGCCTTCTATGTGGTACTTTGTCAAACACCTTCCAAAAATCCATGTAGACAACATCCATTGCATTCCCTTCATCAATCCTCTCTGTTACTTCATCAAAAAATTAAATTAGATTAGTCTACCCCATAATCTCCCAGTGTAGTCACTGTTGTAATGTAGGAAATGTGGCAGCCAATTTGCACACAGCATGCTCCCACAAACAGCAATGTGATAAAGACCAGATAATCTGTTTTTTAGTGATTTGGTTTGAGGGAGAAATATTGGCCCAGGACACCGGGGAGAACTCCCCTGCTCTTCTTCAAAATAGTGCTGTGGGATCTTTTACATCACCTGAGACAGCAGACGGGGCTTCGGTTTAACGTCCCATGCACAGATATGAGGGCTAATTTTCCAAATGTGCATTCCTGGAGAAGCAGCTGAATGCCTGAGAAAATTGGCCCTGTGAAGTATGAAACATTTGATAAAATACTAATGAGTACATTATGGAACATACATGCACTGAGAGAATGCGGAGACGGGTTAGTCATACCTTGTAAGACATGCTGGTGAGAAACTAAAATCGTGAACTTTGGAAAACGATTTCTGATTAGTAGCAAAGGCCAATCAAGTGTCAATACCTTCAGTATTGGGATAATGTAATAAAAGTGTCTCCTTTAGACGCAGAGTAAATTAAAACATCACCTTTAGGTACAGAGTTAAAAGCAAACCTGCTCAAAGAACAGGTGTGGAGATGCCGGTGTTGGACTGGGGTGGACAAATGTAAGAAGTCACACAACACCAGGTTATAGTCCAACAGTTTTATTTGAAACCACAAGCTTTCGGAGTGCTGCTCCTTCGTTAGGTGAACGAAGGAGCAGCGCTCCGAAAGCTTGTGATTTCAAATATAACTGTTGGACTATAACCTGGTGTTGTGTGACTTCTTACAAAGAACAGGAGTCATCAGAACTGTAATACTTTTTAAGTGTCATGTTTTTAAGTAGTGAATTCCTTTGAAATCAAGCTCGCAAACAACTTACTAATAACTCACGAACCCCATCCACCACCTTAAACATTCACCCCATCCACCACCTTAAACATTCACTCCCTCCACCACCTTAAACATTCACTCCCTCCACCACCGGCACACCGTGTCTGCAGTGTGTACCATCTACAAGATGCACTGCAGCAACTCGCCAAGGCTTCTTTGGCAGCACCTCCCAAACCCGCGACCTCTACCACCTAGAAGGACAAGGGCAGCAGGCGCATGGGAACACCACCACCTCCAAGTTCCCCTCCAAGTCACACACCATCCTGACTTGGAAATATATCACCGATACTTCATCGTCGCTGGGTCAAAATCCTGGAACTCCCTCCCTAACAGCACTGTGGGAGCACCTTCACCACACGAACTGCAGCGGTTCAAGAAGGCGGCTCACCACCACCTTCTCAAGGGCAACTAGGGGTGGGCAATAAATGCTGGCCTTGCCAGCGACACCCACATCTCAGGAACAAATAACAAAAACCATAAAGCTACTGGACGAATATGCTGTTGGTGAGTGGTGGGAGTTGTAAGTCGTGATGTTTCGGTCTAGCCGTGGCTGCATGGGGCAGACTCAATGGCCAAGTTGTCCTTTTACTGTCCTTTACCTTTCGTATGTTTGTTCGTTCGGAATATTTACACACGTTATCCAGGCAAGAGGGAACAACATTCCTACCTATTGTAACTCCACCCCGTTTACCTGTGATCAGCCAAACCCTCTGGACCCAACACTAGCTCACTCATAATACAGGACATCCTGCTCTTTATATCAATGCAGCCATTAGCAATTTAAATCAGCTCCCCAGACAGAGCCCAGACCGCAGTTTATCTCTTCAACCACCATCGGAACCCTGATTAAACTGAAGCAAGCGACTGCCACACATTCCTAGCACTATACCTCAGTAATGATGCTGTCAAATTTAATAAGTGAAATCATGACTATAATTAACAAGAATGTTCCTAATTTTATTCAGAAACTGACACAATTCCATTCATCGCCAGAGTTGTGTTTACCCTCGCTTGATAAAAATGGCTTTTTTTTTGTTTTTTAAATTGACCTCCCCTCCCAGAAATATTAGGAACTGTGCTCGCAGGAAGGTTCTGGCAGAGAGGAGAGATAGAGGAGAGGAGAGGGGAGAGGAGGGGAAACGAGAGAGCAGGAGAGCAGGGGAGGAGAGGAGACGGGAGGAGAGGAGACGGGAGGAGAGGAGAGTGGAGGAGAGGGGAGAGGGGAGGATGGGAGAGAGTAGGGGAGGAGCGAAGAGAGGAGGAGAGGGGAGGAGAAGGGAGGAGAGGAGAGGAGAGAGGAGGAGAGGAAAGGAGAGGGGAGGATGGAGGAGGGGAGAGGGGAGGGGAGGTGCGGAGAGGAGAGGAGAGGGGGAGGAGAGGGGCAGAGGGGGGAGAGGGGAGGAGAGATGAGGAGAGGGCAGGAGAGGAGAGGGGAGGAGAGGGGAATGGAGGGGAGGAGAGGGGAGGAGAGGGGGAGTGGAGAGGGGAGGAGGGGAGAAGTGGAGAGGAGAGGGGAGGAGAGGGGAGCAAAGAGGAGGAGGGGAGAGGGGAGGAGAGGAGGGGAGGGGAGGAGAGGGGAGGAGAGGAGAGGAGAAGGGAGGGGAGGAGAGGAGAGAGGAGAGGGGAGGAGAGGAGAGAGGAGAGGAGGGGAGAGGAGAGGAGAGGGGAGGAGGGGAGAAGGGAGGGGAGGAGAGGAGAGAGGAGAGGAGAGGAGATGAAAGGAGGAGAGGAGGGGATAGGAGAGGGGGGATGAGAGGAGAGGAGAGGAGGAGAGGGGAGGAAAGGAGAGGAGAGGAGAGAAGAACCGTGTTGGAACCAGTGTCCTGGCGAATCGAATAACTAGGGCTGTAGATAGGACTTTAAACTAAATAGTGGGCGGGAGGGTTCAGGTGAGGGGCAACTAAGAAAGTTAAAGAGAAAGGACAAGGTAATAGTGCAGGGTAGCAATCGGGGTAATGATAACCAGAGTGCGACAGGAAGGGACAGAGCATACAAAAATAAGAGTGCACCAGCAAATAGGGTCAGATTTGGGAAAAATGATAAAAAGACAAAATTAATGGCTGTTTATCTAAATGCACGCAGCATTCGTAACAAGATAGATGAGTTGATGGCACAAATAGAAGTAAATGGGTATGATTTAAGACGTGGTTGCAAGGTGACCAAGGCTAGAAACTGCATATTCAGGGATATTTGACATTCCGGAAGGATAGGCAGAAAGGAAAAGGAGGTGGGGTAGCTCTGTGAATAAAGGATGAGATCAGTACAGTAGTGAGAAATGATCTTGCCTCGGAAGATCAAGATGTAGAATCAGTTTGGGTGGAGATAAATAATAAGGGAAAGAAGTCACTGGTGGGAGTAGTCTATAGGCCCCACTAACAGTAGCTACATTGTAGCACAGATTATAAATCAAGAAATATTGGGGGTTTGTAAGAAAGGTACTGCAATAAACGTGGGAGATTTTAATCACAGAGATTGGACAAATCCATTTGGCAAAGGTAGCCTTGAGGACAATTTCATATAGTGTATTCAGGACAGATTCTTGGAACAATACATTGTGGAACCGACCAGGGAACAGGCTATTTTAGATCTGGTAATGTGTAATGAGACAGGATTAATTAATGATCTCATAGTAAAGGATCCTCTAGGGAAGAGTGATCATAACATGATAGAATTTCACATTCAGTTTGAGGGTGAGAAACTTGGGTCTGAAACTAGTGTCTTAAACTTAAATAAAGGCAATTACAAGGGTATGAAGACAGTGTTCGCTAAAGTGGACTGAGAAAACAGATTAAAGGGTAAGACGGTAGATAAGCAGTGGCAGACTTTTAAGGAGATATTTCATAACTCTCAGCAAAGATATATTCCAGTGAGAAAGAAAGATTCTATGAGAAAGATGAACCAACCATGGCTAACTAAGAAAGTTAAGGATGGTATCAAATTGAAAGAAAAAGCATACAATGTTGCAAAGATTAGTGGTAGGCCAGAAGATTTGGAAATTTTTAGAAACTTGCAAAGGATGACTAAAAAAATAATAAAGAGAGAGAAGATAGATTATGAGAGTAAATGAGCAAGAAATGTAAAAACAGAGAGTAAGAGCTTCTACAAATATATAAAAAGGAAGAGAGTAGCTAAAGTAAATGTTGATCCCTTAGAGGATGAGACTAGGGAATTAATAATGGGAAACAAGGAAATGGCAGAGACTTTGAACAAATATTTTGTATCGGTCTTCACAGTAGAAGACCCTAAAAGCATCCCAATAATAGTGGAAAATCAAGGGGCAAAAGGGAGGGAGGAAGATTGGCTATGATAAATTGACCCTTAGTGTTAGGGGGATTAAATACGTGGGGTTACGGGGATCGGGTGGGATATGGGTCGGTGCAGGCTCGATGGGCTGAAATGGCCTCTATCTGCACTGTGGGGTTTCTGTGATTCTGTGTGAATGATTATCACTAGAAAAAAAGCATTAGGCAAACTAATGGGACTACCCTCCACCGTGTTGTGTGGCACTACCACCGTGCTAAATGGGACAGATTTTGAACAAATCTGGCAACTCAAAACTGGGCATCCATGAGGCGCTGTGGGCCATCAGCAGCAGCAGAATTGTATTCAACCACAATCTGTAACCTCATGGCCCGGCATATCCCTCACTCCACCATTACCATCAAGCCGGGAGATCAACCCTGGTTTAACGAAGAGTGCAGGAGAGCATGCCGGGAACAGCACCAGGCATACCAAAAAATGAGGTGTCAACCTGGTGAGGCTACAACACAGGACTACTTGCATGCCAAACAACGGAAGCAACATGCGATAGACAGAGCTAAGCGATCTCACAACCATCAGATCAAATCAAAGCTCTGCAGTCCTGCCACATCCAGTCATGAGTGGTGGTGGACAATTAAACAGTTAACAGGAGGAGGAGGCTCCAAAAATATCCCCATCCTCAATGATGGTGGAGCCCAGCACGTGAGTGCAAAAGACAAGGCTGAAGCATTTGCAACTATCTTCAGCCAGAAGTGCCGAGTGGATGATCCATCTCGGCCTCCTCCTGAGGTCCCTAGCATCACAGATGCCAGTCTTCAGCCCATTCAATTCACTCCACGTGATGTCAAGAAACGGCTGAAGACACTGGATACTGCAAAGGCTATGGGCCCTGACAACATTCCGGCAATAGTACTGAAGACTTGTGCTCCAGAATTAGCTGCTCCCCTAGCCAAGCTGTTTCAGTACAGCTACAACACTGGCATCTACCCGGCAGTGTGGAAAATTGCCCAAGTATGTCCTGTCTACAAAAAGCTGGACAAATCCGACCCGGCCAATTACCGTCCCATCAGTCTACTCTCAATCATCAGCAAAGTGATGGAAGGTGTCATCGACAGTGCTATCAAGCGGCACTTACTCAGCAATAACCTGCTAACTGACGCCCAGTTTGGGTTCCGCCAGGGCCACTCAGCTCCTGACCTCATTACAGCCTTGGTCCAAACATGGACAAAAGAGCTGAACTCAAGAGGTGAGGTGAGAGTGACTGCCCTTGACATCAAGGCAGCATTTGATCGAGTGTGGCATCAAGGAGCCAATGGGAATCAAGGGGAAAACTCTCCATTGGTTGGAATCATACCTAGCACAAAGGAAGTTGGCTGTGGTTGTTGGAGGTCATTCATCTCAATCACATGACATCACTGCAGGAGTTCCTCAGGGCAGTGTCCTAGGCCCAACCATCTTCAGCTGTTTCATCAATGACCTTCCCTCCATCATAAGGTCAGAAGTGGGGATGTTCGCTGATGATTGCACACTGTTCAGCACCATTCGAGACTCGTCAGATACTGACGCAGTCCGTGTCCATATGCAGCAAGACCTGGACAACATTCAGACTTGGGCTGACAAGTGGCAATTAACATTCGCACCACACAAGTGCCAGGCAATGACCATCTCCAACAAGCGAGACTCTAACCATCTCCCCTTGACATTCAATGGCATTACTATCGCTGAATCCCCCACTATCAACATCCTGGGGGTTACCATTGATCAGAAACTGAACTGGACCAGCCATATAAATACTGTGGCTACAAGAGCAGGCCAGAGGCTGGGAATTCTGCGGCGAGTGTCTCACCTCCTGACTCCCCAAAGCCTTTCCACCATCTACAAGGCACAAGTCAGGAGTGCGATGGAATACTCTCCACTTGCCTGGATGAGTGCAGCTCCAACAACACTCAAGAAGCTCAACACCATTCAGGATAAAGCAGCCCACTTGATTG
This sequence comes from Somniosus microcephalus, assembly GCF_052327205.1. Taxonomy (NCBI): domain Eukaryota; kingdom Metazoa; phylum Chordata; class Chondrichthyes; order Squaliformes; family Somniosidae; genus Somniosus; species Somniosus microcephalus. The sequence goes on from NC_141004.1 coordinate 5,604,237, forward strand.
GCACTCCATCCACCACCTTCAACATTCACTCCCTCCACCACCGGCGCACTGTGGCTGCAGTGTGTACCATCTACAAGATGCACTGCAGCAACTCGCCAAAGCTCCTTCAACAGCACCTTCCAAACCCGCGACCTCTACCACTTAGAAGGACAAGGGCAGTAGACGCATGGGAACATCACCACCTACAAGTTCCCCTCCAAGCCACACACCATCCTGACTTGGACCTGTATCGCCGTTCCTTCACTGTCGCTGGGCCAAAATCCTGGAACTCCCTTCCTAACAGCATTGTGGGTGTACCTACACCATATGGACTGCAGCGGTTCAAGATGGCAGCCCACCACCATCTTCTCAAGGGCAATTAGGGATGGGCACTAAATGCAGGCCTAGCCAGCGACACCCACATCCCATCAATGAATAACAAAAAAAAAAAAGAAAAAAGGCTGACAAGGACCTGATGGCCTGCATCCTAGGGCCTTAAAAGAAGTGGCTGCAGAGATAGTGGATGCGTTGGTTGTAATCCACCAAAATTCCCTGGAGTCTGGAGAGGTCCCAGCGGACTGGAAAACCGCTAATGTGACTCCCCTATTCAAGAAAGGAGGGAGACAGAAAGCAGGAAACTATAGGCCAGTTAGCCTGACATCTGTCATTGGGAAAATGCTGGAACCCATTATTAAGGAGGTAATAGCAGGACATTTAGAAAATCATAAGACAATCAATCAGAGTCAACATGGTTTTATGAAAGGGAAATCGTGTTTGACAAATTTATTAGAGTTCTTTGAGGATGTAATGAGCAGGGTAGATCAAGGGGAACCAGTAGATGTAGTGTATTTGGATTTCCAAAAGGCATTTGATAAGGTGCCTCATAAAACTGCACAAGATAAGAGCCCACGGAGTTGTGGGTAATATATTAGCATGGATAGAGGATTGGCTAACTAACAGAAAACAGAGTCGGGATAAATGGGATATTTTCTGGTTGGAAAACTAACTAGTGGGGTGCCACAGGGGTCAGTGCTGGGGCCTCAACTATTTACAATCTATATTAATGACTTGGATGAAGGGACCGTGTGTACTGTAGCCAAATTTGCTGATGATACAAAGGTGGAAAAACAAGTTGTGAGAAGGATGCAAAGGGTAGGATTTAATCGCGCTGAGGGACCACTGTCAACCCGCCTCCTCATGAGTCTCCCAGGTGTCGGGTCTGTCAGTGCAGAACAGACCCGACAGCAAGCGGTGGGGGAGACAATTCAGCTACTTAAACGGCTTGTTAAGAGCCAATTTAAGAGGATTTTGAGGCTTACTTGTAACTTTAGTTTCTCCCCCACTGGTTACCCGCTGTTCAGGGAACACGCCTGCTCAACCTGGCATGTTTTGAGTCTGTGATGTTAATGAAAAGATGACAGCTGCAGAAGTGGTGTCAAGGATGCCATGTTGCAGATGGTGAGTTTCAGAGCGCAGAAAATGTTGGTTACTGCATTTTTAATACATATAGAGATTTCTTTAGCTTACAATTTTTTTAATCCAACTGTATGTCCAGTGTCACCTCATTGGGAGAACCTCTCTCACCAGTGACAGATCGCTTGTCATCTCACCTGCAGCTACCATCTATTCCAGCAACATCGGAGCCAATGAAACAATCAGACCTTGTGATGCACTATCAATTGCTACAAAAGACTGGAGATTGAGAAAGTAATAAACAGGCTTTTATTACCAAAGAACAGAGCATGCCTCTTGTGGTTGCCTGGTATCCAAAAGGGCCGGAGGCTTCTGAGCAGCGACCTTTATACCCAGCCATGAGGGTGGAGCCAGGGGCGGAGTCAGCTGAGGCATGCACAGACAAGTACAACAATATGCAAGAGTGAACAACAGTACTAACAGTGAACAACAATACTAACAACAGTGGTTTACCACACCTTGGACCTCCGAATCCTTCCACAATCAGCACCAACACCAACATCACCAGGCACGCCAACATCACCAACCTCATCACCAACCTCCGCCGCCATCACCTGATGTTGTATCTATCAGCCGCTGACAACATTGCTGCCCGGGAGGCCAGCGATGGCATCACCATGGCCAGACATTCTTCACTTGACGCTGTAAACCTTGGCTGCCACATGATGCACCAGGTTAACACCATCCCACACCAGCACCGTGAAGCATCCCTTTAATGTTCAAGCCATTCCATGCACACTCATCACTATAGCGGAGGTGGGGGGGGTGGTGATGGGGGGGAGTAATGACTGAACAATCACTGGAACTCAGTAAGACACTTCTCAAAGTGCGCTCAGATCTGTCCAATAAGGGGCAGTGTTGGAAAAATGGATTTCATTGTATGACAACACATTACCAGAAACTTCATATGGACATTGGCTAAACCTCTCAAGTGCCTACCCTTGTGTGTTGCTAGTTGATATACTTGCAGTAGGATGAGGGTGAGTGTGAGGGGTGGCTCGTGAGATGGGGAAGTGATAAAGTAGATAGAGAGGGTTGGATGGAGGTGCAAGGTAAGTTGGTGTCCTGGGGAGGTCTCTTCCGCCTTTGAAAGGGAAGAAAACCCCCCTGTGTGCTGTGACTCCCTCCATAAGCATATGGAGGGAGTCATTGGAGGGCCTGGGTGCAAGCATCCACCTTTGTGCAGTGATTGTCAGTGTTTGCACCACCTCAATGCTGTAGAACACTGACAGCACAACTGTCAAATTCCATGTGGACATGGTCCCTTTAAGGAAACTGGCTGATGACGCGTCAGCAAATGATGTCATCAAACCCGCTTCCTGCTAATTGGCCGGTAAATCCGCAGGGCGGGCTTAACAAGGCCAATCAAGGTAAAATCGCGTCTGCAGAGCGGATGCAGCTGGGGGCGGGACCGGAACCTGGAAACCAGCTGACCCGCTCCCATTCCGCCTCCTCCATTAAATTCGCAGCCACAGAGTCTGCAAAGGGAGATGGACGGGTTCAGTGAGTGGGCAAAAATTTGGCAGATGGAGTTTAATGTGGGAAAATGTGAGGTTATCCACTTTGGTAGGAAGAATAGAGAAGCAAAATATTATTTAAATGGAGAGAGACGACATAATGCTGCGGTACAGGGGGATCTGGGGGTCCTCGTACATGAAACACAAAAAGTTAGCATGCAGGTACAGTAAGTAATTAGGAAGGCAAATGGAATGTTGGCCTTTATTGCAAAGGGGGTTGGAGTATAAAAGTAGGGAAGTCTTGCTACAACTGTACAGGGCGTTGGTGAGACCACACCTGGAGTACTGCGTACTGTTTCGGTCTCCTTATTTAAGGAAGGATATACTTGCATTGGAGGCAGTTCAGAGACGATTCACCAGGTTGATTCCAGAGATGAAGGGGTTGTCTTATGACGAAAGGTTGAGCAGGTTGGGCCTATACTCATTGGAGTTTAGAAGAATGAAAGGTGATCTTATTGAAACATATAAGATTCTGAGGGGGCTTGACAGGGTAGATGCTGAGAGGGTGTTTACCCTAGTGGGGGAATCTAGAACTAGGGGGCATAGTCTCAGAATAAGGGGTCGCCCATTTAAGACGGGGATGAGGAGCAATTTCTTCTCTCAGAGGGTCGTGAATCTGTGGAATTCTCTGCCCCAGAGAGCTGTGGAGGCGGAGTCATTGAATATATTCAAGGCGGAGATTGACAGATATTTGAACTACAGGGGAGTCGAGGGTTATGGGGAGCGAGCGGGAAAGTGGAGTTGAGGCCAAGATCAGATCAGCCATGATCTCATTAAATGGCGGAGCAGGCTCGAGGGGCCCAATGGCCGACTCCTGCTCCTAATTCTTATGTTCCTATGTTCTAGAAGAGGAGGAGAGTTCTGTGGATAATTGCACATACAATTGTGCACACACAGGTGTACACAGGATCTGGGCTCACAGCTCAAGGGTAGCAACTTAGATTCGGTATCGAAGGGTGGCCATCACCTGAAGACCTGTACCCCGATAGGAGATAACATCCGGAGACCTGTACCCCGACAGGAAACACCTGGAGACCTGTACCCCAACAGGAAACAACACCTAGAGACCTGTACCCCAACAGGGAACAATGCCTGGAGACCTGTACCCCAACAGGAGATAACACCTGGAGACCTGTACCCCAACAGGAAACAACACCTGGAGACCTGTACCCCAACAGGAGATAACACCTGGAGACCTGTACCCAACAGGAAACAACACCCGGAGACCTGTACCCCAACAGGAAAAAACACCTGGAGACCAGTACCCCAACAGGAAACAACACCCAGAAACCTGTACCCCAACAGGAAACAACACCTGGAGACATGTACCCCAACAGGAAACAATACCCGGAGACCTGTACCCCAACAGGAGATAACACCCGGAGACCTGAACCCCAACAGGAGATAACACCCGGAGACCTGAACCCCAACAGGAGATAACACCTGGAGACCTGAACCCCAACAGGAGATAACACCCGGAGACCTGAACCCCAACAGGAAACAACACCCGGAGACCTGAACCCCGACAGGAGATAACAACCGGAGACCTGTACTGCAACAGGAGATAACACCTGGAGACCTGAACCCCGACAGGAGATAACACCCGGAGACCTGTACCCCAACAGGAGATAACACCCGGAGGTCTGTACCCCAACAGGAAACAAAACCCAGAGACCTGTACCCCGACAGGAGATAACGCCCAGAGACCTATACCCCAACAGGAAACAAAACCCGGAGACCTGTACCCCAACAGGAGATAACACCCGGAGACCTGAACCCCAACAGGAGATAACACCCGGAGACCTGAACCCCAACAGGAGATGACACCCGGAGACCTGAACCCCAACAGGAGACAACACCCAGCTCCTGTACCCCAGCAGGAAACAACACCTGGAGACCTGTACCCCAACAGGAAACAACACCTGGAGACCTGTACCCCAACAGGAAGCAACACCCGGAGACCTGTACCCCAACAGGAAACAAAACCCGGAGACCTGTACTCCAACAGGAAACAACACCCGGAGACCTGTACCCCAACAGGAAACAAAACCCGGAGACCTGTACCCCAACAGGAGATAACACCCGAAGACCTGAACCCTGTAATGTCCGTGTGTAATTGAGACATGGACTGCAGAAGTTGGTTATAACAGGTGTTTACTGAATGGAGACAAAACTGGAACTACTATACAAAGTTACTACACAGGCTTATATATATAGGGGTGGTCACTACTGGTACTGCAGTATACAGGGGCTGCAGAATATAGTTCTTTCTTCAAAGTACATACACTACAATTCCTCCCCTTTTAGCTAAACAGTACATAACATTCGATTAATAATTAAATAACATATTTACAATTACAGTTGCTATATACATTAGCTGAAGTTAATCAATTATAAATTCAGTCTTTGAGGAGGCTTCCTGATTCTGTCCAGATAACGCCTCTTTGGGGTATCAGGTTCTTCTGGCAAAGTTGATTCGGGATCAACGTCGTTGTTTGGTTCGTCTGCTTCCAATATCACCAATTCTGAGGTAGATGCAATTGGTACTTCGGTTTCATCACCAGGTGTATAGGATCGTGGTGTAGATTTGACGTTTTCCAGTGACTCTAGAATCTGGTCAGCATGGCGTCTTACAATGCTCTCTCCAACGTCCACGGTATACATTAGAGGTCTTTGCCGTGTGCAGATCGTTCCTGGCTGCCATTTCTCTGTGCGGTAGTCCCGGGCCAAAACTGGTTGACCTATCTTGAAACTCCTGGTTGGCCTTTCATTCATATTCTGAAACTGCCTGTTCTCCACATCTCTTCTGATGTTTGGCTTAACCAAATCCAAGCGGCATCTTAGTCTTCGATTGAAGAACACCATGGCTGGAGTTTGGTTGGTAACCGCATGTGTCGCATTCCGGTAGGCAAACAAGAAGTTAGCCATCTTGTGTTGTAGGGGTATGTCTTCATTACACATTGCCTTGATAGCCTTCTTGAATGTTTGAACGAACCTCTCAGCCAATCCATGGGCGGATGTGTAATGCTTAACACCATTGTTCTTTAAGAACCTCCGGAACTCTTCAGACACAAACTGTGGTCCATTGTCAGAGCAAATCTGTTCAGGCAGCCCATTCCTGGCGAATATGGTTCGTAAGACTGTGATAGTTTTTTCTGTGGTGGTTGAGGACATTTTTATTACCTCTGGCCACTTTGAATGTGCATCCATCGCAATTAAAAACATCGAGTCCATAAATGGACCAGCAAAATCAATGTGTACCCTTTGCCATGGAGATGAGGGCCACTCCCATGGATGTAGAGGGGCTTGTGGTGGGGCGTTTTGGACCTTCTGGCATCCTGTACAGCTCTTGGTCATCTCTTCGATTTCTCTATCGATTCCCGGCCACCACACAAACGCTCTGGCTAAGTTCTTCATTTTTACCCCTCCCAGATGACCCTCATGAAGCTCATTGAGCACTCTATCCTTCAATTTGAGTGGAATTACTACTCTGGATCCACACATCAAGGTTCCTCGGCACACTGACAGCTGTTCTCTTCTCGGCGAGAATGCTGGCAGCAGTGGTTCGCCATGTGCTGGCCATCCCTTCACCGTTAAAATCATAGACCCTGGAGATTGTTGGGTCATTTCGTGTTTCCTTTTCTATGTTTGCATTCGTCACAGGTAGACATTCGACTATGGTCGAGTGGAATATCTCCACAGGATCCACTGCAGGTGCTTCTTCCACCGTCGGCAACGGTAGGCGCGACAATCCATCAGCATTCCCATGCTGTTTAGTTCCTTTGTACTCGATGTCATATTGGTGTGCCCCTAGGAAAAGAGACCACCCCTGTAGCCGTTGTGCTGTCATTATCGGGACGCCCTTCTTAGGGTTGAAAATGGAGACAAGAGGTTGATGATCAGTTAGTAGAGTAAATTTCTGTCTGTGCAGGTAGTGATTGAACTTCTTCACTCCCCCACACCAGGCTGAGGGCCTCTCTGTCAATCTGGGCGTAGTTACGCTCGGCTGCAGTTAACGAGCGTGATGCAAAAGCTATCGGCCTCTCTGAACCATCAAGGGATTTATGTGACAGTACCGCTCCAACGCCGTAGGGAGACGCATCACACGCCAGTCTTATCGGTAGTGATGGGTTGTAGTGAGCCAATACTTCTCTTGAAGTGATCAGGCCTTTACACTTCTGAAAGGCCCGCTTACATTCATCGCTCCATTTCCATGCTACTCCAGTTTGTAGCAGGGCGTTCAGTGGGTGCAGAATTGTGGACAAATTCGGCAAAAACTTTTGGTAGTAATTCACCAATCCGAGGAATGACCTCAGTTGCGACACATTTTCAGGCGCTAGAGCCTTAACTACCGCTTCAATTTTGTCAGGGGACTTATGTAACCCCTCTTCATCAATGATGTGGCCACAATACGATATTTGTTTCTTAAAAAACTCGCACTTGGGGCGATTGGCTCGTAGCCCATGTTCTCTTAGTCTAGTGAGCACCTGCTCTAGGTTGGCAAGGTGTTCACTGTCATTTTCACCTGTCACTAGGATGTCGTCCAAGTAACACTGAGTCCCCGGAATCCCTTGCAGGACTTGTTCCATCACTCTTTGCCATATAGCCGGAGCTGATGCTACTCCGAATACCAGTCGATTATACTGGTAAAGACCTTTGTGAGTGTTTATCGTGAGATATTTCCTCGAGGATTCTTCAACCTCCATCTGCAAATATGCTTGCGCTAGGTCAATTTTTGTAAAACGTTTCCCTCCAAATAGTGAGGCGAAAATATCTTCTATCCTCGGAAGAGGATACTGTACTGTGTGAAGGACTGGGTTCACAGTCACCTTGAAGTCCCCACAGATGCGAACCTTCCTTGGCTCCTCAGACTTATTGTTTAACGTTTTCTTCATGACAGGAACGATGGGTGTCGCCCACTCGCTCCAGTCTACCTTAGATAACACGCCTGCATTCTCCAGATTCTCCAGCTCTGCCTCGACGGCTGGGCAAATTGCATACGGTACCGGTCTTGCTTTGAAAAACTTGGGAATTGCATTCTCTTCTATTTTTATCGAGGCGGTTACACCTTTAAGAGTTCCCAGTCCTTGTTGAAATACCTCTTTAGCGTTAGCTAAGATTTTTGACAATCGTCCAGGTGTGACGTCGTCATCCTTTTTACCAGCCACAGTCAGTGCCTGAATGGAGTGCCAGTCTAAACTTATCTTTCTGATCCATTCACGTCCCAATAACGGTGGTCCACCATCTTGCAGTATGTACAGATACAATTTCTGTATTTCCTTGCCGTTGTATTCGACAGGCACCCTTATTTTCCCTCTGGGGTATACTTTCTGCCCCGTATATGTCTTCAAGACAATGGATGTGTCTTTCAAGGGTATGTGTGAGAATAGCCGCTCGTAGTCTCGTCGATTCATGACGGTCAGGGCTGATCCTGTATCCAATTCCATTTTGACTTGGGACCCTGCTATCGTGAGGGTGACCCAAATGGTTCGGTGATCCTCTTTTGCGATTACGTTGTGTAGCTTGAGACAGCTTAGTCTCTTGTTCCCGGATTCACTGTCGCTCTTCTGGTCTTCGGAACTACTGTCCGTCATCTTTTGTACTTTCCTGTACTTTTCCTTAGCAGTCTTTTTGTTGTCGTTAGTCTTCTTCCCGGACCTGCAAACTCGTGCAATGTGTCCCATCTTTCCGCATTGCCTGCATGTTTTGTCCTTGAACCAGCAGTCCTGCTGGTCATGGGTTGTTCTGCCGCAGCGATAACATTTTTCAAATCCCCGTGTCATTTCATGGGTGCCGTATTCCTGTGGCTTCTCCTGTATTTCTGCAGCTCCCCTTGCTGCTGCTTCGTACGATACTGCCACGCTGAAAGCCTTATCTAGCATCAGCTCTTTCTCTGAGAGTAACCTCTTCTGGGTTCCTTCACTCAGGAGTCCACAGACAAATTTGTCCCGTAGGGTATCTGCCAGTCCTGCTCCGAACTGGCAGTGCTTTGATAGCTTGCGTAGTTCCGTAAGGTAATCAGCATTGCTCTCATCTTTATGCTGATTTCTCTTGTGGAATTTAAATCTTTCTGCTATCAGCAGCGGTGTAGGATTTAGGTGTTCCTGTAGGATATCAACAATTTCGTTAAAACTCTTCTCCATCGGTTTGACTGGAGTGATCAGGTTCCGCAATAGGCCATACGTTCTTGCGCCCATTAAGCTTAGTAGTACCGATGCCTTTTTCTCATCGGCTGCTTCATTTGCCTTGCAATATACTTCGACTCTTTCCACATACGTGGTCCAGTCTTCTATTTCATTATCGAAAGCAGTGATATTGCCAGTCTTCGGCATCTTGGAGATCTAAGATGGCACCTCCCGCGCTTTGCCTTCTTCCCCGATTTAACAAAATGGCACCTCCCGCGCTTTTCCTTCTTCCCCGCTGGATTAAGATGGCGCCTCCCGCGCTCTGTCTTTTCCGCTGCTGCCAACGCTGTTGCTGGCGTTTTTATGCCTTGATGGTGATGCCCTATGGTCTTCGCGCGCTACCCCCCGTGCTGCTGCCAACGCCGCTCTCCGCGGTCCCCATGCCAAACTGCAGCTCCTCGCGGCTTTCTGCGCTTCTAATTTCTTTTTCTTTTATTTTAATTATTGTTCCTGTCGTCAGAGCAGACCCTATGGGACACTTTCCTCCCTCTTCTCGGGTCTGTACGCTGCCCGGCTTCATAGTACCGGCTGTTAAGTATGTGTATTGTATTGAACAATTAACACAAAGACTTAAACGTATAACTCAAACAGGTCTTTACTGGTTGGAGGTAGGGACTGCACGTAGGTCTTTACTTCAGGCCCACAGGCGGGAACTGAGGGGAGATCAGTACCCACAGTACTATTTATACCCCTATGGCCAGGAGTGGTACTGCGTATCACTACGCCCTACAAGTAGTGCAGTCCTGTCCATAGGTTCAAAGTAGCACACATATTACATACACAACATTCCTCCCTTCTTAGCTTTACAGTCATCTCCCCATTTAACATAACGTAATAACATATATACATATATAACTTCAGGTTTACATAACAGAATAACATAGATACATAGATAACTTCATGTCAAAACAGATCACAGATTCAGTCTCTGCGGAAAACAGTTCACAGATTCAATCTCTGTGGTGTAGTCGGTTCACGTTGCTGGAGTGACTCATTCAATAGTCCTTCCATGGATTTAACAGTTTGAACTTCCGAACTGAATTGGCTCCGTTCGGAGGGACCACGTGTGTGATCTGGTAGAGGTAATAATGGTTCAGATGGGTCATCTTCTGTTTCGACTTTTCCTTTTCTGCTTCTTGGAGACTCTCTGGGCTCCACTGTCAGCTGCCAGCTGCATGCGCAGTTCCTCCTTCTCTTCCTCCTTTTTCCGTAGTAGAGCCACCTTCTCCCGATGTTCCGTAGACTTTCGGTGCTCCTCCATGATTTCTGTATGGTGGGAGTCGAAGTTACAAGTTGGGCAGGACAGGACATAGTAATATTCGGTGTCGTCCTGATCTAGGCCAGCGAGAGAGTCTTCTATTTCCTCCATACCCAGCTGGGCGTTAGCCAGCTTTTGTTCCAAGTCCAGACATCTTTCCTGAAGAGACTTCTTCATGCGTACCTCTTCATCCAGCTTTTTCTGGGCTTTCAGCAAGTCGTTTACTAATGACCTCATTTGAGATTTTACTACTTCAACTTCTTTTGGAGATTGATTGATCGGACTATTCAATCCCTCTACCGGAGCAGCTGTTTCAGCGGTCTGTTGTTCTACGTTGACGTGAGTCAGCGTACTTTTGGCATCCAAGGGCTGCTCTGTTGCAGTCATCTCAGTCTGTGTTGCCACCTCAGCTCTTCCAATAACCTTTGAGAGCTCCGAACCCCTTTCGTTTGAATATTGAAGTTCGTGTTCAAGTTTTTCCCATTTCAGAGTCCTGTCCTTCAGCATATGCAGGCGTTGGCTGACCGTTAACTCCTCTGACATCAGACGTTTTGTGTGCTCCTGCTCCATTTTCTCCATCAGCTGCTTCTGTTGTCTTTCCAGATTCTCCAACTCTATATCAAAGAACTCTTTCGTTGCATTCAACTCTTGCTCAAAACGGCGAAGCATTTGTTCTAATTGCTGTTGTAGTTTGAAATGGAGTTGAGTTCGAGCCCGGTGTCCCTCAGAAATTGGCACATCAGTAGACTTGCCAGACTCAGAATCCACAGTTAAACTATGTTGTTGTTGCTCAGTGGAATTCTGTGCTGAAACTTTGTCTTTTGCACCTGAGTTGGGCTTACCATCATCCGTTCCAGAGTCTGGGCCGACTATCTTCACCGAGTTCTCACTCGTTATTGTTTGTAGGAAATGCCAGTCCATATTCATTTTCCTAATCCACTCCCGTCCTAGTAGTGGAGGACCTCCTTCAGATATCACATATAAGTCCATTATTTGACTGTCTTCGCCCTTGTGGACCACTGCAACCTCTATTTTCCCGATGGGGTACACTCTTTGCCCCGTGTATGTTTTCAATATAATCCCCGTATCCTGTAGGGGAATATGTTGGAATAACTTTCCGTAATCTTTCTTATTTATGACCGTCAATGCCGATCCAGTGTCCAATTCCAGTTTTACTTGGACTCCTTCTATCTGAAGAGTGACCCAAATTGTCTGGAGGTCTGCACCCTTACCAGCGTTGAGTACTCTTAAGCTAGCCAGTTCATTACAGCTTAAGCTAGCCAGTTCATTACTGCTAGCGTCTGAATCGGACTCCTGTTCGGTCACCTTGTGTACCTTTGCGTATTTTCCTTGCGGTGACTTCTTGTTGCTGGTCTTCTTCCCTGACCTGCATACTCTAGCTATATGTCCAAGCCTACCACAAGTTCTACATTCTTGGTTTTTAAACCAACACTGGTTCTGATCATGCGTTGTCTTTCCACAACGATAACATTTGCCAGAACTCACACCCAATTTGTGTGCACTGAGCTCCGGTGACCGTAGCTGCATTACTGCCGTGCCTCTCGCTGCGGCTTCGTGTGCTGCTGCCATAGTGACCACCTTCTCAAGCGTCAGCTCATTCTCCTCGAGCAGTCGCTTTTGTGTATCCTGTTTAAATAAACCACACACAAATTTGTCTCGTAGTGCATCTGTCAGTCCCGTTCCAAACTGGCAATATTTCGCTAATTTACGCAATTCCAGCAAATATTCAGCATTGCTTTCATGCTGTAGCTGCCTTCTGTCGTAAAATTTAAATCGTTCCGCTAGCATCAGCGGCGTGGGGTTTAGATGATCTTTCAGGACAGTAACAATCTCATCGAACGTCTTATCCGCCGGTTCATCTGGTGATAACAGGTGTTTCAATTGCCCGTATGTCTTCGCACCCATTAAATTTAATAATGTTAGAGCTTTATCTTGGTCACGAATTTTATTGGCCTTACAATAATTTTTTACTCTTTCAACATATATGGCCCAATCTTCGAGGTCACTATCAAAGTTGCTAATATTCCCGTGTTTAGGCATTGTAGATTTGCAATTTCTCAGATTTTATTTTGTTTACTTGTTATCAAAGATGGCGGCTTCCCGCTCTTGCCGTCGTCCTCCGCCCACAAAATGGCGGTTTTCCCGCGCTTGGCGGTCTTCACCCGTCCCCCGACGCCGTCTCCCTTCAGCCCCCGAGTGCGGCCCTTATCTTCGCCGCGATCGCCCGAGTGCGGCCCTTATCAGCGGATGCGATCGCTGGATCGCGAAGTGGCTCCCGACCGAAGCGGCTCTCGGCCCTTATCTTCTGTGCGATCGATAGCCCGCGCTGTGCACCGCGGCTCTCGCACCTTGAGCTTCTGCAGCCGCCGCGCCTTTCAGTCCGAGTGCGGCCCTTATCTTTGGTCCCGATCGCTGGCCCGCGCTGCGCCTCGCACTTGAAGCGGCTCCCGGCCTCTGGCTCACCCGCTCGCGCGGCTCTTGCTCGCTCCCTCCCGGGCTCTGGCTCACCCGCTCGCGCGGCTCTTGCTCACTCCCTCCCGGGCTCTGGCTTACCCACGAGGTTATGGAGGCTTCAGGATCCTAATGCCTGTCGCTTCCAGTCGCTGGAAGCTGTCAGGATTTCTGCTGCCCTTCAGTTTTGAGTGGGGTGTTGAGGATTGAAACCTCTCTTCAACGTCCTGTCTTTGGACGAAGCCGCCGTGGAATAACTGCCGCAGGGTTCGAACCGACTCGTCGCCAGTGTTAAGTATGTGTATTGTATTGAACAATTAACACAAAGACTTAAACGTATAACTCAAACAGGTCTTTACTGGTTGGAGGTCGGGACTGCACGTAGGTCTTTACTTCAGGCCCACAGGCGGGAACTGAGGGGAGATCAGTACCCACAGTACTATTTATACCCCTATGGCCAGGAGTGGTACTGCGTATCACTACGCCCTACAAGTGGTGCAGTCCTGTCCATAGGTTCAAAGTAGCACACATATTACATACACAACACCGGCCACGCCCTGTGCGCTCCACCCTCTCTCTCTCTCTCCTCTTCCCGACAACGCTGCTCGGCCCCATTGAAAAGCCACCCAATCGAGCTCTAACCCACCGCAGCCCAGGAAGGATCAGTGTACTACCTGCCACCAGCCCGATTAGCTGGAACACCATAGACTGGAGAACCAAGCCCAGCTCTCGACAGCCTCTCCTGCAAATCTTCGAATTCGATGAATCAGAGGGCGGTTGCCCACGGTCGACGCCCGTTTCTTCTGTTTGTTTTTTTTTCTTTTTGGATTTCTTCCTTCTGGCTTCGACCTCTAATAACTTCGCTTCAGGGATGGATCCCCGTGAGGTGGTGCAGAACTATAGGTAAGTTCGGATCTGTTCGTCGCCAATGTAATGTCCGTGTGTAATTGAGACACGGACTGCAGAAGTTGGTTATATCAGGTGTTTACTGAATGGAGACAAAACTGGAACTGCTATACAAAGTTACTTCACAGGCTTATATACAGGGGTGGTCACTACTGGTACTGCAGTATATAGGGGCTGCAGAATATAGTTCCTTCTTCAAAGTACATATACCACAAACCCCAACAGGAGATAACACCCGGAGACCTGTACCCCAACAGGAAACAAAACCCGGAGACCTGTACCCCAACAGGAGATAACACCCGGAGACCTGTACCCCAACAGGAAACAAAACCCGGAGACCTGTACCCCAACAGGAAACAAAACCCGGAGACCTGTACCCTGACAGGAAACAAAACCCGGAGACCTGTATCCCAACAGGAGATAACACCCGGAGACCTGAACCCCAGCAGGAGATAACATCCGGAGACCTGTACCCCAACAGGAAACAACACCTGGAGACCTGTACCCCAACAGGAGACCTGTACCCAAACAGGAGACAACACCCAGCTCCTGTACCCCAACAGGAAACAACACCTGGAGACATGTACCCCAACAGGAGACCTGTACCCCAAACGGAGACAACACCCAGCTCCTGTACCCCAACAGCAAACAACACCTGGAGACCTGTACCCCAAACGGAGACAACACCAAGCTCCTGTACCCCAACAGGAAACAACACCTGGAGACCTGTACCCCAACAGGAAGCAACACCCGGAGACCTGTACCCCAACAGGAAACAAAACCCGGAGACCTGTACCCCAGCAGGAGATAACACCCGGAGACCTGTACCCCAACAGGAAACAACACCTGGAGACCTGTACCCCAACAGGAGACCTGTACCCCAACAGGAGACAACACACAGCTCCTGTACCCCAACAGGAAACAACACCTGGAGACCTGTACCCCAACAGAAGACCTGTACCACAACAGGAGACAACACCCAGCTCCTGTACCCCAACAGGAAACAAAACCTGGAGACCTGTACCCCAACAGGAAACAACACCTGGAGACCTGTACCCCAACAGGAAACAACACCCGGAGACCTGTACACAAAAAGGAAACAACACCCGGAGACCTGTACCCCAACAGTAAACAACACCCAGAGACCTGTACCCCAACAGTAAACAACACCTGGAGGCCTGTACCCCAACAGGAAACAACACCGGGAGAACTGTACCCCAACAGGAAACAACACCGGGAGACCCATTCCCCAACAGGAAACAACACCCGGAGACCTGTACCCCAACAGGAAACAACACCTGGAGACCTGTACCCCAACAGGAAACAACACCGGGAGACCTGTACCCCAACAGGAAACAACACCCGGAGACCTGTACCCCAACAGGAGACCGGTACCCCAACAGGAGACACTACCCAGCTCCTGTACCCCAACAGGAAACAACACCGGGAGACCTGAACCCCAACAGGAAACAACACCTGGAGACCTGTACCCCTACAGGAAACAACACCGGGAGACCTGAACCCCAACAGGAAACAACACCGGGAGACCTGTACCCCAACAGGAAACAACACCGGGAGACCTGTACCCCAACAGGAAACAACACCGGGAGTCCTGTACCCCAACAGGAAACAAAACCCGGAGACCTGTACCCCAACAGGAAACAACACCTGGAGACCTGTACCCCAACAGGAAACAGCACCTGGAGACCTGTACCCCAACAGGAAACAACACCTGGAGACCTGTACCCCAACAGGAAACAACACCGGGAGACCAGTACCCCAACAGGAAACAACACCTGGAGACCTGTACCCCAACAGAAAACAACACCTGGAGACCTGTACCCCAACAGGAAACAAAACCGGGAGACCTGTACCCCAACAGGAAACAACACCTGGAGACCTGTACCCCAACAGGAAACAACACCTGGAGACCTGTACCCCAACAGGAAACAATACCCGGAGACCTGTACCCCAACAGGAAAGAACACCGGGAGACCTGTACCCCAACAGGAAACAACACCTGGAGACCTGTACCCCAACAGGAAACAACACCTGGAGACCTGTACCCCAACAGGAAACAACACCTGGAGACCTGTACCCCGACAGGAAACAACACCCGGAGACCTGTACCCCAACAGGAGACAACGCCTGGAGACCTGTACCCCAACAGGAAACAGCACCGGGAGACCTGTACCCCAACAGGAGAAAACGCCTGGAGACCTGTACCCCAACAGGAAACAACACCGGGAGACCTGTACCCCAACAGGAAACAACACCCGGAGACCTGTACCCCAACAGGAAACAACACCCGGAGACCTGCACCCCAACAGTAAACAACACCCGGAGACCTGTACCCCGACAGGAAACAACACCCGGAGACCTGTATCCCAACAGGAAACACCGGTAGACCTGAACCCCAACAGGAAACAACACCGGGAGACCTGTACCCCTCCAGGAAACAACACCGGGAGACCTGTATCCCAACAGGAAACAACACCGGGAGACCTGTACCCCAACAGGAAACAAAACCTGGAGACCTGTACCCCAACAGGAAACAACACCTGGAGACCTGTACCCCAACAGGAAACAGCACCTGGAAACCTGTACCCCAACAGGAAACAACACCTGGAGACCTGTACCCCAACAGGAAACAACACCGGGAGACCAGTACCCCAACAGGAAACAACACCTGGAGACCTGTACCCCAACAGAAAACAACACCTGGAGACCTGTACCCCAACAGGAAACAAAACCGGGAGACCTGTACCCCAACAGGAAACAACACCTGGAGACCTGTACCCCAACAGGAAACAACACCTGGAGACCTGTACCCCAACAGGAAACAATACCCGGAGACCTGTGCCCCAACAGGAAAGAACACCGGGAGACGTGTACCCCAACAGGAAACAACACCTGGAGACCTGTACCCCAACAGGAAACAACACCTGGAGACCTGTACCCCAACAGGAAACAACACCTGGAGACCTGCACCCTGACAGGAAACAACACCCGGAGACCTGTACCCCAACAGGAGACAACGCCTGGAGACCTGTACCCCAACAGGAAACAACACCAGGAGACCTGTACCCCAACAGGAGACAACGCCTGGAGACCTGTACCCCAACAGGAAACAACACCGGGAGACCTGTACCCCAACAGGGAACAACACCCGGAGACCTGCACCCCAACAGGAAACAACACCCGGAGACCTGTATCCCAACAGGAAACAACACCGGGAGACCTGTACCCCAACAGGAAACAACACCCAGAGACCTGTACCCCAACAGGAGGAGGGCGAAAAAAGCTATAACAGTTATTTTAAAAAATAGATCAGAGATTTCAGCAAACGTGGATGTTTCAGGCGGCAACTACCAGCAGGATTACAGCTCTATATAAAAGCACAGAACTAAATGAAGCAGAAAAGTGCTCGACGCACCCTGATCCTTGCTGAGAGCCACCTGGATGAGCAAGCAGTTCCGTGACCAATTTGTTGGGTTTGAATGTGGGAAAGCCAAGCCGCTCTTGAGAAATTAGCAGAGATTTTAATTGAGGAGACATCTCCTGTTCATTAGCCTTGGCTCTCGCAATCTTCATTCAGAGGTGTCAAGCGACGTTTAACGTCTCCGTTGATTGTGTTCCCCTGGGGAAAGCCGGGTGGAAAGCTAATCATTATTAAGGAGCTGCGTCTCTCTCTGTTACACTCAGACTTCCCCATCCCCCAACTCTTCTCTTTCGAAGATTAACCTTTCGATTCCAAAAAAAAATAGGTTTATGCTTGACTGAAAATGCTGCAAATCTAAGATGAAAACAAAATGTTGGAAACCAACAGCAGGTGGGTCAGAATCTGAAAGCGGAAAGACAGAGGACAACTTTCAACTAGACATCCCTTCATCCTGATAGTTGTGAACAAGGGTTACACCCAAAGCATCAACCTTATTCCTCTTTCAGACAGCATTTTCGTACCTTAGAACCATAGAGCTTAGAGTACAGAAAGAGACCATTCAGCCGATTGTGTCTGTGCTGGATTATTGTCAGGTCAATCCCACTGTCCCGCTCTCTCCCCATAGCCCTGTATCAACCACAAACTAACCCCACTGCCCCGCTCTCTCCCCATCGCCCTGTATCAATCCCAAACTAACCCCACTGCCCCGCTCTCACCCCATAGCCCTGTATCAATCCCAAACTAACCCCACTGCCCCGCTCTCTCCCCATCGCCCTGTATCAATCCCAAACTAACCCCACTGCCCCGCTCTCTCCCCATCGCCCTGTATCAATCCCAAACTAACCCCACTGCCCCGCTCTCACCCCATCGCCCTGTATCAATCCCCAACTAATCCCACTGCCCCGCTCTCACCCCATAGCCCTGTATCAACCACAAACTAACCCCACTGCCCCGCTCTCTCCCCATCGCCCTGTATCAATCCCAAACTAACCCCACTGCCCCGCTCTCACCCCATAGCCCTGTATCAATCCCAAACTAACCCCACTGTCCCGCTCTCTCCCCATCGCCCTGTATCAATCCCCAACTAATCCCACTGCCCCGCTCTCACCCCATAGCCCTGTATCAACCACAAACTAACCCCACTGCCCCGCTCTCTCCCCATCGCCCTGTATCAATCCCAAACTAACCCCACTGCCCCGCTCTCACCCCATAGCCCTGTATCAATCCCAAACTAACCCCACTGTCCCGCTCTCTCCCCATCGCCCTGTATCAATCCCAAACTAACCCCACTGCCCCGCTCTCTCCCCATAGCCCTGTATCAATCCCAAACTAACCCCACTGTCCCGCTCTCTCCCCATCGCCCTGTATCAATCCCAAACTAACCCCACTGCCCCGCTCTCTCCCCCATAGCCCTGTATCAATCCCAAACTAACCCCACTGTCCCGCTCTCTCCCCATCACCCTGTATCAATCCCAAACTAACCCCACTGCCCCGCTCTCTCCCCATCGCCCTGTATCAATCCCCAACTAATCCCACTGCCCCGCTCTCTCCCCATCACCCTGTATCAATCCCAAACTAACCCCACTGTCCCGCTCTCTCCCCATCGCCCTGTATCAATCCCAAACTAACCCCACTGCCCTGCTCTCTCCCCATCGCCCTGTATCAATCCCCAACTAATCCCACTGCCCCGTTCTCTCCCCATCACCCTGTATCAATCCCAAACTAACCCCACTGCCCCGCTCTCTCCCCATCGCCCTGTATCAATCCCAAACTAACCCCACTGCCCCGCTCTCTCCCCATAGCCCTGTATCAATCCCAAACTAATCCCACTGACCCGCTCTCTCCCCATCACCCTGTATCAATCCCCAACTAATCCCACTGCCCCGCTCTCTCCCCATCACCCTGTATCAATCCCAAACTAATTCCACTGCCCCGCTCTCTCCCCATAGCCCTGTATCAATCCCAAACTAATTCCACTGCCCCGCTCTCTCCCCATAGCCCTGTATCATTCCCAAACTAATCCCACTGCCCCGCTCTCTCCCCATAGCCCTGTATCAATCCCAAACTAATTCCACTGCCCCGCTCTCTCCCCATAGCCCTGTATCAATCCCAAACTAATTCCACTGCCCCGCTCTCTCCCCATAGCCCTGTATCATTCCCAAACTAATCCCACTGCCCCGCTCTCTCCCCATAGCCCTGTATCATTCCCAAACTAATCCCACTGCCCCGCTCTCTCCCCATAGCCCTGTATCATTCCCAAACTAATCCCACTGCCCCGCTCTCTCCCCATAGCCCTGTATCAATCCCAAACTAATTCCACTGCCCCGCTCTCTCCCCATAGTGACTCTTCCTCTGCTACAAATATTAATTTAATTTTTCCTTAATAGTTGCGATGGTCTCTGCCTCAGCCACTCTCTGTGACTAAGCATTCCACACTCCAACAAATCTGTGTAAAGAAATTTCTCCTAACCTCTCTTCTCACTCTCTCAGTGACAATTCTAAGTTCATGACACCTTGTCACTGACTCCTGAACCAGAGGAAATCAACTTTCTCTCTATCAAAACCATTCATCATTTTAAAGTCCTCCACTAAATCTCTGTGTCGTTTCTTTCTTAAACTTTCATGACTCTTACACTCTGCTTAACCTACTCTGCTCCAGTGCAAAAAAATAGTTTTCCTTGAAACTGACCAATCACGTTTCATCATTTTCTCTTCGCTCAACTTCTCCCCTCCTCTCCGGAAAATGCTGAATCTCTCTGGGTTACCATGTCTCAGTGGGTAGCACTCACACCCAGAAGGTCGTGGGTTCAAGTCCCACTCCAGAGGCTTGAGTGCAAAATCTAGGCTGACACTCCAGTGCAGTACTGAGGGAGCGCCGCACTGTCGGAGGGGCAGTACTGAGGGAGCGCCGCACTGTCAGAGGGACAGTACTGAGGGAGCGCTGCACTGTCGGAGGGGCAGTACTGAGGGAGCGCTGCACTGTCGGAGGGGCAGTACTGAGGGAGCGCCGCACTGTCGGAGGGACAGTACTGAAGGAGCGCCGCACTGTTGGAGGGTCAGTACTCAGGGAGGGCTGCACTGTTGGAGGGGCAGTACTGAGGGAGCGCTGCACTGTCGGAGGGTCAGTACTGAGGGAGCACTGCACTGTCGGAGAGGCAGTACTGAGGGAGCGCTGCACTGTCGGAGGGGCAGTATTGAGGGAGCGATGCACTGTCAGAGGGGCAGTACTGAAGGAGCGCTGCACTGTCGGAGGGGCAGTACTGAGGGAGCGATGCACTGTCAGAGGGGCAGTACTGAAGGAGCGCTGCACTGTTCGAGGGTCAGTACTCAGGGAGGGCTGCACTGTTGGAGGGGTAGTAGTGAGGAAGCGCTGCACTGTCGGATGGGCTGTGCTGAAGGAGCGCAGCACTGTCGAAGGGGCAGTACTGAGCGAGGGCTGCACTGTCAGAGGGGCAGTACTGAAGGAGTGCAGCACTGTCAGGGGGCAGTACTGAGCGAGTGCTGCACTGTCGGATGGGCAGAACTGAGGGAGCGCTGCACTGTTGGAGGGGCAGTACTGAGGGAGCGCCGCACTGTCGGAGGGGCAATACTGAGCGAGGGCTGCACTGTCGGAGGGGGAGTACTGATGGAGTGCCGTACTGTCGGAGGGGCAGTACTGAGGGAGCTCTGCACTGCCTGAGGGGCAGTACTGAGGGAGCGCTGCACGGTTGGAGGGGCAGTACTGAGGGAGTGCCGCACGGTTGGAGGGGCAGTACAGGGGGTGCGCTGCACTGTCGGAGGGACAGTACTGACTGTGCGCTGCACTGTCGGAGGGGCAGTACTGAGGGAGCGCTGCACGGTTGGAGGGGCAGTACAGGGGGTGCGCTGCACTGTCGGAGGGACAGTACTGACTGTGCGCTGCACTGTCGGAGGGGCAGTACTGAGGGAGCGATGCACTGTCGGAGGGGCAGTACTGAGGGTGCACTGCACTGTCGGAGGGGCAGTACTGAGGGAGCACTGCACTGTTGGAGAGGCAGTACTGAGGGAGCACTGCAATGTTGGAGGGGCAGTACTGAGGGAGCGATGCACTGTCGGGGGGCGCAGTACTGAGGGAGCGCCGCACTGTCGGAGGGGCAGTACTGAGCGAGCGCTGCACTGTCGAGGGCAGTAGTGAGTGAGGGCTGCACTGTCGGATGGGCAGTGATGATGGAGTGCCGTACTGTCGGAGGGGCAGTACTGAGGGAGCGGTGCGCTGTCGGAGGGGCAGTACTGAGGGAGCGCTGCACGGTCGGAGGGACAGTACTGAGGGTGCGCTGCACTGTCGGAGGGGCAGTACTGAGGGAACGATGCACTGTCGGAGGATCAGTACTGAGGGTGCACTGCACTGTCGGATGGGCAGTACTGAGGGAGCACTGCGCTGTCGGAGAGGCAGTACTGAGGGAGTGCTGCACTGTCGGAGGGGCAGTACTGAGTGAGTGATGCACTGTCGGAGGGGCAGTACTGAGGGTGCACTGCACTGTCGGAGGGGCAGTACTGAGGGAGCACTGCACTGTCGGAGAGGCAGTACTGAGGGAGCGCTGCACTGTCGGAATGGCAGTACTGAGGGAGCGATGCACTGTCAGAGGGGCAGTACTGAGGGAGCACCGCACTGTCGGAGGGACAGTACTGAAGGAGCACCGCACTGTTGGAGGGTCAGTACTCAGGGAGGGCTGCACTGTTGGAGGGGTCGTACTGAGGAAGCGCTGCACTGTCGGACGGGCTGTGCTGAAGGAGCGCAGCACTGTCGAAGGGGCAGTACTGAGCGAGGGCTGCCCTGTCGGAGGGGCAGTACTGAAGGAGTGCAGCACTGTCAGGGGGCAGTACTGAGCGAGGGCTGCACTGTCGGATGGGCAGAACTGAGGGAGCGCTGCACTTTCGGGGGGGGAGTACTGAGGGAGTGCTGCACTGTTGGAGGGGCAGTACTGAGCGAGGGCTGCACTGTCAGAGGGGCAGTACTGAGGGAGCGCTGCAATGTCGGAGGGGCAGTGCTGAGGGAGCACTGCACTGTTAGAGGGGCAGTACTGATGGAGCACTGCACTGTTGGAGGGGCAGTGCTGAGGGAGTGCTGCACTGTTAGAGGGGCACTACTGAGGGAACGCTGCACTGTCGGAGGGGCAGTGCTTAGGGAGCACCGCTTTGTCGGAGGGGCAGTACTAAGGGAGCACTGCACTGTCCGAGGGGCAGTACTGAGGGAGTGCTGCACTGTCGGAGGGGCAGTACTGAGGGAACACTGCACTGTCAGAGGGGCAGTACTGAAGGAGCACCGCACTGTCGGAGGTGTCGTCTTCTGGATGAGACGTTAAGCTAAGTCCCCATCTACCATTTTAGGTGGATGTAAATATTTTATGGCAGTATTTCGGAGAAGAGCAGTGAAGTTCTTCCCGGTGTCCTGGCCAATATTTAACCCTCAACCAACGTCAGTAAAAAAGAGGTCATTTATCAAATTGCTGTTTGTTGGAGCTTGCTGTACGCAGATTAGCTGCCGTGTTTCCTACATTACAACAGTGACTACACTTCAAAAAGTACTTCATTGGTTGTAAAGCACTTTCGGATGTCCTGAGGTTGTGAAAGGCAAGTTCTTTTTTCCTTCCTTACTGTCTCCACTGGCCATGCAGCACCAGAGGACATTCTCCACGGAGCTGGGACCGTGAGCGCTGGTATTCAATCCTGGGGCGGGAGGCACCACAAGTAAACCCAATCTGATCCTCCCCCGACGCCCACATTAATTGGATCGTGATCAAGGTTGCCAAGTGCAACTGTAGCCCCCTCAACTGCTAACTCAGCACAGCCTGGAGAGTGAACCTGAGCACTTCCTGTTCCCGGTGACTCGGTTCCGAGCCAGCTCTCCCCATGCTGATTTAAGTTTGCTTTAATATATAAAAAATATTTTTTTGCAAGTCAGTGAATTTGCAATATTAGTGACATTGACTCAACCCCCTGAAATAACAAAGTTTATTATAGATTTACTCTTCCAAACAATCTGGGACCAATTATCCATTTATCAACATTCACTGAAAGAGGCTTCTCAAGGTTTGCCAAGTCTCAATGCTGTTGGATCCGGACCCAGTGCTCTCTTTGGTTTGGGCACTGAACTTGTGTTTTACCTGTTTTTAAGTATCTCGTTCTTTAAATAAGCAACGGGATCTGCGAGTAATGTATTGGAATATTTTACAAGGGTTGCGGAAAGTAGTCTGCGAAAAAAAAAAAATTCTCATTAGTGTTTTTGGCAAACGGTTCCTTCCAGGCAGAGTAACAACGTAAACAGGATAGAGCTGAGGATTGTCAATATTGTCTACTTTGTCAATAGTGCTTTGAAGAGTTGCCAACACACCCAGAGCTGGCAGCCAATCGGATGCACCATCTTTTTTTTGGCTGAATATTTTTCCTCGCCTCTTCTGAAGGTGTCAATTTACGTTGGGTTACGTTTCCACGGGCTCCCGACGCCCTCAGGTACCTCACCCAACTGACCACTCGTCATGGGTGAGACTGGACAGCGAGTGTCGCCGAGTGTTGACTCAGGAGGAACCACAGCCAGAGCAGATACTGTCCTTCCTGACCTTCACCATCAACAACAACAACAGCAACTTCCATTGATATAGCGCCTTTAATATAGTAAAACATCCAAGGCGCTTCACAGGAGTGATTATCAAACAAAATTTGACACCGAGCCACATCAGGAGATATTAGAACAGGCTTGGTCCATGAGGTCGGTTTTAAAGAGCGTGTTAAAGGAGGAGAGAGAGGCGGAGAGGTTTAGGGAGGGAATTCCAGAGCTTAGGGCCCAGGCAGCTGAAGGCATGGCCGCCAATGGTGGAGCGATGGAAATTGCAATCAGAAGCAACAATCCCTGGTTAATTTTCTCAGTAATGCTGAGGCCCATTACAGCATCTCTACCACAGCCGAGTGAGGGCAACAAACTCAGCACAGCCCAGGGACTGAACGTGGGACCTTCCTGCTCTATGTGCCCCACTCACACACTGGGCAGCAATTAAACTGATCCATCAGGAGAGCCGGGATCCTTAAAGTGGTTTTGGAAAGTGTCTGACCCTGTGCTCAATAAAGGTCACACATAGGAGTCCACAGCTTCAGACCCTCAGGATAGACTGAAATTGCACGGTGGGACTAATCAGAGAACTCCTTCAAAGAGCCGGGACAGGGAAGATGGGCCCAATGGCCTCCTTCTGTGTGGTGTGATTCTCCAATTTGTGAAAGTAATGTGAGATGAAACAGACAGATCTCCCCTCAAACCCGTTCCCCCATCTCCAGGGATGTCAGTGGAATTTATCCTAAAGAATTTATCCAAAAAGGAAAGGGAGGTGGGGTAGCATTGCTGGTTAAAGAGGAGATTAACACAATAGTAAGGAAGGATATTAGCTCTGATGATGTGGAATCTGTATGGGTAGAACTGAGAAACACCAAGGGGCAGAAAACGTTAGTGGGAGTTGTATACAGACCCCCAAACAGTAATGCTGAGGTTGAGGATGGCATTAAACGGGAAATCAGAGACACGCGTAATAAGGGCACGGCAGTTATCATGGGTGACTTTAATCTACATATAGATTGGGCTAGCCAAATTAGTAACAATACTGTGGAGGAAGAATTCCTGGAGTGCATGCGGGATGGTTTCCTGGACCAACATGTCGAGGAACCAACTAGAGATCAGGCCATCTTAGCTGGGTATTATGTAATGAGAAAGGATTAATTAGCAATCTTGTTGTGTGAGGCCCCTTGGGGAGGAGCGATCATAATATGATAGAATTCTTCATTAAGATGGAGAGTGAAGTAGTTGACTCAGAGACTAGGGTCCTGAATTTCAATAAAGGAAACTATGATGGTATGAGGCATGAGTTGGCTAGGATGGATTGGGAAACGTTACTTAAAGGGTTGACGGTGGATAGGCAATGGCAAACATTTAAAGATCGCATGGATGAACTACAGAATTTATTCATCCCTGTTTGGCATAAAAATAAAACAAAAACGGTGACTCAACCGTGACTAACAAGGGAAATTAGGGACAGCATATGTTCCAAGGAGAGGACATATAATTTGGCCAGAAAAAGCAGCAAACCTGAGGATTGGGAGCAGTTTAGGATTCAGCAAAGGAGGACAAAGGGATTATTAAGAGGGGGAAAATAGAGTATGAGAGTAAGCTTGCATGGAACATAAAAACTGACTGTAAAATCTTCTATAGATATGTGAAGAGAAAAAGATTGCTGAAGTCAAGCGTAGGCCCCTTGCAGTCAGAATCAGGGCAATTTATAATGGGGAACAAAGAAATGGCAGACCAATTAAATACATACTTTAGTTCTGTCTTCACAAAGGAGGACACAAATAACCTCCCAGAGATGTCAGGGAATAATGAGAGGGAGGAATTGAATGAAATCAGTATTTGTAGGGAAATGGTGTTAGGGAAATTAACGGGATTGAAGGCCGATAAATCCCCAGGGCCTGATAATCTACATCCTAGGGTACTTAAGGAAGTGGCCCTAGAAATAGTAGGTGCGTTGCTGGTCATCTTCCAAAATTCTATAGACTCTGGAACAGTTCCCATGGATTGGAGGACAGCTAATGCAACCCCACTATTTAAAAAAGGTGGTAGAGAGAAAATGGGGAATTATAGACCGGTAAGCCTGACATCGGTAGTGGGGAAAATGCTAGAGTCCATTATAAAAGATGTAATAGCAGAGCACTTGGAAAACAGTGACAGGATCAGACAAAGTCAACATGAATTTACAAAAGATAAATCATGCTTGACTAATCTACTGGAATTTTTTCAGGATGTAACTGGTAGAATAGATAAGGGAGAACCAGTGGATGTGGTGTATTTGGACTTTCAGAAGGCTTTCAATAAGGTCCCGCATAAGAGGTTAGTGTGCAAAGTTAAAGCACATGGGATTGGGGGTAAGCTACTGACTTGGATAGAGAACTGGTTGGCAGACAGGAAGCAAAGAGTTGGAATAAACGGATCTCTTTCCAAGTGGCAAGCAGTGACTAGTGGGGTACCGCAGGGATCGGTGCTAGGACCCCAGCTATTCACAATATATATTAATGATCTAGATGAGGGAACTAGATGTAATATCTCCAAGTTTGCAGATGACACAAAGCTGGGTGGGTGTGTGTGCTGTGAGGAGGATGCCGAGAAACTCCAGTACGATTTGGACAGGTTGGGTGATTGGGCAGATGCATGGCAAATGCAGTATAATGTGGATAAATGCGAGGTTATCCACTTCGGTGGCTAAAACAGGAAGACATTATTATCTGAATGGCAATAGATTTCGAAAAGGGGACGTGCAACGAGGCCTGGGTGTCCTTGTGCACCAGTCACTGAAGGTAAGCATGCTGGTGCAGCAGGCGGTTAACAAGGCAAATGGTATGTTGGCCTTCAGAGCGAGAGGAGTCGAGTACAGGAGCAAGGATGTCTTGCTGCAGTTGTACAGGGCCTTGGTGAGACCATACCTTGAGTATTGTGTGCAGTTTTGGTTGCTTTATCTGAGGAAGGATGTTCTTGCCATGGAGGGAGTGCAGCGAAGATTCACCAGACTGATGCCTGGGATGGCAAGAATGACGTATGAGGAGATATTGGGTTGATTAGGCTTATATTCGCTCGTGTTTAGAAGAATGAGAGAGGATCTCATTGAAACTTATAAAATTCTAACAGGACTAGACAGACTAGGTGCAGGAAGGGTGTTCCTGATGGCGGGGGAGTCCAGAACCAGGGGTCACAGTCTAAGGATAATGGGTAAGCCATTTAGGACAGAGATGAGGAGGAATTTCTTCACCTAGAGAGTGGTGAACCAGTGGAATTCTCTACCACAGAAGGCAGTTGAGGCCAATTCATTAAATATATTCAAGAGGAGTTAGATATATTTCTTAAGGCTAAAGGGATCAAGGGATATGGGGAGAAGGCAGGGACAGGGTACTGAATTTGGATGGTCAGCCATGATCTTATTGAATGGTGGAGCAGGCTCGAGGGGCCGAATGGCCGACTCCTGCTCCTATCTTCTATGTTTCTATGTTTCTATATGACAATCTGGACCATTACAAAGGCTCACAGTGTTCCCCAAAAGCAATTTATCTCTATTTGATTCACCGTTATAATATAAAATATACAAAGAGGGATAATTTCATTAAAACTCTTTTTAAGGAGAGATTGTTGCCATCGGGATTCTTTTTAAGACGGATCTCACACTGCCTTGTCTGAAGATCTGGGCATTTTTTAAAGAGGAGTTTGTCCCATTAAAATCCCTTTTAAATGGAGCAGTCATGCTCTCAAGATCATATTTAAAGAGAAACCGCACCATCAGAACGCTTTCAAACAGAGAGTGTGGGCACACGGAACAAAACTGTCCCCAATTTGGCACAAAATTTAAGGATCTTCCGAGATTGGCGCTGTTAATGGGACAGTGTAGAGGGAGCTATACTCTGAATCTAACCCATGCTGTACCTGCCCTGGGAGTGTCTGATGGGACAGTGTAGAGGGAGATTTACTCTGTATCTAACCCGTGCTGCGCCTGCCCTGGGAATGATTGATGGGCCAGTGTAGAGGGAGCATTACTTTGAATCTAACCCATGCTGTACCTGCCCTGGGAGTGTTTGATGGGACAGTGTAGAGGGAGCTTTACTCTCTATCTAACCCATGCTGGACCTGCTCTGCGAGTGTTTGATGGGACAGTGTAGTGGGAGCTTTACTCTGTATCTAACGCGTGCTGCACCTGCCCCGGGAGTGTTTGATGGGCTGGTGTAGAGGGAGCTTTACACTGTATCTAACCTGTGCTATTCCTGCCCTGGGAGTGTTTGATGGGACAGTGTAGAGGGAGCTTTACTCTGTATCTAACCCGTGCTGTACCTACCCTGGGAGTGTTTGATGGGACAGAGTAGAGGGAGCTTTACTCTATATCTAACTCACGCTGTACCTGTCCTGGGAGTGCTTGACGGGACAGTATAGAGGGCGGTTTACTCTGTATCCAAACCGAGCTGTACCTGCCCTAGGCGTGTTTGATGGGACAGTGTATAGGGAGCTTTACTCTGTATCTAACCCATGCTGTGCCAGCCCTGGGAGTGTTTGATGGGACAGTGTAGTGGGATTTTTACTCTGTATCTAACCCATACTGTACCTGCCCTGGGAGTGTTTGATGGGACAGTGTAGAGGGAGCTTTACTCTGTTTCTAACTCGTGCTGTACCTGCCCTGGGAGTGCTTGACAGGACAGTATAGAGGGAGCTTTGCTCTGTATCTAACCCGAACTGTACCAGCCCTGGGCGTGTTTGATGGGACAGTGTAGTGGGAGCTTTACTCTGTATCTAACCAGTACTGTACCTGCCCTGGTAGTTTTTGATGGGATACTGCAGAGGGAGCTTTACTCTGTATCTAACCCGTGCTGTCCATGCCCTGGGAGTGTTTGATGGGACAGTGTAGAATGAGATGTACTCTGCATCTAACCCGTGCTGTACCTGCCCTGGTAGTGTTTGATGGGATAGTATAGAGGAAGCTTTACTCTGTATCTAACCCGTGCTGTCCCTGCCCTGGGAGTGTTTAATGGGACAGTGCAGAGAGAGCTTTACGCTGAATCTAACCCGTGCTGTAACTGCCCTGGGAGTGCTTGACGGGACAGCATAGAGGGAGCTTTACTCTGTATCTAACCCGTGCTGTACCTGCCCTGGGAGTGTTTGATGGGACAGTGTAGAGGGAGCTTTACTCTGTATCTATCCCGTGCTTTACCTGCCCTGGGAGTGTCTGATGGGACAGTGTAGAGTGAGCTTTACTCTGTATCTAACCCGTGCTGTACCTACCCTTGGAGTGTTTGACGGGACAGTGTAGAGGGAGCTTTACTCTGTATCTAACCCGTGCTGTACCTGCCCTGGAAGTGTTTGATGGGACAGTGTAGAGGGAGCTTTACTCTGTATCTAACCCATGCTTTACCTGCCCTGGTAGTGTTTGATGGGTTAAACATAGACATAGACATAGAGATAGGAACAGGAGTAGGCCATTCGGCCCTTCGAGCCTGCTCCGCCATTCAATGAGATCATGGCTGATCTTCGTCTGAGATCATAGCTGATCTTACCAGTTCAGTACCCCGTCCCCGCCTTTTCTCCGTAACCCTTAATCCCCTTAGCCTTCAGAAATATATCCAATTCTCTCTTGAAAATATTTATTGAATTAGCCTTCACAGCCCTCTGTGGCAGGGAATTCCACAGGCTCACCACTCTTTGAGTGAAGAAATTCTTCCTCATCTCTGTTTTAAATGATTTGCCCGCTATTTTTAGACTGTGGCCCCTGGTTCTGTGCTCCCCTGCCATTGGAAACATTCTCTCTGAATTCAGCCTGTCCAGGCCTGCCATAATTTTATATGTTTCGATGAGATCCCCTCTCAATCTTCTAAACTCCAGTGAGTACAAGCCCAAACTATTCAATCTCTCCTCGTAGGTCATTCCCGCCATTCCAGGTATCAGCCTGGTGAATCGCCGCTGCACTCTTTCCATGGCAAGAACATCCTTCCGCAGATGGGGCGACCAAAACTGTACACAATACTCCAGATGCGGTCTCACCAGCACCTTGTACAGCTGTAGTAAGGTATCCCTATTCCTATACTCGAACCCCCTTGATATGAAGGCCAACATACCATTTGCCTTCTTAATCGCCTGTTGCACCTGCATGCTCTCCTTCAGTGACTGGTGCACAAGAACACCCAGGTCCCTCTGCACTTCCCCATCTCCCAATCTATTGCCATTTAGATAATAATCCACCCTCCTGTTTTTACCCCCAAAGTGGATAACCTCGCATTTATCCACATTATAGTGCATCTGCCACGTATCCGCCCATTCCCCCAACCTGTCCAAATCGCAATGTAGCCTCCTGACATCCTCATCAGAGCCCACCCCTCCTCCTAGTTTAGTGTCGTCAGCGAATTTGGAAATATTGCATCCAATTCCCTGATCCAGATCATTTATATATATTGTGAACAGCTGGGGTCCCAGGACAGATCCTTGCGGCACCCCGCTGGTCACTGCCTGCCACTCCGAAAACGAGCCGTTTATTCCAACTCTCTGTTTTCTATCCGCCAGCCAGTTCTCTATCCACGTTAATACTTTGCCCCCAATCCCATGAGCCTTAATTTTGCATGATAATCTTTTGTGTGGAACCTTATCGAAGGCTTTCTGGAAGTCAAGGTACACCACATCCACTGGCTCTCCCCCATCTATTTTACCAGTTACTTCCTCAAAAAATTCCAGCAGATTAGTCAAACACGATTTACCCTTTGTAAATCCATGTTGACTCTGTCCGATCCTTTCCCCATTTGTCAAGTGCTCCGCTATTTTATCCTTAATAATGGACTCTAGCATTTTGCCCACAACCGATGTAAGGCTTACTGGTCTATAATTCCCTGCTTTCTCTCTACCCCCCTTTTTAAATATTGGGGTAACATTAGCTACCCTCCAATCCACGGGTACTGTTCCCGAGTCAATGGAGTTCCGGAAGATGATCCTTAGAGCATCTGCTATCTCCAGGGCCACCTCCTTAAGTACCCTAGGATGTAGTTTATCAGGCCCCGGGGATTTGTCGGCCTTCAGTCCCCTCAACTTACCCAACACCATATCCCTAGAGATACTAATTTCTGTCAGCTCCTCCCTCTCATTAGTCCCTATGTTTGTCGATATTCCTGGGAGGTTATTTGTGTCCTCCTTTGTGAATACAGAACCAAAGTATGAGTTTAATTGGTCTGCCATTTCCTTATTCTCCATTATATATTCTCCCGACTCGGACTGCAAGGGACCGACTTGGGATTTTACCAGTCTTTTCCTCCTGATATACCGATAAAAGCTTTTGCAGTCTGTCTTTATGTTTGCTGCAAGTTTACTTTCGTATTCTATTTTCCCCTTCCTGATTAATCCCTTTGTCCTCTTTTGCTGTATCCTGTACTGCCCCCAATCTTCCGGTCTGGTGCTTTTTTTTGCCAGTTGATATGCCCTTTTTTTTGATTTTATGCTGTCCCTAATTTCCCTCGTTATCCACGGTTGAGTCACCTTTTTAGGTTTATTTTTATGCCAAACCGGTATAAACATGTTCTGGAATTCTTCCATTCTATCTTTGAATGCTTGCCATTGTCTATCCACTGTCAATCCCCCCAGAAACACCACCCAATCAATCTTACCCAATTCCCGTCTCATACCCTCGTAATTCCCTTTATTTAAGTTCTGGACCTTAGTCTCTGATTCAATTTCCTCACTCTCCATCTCGACTGAGAGCTCGATCATATTATGATCGCTCTGACCCAAGGGGCCTCGTACAAGAAGATTGCTGATAAGTCCCTTCTCATTGCACAATACCCAGTCTAAAATGGCCTGATCTCGAGTCGGCTCCTCGACATATTGGTCCAGATAACCGTCCCGAAAACATTCCAGGAATTCCTCCTCCTCAGAATTTTTACTAATTTGGGTAGTCCAATCAATATGTAAATTAAAGTCACCCATGATGACAGCTGTGCTCTTATCGCACGCTTCTCTAATTTCCCTTTTTATGCCTTCCCTCACCTCCATATTACTATTTGGAGGCCTATATATCACACCCACTAACGTTTTCCTCCCCTTGCTATTTCTCATTTCTACCCATACAGATTCCGTTTCCGGTTAGTGTAGAGGAAGCTTTACTCCGTATCTAACCCGTGCTGTACCTGCCCTGTGAGTGTCTGATGGGACAGTGTAGAGGGAGCTTTACTCTGTATCTAACCCGTGCTGTGCCTGCCCTTGGAATGTTTGATGGGACAGTGTAGAGGGAGCTTTACTCTGTATCTAACCGGTGCTGTACCTGCCATGGGAGTGTTTGATTGGACAGTGTAGAGGGAGATTTACTCTGTACCTGACCCATGCTTTACCTGCCCTGGGAGTGTTTGATAGGAAAGTTTAGAGGGTGCTTTACTCTGTATCTAACCCGTGCTGTACCTGCCCTTGGAGTGTTTGATGGGACAGTGTAGAGGGAGATTTACTCTGTATGTAACCCGTGCTGTGTCCGCCCTGGGCGTGTTTGATGCGACAGTATAGGGGGAGCTTTACTCTTTATCTAACTCATACCGCACCTGCCCTGTGAGTGTTTGATGGGATAGTGTAGAGGGAGCTTTACTCTGTATCTAACCCGTGCTGTACCTGCCATGGGAGTGTTTGATGGGATAGTTTAGAGGGAGCTTTACTCTATATCTAACCCGCGCTGTACCCGTCCTGGGAGTGCTTGACGGGACAGTATAGAGGGAGCTTTGCTCTGTATCTAACCCGAGCTGTACCAGCCCTGGGCGTGTTTGATGGGACAGTGTAGAGGGAGCTTTACTCTGTTTCTAACTCATGCTGTACCTGCCCTGGGAGTGTTTGATGGGATAGTGTAGAGGGAGCTTTACTCTGTATCTAATCCGTGCTGTCGCTGCCCTGGCAGTGTATAATTGGACAGTGTTGAATGAGCTTTACTCCATATATAACCCGTGCTGTACCTGCCCTGGGAGTGTTTGATGGGACAGTGTAGAGGAAGCTTTAGTCTGTACCTAACCCGTGCTGTACCTGTCCTGGGAGTGCTTGATGGGACAGTATAGAGGGAGCTTTACTCTGTATCTAACCCGAGCTGTACCTGCCCTGGGCGTGTTTGATGCTCCAGTGTAGAGGGAGCTTTACTCAGTATCTAACCCGTGCTGTACCTGCCCTGGGAGTGTCTGATGGGACAGTGAAGAGGGAGGTTTACTCCGTATCTAACCCGTGCTGTACCTGCCCTGTGAGTGTCTGATGGGACAGTGTAGAGGGAGCTTTACTCTGTATCTAACCCGTGCTGTGTCCGCCCTGGGCGTGTTTGATGCGACAGTATAGGGGGAGCTTTACTCTTTATCTAACTCATACCGCACCTGCTCTGTGAGTGTTTGATGGGATAGTGTAGAGGGAGCTTTACTCTGTATCTAACCCGTACTGTACCTGCCCTGGGAGTGTTTGATGGGATAGTTTAGAGGGAGCTTTACTCTGTATCTAACTTGTGCTGCACCTGCCATGGGAGTGTTTGATGGGCTAGTTTAGAGGGAGCTTTACTCTATATCTAACCCGCGCTGTACCTGTCCTGGGAGTGCTTGACGGGACAGTATAGAGGGAGCTTTGCTCTGTATCTAACCCGAGCTGTACCAGCCCTGGGCGTGTTTGATGGGAGAGTGTAGTGGGAGCTTTACTCTGTATCTAACCAGTACTGTACCTGCCCTGGTAGTTTTTGATGGGACACTGCAGAGGGAGCTTTACTCTGTATCTAACCCGTGCTGTCCATGCCCTGGGAGTGTTTGATGGGACAGTGTAGAATGAGCTGTACTCTGCATCTAACCCGTGCTGTACCTGCCCTGGTAGTGTTTGATGGGATAGTATAGAGGAAGCTTTACTCTGTATCTAACCCGTGCTGTCCCTGCCCTGGGAGTGTTTAATGGGACAGTGCAGAGAGAGCTTTACGCTGAATCTAACCCATGCTGTAACTGCCCTGGGAGTGCTTGACGGGACAATATAGAGGGAGCTTTACTCTGTATCTAACCCGTGCTGTACCTGCCCTGGGAGTGTTTGATGGGACAGTGTCGAGGGAGCTTTACTCTGTATCTATCCCGTGCTTTACCTGCCCTGGGAGTGTCTGATGGGACAGTGTAGAGGGAGCTTTATTCTGTATCTAACCCGTGCTGTACCTGCCCTGGAAGTGTTTGATGGGACAGTGTAGAGGGAGCTTTACTCTGTATCTAACCCATGCTTTACCTGCCCTGGTAGTGTTTGATGGGATAGTGTAGAGGAAGCTTTACCCTGTATCTAACCCGTGCTGTCCCTGCCCTGGGAGTGTTTGATGGGACAGTGCAGAGGAAGCTTTACTCTGTATCAACCTGTGCTGTACCTGCCCTGGGAGTGTTTGATGGGACAGTGTAGAGGGAGCTTTACTCTGTATCTAACGCACGCTGTACCTGCCCTGGGAGTGTTTGATGGGACAGTGTAGAGGGAGCTTTTCTCTGTATCTAACCTGTGCTATACCTGCCCTGGGTGTGTTCGATGGGACAGTGTAGAGGGAGCTTTACTCTGTATCTAACCCGTGCTGTACCTACCCTGGGAGTGTTTGATGGGGCAGCGTAGAGGGAGCTTTACACTGTATCTAACCCATACTGTACCTGCCCTGGGAGTGATTGATGGGACAGTGTAGAGGGAGCTTTACTCTGTATCTAACCCGTGCTGTACCTGCCCTGGGAGTGTTTGATGGGACAGTGTCGAGGGAGCTTTACTCTGTATCTAACCCTTGCTGTACCTGCCCTGGGAGTGTTTGATGGGGCAGCGTAGAGGGAGCTTTACTCTGTATCTAATCCATGCTGTACCAGCCCTCGGAGTGTTTGATGGGACAGTGTAGAGGGAGCTTTAATCTGTATCTAACCCGTGCTGTACCGGCCCTGGGAGTGTTTGATGGGACAGTGTAGAGGGAGCTTTACTCTGTATCTAACCCGTGCTGTACCGGCCCTGGGAGTGTTTGATGGGGCACCGGGTGCATGAAATAGTAAGTTTTGGATTTTCCATTTTGGTCAGCCTTCAACTTGATGAGAATAAAATGTATTCAATTAAAGATTAACGGCAGGAAATTCCTCATAGCTGCTCCTGCTCCAATGGTGTTAGTTCACGGATACGTGGAGTGTGGAAGCAACTCCAAGGAATTTGCCAGCCTATTATTCAAAACGACATGACTAGAATTTGTTTTTACGCAGCGAGTTGTTGTGATCTGGAACGCGCTGCCTGAATTGGCGGTGGAAGCAGATTCAATAGTAACTTTCAAAAGGGGAATTGGATAAATACATGAAGGGGAATAATTTGCAGGGCTCCGGGGAAAGAGCAGGGGTTGTGGGACTAATTCTGTGCTGTAAGATTCTAAGATTCTCTGTAACTTACTTTCTCCATGTCAACTCAAGCAGTCATTGAGGAAGCCCCACGCGTTTATACTGTTTGACACAGTAAAGAGTGCTGCCCTCTCTAAATAGCAATGGTCGGTTTGTTTTTATAGGTTTGAGTCCAAAATGCTTTTTTCATAAATTACTGCTATGAAATTGATTAAGAAAACATTCTTTGGCAAAAGCAGAGCTCGGGATTATTACTTCTTTCATGAATTTCAATCTAAAGCAATAACATAGCGTCTATTAACTGGAATTGATACCA
The DNA here is from genome assembly GCF_052327205.1 of Somniosus microcephalus. NCBI lineage: Eukaryota > Metazoa > Chordata > Chondrichthyes > Squaliformes > Somniosidae > Somniosus > Somniosus microcephalus. The sequence continues at coordinate 5,639,659 of NC_141004.1, forward strand.
GCTGCCTACTTGTTGCTGGAGACCTGCCTTGGGTCAACAGATTGGACTTGCTAAGAGATTAATCCCATTCATGATGTCATCCTGTGGTGGGATCCAATTACATTCTTGCCATACCTTGGTTATTTGCCGAATCTGTCCTTGCCCTTCAAGTCTGAAGGTGCTGATTCTCACTGCAACATCCTCCTGTGGGCAACAAAAGTCACCCCGTTGATCAGCCCAGATAGCGAGCGAGGCTTTTAAGAACATCAGTTTCTCAAGTACTTTTTCTCTACTGATCTTAAATTACTTTAAGCTCCTCGCTCTCATTAGCGCCTTGGTTCCCCATTATTTTTGGTTTGCTTTTTGTGTCTTCTACAGTGAAGACAGACACAAAATATTTGTTTAAAGTCTCTCCCATTTCCTTATTCCCCATTATAATTTCACCTGCCTCAGCCTCTAAGGGACCAACGCTTGCTTTTGCCACTCTCTTCCTTTTTATATACTTGTCGAAGCTCTCACAATCTGTTTTTATATTTCTTGATAGTTTTACTCTCGTATTCTATTTACTCCCTTTTTATCCTTTGCTGGTTTCTAAAGCTCCCCCAATCCTCAGGCTCACTACTATTCTTCACAGCATTACAAGCCTCTTCTTTTAATCTAATACCATCCTTAACGTCTTTAGTTAGCCACGGGTGGATCACTTTTCCCGTAGAGTTTTTATTTCTCAATGGAATGTATATTCGTTGAGAAATTTGGACTATTTGGGGTAGCCAGTAGAAGCATCGCAGTCGAACCTGACCCTGCCCCCACCCGACACATTCTCCAGGAGGAGTCGTGGATCGTGGCGGCCTGGTTGATTCCAACCCCCAGCCCAGTGGTGCTGAGCCCAATTAAAGCACCATTACTCATTAGGCTAACACAGCTCAGATAAGGGATAAAGGCTGGGATCTTCCTGCTCTGTATGGCTCCATGGCAACCAGTACTGCAGACACCGACTAGGGCCTTGAAGCCCCAAATTAAAGGGGCCTACTGCTAGCTCAACTTACTGTACAAGCTTGCTCCAAAAGTGACTCTTTCCATCTCGAACCTGCCCCTTTAAGATATCAGATGCAAAAACAATTAGACTGTGATGCCTGCCTGTGCCCAGCTGGAAGAAGATGACTCTGATGGACGATTCATTCCCTACTCTCTGCAGCTCACTCCCTAACCCCTTCCTTTGCTGTTTCCCTCTCGAATTCAAGGGTCTCTTCAAAACCTATCCTTTCGGCCGTGCTTTCGATCACCTCCCCTCACTCTCCCACGACCACTTGGCACGTACCTGCACTCCCTCAAACACCTTGGATGTTCCCTACATTAATGGTGCTCTATAAATGCATCGGACTCCTGAATAATCTCCACGTTTACAGAACCCCCATGGCTAGGATGGGCCCAGCAGCAACCAGGCAATGCTTTGATGATGTCTCCGTTACTTCATCAAAGAACTCCAAGGTATTCTTCTTTTTAGGCAGTCCCTCGGAACCGAGGATGACTTGCTTCCACATTAAAAATGAGTTCTCAGGTGACTGATGAGTCCAATGCGGGACCTACAGTCTCTGTCACAGGTGGGGCAGACGGTGGTTGAAGGGGCGGGTGGGTGGGGTGCTTAGGTTGACGTGTGCTCCTTCCGCTGTATGCGCTTGGCTTCCACTTGCTCCCGGCAAAGAGACTCGAGGTGTTCGGCGCCTTCCGGGATGCTTCTCCTCCACTTTGTGCGGTCTTGGGCCAGGGATTCCCAGGTGTTGGTGGGGGATGTTGCACTTTTTCTAAGGAGGCTTTGAGGGTGTCCATGAAGCGTTTCCTCTGCCCACCTGGGGCTCTCTTGCCGTGCCGGAGCTCCGAGTAGAGCGCTACTCTAATCTAGAGTATCAAAGAACTCCAAAGTATTACTAACTTGAAAACCTCAGGAAAGGTTGCTGAGTTTACAGATGGCACATATTCCTCTGTGAAGCTTCTCAGGAAATGCAACTCAGACTTATTCAGAACCTGGAGTGTAAAAACCCCATCCCAAAGCACTTTGCAGAAGTGAAGATAAGCAGGTGTGTGCTGGTGATGGGGTAGTGATTGGGGGGGTGCGGTCAAAGAGTTGGGAGGTTTTTGAAGGATTCCGAGCGAGGTCGCAAGGTCAGGCGGGGGGTGGGGGAGCGGTTTAGGGAGAATGTTCCAGAGTGCGGGGGTTGAGGTGGGTGAGACTCTGCAGCAAAGAGAGACCGCATGCAGCGGGAGGCTGAGGGGTCAGGCAGGGACATAGGATCCCTAAAGGATATTGCACGAGAAGGTCTAGCTGCATCAGACAGAGAAAAACAAACAGTTTAATATTTTGGCCGAAGGGCCTTTGCTTTTCTCTCAGATGCCGAAGAACCTGCTGTGCTGTTCCAGCGATTTCTTTTTTACTTCAATGTGCCAATAGAAAGAAAGACTTGCATTTATATAGCACCTTTCACAACCTCAGGATGTCCCAAAGAGCTCCACAGCCAATCAGGTACTTTTGAAGTGTAGTCACTGTTGTAATGTAGAAAAACATGGCAGCCAATCTGCGCACAGCAAGCTCCCACAGACAGCAATGACTAGATTATCTCTTTTAGTGATGTTGGATGAGGGATAAATATTGACCAGGACACCGGGGAGAACTCCCCAGCTCTTCTTCGATAGTGCCGTGGGATCTCTTATGTCTAACCGAGAGAGCAGACAGGGCCTTGGTTTAACATCTCGTCCGAAAGACGGCACCTCCGACAGTGCAGCGCTCCCTCAGTGTCATCTTAGATTTTTATGCTCAAGTCTCATGAAGTTGGGCTTGAACCCATGACCTTCCGACTCTGAGGCGAGAGTGCGACCCACTGAGCCACAGCTGACACATCAAGGGACAGCAACCCCCCAATTTGGTTCTCTTCCCCTTTACATTGCCCTGGGATTTCCAAGGTTTCCACAGAGTGGCAGACCCTGGGCTTGCACCTGCAATAGGCGCCTGCCAAGCGTAACCACGGAGATGAACCAGGAGGGGATGTTTCTGCCCATCGTACCTCACTTTCCTCTTCCTACAACCAAAGGGTATTCAGACGCTGGGGTGGCAGACGACATGACGATAGGCCTTGTTCCCAGGACGCCTCCGATCAGAGGCAATAAGGCAAAGGACGGCCAAGAGGTAAGTCCTCATTTTTTGTTGCAGCGACCCATTGGCTCCTTGGTCTTGGGTGCTGCTCTCCACCTGTGAGCCCCAGACCAGCGCAGCATTGTTCCAGTGGGCCAGCTACCAGTGGCCAAAACGTGAGGCCATAACTGCAAGTGATGTATTAATACTGTCTCTCTTCCTGTGTATGAGGTGACAGAGCAACATGATGCAGCCAGAGGCAACTACCATTGTGAATCTTTGGAATTCTCTACCCCAGAGGGCTGTGGAGGCTCAGTCGTTGAGTATATTCAAGACAGAGATCGATGGATTTTTGGGTTTAAGGGAATCAAGGGATATGGGGATAGTGCGGGAAAGTGGAGTTGAGGTAGAAGATCAGCCATGATCTTATTGAATGGCGGAGCAGGTTCGAGGGGCCGAATAGCCGACTCCTGCTCCTATTTCTTATGTTGTTATGGCAAGAACTTGTGCCGAACAAAGTCAAAGCTTGTGGGTGTTGGGAGACCTTTGACGAGAGCCAATGGTCTAGTGCAGGCTCCAGCCAGCAAGTGAGGCTAACTCCTGCATCTACATATAAAGCAGGGGCAGAGTCCGAGCCCAGTGTGAGGGGCAATTTTGCAACCGTGTGCTTAAATCATCAGCAACTCATAACAGGAATTTAATGAAAGATTACAAAGAACGCAGGGGTGAAGTCATGAGGTGTACTCCCTGTGGGCTAAACTCTGCTTGATGTGCAAATTTGTAAGATTATCCCTATACCATCTGGGAGAAAGTTCCACACACAGGGAAGGTGTGGCAAGCTTTGTTGTGGATATTCTGTGTGCACGTTTGATCGAGTGGTTGAGATTCAGCTGCATTAACCTCTTTACCCTGGCACAAACATCAAGACCTGTTTTAAGTGCTGGTAAGTCTTGGGGTAATGTTCCAATCATCATTGACTCCCGCTCTGCCCTCCTATCCTGAAGCTCTCTTTTTGTTGGGGTACAGGTCCATGGCTGCTGGGCACCCTCTGGTACCTTGCCCAACTGGACATTCTTCACACCTGAGTACTGGTGGGTTATTTAACTATTGGGCAGCAACCACCAATTTTCAGACAAGTGAACTTCCCAGCAGCAATCCCTGGGTCGTGATCAGGATTTCTCTCCTCGTTTGTCCAGGGCACTCAGACCAATGGTTTGCGTTCTCACCACCAGCCTGCCTGGCTGAGATCCGAACCCAAACAATAACAGAGAACGCTGGGAACACGCAGTAGGTCAGTCAACATCTGACGAGTTAATGTTTCAGGTGTAGACCCTCCATCAGAACTGGAGGATATTCCAGATGACCAACATTTAAAGAGGAACAGAACGAGGGGAGGGTGGAGGGAAAATAACGCGTGATTCTGCGTGGCTCAGCTACACGCTCCCTTCACCGGCTAATCCATTGCAGGAGCTCTGGTGTAATCTTACAGCTCAAAGCTCACTGATGCTGTAGATGATGAACTCTGCCATGTCACTGGCCAATCGCGAAGTGGTTCCCGAGCGTCACGGCTTTGCACGGTGTCCAGTATTTGCTTAACATAGTAATTCCCACATTACAACAGCGACTACACTCCAAAATGTACTTCATTGGCTGTAAAGCACTTTGAGAGGTCCGGTGACCGTGAAAGGCGCTATAGAAATGCAAGTCTTTCTTTTTTCTTTTAACAGTTTTAGGCCGGCAGTTTTTGGCCCATCGAGCCACAGTGTTTCTAATAACGTTGAATCTCATTTGATGACAAGAGCCTACCTAGTTCCTTCTTGAAACCCATTAAGATTTCTTATTCCACCGCCCGGGCCACAATCTGTTCCACACACTCACCAGCCATTTGGTAAAAGGTTCCTCCTGCATTTCCTATTTTCTTTTGTTCTCCTTAATTTGTAAATATCACCCCTTGTGATTAAATTCTCTACACGGCAGAAAAACCGTACTTGGATCCAATTTGCCCAAACCTTGCCTTGGGTGCAGTGTTTACACTAAGGGAAGTTTTACAGCCATCTTGGAATTCTCCCTATGTTAATGTAAACTTCCGCCTTGGCCGTTATTGGCTGGGGGGAGACAGGGGTCATGGTTGAGGACTGGGGAGATAGTCACTACCTGTGGACCACCATAGCATTGCAGGCTCTAGTTAGGTCCAAATTCACAAAGGCCTTGCCCCTACTCTACAGTTCGGCTGTAGCTGTGACCCACCCCTCAGGTGCAGCGAGCCTTTAGTTCAGTGGTAGCATTTCCCCCCCTCACTGAGTCAGGAGGTGTAGGGTTAAAACCCCACTCCAGACAGTCCCAGCAAGCGAAGACCCGAGCTCTGGCTGTGAATGACATCCAGTGGGATACGTGCGTCCGGTGTGTGTGGGTGAACCCCCTCTTCATTGTATGAGTTGTGGGAGCCCGTAACCCCCTGCCCTCCGTATCGGACTAACCCCCCCTATCGGTGGGAATAAAGATGGTTATGGCCATCGAAGGAGTGTTCACGTCGCGGTCTGTCAGAGGTTAATCACCCCGCGAATTCTTCCACTACTTCACACTGCTCTCCAAGGGAAGGTAAAAAAAACCAACAACATCCAGTCAACAAGTCTACATTGTGGCGCGGTGTCTGAGTGTATGACCGCAACGCTACCAGTTTCACTTTGTTGAGATCCTTTGATAAGTTGAGCAAAGTTGTGGCTTTGTTAGCACCCAGAGAGACCTCTGTGGGTCAATCACTTCATCAATAGCTTGTAGCCATCCAGCCTCTGCTTTCCTTTCATCTAAAACGCACCTCTTTCATCCCAAGACCAGCAATTTCTGCTTTGGAGACTCAGCACTCTAAGGGAGGTGTTCGGTCTGTCTCTAATGAGTTTAGCATAAGGACCAGATGTGTGCATTCATGCACTGACGTTTGCCAAATGTTATGACTGATGTAGTGATAAAACCATTTTTCCTGTTGCAAACCACACACATCAGCTTCCTCCTGAAATCTAAACAAACACAATTCCCAACTCCGACAGGCTCTGCTCACGGAATCTGCCAAATCACCGGCAAAATATGTGCTCCCGTCACCCACAGAGCTAAAAAGCATAACACAGAGATGTTGCTTTCAGTAGCGGAAAGCATCCTAAGGATATTTCCCTGTTACAATGTGAGACCTTTCAGGCTTTAGTCAGTGTGCAGTGTTTGCCTTGTGCAATTGAGCCTTGCAGCTACGAGCTCCAGACTCCGCGCAGGGGAATAAGAATCTGGTTCCAATCAGAGAGACTAGACTGAAAGATTTGTATGAGTGATGTTTACAAAAAAGGAAAAGGGGACCTCAGGCCCAACATCGGTGATTCTATTACCTCTTATGTTTAAAGAAAGAAAAAATTAAAATCTTATTTTCCTCTCCAAGTTGCCTTTCACTCACTGGCCCCTCCAACCCTCCCCCTCCCCCGCCAAGCGTATTGCCTTTTCTCGAGTGTGAGGTTGTTACCCAGTGCATACGATATCGCCTCAAAGACATCATCAACCACCGAGTGGGGTACTTCAACAAGAAGGAAGCTTTTCTTGCTCCTGATGAGACCCTGGGGGAAGCCAATTGAGAACATCGCTTACGTCTGGGATTCCAAAATCAACTCTTGCAGTTGGGCACCGAGCGAAAACTCAACTGTAAACCCAACCTTCCATTAGCAGGGCTATGGGGAACGAGCAGGGGGAGTGGGACTGATTGGAGAGCTCGTTCAAAGAGCCGGCACAGGCACGATGGGCCCAATGGCCTCCTTCTGTGCTGTAAGATTCTGTGAGCATTGGGTTATGATCTAATGATGCCATAATAATACCACAATGCTATTTATTGATAAGCCAAGTCTTCCAAATTCCAGTTGTTGCTTCCTTGATTCAGATTGTGGTCCTGGCCCACCTTGAAGATCACAGGTGACACTAAACTCTGGCTCAGTGGTGGCAGTCTCACCCCTGTAGTCAGGTAAGTCTTGGGGATGGGTGTCCCATAGAAACATAGAAGATAGGAGCAGGAGTAGGCCATTCGGCCCCTCGAGCCCGCTCCGCCATTCAATGCGATCATGGCTGATCATCCAAATTCAGTACCCTGTCCCTGCTTTCTCCCCATACCCCTTGACCCCTTTAGCCTTAAGAAATATATCTAACTCCTGCTTGAATATATTTAATGAATTGGCCTCTACTGCCTTCTATGGTAGAGAATTCCACAGGTTCACCACTCTCTGGGTGAAGAAATTCCTCCTCATTTCTGTCCTAAATGGCCTACCCCTTACCCTTAGACTGTGACCCCTGGTTCTGGACTCCCCGACCATCGGGAACATCCTTCCTGCATCTAGTCTGTCCAGTCCTGTCAGAATTTTGTAAGTTTGAATGAGATCCCCTCTCATTCTTCTAAACTCCAGTGAGTACAAGCCCAATCGTCCCAATCTCTCCTCATACGTCATTCCTGCCATCCCAGGTGTCAGTCTGGTGAATCTTCGCTGAACTCCTTCCATGGCAAGAACATCCTCCCTCAGATAAGGTGACCAAAACTGCACACAATACTCAAGATGTGGTCTCACCAAGGCCCTGTACAACTGCAGCAAGACATCCTTGTTCCTGTACTCGAATCCTCTCGCTATGAAGGCCAACATACCATTTGCCTTCTTAACCGCCTGCTGCACCTGCATGCTTACCTTCAGCGACTGGTGCACAAGGACACCCGATTGGAGGGGAGGGGGCTGGCGAAGCCTAGAGCAAGGGGGGCCCATGGTTTCCTTGTGGGGCCGGACGAGCGCTCCTGCTCCACATGGCCGACAGTAAACAGAGACAAAATTATTAAAATTCTCTCATTGAGTCCTGGGTCCTGTTCCCGGCAGGGTTTGGCCTGGTGGAGAAGCCACTGCTTCCCTACTCAGGCCTTGGGTTAAAATACCAGATCGGCCCCCGATGAGGTCATCGCAAAACAATCTGCATATTTAAAGGTGAACCGCTAGCTTGGGGCCATCCAGCGGTTTGAAATTGCAGTCGGTGAGCTCGGGGGAGGGAAGTGGGAGGGACGGAGTGGGCGAGTCACTGCCCTCTCCTACCAGGCAGGGGAGGAGTTAAAATCAAGGCCATTATTTTCAGCTCTCTAGATCTCCTTGTCTAGACCGTGTCCCCCGCTGGCTTCTGCAGCCTGTTTGCGGAATTGACTCCCAGGCCTCTGGTTGTACGTTCAAATAAAAACAGAAAATGCTGGAAAGACTCAGCAGGTCAGGCAGCATCTATGGAGAGAGAAACAGAGTTAACGTTTCAGATCAATCACCTTCCATCAGAACTGGAAAAAGTTAGACCCAAGGTTATTGACCTGAAACCTTGACTCTGTTTCTCTCTCCACAGCTGTTGCCTGACCTGCTGAGTATTTCCAGCATTTTCTGGTTTTATTTCAGATTTCCAGCGTCCGCAGTATTTTGCTTTTGCGTTGTATGTTGAAAGGCAGCCAGGAGCTCCCTGTGAATGGTTTGTTGGGTGTGAAGTGACTGGCTGAGATCAGGAACTCACTGGCGGGAGACAGCAGTCACAGGACCGTCCCCTGGTACTCTCGGCTCGCCAACTCGGGTCAGGCGTATTCCTGGAGGTTCCATCACGTGACCTCCTGCCTCCAACTGCCCCGCCCCTGCGCTCCCCCCATTGGTCGCCCGACCTGTCCATCCTTACAGCGCCCCGCCCCCGCACCCCCGCCATTGGTCACCCGATCCATCCATCCTCACGACTACCCCGCCCCTGCGCTCCCATCATTGGTCGCCCGACCCGTCCATCCTCACGGTGCCCCGCCCGCGCCCCCCCCCCACATTGGTCGCCCGACCCGTCCATCCTCACGACGCCCCGCCCCTGAGCTTCCAACATTGGTCACCTGACCCATCCAAGCTCGCGGTGCCCTGCCTTCCCACGGCCAATCGGAAACTGAACAGACTCTTCATTACCTGATTGGATGTTTCTTGCCTGTTTCCCCCCTCCCGTCACCAGTAATTTTATAATTAATAAACAGAAGTGTTGAAATAAAATGAAATAAACACACAAACGCCCGATTGTTCTCCCGGTGTTTTGCTCCTCGCAGTGCCCGGGAGATTAATCTTCAATTGCTGGAGCCTCCAGGCCAATCCTGGAGGAGTTGGCAACCTCTGTGACACTCTGTGATGTTTGGCAAATTGCAATATGGCCAATCAGAGTGTAATTCTTTAAAAATTTTAGAAGAATCATAAAGATATTGGTTAGCAGAGTCTAGTCAGAATCAGGAGGGAGTGAGGCACAGATCGTGAACAAAACCATTGCAAGCATTTACATCTGAATTGTCAGTGTGACCTCCTTAGGAGAAGCTGATAAATTTCAATCCTATTAAAATGAGTAGCGTATTTTAATTACTTTTAATATTAAAAAATGAATTAAAAATTACAAATCCTCATTCCACCAAAGAGATTGCTTTTATATATTATATATAAGTTTGTAATCAATCTTTTTTATTACTTTTTTCATGTATATTTTGGTGCTCATCAGGGTGACAGATGTTAGCACTGAAGACGGACCTATTAACATCTGGCTCCCACTGTCCCGTCAAACACTCCCAGGGCAGGTACAGCATGGGTTAGATACAGAGTAAAGCTCCCTCTACACTGTCCCATCAAACACTCCCAGGGCAGGTACAGCATGGGTTAGATACAGAGTAAAGCTCCCTCTACACTGTCCCATCAAACACTCCCAGGGCAGGTACAGTACGGGTTAGATACAGAGTAAAGCTCCCTCTACACTGTCCCATCAAACACTCCCAGGGCAGGTACAGCACGGGTTAGATACAGAGTAAAGCTCCCTCTACACTGTCCCATCAAACACTCCTAGGGCAGGTACAGCACGGGTTAGATACAGTGTAAAGCTCCCTCTACACTGTCCCATCAAACACTCGTAGGGCAGGTACAGCACGGGTTAGATACAGAGTAAAGCTCCCTCTACACTGTCCCATCAAACAGCTCAGGCTATTCAGCTGTGGATGCATTAAGTGAAGTCTGAGTCTGTCCACGTCTAATATCCACACATGCACACTTTCTAGCACCATGGTCAGGAACAGGAACCCGGGCAGGTTTTTCCAGGGACATCGGGGCCTATCGTAGCCCCCTCCCCCCTCCCAACCCCGCTCCTACTGCAGTGTCTGCGATCAAGTAACCCCACACAGACAGAGACTGGCGACCAACACCTCCCTGTTCTAAATGTCGCAAAAAATCTTTGCCAGATAGTGATGTTTCCACTTGTGGGGGAGACCAGAACTAGAGGCCATCAATATAAGAGAGTCACTAATAAATCCAATCGGGAATTCAGGAGAAACTTTTTTACCCAGAGAGTGGTGAGAATGTGGATCTCCCTCACTCAATGTTTTCCTCTGTGACCCACACTGCAGCGGGTACAGTAACCTCTACCGCCTCAGTAGGACTATTACTAAAATTTAAGGACATTTTTTTGACTTTGGTTTCAATGAAAACACAACTGGTGAAATAATTCAAACAATCGATGGCTGTCAAAGCCTCTCAAATGCAAAGCACGTCACCATACCTAAAGTACAATGATCCAAATAAATCAGCTCACTGCAGAAAAATCATAACTCGATCCGATCAAAGGCATGAATCAGTTAGTTATGAGATGAAGTACTTCACACACCTCCCACACACAGGGCGAGCCAAGCAAGTCTCATCTTCTACGCCCTCAAGTAAAATGACAGAAGAAAGGATCAGTTCCATCGTTAATGTGATTGGCAACCCTTCATTAAAGGATTATAAGCTCCTTCTCCCAGTCAGACAGGAATCGCGCTCTACCCCAAGCCCATCCTTCCTTACACGCCATTAATAGCACAGCTGCCCACGGTGTTTTGCTTGCTTTCTTTGTGGTTATTTTAGGGTTTGTAAACTTCGGGCTGACCATCGCACAGAGAAACCATCAGTTAGAGGGATGTCTCCCCTGTCAGGTAGATCGAGGCCACAGTCCAAAGGTGATTGGACATTGTTTGAGAACTCTACCTGAGAGACAGAATGAGGGTCGAAGAGAGGGAGAGATAAAGAGAAAGAGTAAAAAATTGAGAGATTGAGTGAGAGAGAGTGCATGCTTGTCTACCGTCCTGTTTTAGTTGGACTGTACCAAAATTATCATAGTATCATAGAATAGTACAGCACAGAAGGAGGCCCTTCGGCCCATCGAGTCTGTGCCAGATGCTGAGAAAAGCAAAAGCATTAATAGCCCAGAAATTCGGGTAAGAGGCTTCCGGCAGGTGTAAGCCCCCAACCTGCACTTACCTACCGCGCCGGCCATTGAGCTGTGGGTCCCCGTGGAATTGCAATCCTGGGCCTCCTCTAACTGCCGGTGCGCAGTGCTTGCGTATCCCAGGCTCTCTCTCTCTCTCTTCCCCCCCAGTCGCTCTCTCTCTTCCCCCCCAGTCGCTCTCTCTCTTCCCCCCCAGTCGCTCTCTCTCTTCCCCCCCAGTCGCTCTCTCTCTTCCCCCCAGTCGCTCTCTCTCTTCCCCCCCAGTCGCTCTCTCTCTCTTCCCCCCCCAGTCGCTCTCTCTCTCTTCCCCCCAGTCGCTCTCTCTCTCTTCCCCCCAGTCGCTCTCTCTCTCTTCCCCCCAGTCGCTCTCTCTCTCTTCCCCCCAGTCGCTCTCTCTCTCTTCCCCCCAGTCGCTCTCTCTCTCTTCCCCCCAGTCGCTCTCTCTCTCTTCCCCCCAGTCCTCTCTCTCTCTTCCCCCCAGTCGCTCTCTCTCTCTTCCCCCCAGTCGCTCTCTCTCTCTTCCCCCCAGTCCTCTCTCTCTCTTCCCCCCAGTCGCTCTCTCTCTTCCCCCCCAGTCGCTCTCTCTCTTCCCCCCCCACTCGCTCTCTCTCATCCCCCCCAGTCGCTCTCTCTCTTCCCCCCAGTCGCTCTCTCTCTCTTCCCCCCAGTCGCTCTCTCTCTCTTCCCCCCAGTCGCTCTCTCTCTCTTCCCCCCAGTCCTCTCTCTCTCTTCCCCCCAGTCGCTCTCTCTCTCTTCCCCCCAGTCGCTCTCTCTCTCTTCCCCCCAGTCCTCTCTCTCTCTTCCCCCCAGTCGCTCTCTCTCTTCCCCCCCAGTCGCTCTCTCTCTTCCCCCCCCACTCGCTCTCTCTCATCCCCCCCAGTCGCTCTCTCTCTTCCCCCCCAGTCGCTCTCTCTCTTCCAACAACAACATGCCCTCGAAAAAGCCTCGGCACCGCCGGGCACTCCAGCTAGTCTATATATATAAAAGGATATGCCTATCTGTCTGTCTCTCTGTCTGTCTCTCTGTCTGTCTCTCTGTCTGTCTCTCTGGCCGGCTATACAATCAAAAGTTATAGAGCGTACCTACGCATATGTTATATCAAAAGAAAGCTCATCATTAGGGGACTCTTGTAGGTGTATTTAATTTTTGCTCCGAAAAAAATTGTGCCGACGGTCGGACAAAAATTGTGCCGACGGTATCCAAAAAACATTCCAAATTCCTCTCATTATCTGCTCATTTGCATCGAGTGGGGGTGGGTTCATTGTGTGTGCGGGCGGGCCATCCTACAGTTGAGTGACGTGATGATTGACCAATCCTACAGTTCAGTGACCTGATGGTTGACCAATCGGCGCATGTGTGGGCGGGCCTTATCATTCTGAACCGAGGTGAGTCGCCACCATCTTGATTCCAAACTTTTCATTTCTTTTTCCCACTTTCTGCGTGTTTCTTTTCAAATCTACATTTCCAGCAAAAAAAAAGTTGCTTTTAAAACACAAATTGTTTTTTAAAAAAGTTAATTAATTTGTAAATCTTTTCTCTAACATCTAGAATTTTCCTACCTTTCACCATTTTTCCAGGCCTGTAAGCCTGGGCCTGTGTTGCCCAGCCACGCCCGAGCTAGGCACCACCCGTCGCGCTCAACAAGCGGCTCGCGATCACCGCCATCTTTGTGAAGGCTGGAGGGGGCGGGCCTGAGCCGAGCGTCGCCACCGCGCCGCCATCTTAGTAAAGGCGGGTGGGGCAGGAGTCAGCGCGCGCGACTTGAGTCCGGCCCGGCCTCACGCGGTAGGTTGCGCGGCGGCGTCTCTCTCTCTGCTCTTGAAGCGGCTCGGGTGGGGGGCGGGGCTCGGGGTTCGGCAGATCGGGGCTGGGGGGGGCGGGGCTCGTGAGATCGGGCCTCGGGAGATCGGGGGGGGCGAGCCTCGGGAGATGGGGGGGTGGGGCTCGGGAGATCGGAGATTGGGCCCCGGGAGATCGGCGCTCGGGAGATTGGGGGGCGGCGCTCGGGAGATCGGGGGGCGGGGCTCGGGAGATCGGGCCTCGTGAGATCGGGCCTCGGGAGGGCGGGGGGTGGGGCTTGGGACATCGGGAGATCGGGGGGGCGGGACATCGGGAGACCGGGGGGCGGGACATCGGGAGATCTGGGGGCTCGGGGGCTCGGGGACTCCCCCCTCTTCCCCCCTCTCCCCCTTCCCCCCTCTCCCCCTCCTTCCCCCTTCCCCCCCATCGCCGGCAGAGGGGAGAGGGTCTGCTGGCTCCCCGCTCCCTTTCTCCCCCCCTTCCCCTCCCCCCTCCCCCTCATCTCCCTCCCCTCCCCCCCTCCCCCCCTCCCCTTCCTCCTCCCCCCTTCCTCCCCCTCTTCTCCTCCACTCCCCTCCTCCCCCCTCCTCATCCTCCTCCCCCCTCCTCCACCCCACCTCCCCCCCACCCCCCTCCACCCCCTCCTCCTCCCCCACCCCCCTCCACCCCCCTTCCCCTTCCTCCTCCTCCCCCTCCCCCTCCCCTTCTTCTCCCCCCTCTCCCTCCTCCTCCCCCCCACCCCCCTCCCCCTCCACCCCCCTCCCCCTCCTCCCCTTCCCCCTCCTCCCCTTCCCCCTCCTCCCCCTCCTCCCCTTCCCCCTCCTCCCCCTCCCCCTCCTCCCCCTCCCCCTCCTCCCCTTCTTCCCCCCCTCCTCCCCCTCTCCCTCCTCCCCCTCCCCCTCCTCCTCTTCTTCCCCTCCCCTTCCCCTCCCCTCTCCCCCTCTCTCTCCCCCTCTCTCCCCCCTCCCCCTTCTCCTTTCCCCTCCCCTCCCTTCCCCCCTCCCCTCCCTTCCCCACTCCCATCCCTTCCCCCCTCCCCTCCCCCTCTCCTCCCCTCCCTTCCCCCCTCCCCCCCTCCCCTGCCTTCCCCCCTCCCCTCCTCCTCCCCTCCCTTCCCCCTCCCCCTCCCCTCCCTTCCCCCTCCCCATGCCCCTCCCTTCCCCCTTCCCCCCAGTCGCGCTCTCTCTTCCCCCGTCACTCTCTCTCTTCCCCCCAGTCGCTTTCTCTCTTCCCCCCAATCGCTCTTTCTCTTCCCCCCAGTCTCGCTCTCTCTTCCCCCCAGTCGCTATCACTTTCTCTCTTCCAACAACAACATGCCCTCAAAAATCCCTCGGCACCGCCGGGCACTTCAGCTAGTAAACTATAAATTACATGAAATAACTTTTAAACAATAATTTAAATTTTTGAAAAAATTAATGACATTTTCTAACGGGGCTAAAAATAAACTTACCTTTCTTTAAAGTATTTAAAAATAATAAACCTGTGGAAAAAATGTTTTAATTTTAATTAATTCACCACTTACCTTGTAAAAAGCAGGCCTTGCGACTGCTTTTCAAATGTCTAACTTCTGGAGACTTACCCTCCCGGAGAAACCTGCAAAAAAAACGTAAGTTCGATGCGCACGTGCAGCCTCTCCCGCGCACAGCGTTCAACCTCTGAACCCCTTCTTTCAGGGGGATGGAAGTGCCGGTTTCCCGCGCATAGCGCAGTGCATGCAGGAAACCGGCACTTCCATTGGGCTTACGGGTGAGTACCCCGTGCGTACTCACCCGTGGAGACCCGAATTTCTGGGCCATTAAGCAGTGGGGAGAATGCCCATTGCAGAACTTTCATCACTCTGCAAGAGAGAGGCATGAAAGAGAGGGGAAAGAGATCTTCATCTGTCCTGTCTTGGGTTAAATTCAAACCATAATACCCAGATGTGAGGAAGAGTGATGCCCTCTCTGTCGATCGCTGGCTCAGTGGGTCGCACTGTCTCCTCGGAGTCAGAAGGTTGTGGATACAAGTCGCAGTCCAGAGACTTGAGCACAAAATCCAGGTTGGTACTCCAGGGCAGTAACTGAAGGAGTGTTGCACTGTGGGAGGGGCAGTGCTGAGGGAGTGCTGCACTGTCGGAGGTGCCGTCTTTCTGATGAGACGTTAAACCGAGGCCCCGTCTGCTCTCTTGGGTGGATATAAAAGATCCCACGGCACTATTTTGAAGAAGAGCAGGGGGAGTTCTCCCCAGTGTCCTGGGGCCAATATTTATCCCTCAACCAACATCAATAAAACAGATTATCTGGTCATTGTCACATTGCTGTTTGTGGGAGCTTGCTGTGCGTACATTGGCTGCCACGTTTCCCACATTACAACAGTGACTACACTTCAAAAGTACTTCATTGGCTGCAAAGCGCTTTGGGACGTCCTGAGGTCGTGAAAGGCACTATAGAAATGCAAGTCTTTCTTTCTTCTTTCTTGGGCTGAGAATCTGGGTCCTAGAGGTAGCAGGGCAGCATTCATCGAGCACCGCACGCCTGCATCAGAGAATGGAAACCTTCATCAACACTGTCAGGGAGGGAGAAGAATATTCAAACCCATGGCCCAGAGGACAGAGGATCGTGCGTTTGTGCCACCCAGGTCTCTTGAGTTGATTGTGAATTCAGGTTTGAGAGATGAGCAGGTATACTCTTCTTCTTAGGCAGTCCCTCGGAACCGAGGATGACTTGCTTCCACGTTAAAGATGAGTTCTCAGGTGACTGATGAGTCCAATGCGGGACCTACAGTCTCTGTCACAGGTGGGGCAGACGGTGGTTGAAGGGGTGGGTGGGTGGGG